>NC_084707.1:639372-1278745 GCF_033807575.1 Cydia pomonella | reverse complement strand
GCGGCTATTTTAAGATTAAATCAATAATGATAACCTTCAGGTAACATGAATATGAATACTGCATACCCGTAATTGGGACAAGGACTATGGGTTTTGATATTATTTATTGATGAACAGTGCAAGAAATCAATACCGCCAATGAAATCAGCGATGATTTATGTTCTTATCATTTTACTGGGAAAATTGTGTTTTTATTTTTCAATACCTATGAGTATTTATATTTGAGCAGGTATGATTCATCGATCGTGTCAACTGAGCTGAGGTCTTAAGATCCTCTAACCAATCTTTTATTTATGAAATTAGGCTGATCATGCTTCCGATAAATACAGTTTTCAAGAATGAATATTGAAAATAATCGGCCTGGTGATTGAGGAATACATACCTACCCTTTTAGGGTTCCGTACCTCAAAAGGAAAAAACGGAACCCTTATAGGATCACTCGTGCGTCTGCCTGTCCGTCCGTCACAGCCTATTTGCTCCGAAACTACAGGACCAATTTGGTTGAAATTTGGTACATTTTTGTAAATCTGTGACCCAAAGACGGACATGTAACTTAAATAAATGAATCTCAAACATAGGGGCCACTTTTGGGGGGTTAACGAGAAAATTAAAAATAAAAGTTTTGCAAAGTATATCGTGTTATATGTCAAATGGAAGGGCTTATTATGAGAATTTCAAAAATATTTTATTTTTTATTTTTAAAATAATTAGCTTCGAAGTTATTCAAGAAAATAGCCAAAAAAGACCATTCCCCCTCTAAATTATTGAAAAAAAATACACAAGATAGTTCTATCTATCTATCTAAAGATCACAGGAAAACCTGTCAGTTAAGTAACCCTACTTACCCAAGTAGGACTTAAGAAAAAAAAAGATACAAAAACAAAAATATTATTAGCCATGAATAAAGCTCAGCAACAGAAAGCAGATGTTAGTAGACTTTACTTACCAATAGGTAAGGGTGGCAGAGAATTTATGAATATGGAATGTGTATACAAAACACAAATAATTAAATACAAACAATATCTACGAAATAATAGCATGCCCGTGAAGTTGACCACCCCAAATCGTTTGCCCGCAAATGGCATATCTATATCGTTTGTTCATCGTTAGTTCATGTTTGTTCAGTAGGTAAAATCGTAAGGACCCGATTTTAACATGCATTTTTTTTAAAAACAAAATGGGGTGGCTGTCTTCACGCTAGCCACCCCAAACCACTTTTTGTAATTTTTTTTTGTCTAAATAGCAAGATTTTCGTTAGTTCATCATTATTCAGGCATTAAAATCGTAAGGACCCGATTCCTTCATTTTTTTTTCATTTTTTTTGTGGGGTGGCTGTCTTCACGCTAGCCACCCCAAACCACTTTTTGTAATTTTTTTTGGTCTAGATAGCAAGATATTCGTTAGTTCATGTTTGTTCAGGCATTAAAATCGTAAGGACCCGATTCCTTCATTTTTTTTTTTCAATTTTTTTGTGGGGTGGCTGTCTTCACGCTAGCCACCCCAAACCACTTTTTGTAATTTTTTTTGGTCTAGATAGCAAGATATTCGTTAGTTCATGTTTGTTCAGGCATTAAAATCGTAAGGACCCGATTCCTTCATTTTTTATTTTATTTTTTAAAGTGGTTTGGGGTGGCTAGCGTGAAGACAGCCACCCCAAACCACTTTTTGTAAGTTTTTTTGGTCTAAATCGCAAGATATTCGTTGGTTCACGTTTGTTCAGGCATTTAAATCGTTCGGATCTCATAAAATTTGCCATAAAAAAATAAAATCGAAAAATTCATACGGAGACGCAACAAGCAATCGAGATGGATACAAACGATTCTATGGACTAAATAGAAAACTATAGACCATATATATGGTCTATAGGTTAAAACTGTAACAGTTATATAACCGTTACAGTTTTCAAAGTGGTGTAGCTGTCTTCACACTAACCACCCCAACCCGAAATCAGCCAGAGAAAAATAAAACTTGAAAATTTGAATAAATCAACTTATGTACCTTATTCAACGGCTAAAAAAAATAATGAGAATCGGGTCCTTACGATGTCACTTGCAGAATATCGTCAACTGACCATGTTGATTCAAGACAGATAGGTCATTTGCGGGCGTTAAAATCAGATTTGCCAGAAAAAAATAATACTTGAAAATTTGAATAACTCATTTTATGCTCCAAAGTCAAAGACTGAAAAAAATAGTCAGAGTCGGGTCCTTACGATGCCACTTGCAGAATAACGTCTTTGGACCATGCTTATTCAAGATAGATAAGTCATTTGCGGGCGTTCAAAACAGATTTGCCAGAAAAAAATAATATTTGAAAACTTTAATAACCCAACATATGCTCCCAGGTCGAAGACTGCAAAAAATAGTCAGAGTCGGGTCCTTACGATGCCACTTGCAGAATATCGCCAATGGATCATGTTTATTTAAGGCAGATAAGTCATTTGCGGGCGCTCAAAACAGATTTGCCAGAAAAAAATAATATTTAAAAACTTTAATAACCCAACATATGCTCCTAGGTCGAAGGCTGAAAAAAATTGTCAGAGTCGGGTCTTTACGATGCCACTCACACAATGTCGTAACTAGATCATGCTTATTCAAGGAAGATAAGTCATTTGCGGGCGCTCAAAACAGATTTGCCAGAAAAAAATAATATTTGAAAACTTTAATAACCCAACATATGCTCCTAGGTCGAAGGCTGAAAAAAATAGTCAGAGTCGGGTCCTTACGAAGCTACTTGCAGACTATCGTCACTGGATTATGCTTATTCAAGGCACATAAGTCATTAGCGGGCGCTCAAAACAGATTTGCCAGAAAAAAATAATATTTGAAAACTTTAATAACCCAACATATGCTCCTAGGTCGAAGGCTGAAAAAAATAGTCAGAGTCGGGTCCTTACAATGCCACTTGCAGAATATCATCATTGAATCAAGCTTATTCAAGGCAGATAAGTCATTTGCGGGCGCTCAAAACAGATTTGCCAGAAAAACATAATATTTGAAAACTTTAATAACCCAACATATGCTCCTAGGTCGAAGGCTGAAAAAAATAGTCAGAGTCAGGTCCTTACGATGCCACTTGCAGAATATCGTTACTAGACTATGGTTATTCAAGGCAGATAAGTCATTTGCGGGCGCTCGAAACAGATTTGCCAGAAAAAAATAATATTTGAAAACTTTAATAACCCAACATATGCTCCTAGGTCGAAGGCTGAAAAAAATAGACAGAGTCGGGTCCTTACGAAGCTACTTGCAGACTATCGTCACTGGATTATGCTTATTCAAGGCACATAAGTCATTAGCGGGCGCTCAAAACAGATTTGCCAGAAAAAAATAATATTTGAAAACTTTAATAACCCAACATATGCTCCTAGGTCGAAGACTGAAAAAAATAGTCAGAGTCGGGTCCTTACGATGCCACTTGCAGAATATCATCATTGAATCAAGCTTATTCAAGGCAGATAAGTCATTTGCGGGCGCTCAAAACAGATTTGCCAGAAAAAAATAATATTTGAAAACTTTAATAACCCAACATATGCTCCTAGGTCGAAGGCTGAAAAAAATAGTCAGAGTCGGGTCCTTACGATGCCACTCACAGAATGTCGTAACTAGATCATGCTTATTCAAGGTCGATAAGTAATTTGCGGGCGCTCAAAACAGATTTGCCAGAAAAAAATAATATTTGAAAACTTTAATAACCCAACATATGCTCCTAGGTCGAAGGCTGAAAAAAAAAGTCAGAGTCGGGTCCTTACGATGCCACTTGCAGAATATCATCACTGAATCAAGTTTATTCAAGGCAGATAAGTCATTTGCGGGCGCTCAAAACACATTTGCCAGAAAAAAATAATATTTGAAAACTTTAATAACCCAACATATGCTCCTAGGTCGAAGGCTGAAAAAAATAGTCAGAGTCGGGTCCTTACGATGCCACTCACAGAATGTCGTAACTAGATCATGCTTATTCAAGGTAAATAAGTAATTTGCGGGCGCTCAAAATAGATTTGCCAGAAAAAAATAATATTTGAAAACTTTAATAACCCAACATATGCTCCTAGGTCGAAGGCTGAAAAAAATAGTCAGAGTCGGGTCCTTACGATGCCACTCACAGAATGTCGTAAACAGATCATGCTTATTCATGGTAAATAAGTCATTTGCGGGCGCTCAAAACAGATTTGCCAGAAAAAAATAATATTTGAAAACTTTAATAACCCAACATATGCTCCTAGGTCGAAGGCTGAAAAAAATTGTCAGAGTCGGGTCCTTACGATGCCACTTGCAGAATATCATCAATAAATCAAGCTCATTCAAGGCAGATAAGTCATTTGCGGGCGCTCGATACAGATTTGCCAGAAAAAAATAATATTTGAAAACTTTAATAACCCAACATATGCTCCTAGGTCGAAGGCTGAAAAAAATAGACAGAGTCGGGTCCTTACGAAGCTACTTGCAGACTTTCGTCACTGGATTATACATATTCAAGGCACATAAGTCATTTGCGGGCGCTCAAAACAGATTTGCCAGAAAAAAATAATATTTGAAAACTTTAATAACCTAACATATGCTCCTAGGTCGAAGGCTGAAAAAAATTGTCAGAGTCGGGTCCTTACGATGCCACTTGCAGAATATCATCATTGAATCAAGCTTATTCAAGGCACATAAGTCATTTGCGGGCGCTCGAAACAGATTTGCCAGAAAAAAAATAATATTTGAAAACTTTAATAACCTAACATATGCTCCTAGGTCGAAGGCTGAAAAAAATAGTCAGAGTCGGGTCCTTACGATGCCACTTGCAGAATATCATCAATGAATCAAGCTTATTCCAGGCAGATAAGTCATTTGCGGGCGCTTGAAACAGATTTGCCAGAAAAAAATAATATTTGAAAACTTTAATAACCCAACATATGCTCCTAGGTCGAAGGCTGAAAAAAATTGTCAGAGTCGGGTCCTTACGATGCCACTTGCAGAATATCATCAATGAATCAAGCTCATTCAAGGCAGATAAGTCATTTGCGGGCGCTCGAAACAGATTTGCCAGAAAAAAATAATATTTGAAAACATTAATAACCCAACATATGCTCCTAGGTCGAAGGCTGCAAAAAATAGACAGAGTCGGGTCCTTACGAAACTACTTGCAGACTATCGTCACTGGATTATACTTATTCAAGGCACATAAGTCATTTGCGGGCGCTCAAAACAGATTTGCCAGAAAAAAATAATATTTGAAAACTTTAATAACCCAACATATGCTCCTAGGTCGAAGGCTGAAAAAAATAGTCAGAGTCGGGTCCTTACGATGCCACTCACAGAATGTCGTAAACTAGATCATGCTTATTCATGGTAAATAAGTCATTTGCGGGCGCTCAAAACAGATTTGCCAGAAAAAAATAATATTTGAAAACTTTAATAACCCAACATATGCTCCTAGGTCGAAGGCTGAAAAAAATTGTCAGAGTCGGGTCCTTACGATGCCACTTGCAGAATATCATCAATAAATCAAGCTCATACAAGGCAGATAAGTCATTTGCGGGCGCTCGATACAGATTTGCCAGAAAAAAATAATATTTGAAAACTTTAATAACCCAACATATGCTCCTAGGTCGAAGGCTGAAAAAAATAGACAGAGTCGGGTCCTTACGAAGCTACTTGCAGACTATCGTCACTGGATTATACATATTCAAGGCACATAAGTCATTTGCGGGCGCTCAAAACAGATTTGCCAGAAAAAAATAATATTTGAAAACTTTAATAACCTAACATATGCTCCTAGGTCGAAGGCTGAAAAAAATAGTCAGAGTCGGGTCCTTACGATGCCACTTGCAGAATATCATCAATAAATCAAGCTCATTCAAGGCAGATAAGTCATTTGCGGGCGTTCGAAACAGATTTGCCAGAAAAAAATAATATTTGAAAACTTTAATAACCCAACATATGCTCCTAGGTCGAAGGCTGAAAAAAATAGTCAGAGTCGGGTCCTTACGATGCCACTTGCAGAATATCATCATTGAATCAAGCTTATTCAAGGCACATAAGTCATTTGCGGGCGCTCGAAACAGATTTGCCAGAAAAAAAATTATTTTAAAACTTTAATAACCTAACATATGCTCCTAGGTCGAAGGCTGAATAAAATAGTCAGAGTCGGGTCCTTACGATGCCACTTGCAGAATATCATCAATGAATCAAGCTTATTCCAGGCAGATAAGTCATTTGCGGGCGCTTGAAACAGATTTGCCAGAAAAAAATAATATTTGAAAACTTTAATAACCCAACATATGCTCCTAGGTCGAAGGCTGAAAAAAATTGTCAGAGTCGGGTCCTTACGATGCCACTTGCAGAATATCATCAATGAATCAAGCTCATTCAAGGCAAATAAGTCATTTGCGGGCGCTCGAAACAGATTTGCCAGAAAAAAATAATATTTGAAAACTTTAATAACCCAACATATGCTCCTAGGTCGAAGGCTGAAAAAAATAGTCAGAGTCGGGTCCTTACGATGCCACTTGCAGAATATCATCAATGAATCAAGCTTATTCTAGGCAGATAAGTCATTTGTGGGCGCTTGAAACAGATTTGCCAGAAAAAAATAATATTTGAAAACTTTAATAACCCAACATATGCTCCTTGGTCGAAGGCTGAAAAAAATAGTCAGAGTCGGGTCCTTACGATGCCACTCACAGAATGTCGTAACTAGATCATGCTTATTCAAGGTAGATAAGTAATTTGCGGGCGCTCAAAACAGATTTGCCAGAAAAAAATAATATTTGAAAACTTTAATAACCCAACATATGCTCCTAGGTCGAAGGCTGAAAAAAATAGTCAGAGTCGGGTTCTTACGATGCCACTTGCAGAATATTGTCACTGGATTATGCTTATTTAAGGCAGATAAGTCATTTGCGGGCGCTCAAAACAGATTTGCCAGAAAAAAATAATATTTGAAAACATTAATAACCCAACATATGCTCCTAGGTCGAAGGCTGAAAAAAATAGTCAGTCGGGTCCATACGATGCCACTTGCAAAACATCATCACTAAATCAAGCTTATTCAAGGCAGATAAGTCATTTGCGGGCGCTCGAAACAGATTTGCCAGAAAAAAATAATATATGAATACTTTAATAACCCAACATATGCTCCTAGGTCGAAGGCTGAAAAAAATAGTCAGAGTCGGGTCCTTACGAAGCTACTTGCAGACTATCGTCACTGAATTATGATTATTCAAGGCACATAAGTCATTAGCGGGCGCTCAAAACAGATTTGCCAGAAAAAAATAATATTTGAAAACTTTAATAACCCAACATATGCTCCTAGGTCGAAGGCTGAAAAAAATAGTCAGAGTCGGGTCCTTACGATGCCACTTGCAGAATATCATCATTAAATCAAGCTTATTCAAGGCAGATAAGTGATTTGCGGGCGCTCAAAACAGATTTGCCAGAAAAAAATAATATTTGAAAACTTTAATAACCCAACATATGCTCCTAGGTCGAAGGCTGAAAAAAATAGTCAGAGTCGGGTCCTTACGATGCCACTCACAGAATATCGTAACTAGATCATGCTTATTCAAGGTAGATAAGTAATTTGCGGGCGCTCAAAACAGATTTACCAGAAAAAAATAATATTTGAAAACTTTAATAACCCAACATATGCTCCTAGGTCGAAGACTGAAAAAAATAGTCAGAGTCAGGTCCTTACGATGCCACTTGCAGAATATCGTCACTAGACTATGGTTATTCAAGGCAAATAATTCATTTGCGGGCGCTCGAAACAGATTTGCCAGAAAAAAATAATATTTGAAAACTTTAATAACCCAACATATGCTCCTAGGTCGAAGGCTGAAAAAAATTGTCAGAGTCGGGTCCTTACGATGCCACTTGCAGAATATCATCAATAAATCAAGCTCATACAAGGCAGATAAGTCATTTGCGGGCGCTCGAAACAGATTTGCCAGAAAAAAATAATATTTGAAAACTTTAATAACCCAACATATGCTCCTAGGTCGAAGGCTGAAAAAAATAGACAGAGTCGGGTCCTTACGAAGCCACTTGCAGACTGTCGTCACTGGATTATACTTATTCAAGGCACATAAGTCATTTGCGGGCGCTCAAAACAGATTTGCCAGAAAAAAATAATATTTGAAAACTTTAATAACCTAACATATGCTCCTAGGTCGAAGGCTGAAAAAAATAGTCAGAGTCGGGTCCTTACGATGCCACTTGCAGAATATCATCAATGAATCAAGCTTATTCAAGGCAGATAAGTCATTTGCGGGCGTTCGAAACAGATTTGCCAGAAAAAAATAATATTTGAAAACTTTAATAACCCAACATATGCTCCTAGGTCGAAGGCTGAAAAAAATAGTCAGAGTCGGGTCCTTACGATGCCACTTGCAGAATATCATCATTGAATCAAGCTTATTCAAGGCAGATAAGTCATTTGCGGGCGCTCGAAACAGATTTGCCAGAAAAAAATATTATTTGAAAACTTTAATAACCTAACATATGCTCCTAGGTCGAAGGCTGAATAAAATAGTCAGAGTCGGGTCCTTACGATGCCACTTGCAGAATATCATCAATGAATCAAGCTTATTCAAGGCAGATAAGTCATTTGCGGGCGCTCGAAACAGATTTGCCAGAAAAAAATAATATTTGAAAACTTTAATAACCCAACATATGCTCCTAGGTCGAAGGCTGAAAAAAATTGTCAGAGTCGGGTCCTTACGATGCCACTTGCAGAATATCATCAATGAATCAAGCTCATTCAAGGCAGATAAGTCATTTGCGGGCGCTCGAAACAGATTTGCCAGAAAAAAATAATATTTGAAAACTTTAATAACCCAACATATGCTCCTAGGTCGAAGGCTGAAAAAAATAGTCAGAGTCGGGTCCTTACGATGCCACTTGCAGAATATCATCAATGAATCAAGCTTATTCCAGGCAGATAAGTCATTTGCGGGCGCTTGAAACAGATTTGCCAGAAAAAAATAATATTTGAAAACTTTAATAACCCAACATATGCTCCTTGGTCGAAGGCTGAAAAAAATAGTCAGAGTCGGGTCCTTACGATGCCACTCACAGAATGTCGTAACTAGATCATGCTTATTCAAGGTAGATAAGTAATTTGCGGGCGCTCAAAACAGATTTGCCAGAAAAAAATAATATTTGAAAACTTTAATAACCCAACATATGCTCCTAGGTCGAAGGCTGAAAAAAAATAGTCAGAGTCGGGTTCTTACGATGCCACTTGCAGAATATTGTCACTGGATTATGTTTATTCAAGGCAGATAAGTCATTTGCGGGCGCTCAAAACAGATTTGCCAGAAAAAAAAAATATTTGAAAACATTAATAACCCAACATATGCTCCTAGGTCGAAGGCTGAAAAAAATAGTCAGTCGGGTCCATACGATGCCACTTGCAAAATATCATCACTAAATCAAGCTTATTCAAGGCAGATAAGTCATTTGCGGGCGCTCAAAACAGATTTGCCAGAAAAAAAAATATATGAATACTTTAATAACCCAACATATGCTCCTAGGTCGAAGGCTGAAAAAAATAGTCAGAGTCGGGTCCTTACGAAGCTACTTGCAGACTATCGTAACTAGATTATGCTTATTCAAGGCACATAAGTCATTAGCGGGCGCTCAAAACAGATTTGCCAGAAAAAAATAATATTTGAAAACTTTAATAACCCAACATATGCTCCTAGGTCGAAGGCTGAAAAAAATAGTCAGAGTCGGGTCCTTACGATGCCACTTGCAGAATATCATCATTAAATCAAGCTTATTCAAGGCAGATAAGTCATTTGCGGGCGCTCAAAACAGATTTGCCAGAAAAAAATAATATTTGAAAACTTTAATAACCCAACATATGCTCCTAGGTCGAAGGCTGAAAAAAACAGTCAGAGTCGGGTCCTTACGATGCCACTCACAGAATATCGTAACTAGATCATGCTTATTCAAGGTAGATAAGTAATTTGCGGGCGCTCAAAACAGATTTACCAGAAAAAAATAATATTTGAAAACTTTAATAACCCAACATATGCTCCTAGGTCGAAGACTGAAAAAAATAGTCAGAGTCAGGTCCTTACGATGCCACTTGCAGAATATCGTCACTAGACTATGGTTATTCAAGGCAGATAAGTCATTTGCGGGCGCTCGAAACAGATTTGCCAGAAAAAAATAATATTTGAAAACTTTAATAACCCAACATATGCTCCTAGGTCGAAGGCTGAAAAAAATAGTCAGAGTCGGGTCCTTACGATGCCACTTGCAGAATATCATCACTGAATCAAGCTTATTCAAGGCAGATAAGTCATTTGCGGGCGCTAAAAACACATTTGCCAGAAAAAAATAATATTTGAAAACTTTAATAACCCAACATATGCTCCTAGGTCGAAGGCTGAAAAAAATAGTCAGAGTCGGGTCCTTACGATGCCACTCACAGAATGTCGTAACTAAATCATGCTTATTCAAGGTAGATAAGTCATTTGCGGGCGCTCAAAACAGATTTGCCAGAAAAAAATAATATTTGAAAACTTTAATAACCCAACATATGCTCCTAGGTCGAAGGCTGAAAAAAATAGTCAGAGTCGGGTCCTTACGATGCCACTCACAGAATGTCGTAACTAGATCATGCTTATTCAAGGCAGATAAGTAATTTGCGGGCGCTCAAAACAGATTTGCCAGAAAAAAATAATATTTGAAAACTTTAATAACCCAACATATGCTCCTAGGTCGAAGGCTGAAAAAAATAGTCAGAGTCGGGTCCTTACGATGCCACTCACAGAATGTCGTAACTAGATCATGCTTATTCATGGCAGATAAGTCATTTGCGGGCGCTCAAAACAGATTTGCCAGAAAAAAATAATATTTGAAAACTTTAATAACCCAACATATGCTCCTAGGTCGAAGGCTGAAAAAAATAGTCAGAGTCGGGTCCTTACGATGCCACTTGCAGAATATCATCAATGAATCAAGCTTATACAAGGCAGATAAGTCATTTGCGGGCGCTCGAAACAGATTTGCCAGAAAAAAATAATATTTGAAAACTTTAATAACCCAACATATGCTCCTAGGTCGAAGGCTGAAAAAAATAGACAGAGTCGGGTCCTTACGAAGCCACTTGCAGAATATCGTCACTGGATCATACTTATTCAAGGCACATAAGTCATTTGCGGGCGCTCAAAACAGATTTGCCAGAAAAAAATAATATTTGAAAACTTTAATAACCTAACATATGCTCCTAGGTCGAAGGCTGAAAAAAATAGTCAGAGTCTGGTCCTTACGATGCCACTTGCAGAATATCATCAATGAATCAAGCTTATTCAAGGCAGATAAGTCATTTGCGGGCGCTCGAAACAGATTTGCCAGAAAAAAATAATATTTGAAAACTTTAATAACCCAACATATGCTCCTAGGTCGAAGGCTGAAAAAAATAGTCAGAGTCGGGTCCTTACGATGCCACTTGCAGAATATCATCATTGAATCAAGCTTATTCAAGGCACATAAGTCATTTGCGGGCGCTCGAAACAGATTTGCCAGAAAAAAATAATATTTGAAAACTTTAATAACCCAACATATGCTCCTAGGTCGAAGGCTGAACAAAATAGTCAGAGTCGGGTCCTTACGATGCCACTTGCAGAAAATCATCAATGAATCAAGCTTATTCAAGGCAGATAAGTCATTTGCGGGCGCTCGAAACAGATTTGCCAGAAAAAATAATATTTGAAAACTTTAATAACCCAACATATGCTCCTAGGTCGAAGGCTGAAAAAAATTGTCAGAGTCGGGTCCTTACGATGCCACTTGCAGAATATCATCAATGAATCAAGCTTATTCAAGGCAGATAAGTCATTTGCGGGCGCTCGAAACAGATTTGCCAGAAAAAAATAATATTTGAAAACTTTAATAACCCAACATATGCTCCTAGGTCGAAGGCTGAAAAAAATAGTCAGAGTCGGGTCCTTACGATGCCACTTGCAGAATATCGTCAATAAATCATGCTTATTCAAGGCAGATAAGTCATTTGAGGGCGCTCAAAACAGATTTGCCAGAAAAAAATTATATTTGAAAACTTTAATAACCCAACATATGCTCCTTGGTCGAAGGCTGAAAAAAATAGTCAGAGTCGGGTCCTTACGATGCCACTCACAGAATGTCGTAACTAGATCATGCTTATTCAAGGTAGATAAGTAATTTGCGGGCGCTCAAAACAGATTTGCCAGAAAAAAATAATATTTGAAAACTTTAATAACCCAACATATGCTCCTAGGTCGAAGGCTGAAAAAAATAGTCAGAGTCGGGTTCTTACGATGCCACTTGCAGAATATTGTCACTAGATTATGCTTATTCAAGGCAGATAAGTCATTTGCGGGCGCTCAAAACAGATTTGCCAGAAAAAAATAATATTTGAAAACATTAATAACCCAACATATGCTCCTAGGTCGAAGGCTGAAAAAAATAGTCAGAGTCGGGTCCATACGATGCCACTTGCAAAATATCGTCACTAAATCATGCTTATTCAAGGCAGATAAGTCATTTGCGGGCGCTCGAAACAGATTTGCCAGAAAAAAATAATATTTGAAAACTTTAATAACCCAACATATGCTCCTAGGTCGAAGGCTGAAAAAAATAGTCAGAGTCGGGTCCTTACGAAGCCACTTGCAGAATATCGTCACTGGATCAAGCTTATTCAAGGCAGATAAGTCATTTGCGGGCGCTTAAAACAGATTTGCCAGAAAAAAATAATATTTGAAAACTTTAATAACCCAACATATGCTCCTAGGTCGAAGGCTGAAAAAAATAGTCAGAGTCGGGTCCTTACGATGCCACTTGCAGAATATCATCAATAAATCAAGCTTATTCAAGGCAGATAAGTCATTTGCGGGCGCTCAAAACAGATTTGCCAGAAAAAATAATATTTGAAAACTTTAATAACCCAACATATGCTCCTAGGTCGAAGGCTGAAAACAATAGTCAGAGTCGGGTCCTTACGATGCCACTTGCAGAATATCATCAATGAATCAAGCTCATTCAAGGCAGATAAGTCATTTGCGGGCGTTCGAAACAGATTTGCCAGAAAAAAATAATATTTGAAAACTTTAATAACCCAACATATGCTCCTAGGTCGAAGGCTGAAAAAAATAGTCAGAGTCGGGTCCTTACGATGCCACTAGCAGAATATCATCATTGAATCAAGCTTATTCAAGGCACATAAGTCATTTGCGGGCGCTCGAAACAGATTTGCCAGAAAAAAATTATATTTGAAAACTTTAATAACCTAACATATGCTCCTAGGTCGAAGGCTGAATAAAATAGTCAGAGTCGGGTCCTTACGATGCCACTTGCAGAATATCATCAATGAATCAAGCTTATTCCAGGCAGATAAGTCATTTGCGGGCGCTTGAAACAGATTTGCCAGAAAAAAATAATATTTGAAAACTTTATTAACCCAACATATGCTCCTAGGTCGAAGGCTGAAAAAAATTGTCAGAGTCGGGTCCTTACGATGCCACTTGCAGAATATCATCAATGAATCAAGCTCATTCAAGGCAAATAAGTCATTTGCGGGCGCTCGAAACAGATTTGCCAGAAAAAAATAATATTTGAAAACTTTAATAACCCAACATATGCTCCTAGGTCGAAGGCTGAAAAAAATAGTCAGAGTCGGGTCCTTACGATGCCACTTATAGAATATCATCAATGAATCAAGCTTATTCCAGGCAGATAAGTCATTTGTGGGCGCTCGAAACAGATTTGCCAGAAAAAAATAATATTTGAAAACTTTAATAACCCAACATATGCTCCTTGGTCGAAGGCTGAAAAAAATAGTCAGAGTCGGGTCCTTACGATACCACTCACAGAATATCGTAACTAGATCATGCTTATTCAAGGTAGATAAGTAATTTGCGGGCGCTCAAAACAGATTTGCCAGAAAAAAATAATATTTGAAAACTTTAATAACCCAACATATGCTCCTAGGTCGAAGGCTGAAAAAAATAGTCAGAGTCGGGTTCTTACGATGCCACTTGCAGAATATTGTCACTGGATTATGCTTACTCAAGGCAGATAAGTCATTTGCGGGCGCTCAAAACAGATTTGCCAGAAAAAAATAATATTTGAAAACATTAATAACCCAACATATGCTCCTAGGTCGAAGGCTGAAAAAAATAGTCAGAGTCGGGTCCATACGATGCCACTTGCAAAACATCATCACTAAATCATGCTTATTCAAGGTAGATAAGTCATTTGCGGGCGCTCGAAACAGATTTGCCAGAAAAAAATAATATTTGAATACTTTAATAACCCAACATATGCTCCTAGGTCGAAGGCTGAAAAAAATAGTCAGAGTCGGGTCCTTACGAAGCTACTTGCAGACTATCGTCACTGAATTATGCTTATTCAAGGCAGATAAGTCATTAGCGGGCGCTCAAAACAGATTTGCCAGAAAAAAATAATATTTGAAAACTTTAATAACCCAACATATGCTCCTAGGTCGAAGGCTGAAAAAAATAGTCAGAGTTGGGTCCTTACGATGCCACTTGCAGAATATCATCACTAAATCAAGCTTATTCAAGGCAGATAAGTCATTTGCGGGCGCTCAAAACAGATTTGCCAGAAAAAATAATATTTGAAAACTTTAATAACCCAACATATGCTCCTAGGTCGAAGGCTGAAAAAAATAGTCAGAGTCGGGTCCTTACGATGCCACTTGCAGAATATCATCACTGAATCAAGCTTATTCAAGGCAGATAAGTCATTTGCGGGCGCTAAAAACACATTTGCCAGAAAAAAATAATATTTGAAAACTTTAATAACCCAACATATGCTCCTAGGTCGAAGGCTGAAAAAAATAGTCAGAGTCGGGTCCTTACGATGCCACTCACAGAATATCGTAACTAAATCAAGCTTATTCAAGGTAGATAAGTCATTTGCGGGCGCTCAAAACAGATTTGCCAGAAAAAAATAATATTTGAAAACTTTAATAACCCAACATATGCTCCTAGGTCGAAGGCTGAAAAAAATAGTCAGAGTCGGGTCCTTACGATGCCACTCACAGAATGTCGTAACTAGATCATGCTTATTCAAGACAGATAAGTCATTTGCGGGCGCTCAAACAAGATTTGCCATAAAAAATAATATTTGAAAACTTTAATAACCCAACATATGCTCCTAGGTCGAAGGCTGAAAAAAATAGTCAGAGTCGGGTCCTTACGATGCCACTTGCAGAATGTCGTAACTAGATCATGCTTATTCAAGGTGGATAAATAATTTGCGGGCGCTCAAAACAGATTTGCCAGAAAAAAATAATATTTGAAAACTTTAATAACCCAACATATGCTCCTAGGTCGAAGGCTGAAAAAAATAGTCAGAGTCGGGTCCTTACGATGCCACTCACAGAATGTCATAACTAGATCAAGCTTATTCAAGGCAGATAAGTCATTTGCGGGCGCTCAAAACAGATTTGCCAGAAAAAAATAATATTTGAAAACTTTAATAACCCAACATATGCTCCTAGGTCGAAGGCTGAAAAAAATAGACAGAGTCGGGTCCTTACGAAGCTACTTGCAGAATTTCGTCACTGGATTATACTTATTCAAGGCACATAAGTCATTTGCGGGCGCTCAAAACAGATTTGCCAGAAAAAAATAATATTTGAAAACTTTAATAACCTAACATATGCTCCTAGGTCGAAGGCTGAAAAAAATTGTCAGAGTCGGGTCCTTACGATGCCACTTGCAGAATATCATCATTGAATCAAGCTCATTCAAGGCACATAAGTCATTTGCGGGCGCTCGAAACAGATTTGCCAGAAAAAAAAATATTTGAAAACTTTAATAACCTAACATATGCTCCTAGGTCGAAGGCTGAAAAAAATAGTCAGAGTCGGGTCCTTACGATGCCACTTGCAGAATATCATCAATGAATCAAGCTTATTCCAGGCAGATAAGTCATTTGCGGGCGCTTGAAACAGATTTGCCAGAAAAAAATAATATTTGAAAACTTTAATAACCCAACATATGCTCCTAGGTCGAAGGCTGAAAAAAATAGTCAGAGTCGGGTCCTTACGATGCCACTTGCAGAATATCATCAATGAATCAAGCTTATTCCAGGCAGATAAGTCATTTGCGGGCGCTTGAAACAGATTTGCCAGAAAAAAATAATATTTGAAAACTTTAATAACCCAACATATGCTCCTTGGTCGAAGGCTGAAAAAAATAGTCAGAGTCGGGTCCTTACGATGCCACTCACAGAATGTCATAACTAGATCATGCTTATTCAAGGTAGATAAGTAATTTGCGGGCGCTCAAAACAGATTTGCCAGAAAAAAATAATATTTGAAAACTTTAATAACCCAACATATGCTCCTAGGTCGAAGGCTGAAAAAAATAGTCAGAGTCGGGTTCTTACGATGCCACTTGCAGAATATTGTCACTGGATTATGCTTATTCAAGGCAGATAAGTCATTTGCGGGCGCTCAAAACAGATTTGCCAGAAAAAAATAATATTTGAAAACATTAATAACCCAACATATGCTCCTAGGTCGAAGGCTGAAAAAAATAGTCAGAGTCGGGTCCATACGATGCCACTTGCAAAATATCATCACTAATCAAGCTTATTCAAGGCAGATAAGTCATTTGCGGGCGCTCGAAACAGATTTGCCAGAAAAAAATAATATATGAATACTTTAATAACCCAACATATGCTCCTAGGTCGAAGGCTGAAAAAAATAGTCAGAGTCGGGTCCTTACGAAGCTACTTGCAGAATATCGTCACTAGATTATGCTTATTCAAGGCAGATAAGTCATTAGCGGGCGCTCAAAACAGATTTGCCAGAAAAAAATAATATTTGAAAACTTTAATAACCCAACATATGCTCCTAGGTCGAAGGCTGAAAAAAATAGTCAGAGTCGGGTCCTTACGATGCCACTCACAGAATGTCGTAACTAAATCATGCTTATTCAAGGTAGATAAGTCATTTGCGGGCGCTCAAAACAGATTTGCCAGAAAAAAATAATATTTGAAAACTTTAATAACCCAACATATGCTCCTAGGTCGAAGGCTGAAAAAAATAGTCAGAGTCGGGTCCTTACGATGCCACTCACAGAATGATCGTAACTAGATCATGCTTATTCAAGGTAGATAAGTAATTTGCGGGCGCTCAAAACAGATTTGCCAGAAAAAAAAAATATTTGAAAACTTTAATAACCCAACATATGCTCCTAGGTCGAAGGCTGAAAAAAATAGTCAGAGTCAGGTCCTTACGATGCCACTTGCAGAATATCGTCACTAGACTCATGGTTATTCAAGGCAGATAAGTCATTTGCGGGCACTCGAAACAGATTTGCCAGAAAAAAATAATATTTGAAAACTTTAATAACCCAACATATGCTCCTAGGTCGAAGGCTGAAAAAAATAGTCAGAGTCGGGTCCTTACGATGCCACTTGCAGAATATCATCATTAAATCTAGCTTATTCAAGGCAGATAAGTCATTTGCGGGCGCTCAAAACAGATTTGCCAGAAAAAAATAATATTTGAAAACTTTAATAACCCAACATATGCTCCTAGGTCGAAGGCTGAAAAAAATAGTCAGAGTCGGGTCCTTACGATGCCACTCACAGAATGTCGTAACTAGATCATGCTTATTCAAGGTAGATAAGTAATTTGCGGGCGCTCAAAACAGATTTACCAGAAAAAAAAAATATTTGAAAACTTTAATAACCCAACATATGCTCCTAGGTCGAAGGCTGAAAAAAATAGTCAGAGTCAGGTCCTTACGATGCGACTTGCAGAATATCGTCACTAGACTATGGTTATTCAAGGCAAATAAGTCATTTGCGGGCGCTCGAAACAGATTTGCCAGAAAAAAATAATATTTGAAAACTTTAATAACCCAACATATGCTCTTAGGTCGAAGGCTGAAAAAAATAGTCAGAGTCGGGTCCTTACGATGCCACTCACAGAATGTCGTAACTAAATCATGCTTATTCAAGGTAGATAAGTCATTTGCGGGCGCTCAAAACAGATTTGCCAGAAAAAAATTATATTTGAAAACTTTAATAACCCAACATATGCTCCTAGGTCGAAGGCTGAAAACAATAGTCAGAGTCGGGTCCTTACGATGCCACTCACAGAATGTCGTAACTAGATCATGCTTATTCAAGGCAGATAAGTCATTTGCGGGCGCTCAAAACAGATTTGCCAGAAAAAAATAATATTTGAAAACTTTAATAACCCAACATATGCTCCTAGGTCGAAGGCTGAAAAAAATAGTCAGAGTCGGGTCCTTACGATGCCACTTGCAGAATGTCGTAACTAGATCATGCTTATTCAAGGTGGATAAGTAATTTGCGGGCGCTCAAAACAGATTTGCCAGAAAAAATAATATTTGAAAACTTTAATAACCCAACATATGCTCCTAGGTCGAAGGCTGAAAAAAATAGTCAGAGTCGGGTCCTTACGATGCCACTCACAGAATGTCGTAACTAGATCATGCTTATTCAAGGTAGATAAGTCATTTGCGGGCGCTCAAAACAGATTTGCCAGAAAAAAATAATATTTGAAAACTTTAATAACCCAACATATGCTCCTAGGTCGAAGGCTGAAAAAAATAGTCAGAGTCGGGTCCTTACGATGCCACTTGCAGACTATCGTCACTGGATTATGCTTATTCAAGGCACATAAGTCATTTGCGGGCGCTCAAAACAGATTTGCCAGAAAAAAATAATATTTGAAAACTTTAATAACCCAACATATGCTCCTAGGTCGAAGGCTGAAAAAAATTAGTCAGAGTCGGGTCCTTACGATGCCACTTGCAGAATATCATCACTGAATCAAGCTTATTCAAGGCAGATAAGTCATTTGCGGGCGCTCGAAACAGATTTGCCAGAAAAAAAATATATTTGAAAACTTTAATAACCTAACATATGCTCCTAGGTCGAAGGCTGAAAAAAATAGTCAGAGTCGGGTCCTTACGATGCCACTTGCAGAATATCATCAATGAATCAAGTTTATTCAAGGCAGATAAGTCATTTGCGAGCGCTCGAAACAGATTTGCCAGAAAAAAATAATATTTGAAAACTTTAATAACCCAACATATGCTCCTAGGTCGAAGGCTGAAAAAAATAGTCAGAGTCGGGTCCTTACGATGCCACTTGCAGAATATCATCACTGAATCAAGCTTATTCAAGGCAGATAAGTCATTTGCGGGCGCTCAAAACAGATTTGCCAGAAAAAAATAATATTTGAAAACTTTAATAACCCAACATATGCTCCTAGGTCGAAGGCTGAAAAAAATAGTCAGAGTCGGGTCCTTACGATGCCACTCACAGAATGTCGTAACTAGATCATGCTTATTCAAGGTAGATAAGTAATTTGCGGGCGCTCAAAACAGATTTGCCAGAAAAAAATAATATTTGAAAACTTTAATAACCCAACATATGCTCCTAGGTCGAAGGCTGAAAAAAATAGTCAGAGTCGGGTCCTTACGATGCCACTTGCAGAATATCGTCACTGGATTAAGCTTATTCAAGGCAGATAAGTCATTTGCGGGCGCTCAAAACAGATTTGCCAGAAAAAAATAATATTTGAAAACTTTAATAACCCAACATATGCTCCTAGGTCGAAGGCTGAAAAAAATAGTCAGAGTCGGGTCCTTACGATGCCACTCACAGAATGTCGTAACTAGATCATGCTTATTCAAGGTAGATAAGTAATTTGCGGGCGCTCAAAACAGATTTACCAGAAAAAAATAATATTTGAAAACTTTAATAACCCAACATATGCTCCTAGGTCGAAGGCTGAAAAAAATAGTCAGAGTCGGGTCCTTACGATGCCACTTGCAGAATATCGTCACTAGACTATGGTTATTCAAGGCAGATAAGTCATTTGCGGGCGCTCGAAACAGATTTGCCAGAAAAAAATAATATTTGAAAACTTTAATAACCCAACATATGCTCCTAGGTCGAAGGCTGAAAAAAATAGTCAGAGTCGGGTCCTTACGATGCCACTTGCAGAATATCATCACTGAATCAAGCTTATTCAAGGCAGATAAGTCATTTGCGGGCGCTAAAAACACATTTGCCAGAAAAAAATAATATTTGAAAACTTAATAACCCAACATATGCTCCTAGGTCGAAGGCTGAAAAAAATAGTCAGAGTCGGGTCCTTACGATGCCACTCACAGAATGTCGTAACTAAATCATGCTTATTCAAGGTAGATAAGTCATTTGCGGGCGCTCAAAACAGATTTGCCAGAAAAAAATAATATTTGAAAACTTTAATAACCCAACATATGCTCCTAGGTCGAAGGCTGAAAAAAATAGTCAGAGTCGGGTCCTTACGATGCCACTAACAGAATGTCGTAACTAGATCATGCTTATTCAAGGAAGATAAGTCATTTGCGGGCGCTCAAAACAGATTTGCCAGAAAAAAATAATATTTGAAAACTTTAATAACCCAACATATGCTCCTAGGTCGAAGGCTGAAAAAAATAGTCAGAGTCGGGTCCTTACGATGCCACTTGCAGAATGTCGTAACTAGATCATGCTTATTCAAGGTGGATAAGTAATTTGCGGGCGCTCAAAACAGATTTGCCAGAAAAAAATAATATTTGAAAACTTTAATAACCCAACATATGCTCCTAGGTCGAAGGCTGAAAAAAATAGTCAGAGTCGGGTCCTTACGATGCCACTTGCAGAATGTCATAACTGAATCAAGCTTATTCAAGGTAGATAAGTCATTTGCGGGCGCTCAAAACAGATTTGCCAGAAAAAAATAATATTTGAAAACTTTAATAACCCAACATATGCTCCTAGGTCGAAGGCTGAAAAAAATAGACAGAGTCGGGTCCTTACGAAGCCACTTGCAGAATGTCGTAACTAGATTATGCTTATTCAAGGCACATAAGTCATTTGCGGGCGCTCAAAACAGATTTGCCAGAAAAAAATAATATTTGAAAACTTTAATAACCTAACATATGCTCCTAGGTCGAAGGCTGAAAAAAATTGTCAGAGTCGGGTCCTTACGATGCCACTTGCAGAATGTCGTAACTAGATCATGCTTATTCAAGGTAGATAAGTAATTTGCGGGCGCTCAAAACAGATTTGCCAGAAAAAAATAATATTTGAAAACTTTAATAACCCAACATATGCTCCTAGGTCGAAGGCTGAAAAAAATAGTCAGAGTCGGGTCCTTACGATGCCACTTGCAAAATATCATCACTAAATCAAGTTTATTCAAGGCAGATAAGTCATTTGCGATCGCTCGAAACAGATTTGCCAGAAAGAAATAATATTTGAAAACTTTAATAACCCAACATATGCTCCTAGGTCGAAGGCTGAAAAAAATAGTCAGAGTCGGGTCCTTACAATGCCACTTGTAGAATATCATCACTGAATCAAGCTTATTCAAGGCAGATAAGTCATTTGCGGGCACTCGAAACAGATTTGCCAGAAAAAAAAATATTTGAAAACTTTAATAACCCAACATATGCTCCTAGGTCGAAGGCTGAAAAAAATAGTCAGAGTCGGGTCCTTACGATGCCACTTGCAGAATATTATCACTGAATCAAGCTTATTCAAGGCAGATAAGTCATTTGCGGGCGCTCATAACATATTTGCCAGAAAAAAATAATATTTGAAAACTTTAATAACCCAACATATGCTCCTAGGTCGAAGGCTGAAAAAAATAGTCAGAGTCGGGTCCTTACGATGCCACTCACAGAATGTCGTAACTAGATCATGCTTATTCAAGGTAGATAAGTAATTTGCGGGCGCTCAAAACAGATTTGCCAGAAAAAAATAATATTTGAAAACTTTAATAACCCAACATATGCTCCTAGGTCGAAGTCTGAAAAAAATAGTCAGAGTCGGGTCCTTACGATGCCACTTGCAGAATATCATCACTGAATCATGTTTATTCAAGGCAGATAAGTCATTTGCGGGCACTCAAAATAGATTTGCCAGAAAAAAATAATATTTGAAAACTTTAATAACCCAACATATGCTCCTAGGTCGAAGGCTGAAAAAAATAGTCAGAGTCGGGTCCTTACGATGCCACTTGCAGAATATCGTCACTAGACTATGCTTATTCAAGGCAGATAAGTCATTTGCGGGCGCTCGAAACAGATTTGCCAGAAAAAAATAATATTTGAAAACTTTAATAACCCAACATATGCTCCTAGGTCGAAGGCTGAAAAAAATAGTCAGAGTCGGGTCCTTACGATGCCACTTGCAGAATATCATCACTAGAATCAAGCTTATTCAAGGCAGATAAGTCATTTGCGGGCGCTTGAAACAGGTTTGCCAGAAAAAAATAATAATTGAAAACTTTAATAACCCAACATATGCTCCTAGGTCGAAGGCTGAAAAAAATAGTCAGAGTCGGGTCCTTACGATGCCACTTGCAGAATATCGTCACTGAATCATGCTTATTCAAGGCAGATAAATCATTTGCGGGCGCTCAAAACATATTTGCCAGAAAAAAATAATATTTGAAAACTTTAATAACCCAACATATGCTCCTAGGTCGAAGGCTGAAAAAAATAGTCAGAGTCGGGTCCTTACGATGCCACTTGCAGAATATCGTAAATAGATCATGCTTATTCAAGGTAGATAAGTAATTTGCGGGCGCTCAAAACAGATTTGCCAGAAAAAAATAATATTTGAAAACTTTAATAACCCAACATATGCTCCTAGGTCGAAGGCTGAAAAAAATAGTCAGAGTCGGGTCCTTACGATGCCACTCACAGAATGTCGTAACTAGATCAAGCTTATTCAAGGTAGATAAGTCATTTGCGGGCGCTCAAAACAGATTTGCCAGAAAAAAATAATATTTGAAAACTTTAATAACCCAACATATGCTCCTAGGTCGAAGGCTGAAAAAAAATAGTCAGAGTCGGGTCCTTACGATGCCACTCACAGACTATCGTAACTAGATCATGCTTATTCAAGGTAGATAAGTCATTAGCGGGCGCTCAAAACAGATTTGCCAGAAATAAATAATATTTGAAAACTTTAATAACCCAACATATGCTCCTAGGTCGAAGGCTGAAAAAAATAGTCAGAGTCGGGTCCTTACGATGCCACTTGCAGAATATCGTCACTGAATCATGCATATTCAAGGCAGATAAGTCATTTGCGGGCGCTCAAAACAGATTTGCCAGAAAAAAATAATATTTGAAAACTTTAATAACCCAACATATGCTCCTAGGTCGAAGGCTGAAAAAAATAGTCAGAGTCGGGTCCTTACGATGCCACTCACAGAATGTCTTAACTATATCAAGCTTATTCAAGGCAGATAAGTCATTTGCGGGCGCTCTAAACAGATTTGCCAGAAAAAAATAATATTTGAAAACTTTAATATCCCAACATATGCTCCTAGGTCGAAGGCTGAAAAAAATAGACAGAGTCGGGTCCTTACGAAGCTACTTGCAGACTATCGTCACTGGAATATACTTATTCAAGGCAGATAAGTCATTTGCGGGCGCTCAAAACAGATTTGCCAGAAAAAAATAATATTTGAAAACTTTAATAACCTAACATATGCTCCTAGGTCGAAGGCTGAAAAAAATAGTCAGAGTCGGGTCCTTACGATGCCACTTGTAGAATATCATCACTGAATCAAGCTTATTCAAGGCACATAAGTCATTTGCGGGCGCTCGAAACAGATTTGCCAGAAAAAAATAATATTTGAAAACTTTAATAACCCAACATATGCTCCTAGGTCGAAGGCTGAAAAAAATAGTCAGAGTCGGGTCCTTACGATACCACTCACAGAATTTTGTAACTAGATCATGTTTATTCAAGGTAGATAAGTCATTTGCGGGCGGTCAAAACAGATTTGCCAGAAAAAAATAATATTTGAAAACATTAATAACCCAACATATGCTCCTAGGTCGAAGGCTGAAAAAAATAGACAGAGTCGGGTCCTTACGAAGCTACTTGCAGACTATCGTCACTGGATTATTCTTATTCAAGGCACATAAGTCATTTGCGGGCGCTCAAAACAGATTTGCCAGAAAAAAATAATATTTGAAAACTTTAATAACCCAACATATGCTCCTAGGTCGAAGGCTGAAAAAAATAGTCAGAGTTGGGTCCTTACGATGTTACTTGCAGAATATTGTCACTGGATTATGCTTATTCATGGCAGATAAGTTATTTGCGGCCGCTCAAAACAGATTTGCCAGAAAAAAATAATATTTGAAAACTTTAATAACTCTACTAATGCTCCCAGGTCGAAGACTGCAAAAAATAGTCAGAGTCGGGTCCTTACGATGACACTTGCGTAATATCGTCAGTGGACCATGCTTATTCAAGGTAGATAAGTCATTTGCGGGGGTTCAAAACAGATTTGCCAGAAAAAAATTATAAGTCAAAACTTTAATAACCCAACATACGCTCCTGGGTCGAAGGCTGCAAAAAATACTAACTACTGTTTTCGATCGCTGCAGAGTTTGCTTGGTCTAACTTTACGCGCCCTACCTCGGCCCTCACTAAGGTTGCGATCCGGTACGTCCGTCTGTTACCGCGTAGCGGGAATTACGTTTCCATTGATGCGTGGCAACACTGGCTCGTACAAAACAAAAGTGTCTATTATATCCACACTTTACCAAGTCTGAAATCAGACCCGATTTCGTTTCCGAGAAATAATATTTTTTGTTTCAGCACATCGTTTACAATATTTGAATTGTATAAAAATGGATCATACGCAAAAAAATATTATCATTTTTGGCAATTAGAGACAATGTATTTTTTTCATTCATTCATTTAATCCATTGTTTTATCATTTTCATCAGTACATAAAGATCTTATTTTTTAGACTTAGTAGGTACATGATACCCTCTTAGGGCATACAATATGGGACATGTTACTTAATCCTAAATAAAATTTACAATAATAAAATTATCATGCAACACTAGGTTTAAACTAAATTGAAACATGAGAGCAATTTAGTAGGTTAGTTTATAATTATTACAAGTCGTACATGTCAATATAATTACGTATATGCCAATATTTTACATTAGAGAAAATTTGTAGATAATTTTTTACATTTCAAATATTGTTAAGGATGTGCTGATATTCCGCGTCACGAAAACGATTATCTGGCCCGAAATCGGGACTGATTTCGGGCCCGAAATCTGGAAATTTGGATGTATTTGGCGCTAAAGAACTTTAAAAGTGCCAAATACATCCACGCTTTATCAGACCTGGGGGCCTACCGCAATAGTTGGTATTTTTCTCCCTCACTCGAAATACGTCTTAGTGAAAGTAAAAGAGAAAGATCCCCGCAATTTGCAAATTTTGGTTTTTGCAGTAGGCCCCCTGATAATAGACCCGATTTCGGGCTCGAGCAAGATGATTTGGAAGGTCCGATGTCGGGCCTGATTTCGGGCCGATATCGGGAAGTATGGATGTTTAAGTTATAGATTGGGCCTTTTGATCTTAAAACAAAAAAAAAATGGCGTGATGGTGATATATTAGTGCTCTAAATTAAGCAAAAAATCCCCCAAATACTAGCGTCATAAATTCTTGCGTCCACACAACTTTTTTATCTGTCATAATCGGTGGCCGAAATCGGCGTGCCAAATTTGCGTTAATTTCCACACCACCTAATTTAATCCGATAATAGGGAATATTACTGCAATGTTCTGCCGCCAGAGTGCATCACTAGCACCTTTCATAAACCATAGAGTAACTTATACCCTTATACATTCTGTGCCTTAAACTGTTTTTTGACAAGTGTTACAGATAAAATATGGCATCAATAATGATGCATCAAGGCGGTTTGTTTACAAAGGGCCTACACCGGGAAACGCGAAAATCGAAATTTAGTTGACTGCCTCTTTATCGCTCGAATACTCAAGAGTGATAGAGAGGTTAGATAACGAAATTTCAATTTCCTTGTTTCACAATAGACCCCCAGATTGTGATGGATTGTGGTAGTGGCGCCCCCTGCTCAGAGTTTCGTGTAATATAACCTATTGAATCAGATTGGCGAAAAATTGTTCCCGTCTGGACTGGCTTTTAATCCTGATTTACATATCGGCATACATGTTTGACGCAGTTTTGCGTTAAGGTGCGTACACACATCAAGCCAACGAACGCCAATGAACGTTTTTCAGTGTTGGTTGTCGCATGTTCGTTGGGTCCCATTCAGGTGCGTACAGACCAGGCCAGACGAATGGGTTTCGCTGGCCTTCGTTGGCTGAGTCTGGACGGATTAACAAACGCCAACGATTGTTTGGCGTGTGCGGGTGATCCGCAGTGAAGCGGCAACATCAAAGGATTTGAAGCAATCGACCTAAAGCGGTGTGGACTGGATGCCGAAGGCCAACAAACGACTGCTCAGTTGAAGCTGTCGAACTGGCAGACTGTAGTGACTTTATAACCTAATGATTAGATTCAAACTAAAAAAACATAAACAGTGGAGAAAAACAAAGAGCGGAGTAACGATGACATGTTTTTGTTAATTTTTTATTAACGTTGGCTACCCCACAATCGTTGGTTCGCGAAGATTCGTTCTTTGGACGCATCTTCAAGAACCGTGCGGGAACGAGCGGTAGCCAACGCCGAATATCTTTCGTTGGCGTTCGTTGGTCTGGTGTGTGTGTACACAGGCAATTGAATCTGCCACGCAGCACATTCCCGGCACACGCTAACTAATGATTATCGAACGGTCGTTGGCGTTTGTTGAGGCGTCCAAACAGGGCCAACGGAGGTCGGCAAAACAGTTTCGTTGGCGTTGGTTGGCTTGGTGTGTGCACCTTTAGAGGAAGCAAGCGATATTGCTATCTCATTCTACCTTATAGCTGCGCCCCTGACGCTTGCCAAGACTCGGCACGGTTGTAAATCAGGGCTTTAATCGCAAAAATCAAAGTTCGTCAATAGGGTTGCTTCCATTTTTTTAAACGCTTGTAATACGTTCTATATTAATCAAATGTTGCCCTTAAAATTCAACTTTTACCCTAAAAACGGCTTTAAATATGTCAAATTAACAAAATATATTTTGACACATGCTTTCGCGCTCAAAATACTCTTTAAAAATTGTGTGAGGTCACAGTTTACGGTTTGATACATAACTATGTACATACACACGTAAACACCAAGGCCCCCTGTTGTCTGTTCTCAGTACAAAATTTAATACTCAAGCCGTAGCCATTTAGGTGGTAAGCAAGCTGTGTATGTGTGCGTGTGGGTTTTTAACCAACTAATAAAATATGTTTTCTGTAATAATTGAGTTATTTTGTTATATCATAAAGTATTCATTATCCAATAGCATTTCTATGATGTTAACTTTTAGTGAAGATATCGAAGCTTCAATTAATTGCCCACCACCAAAATGGCTATGGCTTGAGTATTAAATTTTGTACTGAGAACAGACAACGGGGTGCCTACCGCGAAAACCGATAATCGCATATTGCGGGGATCATTCTCTTTTACTCTTACTAAGACGTAATTGGAGTGACAGAGAAAAATGCCCGCAATTGACGAACTTCGATTTTCGCCGTTATAGCCCAATGTCAAACCGAGAGTTGTGATGTCATCAGAATCTTCAATGTCGTTTCGACTTGGGTCACGTGATGTGTGTTAAAAGATATTTTAAATTAAATATTTACAAAAATATGCTCATTAGAGATCCACTAAAGGTAGTTTAACATGTTTTTATAATCAATAAGTATTTACAGAAAAGAAAAAACTATATCCATCCCTTTTCAGGGGCCATTATACTAGCACAGAAAAATACAGTCAGATTCTCTCTGACTATGCACGAATATCCTAATATCCCAGATACATATAACTCATGGACACCCTAATTAGAAAGAGATGCAACGGCCAACCTTGACTTCTCATGTGGACACACTTTTTGGCCAATGTACCCTATCCGGATAATCTCCGTGCTTTTTTCAATTGTGGCCATGACAAATTGACTACTGTATGGCTACCAGCAGTTGCTACATGCAGTATACGTTATCAAAGACTGCGTGAACTCGATCGCAGCACATCTCGCTCGCAGTGACGCATTGATGCGATAGAGAGGGAATGCTATCAAGTTCACGTAGTCTAATGTAAATGTCAGCTCGTGGTACGACTAACGGACAGAAAAAATGCACTTAAGAGGTTTTCACAACTGATGCAGATTCACAATCGCTCTGGTGCCTCTGGTGTATGAGCGTGACAACGCTACTTGTTTATATAACGATGTCCCAATTGCAGACGGGAGCGGCGTATCAAATGTGAAGACTGGCTTAAGTGCCAATTACATCCACACTCCCTATAGCGCCAATTACATTCACACTTGCCGATATCGGGCCCGAAATCATTCCCGATGTCGGACCTGATAATCGTTTTTCGTTTCACGGAATATCAGCACATTGTTAAAGCTTTATCAGAAATATATGATCATTGTTGTTCAGTTTAGTGTGAAAAATTTAGTTCCAATGAAATTCCGCAATATGGTGCGTGATCATTCCTGGTCAGACTTTAACAATATTTGAAATGTAAAAAATACTTTTTCTCTAATTGCCAAAATGTTCAATGTTTAATATTTTTCCATATAAACCATTTAAGGGTTCCGTAGCCAAATAGCAAAAAACGGAACCCTTATAGATTCGTCATGTCCGTCTGTCTGTCCGATTATGTCACAGCCACTTTAAGACACAGAAACTATAAGAGCTATACTGTTCAAACTTGGTAAGTAGATCTGTATTCTATGAACCCGCATTAAGATTTTTACACAAAAATAGACAAAAAAAAACAATAACATTTTGGGGGGTTCCCCATACTTAGAACTGAAACTAAACTAAAAAAATCTTTTTTACATCAAACCCATACGTGTGGGGTATCTAGGGATAGGTCTTCAAAAATGATATTGAGGCTTCGAAAATAATTTTTTTCTAAGCTGAATAGTTTGCGCGAGAGACACTTCCAAAGTGTTAAAATGTGTCCCCCCCCCCCCCCCCCCCCCCCCCCCCGTAACTTCTAAAATGACAGAATGTAAAATCTAAAAAGAATATATGGTATACATTGCCATGCAAAATTCCACGGAAAATTAGTTTGAACGAGATCTAGTAAGTAGTTTTTTTTATATACGTCATAAAATTAAAAAAAAAAAATTCATAAAACTCATACGTGTCGGGGATAGGTCTTAAAAAATGATATTTAGGTTTCTAATATAATTTTTTTCTAAACTGAATAGTTTGCGCGAGAGACACTTCCAAAGTGAAAAAATGTGTGCCCCCCCCCCCTGTAACTTCTAAAATAACAGAATGAAAAATCTTAAAAAATATATGATATACATTACAATGCAAACTTCCACCGAAAATTGGTTTGAACAAGATCTAATAAGTAGTTTTTTTAATACGTCATAAATGGTACGGAACCCTTCATGGGCGAGTCCGACTCGCACTTGGCCGCTTTTTTATACTTTTTAAATATTGTTAACGATAATATGCTGAAATTTGGTGAAATAGAAATAGTTATTTGTTTTACAAGGGGGTACACTCGTGGTTCAAATATGAATCTTTCACTTGCTCGGGTATCAATATTAGCACGAGCGGTTAAACAAACATTGCCTCCGAGTGAAACAACAAATTTTCACCACACCAATCCGAAGAAAATACTAACTATGAAATACCAAAAATTCAAACCAAATAAACGTACTTAATAAAAAATGTATCATTCAAAATCATCATGTAAAAGTCAATTCCACCAGCTAACATAAGGATTTGCATCTGATTACTTTTCCCCCTATGTGGATAATATGCATTTTTCTCAGTTTTTGAACAATCTAGACGGCCTAGCATAGTCCATTGACGATATTCTGCAAGTAGCATCGTAAGCACCCGACTCTGACTATTTTTTTCAGCCTTCGACCTAGGACCATATGTTGGGTTATTAAAGTTTTCAAATATTATTTTTTTCTGGCAAATCTGTTTCGAGTGCCCGCAAATGACTTATCTGCCTTGAAATGGCTTGATTCAGTGATGATATTCTGCAAGTGGCATCGTAAGGACCCGACTCTGACTATTTTTTTCAGCCTTCGACCTAGGAGCATATGTTAGGTTATTAAAGTTTTCAAATATTATTTTTTTCTGGCAAATCTGTTTCGAGCGCCCGCAAATGACTTATCTGCCTTGAATAAGCTTGATTCATTGATGATAGTCTGCAAGTAGCTTCGTAAGGACCCGACTCTGTCTATTTTTTTCAGTCTTCGACCTAGGAGCATATGTTGGGTTATTAAAGTTTTCAAATATTATTTTTTTCTGGCAAATCTGTTTCGAGCGCCCGCAAATGACTTATCTGCCTTGAATGAGCTTGATTCATTGATGATATTCTGTAAGTGGCATCGTAAGGACCCGACTTTGACTATTTTTTTCAGCCTTCGACCTAGGAGCATATGTTGGGTTATTAAAATTTTCAAATATTATTTTTTTCTGGCAAATCTGTTTCGAGCGCCCGCAAATGACTCATCTGCCTTGAATAAGCTTGATTCATTGATGATATTCTGCAAGTGGCATCGTAAGGATCCGACTCTGACTATTTTTTTCAGCCTTCGACCTAGGAGCATATGTTAGGTTATTATAGTTTTCAAATATTATTTTTTTCTGGCAAATCTGTTTTGAGCGCCCGCAAATGACTCATCTGCCTTAAATAAGCTTGATTCATTGATGATATTCTGCAAGTGGCATCGTAAGGATCCGACTCTGACTATTTTTTTCAGCCTTCGACCTAGGAGCATATGTTAGGTTATTAAAGTTTTCAAATATTATTTTTTTCTGGCAAATCTGTTTAAAACGCCCGCAAATGACTTATGTGCCTTGAATAAACATGATCTAGTTACAACATTCTGTGAGTGGCATCGTAAGGACCCGACTCTGAGTATTTTTTTCAGCTTTCGACCTAGGAGCATATGTTGGGTTATTAAAGTTTTCAAATATTTTTTTTTTCTGGCAAATCTGTTTCGAGCGCCCGCAAATGACTTATCTGCCTTGAATAAGCTTGATTCATTGATGATAGTCTGCAAGTGGCATCGTATGGACCCGACTCTGACTATTTTTTTCAGCCTTCGACCTAGGAGCATATGTTGGGTTATTAAAGTTTTCAAATATTATTTTTTTCTGGCAAATCTGTTTTGAACGCCCGCAAATGACTTATCTACCATGAATAAGCATGATCTAGTTACGACATTCTGTGAGTGGCATCGTAAGGACCCGACTCTGACTATTTTTTTCAGCCTTCGACCTAGGAGCATATGTTAGGTTATTTAAGTTTTCAAATATTATTTTTTTCTGGCAAATCTGTTTTGAGCGCCCGCAAATGACTTATGTGCCTTGAATAAGTATAATCCAGTGACGATAGTCTGCAAGTAGTTTCGTAAGGACCCGACTCTGTCTATTTTTTTCAGCCTTCGACCTAGGAGCATATGTTGGGTTATTAATGTTTTCAAATATTATTTTTTTCTGGCAAATCTGTTTTGAGCGCCCGCAAATGACTTATCTACTTTGAATTAACATGATCTAGTTACAACATTCTGTGAGTAGCATCGTAAGGACCCGACTCTGACTATTTTTTTCAGCCTTCGACCTAGGAGCATATGTTGGGTTATTAAAGTTTTCAAATATTATTTTTTTCTGGCAAATCTGTTTTGAGCGCCCGCAAATTACTTATCTGCCTTGAATAAGCTTGATTCATTGATGATATTCTGCAAGTGGCATCGTAAGGACCCGACTCTGACTATTTTTTTCAGCCTTCGACCTAGGAGCATATGTTGGGTTATTAAAGTTTTCAAATATTATTTTTTTCTGGCAAATCTGTTTTGAGCGCCCGCAAATTACTTATCTACCTTGAATAAGCATGATCTAGTTACGATATTCTGTGAGTGGCATCGTAAGGACCCGACTCTGACTATTTTTTTCAGCCTTCGACCTAGGAGCATATGTTGGGTTATTAAAGTTTTCAAATATTATTTTTTTCTGGCAAATCTGTTTTGAGCGCCCGCAAATGACTTATCTACCTTGAATAAGCATGATTTAGTTACGACATTCTGTGAGTGGCATCGTAAGGACCCGACTCTGACTATTTTTTTCAGCCTTCGACCTAGGAGCATATGTTGGGTTATTAAAGTTTTCAAATATTATTTTTTTCTGGCAAATCTGTTTCGAGCGCCCGCAAATGACTTATCTGCCTTGAATAAGCTTGATTCATTGATGATAGTCTGCAAGTGGCATCGTATGGACCCGACTCTGACTATTTTTTTCAGCCTTCGACCTAGGAGCATATGTTGGGTTATTAAAGTTTTCAAATATTATTTTTTTCTGGCAAATCTGTTTTGAACGCCCGCAAATGACTTATCTACCATGAATAAGCATGATCTAGTTACGACATTCTGTGAGTGGCATCGTAAGGACCCGACTCTGACTATTTTTTTCAGCCTTCGACCTAGGAGCATATGTTAGGTTATTTAAGTTTTCAAATATTATTTTTTTCTGGCAAATCTGTTTCGAGCGCCCGCAAATGACTTATCTGCCTTGAATAAGCTTGATTCATTGATGATATTCTGCAAGTAGCATCGTAAGGACCCGACTCTGACTATTTTTTTCAGTCTTCGACCTAGGAGCATATGTTGGGTTATTAAAGTTTTCAAATATTATTTTTTTCTGGCAAATCTGTTTCGAGCGCCCGCAAATGACTTATCTGCCTTGAATGAGCTTGATTCATTGATGATATTCTGTAAGTGGCATCGTAAGAACCCGACTTTGACTATTTTTTTCAGCCTTCGACCTAGGAGCATATGTTGGGTTATTAAAGTTTTCAAATATTATTTTTTTCTGGCAAATCTGTTTTGAGCGCCCGCAAATTACTTATCTACCTTGAATAAGCATGATCTAGTTACGACATTCTGTGAGTGGCATCGTAAGGACCCGACTCTGACTATTTTTTTCAGCCTTTGACCTAGGAGCATATGTTGGGTTATTAAAGTTTTCAAATATTATTTTTTTCTGGCAAATCTGTTTTGAGCGCCCGCAAATGACTTATCTACCTTGAATAAGCATGATTTAGTTACGACATTCTGTGAGTGGCATCGTAAGGACCCGACTCTGACTATTTTTTTCAGCCTTCGACCTAGGAGCATATGTTGGGTTATTAAAGTTTTCAAATATTATTTTTTTCTGGCAAATCTGTTTTGAGCGCCCGCTAATGACTTACGTGCCTTGAATAAGCATAATCTAGTGACGATAGTCTGCAAGTAGCTTCGTAAGGACCCGACTCTGACAATTTTTTTCAGCCTTCGACCTAGGAGCATATGTTGGGTTATTAAAGTTTTCAAATATTATTTTTTTCTGGCAAATCTGTTTCGAGCGCCCGCAAATTACTTATCTGCCGTGAATAAGCTTGATTCAGTGATGACATTCTGCAAGTGGCATCGTAAGGACCCGACTCTGACTATTTTTTTCAGCCTTCGAACTAGGAGCATATGTTGGGTTATTAAAGTTTTCAAATATTATTTTTTTCTGGCAAATCTGTTTTGAGCGCCCGCAAATTACTTATCTACCTTGAATAAGCATGATCTAGTTACGACATTCTGTGAGTGGCATCGTAAGGACCCGACTCTGACTATTTTTTTCAGCCTTTGACCTAGGAGCATATGTTGGGTTATTAATGTTTTCAAATATTATTTTTTTCTGGCAAATCTGTTTTGAGCGCCCGCAAATTACTTATCTACCTTGAATAAACATGATCTAGTTACAACATTCTGTGAGTGGCATCGTAAGGACCCGACTCTGACTATTTTTTTCAGCCTTCGACCTAGGAGCATATGTTGGGTTATTAAAGTTTTCAAATATTATTTTTTTCTGGCAAATCTGTTTCGAGCGCCCGCAAATTACTTATCTGCCGTGAATGAACTTGATTCATTGATGACATGCTGCAAGTGGCATCGTAAGGACCCGACTCTGACTATTTTTTTCAGCCTTCGACCTAGGAGCATATGTTGGGTTATTAAAGTTTTCAAATATTATTTTTTTCTGGCAAATCTGTTTTGAGCGCCCGCAAATTACTTATCTACCTTGAATAAGCATGATCTAGTTACGACATTCTGTGAGTGGCATCGTAAGGACCCGACTCCGACTATTTTTTTCAGCCTTTGACCTAGGAGCATATGTTGGGTTATTAAAGTTTTCAAATATTTTTTTTTTCTGGCAAATCTGTTTTGAGCGCCCGCAAATAACTTATCTGCCTTGAATAAGCTTGATTCATTGACGATATTCTGCAAGTGGCATCGTAAGGACCTGACTCTGACTATTTTTTTCAGCCTTCGACCTAGGAGCATATGTTGGGTTATTAAAGTTTTCAAATATTATTTTTTTCTGGCAAATCTGTTTTGAGCGCCCGCAATTTACTTATCTACCTTGAATAAGCATGATCTAGTTACGACATTCTGTGAGTGGCATCGTAAGGACCCGACTCTGACTATTTTTTTCAGCCTTCGACCTAGGAGCATATGTTGGGTTATTAATGTTATCAAATATTATTTTTTTCTGGCAAATCTGTTTTGAGCGCCCGCAAATTACTTATCTACCTTGAATAAGCATGATCTAGTTACGACATTCTGTGAGTGGCATCGTAAGGACCCGACTCTGACTATTTTTTTCAGCCTTCGACCTAGGAGCATATGTTGGGTTATTAAAGTTTTCAAATATTATTTTTTTCTGGCAAATCTGTTTTGAGCGCCCGCAAATGACTTATCTGCCTTGAATAAGCTTGATTCAATGATGATATTCTGCAAGTGGCATCGTAAGGACCCGACTCTGACTATTTTTTTCAGCCTTCGACCTAGGAGCATATGTTGGGTTATTAAAGTTTTCAAATATAATTTTTTTCTGGCAAATCTGTTTCAAGCGCCCGCAAATGACTTATCTACCTTGAATGAGCATGATCTAGTTACGACATTCTGTGAGTGGCATCGTAAGGACCCGACTCTGACTATTTTTTTCAGCCTTCGACCTAGGAGCATATGTTGGGTTATTAAAGTTTTCAAATATTATTTTTTTCTGGCAAATCTGTTTTGAGCGCCCGCAAATTACTTATCTACCTTGAATAAGCATGACCTATTTACGACATTCTGTTAGTGGCATCGTAAGGACCCGACTCTGACTATTTTTTTCAGCCTTCGACCTAGGAGGATATGTTGGGTTATTAAAGTTTTCAAATATTATTTTTTTCTGGCAAATCTGTTTTGAGTGCCCGCAAATGACTTATCTACCTTGAATAAGCATGATCTAATTACGACATTCTGTGAGTGGCATCGTAAGGACCCAACTCTGACTATTTTTTTCAGCCTTCGACCTAGGAGCATATGTTGGGTTATTAAAGTTTTCAAATAATTTTTTTTCTGGCAAATCTGTTTCGAGCGCCCGCAAATGACTTATCTGCCTTGAATATGCTTGATTTAATGATGATATTCTGCAAGTGGCATCGTAAGGACCCGACTCTGACTATTTTTTTCAGCCTTCGACCTAGGAGCATATGTTGGGTTATTAAAGTTTTCAAATATTATTTTTTTCTGGCAAATCTGTTTTGAACGCCCGCAAATGACTTATCTACCATGAATAAGCATGATCTAGTTACGACATTCTGTGAGTGGCATCGTAAGGACCCGACTCTGACTATTTTTTTCAGCCTTCGACCTAGGAGCATATGTTAGGTTATTAAAGTTTTCAAATAATTTTTTTTCTGGCAAATCTGTTTCGAGCGCCCGCAAATGACTTATCTGCTTTGAATAAGCTTGATTCAATGATGATATTCTGCAAGTGGCATCGTAAGGACCCGACTCTGACTATTTTTTTCAGCCTTCGACCTAGGAGCATATGTTGGGTTATTAATGTTTTCAAATATTATTTTTTTCTGGCAAATCTGTTTTGAGCGCCCGCAAATGACTTATCTACCTTGAATAAACATGATCTAGTTACAACATTTTGTGAGTGGCATCGTAAGGACCCGACTCTGTCTATTTTTTTCAGCCTTCGACCTAGGAGCATATGTTGGGTTATTAAAGTTTTCAAATATTATTTTTTTCTGGCAAATCTGTTTCGAGCGCCCGCAAATGACTTATCTGCCTTAATGAGCTGGATTCATTGATGATATTCTGCAAGTGGCATCGTAAGGACCCGACTCTGACTATTTTTTTCAGCCTTCGACCTAGGAGCATATGTTGGGTTATTAAAGTTTTCAAATATTATTTTTTTCTGGCAAATCTGTTTTGAGCGCCCGCAAATGACTTATCTACCATGAATAAGCATGATCTAGTTACGACATTCTGTGAGTGGCATCGTAAGGACCCGACTCTGACTATTTTTTTCAGCCTTCGACCTAGGAGCATATGTTAGGTTATTAAAGTTTTCAAATATTATTTTTTTCTGGCAAATCTGTTTTGAGCGCCCGCAAATGACTTATGTGCCTTGAATAAGTATAATCCAGTGACGATAGTCTGCAAGTAGTTTCGTAAGGACCCGACTCTGTCTATTTTTTTCAGCCTTCGACCTAGGAGCATATGTTGGGTTATTAAAGTTTTCAAATATATTTTTTTTCTGGCAAATCTGTTTTGAGCGCCCGCAAATGACTTATCTGCCTTGAATAAGCTTGATTCATTGACGATATTCTGCAAGTGGCATCGTAAGGACCTGACTCTGACTATTTTTTTCAGCCTTCGACCTAGGAGCATATGTTGGGTTATTAAAGTTTTCAAATATTATTTTTTTCTGGCAAATCTGTTTTGAGCGCCCGCAAATTACTTATCTACCTTGAATAAGCATGATCTAGTTACGACATTCTGTGAGTGGCATCGTAAGGACCCGACTCTGACTATTTTTTTCAGCCTTCGACCTAGGAGCATATGTTGGGTTATTAATGTTTTCAAATATTATTTTTTTCTGGCAAATCTGTTTTGAGCGCCCGCAAATTACTTATCTATCTTGAATAAGCATGATCTAGTTACGACATTCTGTGAGTGGCATCGTAAGGACCCGACTCTGACTATTTTTTTCAGCCTTCGACCTAGGAGCATATGTTGGGTTATTAAAGTTTTCAAATATTATTTTTTTCTGGCAAATCTGTTTCGAGCGCCCGCAAATGACTTATCTTCCTTGAATAACCATAGTCTAGTGACGATATTCTGCAAGTGGCATCGTAAGGACCTGACTCTGACTATTTTTTTCAGCCTTCGACCTAGGAGCATATGTTGGGTTATTAAAGTTTTCAAATATTATTTTTTTCTGGCAAATCTGTTTTGAGCGCCCGCAAATTACTTATCTACCTTGAATAAGCATGATGTAGTTACGACATTCTGTGAGTGGCATCGTAAGGACCCGACTCTGACTATTTCTTTCAGCCTTCGACCTAGGAGCATATGTTGGGTTATTAAAGTTTTCAAATATTATTTTTTTCTGGCAAATCTGTTTTGAGTGCCCGCAAATGACTTATTTACCTTAAATAAGCATGATTTAATTACGACATTCTGTGAGTGGCATCGTAAGGACCCGACTCTGACTATTTTTTTCAGCCTTCGACCTAGGAGCATATGTTGGGTTATTAAAGTTTTCAAATATTATTTTTTTCTGGCAAATCTGTTTTGAGCGCCCGCTAATGACTTATGTGCCTTGAATAAGCATAATCCAGTGACGATAGTCTGCAAGTAACTTCGTAAGGACCCGACTCAGTCTATTTTTTTCAGCCTTCGACCTAGGAGCATATGTTGGGTTATTAAAGTTTTCAAATATTATTTTTTTCTGCAAATCTGTTTCGAGCGCCCGCAAATGACTTATCTTCCTTGAATAACCATTTTCTAGTGACGATATTCTGCAAGTGGCATCGTAAGGACCTGACTCTGACTATTTTTTTCAGCCTTCGACCTAGGAGCATATGTTGGGTTATTAAAGTTTTCAAATATTATTTTTTTCTGGCAAATCTGTTTTGAGCGCCCGCAAATTACTTATCTACCTTGAATAAGCATGATCTAGTTACGACATTCTGTGAGTGGCATCGTAAGGACCCGACTCTGACTATTTTTTTCAGCCTTCGACCTAGGAGCATATGTTGGGTTATTAAAGTTTTCAAATATTATTTTTTTCTGGCAAATCTGTTTTGAGCGCCCGCAAATGACTTATCTACCATGAATAAGCATGATCTAGTTACGACATTCTGTGAGTGGCATCGTAAGGACCCGACTCTGACAATTTTTTTCAGCCTTCGACCTAGGAGCATATGTTGGGTTATTAAAGTTTTCAAATATTATTTTTTTCTGGCAAATCTGTTTTGAGCGCCCGCAAATGACTTATGTGCCTTGAATAAGTATAATCCAGTGACGATAGTCTGCAAGTAGTTTCGTAAGGACCCGACTCTGTCTATTTTTTTCAGCTTTCGACCTAGGAGCATATGTTGGGTTATTAATGTTTTCAAATATTATTTTTTTCTGGCAAATCTGTTTTCAGCGCCCGCAAATGACTTATCTGCCTTGAATAAACATGATCTAGTTACAACATTCTGTGAGTGGCATCGTAAGGACCCGACTCTGACTATTTTTTTCATCCTTCGACCTAGGAGCATATGTTAGGTTATTAAAGTTTTCAAATATTATTTTTTTCTGGCAAATCTGTTTCGAGCGCCCGCAAATAACTTATCTACCTTGAATAAGCATGATGTAGTTACGACATTCTGTGAGTGGCATCGTAAGGACCCGACTCTGACTATTTTTTTCAGCCTTCGACCTAGGAGCATATGTTGGGTTATTAAAGTTTTCAAATATTATTTTTTTCTGACAAATCTGTTTCGAGCGCCCGCAAATGACTTATCTGTCTTGAATAAGCTTGATTCATTGATGATATTCTGCAAGTGGCATCGTAAGGACCCGACTCTGACTATTTTTTTCAGCCTTCGACCTAGTAGCATATGTTGGGTTATTAAAGTTTTCAAATATTAGTTTTTTCTGGCAAATCTGTTTTGAGCGCCCGCAAATGACTTATCTACCATGAATAAGCATGATCTAGTTACGACATTCTGTGAGTGGCATCGTAAGGACCCGACTCTGACTATTTTTTTCAGCCTTCGACCTAGGAGCATATGTTAGGTTATTAAAGTTTTCAAATATTATTTTTTTCTGGCAAATCTGTTTTGAGCGCCCGCAAATGACTTATGTGCCTTGAATAAGTATAATCCAGTGACGATAGTCTGCAAGTAGTTTCGTAAGGACCCGACTCTGTCTATTTTTTTCAGCCTTCGACCTAGGAGCATATGTTGGGTTATTAATGTTTTCAAATATTATTTTTTTCTGGGAAATCTGTTTTAAGCGCCCGCAAATGACTTATCTACCTTGAATAAACATGATCTAGTTACAACATTCTGTGAGTGGCATCGTAAGGACCCGACTCTGACTATTTTTTTCAGCCTTCGACCTAGGAGCATATGTTGGGTTATTAAAGTTTTCAAATTTTATTTTTTTTGGCAAATCTGTTTCGAGCACCCGCAAACGACTTATCTGCTGTGAATGAACTTGATTCATTGATGACATTCTGCAAGTGGCATCGTAAGGACCCGACTCTGACTATTTTTTTCAGCCTTCGACCTAGGAGCATATGTTGGGTTATTAAAGTTTTCAAATATTATTTTTTTCTGGCAAATCTGTTTTGAGCGCCCGCAAATTACTTATCTACCTTGAATAAGCATGATGTAGTTACGACATTCTGTGAGTGGCATCGTAAGGACCCGACTCTGACTATTTTTTTCAGCCTTCGACCTAGGAGCATATGTTGGGTTATTAAAGTTTTCAAATATTATTTTTTTCTGGCAAATCTGGTTTGAGTGCCCGCAAATTACTTATCTACCTTGAATAAGCATGATTTAATTACGACATTCTGTGAGTGGCATCGTAAGGACCCGACTCTGACTATTTTTTTCAGCCTTCGACCTAGGAGCATATGTTGGGTTATTAAAGTTTTCAAATAATTTTTTTTCTGGCAAATCTGTTTCGAGCGCCCGCAAATGACTTATCTGCTTTGAATATGCTTGATTTAATGATGATATTCTGCAAGTGGCATCGTAAGGACCCGACTCTGACTATTTTTTTCAGCCTTCGACCTAGGAGCATATGTTGGGTTATTAATGTTTTCAAATATTATTTTTTTCTGGCAAATCTGTTTTGAGCGCCCGCAAATGACTTATCTACCTTGAATAAACATGATCTAGTTACAACATTCTGTGAGTGGCATCGTAAGGACCCGACTCTGTCTATTTTTTTCAGCCTTCGACCTAGGAGCATATGTTGGGTTATTAAAGTTTTCAAATATTATTTTTTTCTGGCAAATCTGTTTCGAGCGCCCGCAAATGACTTATCTGCCTTGAATGAGCTTGATTCATTGATGATATTCTGCAAGTGGCATCGTAAGGACCCGACTCTGACTATTTTTTTCAGCCTTCGACCTAGGAGCATATGTTGGGTTATTAAAGTTTTCAAATATTTTTTTTTTCTGGCAAATCTGTTTTGAGCGCCCGCAAATGACTTATCTACCATGAATAAGCATGATCTAGTTACGACATTCTGTGAGTGGCATCGTAAGGACCCGACTCTGACTATTTTTTTCAGCCTTCGACCTAGGAGCATATGTTAGGTTATTAAAGTTTTCAAATATTATTTTTTTCTGGCAAATCTGTTTTGAGCGCCCGCAAACGACTTATGTGCCTTGAATAAGTATAATCCAGTGACGATAGTCTGCAAGTAGTTTCGTAAGGACCCGACTCTGTCTATTTTTTTCAGCCTTCGACCTAGGAGCATATGTTGGGTTATTAATGTTTTCAAATATTATTTTTTTCTGGCAAATCTGTTTTCAGCGCCCGCAAATGACTTATCTACCTTGAATAAACATGATCTAGTTACAACATTCTGTGAGTGGCATCGTAAGGACCCGACTCTGACTATTTTTTTCATCCTTCGACCTAGGAGCATATGTTAGGTTATTAAAGTTTTAAAATATTATTTTTTTCTGGCAAATCTGTTTCGAGCGCCCGCAAATGACTTATTTGCCGTGAATGAACTTGATTTGTTGATGACATTCTGCAAGTGGCATCGTAAGGACCCGACTCTGACTATTTTTTTCAGCCTTCGACCTAGGAGCATATGTTGGGTTATTAATGTTTTCAAATATTATTTTTTTCTGGGAAATCTGTTTTAAGCGCCCGCAAATGACTTATCTACCTTGAATAAACATGATCTAGTTACAACATTCTGTGAGTGGCATCGTAAGGACCCGACTCTGACTATTTTTTTCAGCCTTCGACCTAGGAGCATATGTTGGGTTATTAAAGTTTTCAAATTTTATTTTTTTTGGCAAATCTGTTTCGAGCGCCCGCAAATGACTTATCTGCCGTGAATGAACTTGATTCATTGATGACATTCTGCAAGTGGCATCGTAAGGACCCGACTCTGACTATTTTTTTCAGCCTTCGACCTAGGAGCATATGTTGGGTTATTAAAGTTTTCAAATATTATTTTTTTCTGGCAAATCTGTTTTGAGCGCCCGCAAATAACTTATCTACCTTGAATAAGCATGATGTAGTTACGACATTCTGTGAGTGGCATCGTAAGGACCCGACTCTGACTATTTTTTTCAGCCTTCGACCTAGGAGCATATGTTGGGTTATTAAAGTTTTCAAATATTATTTTTTTCTGGCAAATCTGTTTTGAGTGCCCGCAAATGACTTATTTACCTTGAATAAGCATGATTTAATTACGACATTCTGTGAGTGGCATCGTAAGGACCCGACTCTGACTATTTTTTTCAGCCTTCGACCTAGGAGCATATGTTGGGTTATTAAAGTTTTCAAATATTATTTTTTTCTGGCAAATGTGTTTTGAGCGCCCGCAAATGACTTATCTGCCTTGAATAAGCTTAATTCAATGATGATATTCTGCAAGTGGCATCGTAAGGACCCGACTCTGACTATTTTTTTCAGCCTTCGACCTAGGAGCATATGTTGGGTTATTAAAGTTTTCAAATATTATTTTTTTCTGGCAAATCTGTTTTGAGCGCCCGCTAATGACTTATGTGCCTTGAATAAGCATAATCCAGTGACGATAGTCTGCAAGTAACTTCGTAAGGACCCGACTCTGACTATTTTTTTCAGCCTTCGACCTAGGAGCATATGTTGGGTTATTAAAGTTTTCAAATATTATTTTTTTCTGGCAAATCTGTTTCGAGCGCCCGCAAATGACTTATCTTCCTTGAATAACCATAGTCTAGTGACGATATTCTGCAAGTGGCATCGTAAGGACCTGACTCTGACTATTTTTTTCAGCCTTCGACCTAGGAGCATATGTTGGGTTATTAAAGTTTTCAAATATTATTTTTTTCTGGCAAATCTGTTTTGAGCGCCCGCAAATTACTTATCTACCTTGAATAAGCATGATTTAGTTACGACATTCTGTGAGTGGCATCGTAAGGACCCGACTGTGACTATTTTTTTCAGCCTTCGACCTAGGAGCATATGTTGGGTTATTAAAGTTTTCAAATATTATTTTTTTCTGGCAAATCTGTTTTGAGCGCCCGCAAATGACTTATCTGCCTTGAATAAGCTTGATTCAATGATGATATTCTGCAAGTGGCATCGTAAGGACCCGACTCTGACTATTTTTTTCAGCCTTCGACCTAGGAGCATATGTTGGGTTATTAAAGTTTTCAAATATTATTTTTTTCTGGCAAATCTGTTTTTAACGCCCGCTAATGACTTATGTGCCTTGAATAAACATAATCCAGTGACGATAGTCTGCAAGTAGCTTCGTAAGGACCCGACTCTGACTATTTTTTTCAGCCTTCGACCTAGGAGCATATGTTGGGTTATTAAAGTTTACAAATATTATTTTTTTCTGGCAAATCTGTTTTGAGCGCCCGCAAATGACTTATCTACCTTGAATAAGCATGATCTAGTTACGAAATTCTGTGAGTGGCATCGTAAAGACCCGACTCTGTCTATTTTTTTCAGCCTTCGACCTAGGAGCATATGTTGGGTTATTAAAGTTTTCAAATATTATTTTTTTCTGGCAAATCTGTTTTGAGCGCCCGCAAATGACTTATCTGCCTTAAATAAACATGATCCATTGGCGATATTCTGCAAGTGGCATCGTAAGGACCCGACTCTGACTATTTTTTGCAGTCTTCGACCTGGGAGCATATGTTGGGTTATTAAAGTTTTCAAATATTATTTTTTTCTGGCAAATCTGTTTTGAACGCCCGCAAATGACTTATCTATCTTGAATAAGCATGGTCCAAAGACGTTATTCTGCAAGTGGCATCGTAAGGACCCGACTCTGACTATTTTTTTCAGTCTTTGACTTTGGAGCATAAAATGAGTTATTCAAATTTTCAAGTATTATTTTTTTCTGGCAAATCTGATTTTAACGCCCGCAAATGACCTATCTGTCTTGAATCAACATGGTCAGTTGACGATATTCTGCAAGTGACATCGTAAGGACCCGATTCTCATTTTTTTTTTTAGCCGTTGAATAAGGTACATAAGTTGATTTTTTCAAATTTTCAAGTTTTATTTTTCTCTGGCTGATTTCGGGTTGGGGTGGTTAGTGTGAAGACAGCTACACCACTTTGAAAACTGTAACGGTTATATAACCGTTACAGTTTTAACCTATAGACCATATATATGGTCTATAGTTTTCTATTTAGTCCATAGAATCGTTTGTATCCATCTCGATTGCTTGTTGCGTCTCCGTATGAATTTTTCGATTTTATTTTTTTATGGCAAATTTTATGAGATCCGAACGATTTAAATGCCTGAACAAACGTGAACCAACGAATATCTTGCGATTTAGACCAAAAAAACTTACAAAAAGTGGTTTGGGGTGGCTGTCTTCATGCTAGCCACCCCAAACCACTTTAAAAAATAAAATAAAAAATGAAGGAATCGGGTCCTTACGATTTTAATGCCTGAACAAACATGAACTAACGAATATCTTGCTATCTAGACCAAAAAAAATTACAAAAAGTGGTTTGGGGTGGCTAGCGTGAAGACAGCCACCCCACAAAAAAAATGAAAAAAAAATTGAAGGAATCGGGTCCTTACGATTTTAATGCCTGAACAAACATGAACTAACGAATATCTTGCTATCTAGACCAAAAAAAATTACAAAAAGTGGTTTGGGGTGGCTAGCGTGAAGACAGCCACCCCACAAAAAAAATGAAAAAAAAATGAAGGAATCGGGTCCTTACGATTTTAATGCCTGAATAATGATGAACTAACGAAAATCTTGCTATTTAGACAAAAAAAAATTACAAAAAGTGGTTTGGGGTGGCTAGCGTGAAGACAGCCACCCCATTTTGTTTTTAAAAAAAATGCATGTTAAAATCGGGTCCTTACGATTTTACCTACTGAACAAACATGAACTAACGATGAACAAACGATATAGATATGCCATTTGCGGGCAAACGATTTGGGGTGGTCAACTTCACGGGCATGCGTGGCTTGGAAAGTACTGGTGAAGAGGGTCGTCACGTCTCTCAGCCATGAGGATGCGACAAAAAAGAAAAAGAATCATGATCGTTCCTTTAGAGCAGAAAGCAGAGTAGTATCTAAAGAAGATGTAGGGAGGGCACCTTACCATTTCGGGGTCGTAGTACAGCGAGCGCTCCTCTTTGTGCTGAGAGCGGAGCGGATCCTGCCAGTAACAGAAGTGGTGCATCAGGAGCCCATTCTGCTCGTACTACTCCAGTCCAACCTAACGCCACTGAACCAGCGCCTACACGCGCCCAATTTCCGTTCGCCAGCACCCATATCTGGATAAAGTCAGACGTTAACATGCAACCTAACTGGAAGCTCAAGCGAGACATGACGGGGGATATACTGCGCGGCGTGCAAGTTACTAAAATGCAATTATGTATGAACTTTCTCAATGCGCCAACGAACCGAACGCTTGGCTGGACGTTCGCCACTGATGCCAAGCTATTGAAATAAGACGTTGGTGCCCGGTGTACGCCATGTACGGTGCGTGTATTACTATCTTGAATTGAATTATGGCAACACTTCTCTAGAATATGACGTTATGAGCCGCATACGGCGTTGACCGGTCAAGGCTAAAATTAAGATTCTACTACTTCTAATTTACTAACTATCGTGGTTTTGTACCAATTTCGTAGCGTCATTACAGATCAGAGGGATAAAGTGGGAATCTAACTCTGATTTTAGCGTCTTCAATATAAAAACCAGGTTAGCTACTCGTACCTTAAATAGGGGTACCACTCACGGTAAAGGAGCAGTCCTCAGCTGCAATAGCAAGCAAGTTTCCATCGCAGCTAAGCGCTGCAGCGGCGAGTCTAGCTGGCCGCTCTGGCATCAGGCACGTCACGCGGCGCCACGGCGCTATACATGATACATACAGCTCGCGCCATGGACAGGCGCCATCTGAAAAATTGATAAATTTATTAGTCCTGTTGTCATGTTATTAGCTAGAAGCTCGGGTGAAGACACTGCACGCGATGCAGCGTTATAGATGCTACTTTCACACATCTGCCTTTTTACAGCATGACGTCAAGCGTGTGTAGCACAAGGCAAAGCTTGAGAAAAAAACTTTATGGAAAACCTTCACATCCATATACTACGTGTGGGCGGCGTTATTAAGGTATAAACAGAATGAATACTCACCATAAATGCTAGCCAGAGCATGCACTGTATCCGCACTAGACGCTTGAACCAACAGGCATCTCCACACGTCCGCACGCCTGATCGCTTGACGCCAAGCACGGCACGCGGCGCCACAACACGCCAACTCCACGCCACCCAGCCATAGGAACACCAGTTCCAACACTACGTCCAGTCGTGCGTGAGTTTGCCATAAGTCAGTTGCTATCTCTTCTGCGGCCATGATTTGCAGGCTTCTTTTGGCGTTCCGACATTTAGTTAGTCCGTCTTTAAATCTGTAAGGTTTTACAAGCTTTATTTAGCTTGCAATGTAATTTGTCCTCGAAATTTGTATTTAGACCACAACACGAATCTAGCGTAAAGATACCTAAATATTTAAGTTGTGCATTATACTGTAGCCCAATTTTGAGAGCTGGAGTTTTGACTGCTGAAGTAAATAGCGCTGTGACGCGCAATTCGTTTTACTTTTACGATTTGAAGTAAGTGATTGGATTGTCAAATTTTAGTGTTTGGTGGCTTATTTACATATATAGTTTAAATAAATAAATAAAATTATAAATAAGAAATTCATAGTGTGTTCATGACATGAGTGTCAGCTGAATGAAACATGTAAAGTAATAATGAGTATATTATATATAGCTTTGAGGATTTAAGAATCATACTGAAAATATTCCTTATTGAACAAATAAGCACTTGCCCCAAACACTTTATAATAATTATTTACTATTTTTCACCTCCCGAATGCCGGCGAAAATTACTTACCGCTGCGCATATTATTATAGAATTTATTATACGTTTTTAACTCCACTAAAATAAGAATACATGTATTTAGTTCTTGCATCGCTACACCAAAAAAAGTTTACCTAGGAACCTTCTATTTTTTTCAGTCACCTTTTTGGTTTCTTCTTCTTTTCTTCTTTTTCCTCTGTATTGTCCCAGTTTATTTGAGGTCAGCCCTCCTAGTAATCCTGCGCCACATCACACCGCTGTGGGTTATTGGTTCGGCCAAAAGAATCCGGTCCTAAGAATGAATACAGTACAAGTGTACATTACGACTGAAATTTGAACCCACGATTCTCACACACACACTGTGAAAGGGATAACAACAACAGTTTCTATATTGTGCACTTTACAATAAGCGCACGACTATGATGTAGGTGGAAGCTCTCAGTCGATCAAAATAGAAATCAGCTGTGGTCGGCGCATGCGGTCTGGTTACGTCATAACTATATTAGCGCAAAGATACGTAAAATCTAAGACAGGTAAACGAGATGGCGCTGTACAGCTCCATACATTTTGCAGTAACTTGCCAAAAGTTGACGTTTGAGAAATCAGTGTACGCAAAACATATGACCAAAGAGAATTTGAAATTGAGGTGGATTTTCAAAGAAAGCTTTGTTTGGTTTCCCTTTAATATGACAGCGCCATCTGTTTTGGATGTCAAAATAAGGAGCACGTTTTTTTCGTATAGGTACTTTCTTTACCTCTCTATTACAATCAATTTTTTTTGATAAGCGAAAACGCCAAATAACATTACACCCTACTCATAGGAACAACTCTGTTCCTGCCGGTGAGTAAGGTTACCAGAGGTAACGAGGGGGGAGGGGGGGAAGGGTCTAGGGTCCTACAACTATAGCTAGATACAAATATTAATCCTAACAATAGTAAAAACTAAAAATTTATTGATCAAAAATCCGTGCTTCAAATTTAACAGCTGAAGTATATGCCACTTTTGCGTACTATATTTTGGTAACTTCTCTCTTAGTCTTTCCATTTTATTTACCATCAATAGCTCTTTGGTAGAAAGTATACCTAGATGTAAACATAATTATGGCAAATCTCATGATATGGCAGCACGATATGACAATATTTGTGCCCTACCAAACATAACAGCCGTAACAACCATCAGAGAACGCATTCTACTGTTTACCGTTGATTCATACTCATACCGCCATAGATTCATACCGCCAAAAGATGGCGCTATGAATCTCCAGCATTGCGAATAAAAACATCATTTTCAAATAATACTTTGATAAGGGTTTTTTCGGCAACTATATTATTCTTTCAACAGTCATCATTGAGCGATTCTAAAGAGCCAAATAGATACCCTAATATGGTTGCATTATTTTAATTTTGTACAAATCAATAATGCTGCTGAATTAATTTTATTTTGTAATAACAATTTCGTCAAAAATTTGAACTTACTGGCAAACAAACTTATAAAGTTTCAAAGTTTTTATTTGCTAGAATCATGGTCAGGTACAATGTGATGGACTTAAAATAACATGGATCAGCACAATTCACCATTTTTAGTGGCATGCAAATTAAAATATACAATTTGAAATAAATGAATTAATTGAATTAAAATAAAATTAATATCATTATAACTAAAATAAAATAAAATCACAGTCATAAAGAATATACAAATTTACAATGTCAAATTCTAACCTAGGTATAAACACTTTTTAATATTAAATAAAGGTTGAGGTTGAGGTTTTCCGAAACAAAATGTCAAGCGTATTCGTACTCTAAAAATAGGGGAGTTAAATCATAAAATAAATAATATTTAAATAACATCGCATTATGTAACAAAAATATTTTCATAGTTTTCCACCCAACGATGAGATTTGATGCGCCTAGGGCTGAACTGGCACGTCTGCCATTAAATCCTTCGGAAGTTAGAGATTCGTTGTTGCATCACAACATCCGATCGGATGACATGCTCGGGGCAGTTCTATTCAGTTCACTAAACTTTTCTACTCGACTGCGAGGTATTGTTTATTTTGGTTTTACCCTAAGATAAAGATAGTTTATTATTCAAGTAGGCATATTACAATGCGCTTATGAACGTCGAATGAAGCTACACCGGCTCTAACCCTAAACCTCTGACTCGAGAAAATTTAAATCCCCCCTCCATTGGAGGAAGATTGAGGTTTGTAGTGTGGAGCAGCATTAGAATGAATTTCATCTCGCAGGGCACCACAAGCATATCCATACGTAGTCGCCATTAGATATATCGGAGCGGCCAAGGCGCTCACAAATATCTGAACACGCCTCTATTCAAGGCGCTAGAGTGCATGTCCAGATATTTTTGAGCACCTCGACCGCTCCGATATATCTGATGGCAACTGTACAAATACAAACACATTAAATTAACTTTCTGTACTATAGGACTCAATCACTCAATATCTATTGGCATATTAAAACATTATACTATGCATGCAAATACAATTTTTATCAAACATTACACCACTGGTAATAAAATTAATAATTATAGTCTAAACAGGTAAGAATAATAAATTAAGAATAAAAATCAATTACAGTAATTAATCGAAAAATAAGTATTAAAAAAATTGAATAATATGTAATTTATTGTCAATTAATTAGAGATTGGAAATGAAACTGAGAAAGAATGTCAAGACAAGAAAAAAAACATTAACGTAAACGTTAAATGTCGAATATTGATTTAATTTTATTGACTAAACTAACTTTGCATATATTGCAATGACACTGTGTAAAAATGTCACCAATTAACGTCGAATTTCAATTAAAACTTGGCGTTTATTACGTTAGGTATGTAATCACTTCTAAAACAAGGCTGATTTAAAATAAAACCATAAAATTGCAAACAGTGTTCCAAAACACCTATGTAACTCCTATGGAGATGCAGGCGTACATAGGCTACGGAGACTGCTAACTATCAGGCGGGCCGTATACTTGTTTGCCACCGACTTAGTATGAAAAAAAAAACAGTTCAACATACATTTCTTTCCTTGGCCAAACTAAAGCATAAGTCGGTGCTTAGTGAATAGACCAATGGGACGTTTTGAATATAATGACACAAAATACGTTTTTTATTGAAACAAATACCTAGCATTGACTCCGGACTACCTGCTACCGGCAGTTGGAATACTACAAATACAAAACCTATTCTCTGTACCCCTAGTGTAAATATTTTCGACAGCGAAACGTGACGTACGCGTTTGCGTTAAGTGTCATTTTGTATGAGATTTTTGACTTTCCAAAACGTCCCGCTTGGCGCGCTGTTCAAAAACCCATACAAAATGAGACTTAACGCAAACGCGTACGTCACGTTTCGCTATCGACTAAATTTACACTAGGGGTACTGTTTTAAAAAGAGTTTTAAAACCCTGAATTGCAAAAACCCTTTAAATAAAATAGGATATAGTTTTTTTTTATACTACGTCGGTGGAAAACATGCATACGGCCCGCCTGATGTAAGCAGTATCCGTAGCCTATGTACGCCTGCAACTCCAGAGGAGTTACATGCGCTTTGCCGACCCTAACCCCCTCCCACCCTCGTTGAGCTCTGGCAACCTTAATAAAGTAATAGTTTCCACCGTTTGAGTTTGTAGACCGATTAATCCCACATTTTGATAACGGTGTTATGGGAAATGCTCATGTAAATAATTGACATGTAATTTATAAAATTATACAATAAATGATTATGATTATGAATACCAAGCAATGTTGGCCGAACGTTAATTATAATTGACCATATTGAAAATTAACCATTAGTTAGTAGTAGTAACGATTTACGGTTCAATTTGTAATGGTTAATTTTCAATATGGTCAATTCTAATTAACATTCGATCAACACTGGTAGCAAGTACTTCATGTACCTACATGTCTAGAGCCAGTTGGAAAAATACTATTTCTAACATTACTGCCCATTATTTAAAAAATGATAAAATTACCTCCATCCACAATAAATTAATATAATTCTCCTAGGTAACACGACGCGTTTGTTAGCGCTTGCGGAAGACAGGCTGACAGACAGATAAACAGACAGGAAGACAACAGATTTAATACACACGCGCTGTGAGTTGCATTGTGTTGTGTGCCTCACTCCAATATTGTTTGCACAAAATCCATTTAAAGTAACAATTCAAATAAGGATTATACTCAACATTGCGCGGTATCTCTAAAGCAAATAAGTATGCCCATGTTCAAAGGAAACCGTCACATCGGTGCTGAAGTCTAGCCATAAAATAAAAACATCAGATCTGATGCGCTATACAATTATATATCGGACGAATTTGTAAGCATATCTCTAAAGTAAAGACGCTAAGCGTGAAGAATTTCGTACATTGACAGGCCATTTCCTATCGGCGATGATGTTTGTGGTCATGCCACTGTGTTATAGGTAAAAAACTTAAGTAAGTCACCTGTTGTATGTAGTTGTGACGTGTTCGAATAGACATTTTGACGACCGGTTTGGCCTAGTGGGTAGTGACCCTGCCTATGAAGCTGATGGTCCCGGGTTCAAATCCTGGTAAGGGCATGTATTCGTGTGATGAGCATGGATATTTGTTCCTGAGTCATGGGTGTTTTCTATGTATTTAAGTATTTATAAATATTTATATATTATATATATCGTTGTCTAAGTACCCTCAACACAAGTCTTATTGAGCTTACTGTGGGACTTAGTCAATTTGTGTAATAATGTCCTATAATATTTATTATTATTTATTATTATTATTATTATTTACATTTGTTTTGTTTGTGTGTGTCTTTTAAACATGTATTGTCTATTCGAACACGTCACAACTACATACAACAGGTGACTTACTTAAGTTTTTTATCCATAATGGGGGAGTAATATTGGATATACGAGATTTTTTCGAATGTCGTAGAAACAACAGAATTTGTATGGCCCGGCGCTACTGTACGGATCCGAATGTTGGACAGTGAAAAGAACTCACGAGCAAAAGGTACATGTCAACATGAAGATGTTGAGATGGGCGGGAGGTGTGACTCGACTCGATAAAGTACGCAACGAATATATAAGTGGCAGCTTTAAAGTCGCACCAATCACCCAGAAACTCACCGAAAACCGTCTCAGATGGTACGGACATGTCAAAAGAGGAAGTGAGGACCATGTGGTACAGCTTGCACTAGATTTGCCAGAACAAAAGAAAGGTAGAGGCCGCCGGCCCCTAACCTGGTGGTCAAAAATACAAAGAGACCTCAAGGACGCCCATTTGCCTGAAAAAACAACCCAGGATAGATTAGCCTGGCGCAGAAGAGTGAGGAGACCCGACCCCAAATAATGGGAAAAGGGCAGGACGAAGAAGAGGGGGAGTAATATTGGCTGCGTTGAAACGGTGTATTTTTCTCGTATAACGTATACGAGATTTTTTCGAATGTCGTAGAAACAACAGAATTTGTATGGCTTTAAAAATCAGTCACACGGCGTCTATGCTATATTTTTTACCGTATACCGTACGGCCTTCCCGCCGAGGATGCGAGATGCCCGAAACGATTTTATCGAATGCCATGCTCAGTGGCGCTTATGTTTACGTTGTTTCGTTCACACGGACAAACTGGGCTTCCGCGAAAATCGAACTTCGTGAAATGCGGGCATCTTTCTCTGTCATTCTAATTACGTCTCAGTGAGAGTAAAAGAGAAAGATTCCCGCAATTAGCGAATTTCGGTTTTTGCGGTAGGCGTTTCTCGTATACGATAAAGCACAGGCGCAGGCTGCAGGTTGTACAGAAATAAAAGTGCTAAATGCAGTCTATCTGTCAATGTACTAGTGATGGGTAGGACATCAATTTAAAATGAGTTTGTATGAGTACCTCATTCTCTAAAATGAGGTGTTACAATGTCTTACTTCAAATGAGGAGAGGTACTAGCACTTTTGCAGCATCGACTATTCCATCAACTCCAACGGCAGCAAACCATATTTAATGTAAATACATATTTAGGCATTGCTAAACTTCCTTTTAAATATTTACTTGGAGTGCAATTCTGGAGGTTTAAAACAGAACTTTAACAACAGAAGACATACATTTAAGAATCAAACTAAGGAGTTAAAGTACATACATCCTATTGCAACTTAATTTGATGCTTTTATGAAACTTGTTCTAATTTAGCAGTTTATTATTTTTATTGTTAGATTGTTCAGTATCAATCCTTGCTACTTGATATCATTTTAAGTTTAACATTCATATATTGAAATAAATACTAACCATAAACTACCAAACAAACAATTAACAAACTAAGGAGAACAAATCCAATATTTTTTGTACCATTATTATATAGAAATTACTAACTTACCACCTCATAATTTATCAGTAATAATAGCATTGTAATATGATAACAAACGAAAGCCTCAATAACGTTCGCGCGGTAATGCCACCGGCGTGTAATATACACTTGATTTTTGTATGCAAAAGACACAAAGAAAGACCCACAGGTATATTTTATCGCGAAAACAATGTTAATATATTGTTATTTTGGTATAATTATAAGAATGGTCACTGATCACTATTTATAAAACACAACTAAAGATTACGAACAACTTTTTCGAGTTTCTCGTACTATAAATATGTCAAAATCATAAATGATCGAAATACTATACGAAGCACGTTAACAAAAAGTATTACAAATTCAAATCGTTAAAATGTACATGTTTATTTCACCTATACAAATTATATTTACTTTTTTATTAATAAACTAATGTAAAATATCATATTTTGTGTACGCCACTATATTATATTTCAATAATTTAAATAATATTTTGGTCTCTTAAACGATAACTGTTTCTAAGCTAGCTTCGTAAATGCCCAGTGAGACTTGGTTGGCATTTCAATCGCTTATCAAGTAACCATTTCACTGTCCAGTCTAATTGATTCAGATTATACATGACACCAGCAATATGAGTCTTGAGGTCAGGTTATACTGGTATGCGCGTTAGTACAATAATAGCTAACAAATATGGAGGCCTACCGCGAACCACGAAGTTTTGCCTTGCTGTCGCACTTACGTATGAAATTACAAGTGCGACAGAGAGAAAAAACTTTCTTCGGTAGGTTCTTTGATGACTTAGATTTTTCGCTTTTGACAAGTAACTTAGCAATGCTAGGATCAAAATGGCGTAATATGTATGTAAGCTTGCGGACGCTTACGCTTGTTTTCTTTCGTGTTTCATTTTTAACGTATTTTCGATGAGGTGTTATTGAAGCACGGCGCGTGTCTGTCTCACTCCCTCTTTCGGTAAATCTAATTCATTGTTTCATTTTGAAAGGATTTTTGAGGGGATGTCACAGTGAGGCGAGTGAATGGTACAAACACAACGCATTTCTCGGTGGACCTTTTGTCCTTGCAATAAGGTTTGTAGTTGGGCAGTTGATAGTGTGAGCGATGAATGCGATGACGTCAATGACTCATTTCTTCATTTGAATGTCGGCGAGCACCGAGCGCCTCGCGACTCTCTTGCGAGTTGTGAGGAACGCGAGTGAGTTTGAAAGGCTGAGAGTTTTTTTTCAAATTTGAAGTGTTTGAATGATTTGAGTGGTAAGAGCTGTGTGTGATGCGCGCGAGTAAATGAGTAAAATTAATTGAGGAGTGATGTATGACATTTATGCGGTGTGAAGTTCTGCGACAATTTAACTAAATGAGTGGTACAAATGAGGTGCCTCACGAGTGAGCAACTCAACACTACAATGTACTAAATTCTTTGTGGATATCGTTCTTACCTTAGCTATAGACGTTACGCATAATAAATCAAGGCAAATAATACCAACTACTGTGTATGTGCGTGCGTTTATAATATTACTTTAGTTAATAAATAATTGTGAGCGGAAGTAGGAGGAGCGCACAAAAACGGTTTATCTGTACCACTTGGAGTACTGCTGTCACCTTTGGGCAGGAGCACCTGGATGCCAGCTTGGACCCTTCGACTCAGTCCAAAGGCGCGCTGTACGAATCGTCGACGATCCCAAACTCACAAGCGGCATTGAACCATTAAGTCTAAGGAGAGACTTTGCCTCCTTGTGTGTGTTCTACCGCTTGTACAATGGGCTGTGCTCTGAAGAATTGTTTGACATGATGCCAATGGCCACTTTCTATCACCGCACCGCTCGCCGTCGGCAGGGTGTTCATCCTCACACCCTAGAACCTAAATGGTCGCGCACTGTGCGGTTTAAGAGGAATTTCCTCCCGCGGACGCTCCGGCTGCGGAATGAGGTCCCTGCCGAGGTTTTCCCGAGGGTATACAGTATGGGGTTATTCAAAAAAGGAGTGTACAGGTTTTTAAAGGCTCGGCAACGCGCATGTAACAGCTCTGAAGTTGCAGGCGTCCATAGGCTACGGTGACTGCTTACCATCAGGCGGGCCGTATGCTTGTTTGCCACCGACGTGGTACAAAAAAAAATCTGTACCTTTTTATGGTTATTCTCATTTATCCTGTACTGCATCTAACTAAAATCGTGTTTAGTATATTAAAGGTCAGTTTTTATAGTGTTTTGTTTACATTGAATTTAGCAATCACCCACGTCCATTCGTTCTACGCTTCACGCTTGAGATTAAATTCAAAGTAATGAAAAGTATTTAATTTAATTTTTATTTTATAGGTTAATCAACAACCCATTTATTGTTTTCAATTATTAAAAACATAAACTAGTTCAGGTATCCCGACTTCCTCTATGCAATTAATTAAGCATAATTAAATAAAAACATGTGAAATGTGACAAGTGGTTGGTTGAACATTTTAATGTTACTTCAAGGTTGAGCAATGTTTGAGAATTATTGAGCATTATTTTTGCACGATATTGTATAATTTTACTTTGTAAATCACTTCAAAATACGTATTTGTTTTTTTTCTATCTTGATATTTCTTTATTTTGCTGTTATTTAGCAGTCTTCATCGACACCATTTTTGGGCCATTTTAGACGGACGTTATTTCACACGACCCTTAGAACTTAGAAGGTTAAGAAATCCTGATTTTCTTTGGTACATATACTAGCTATGCTCTTGTCGTGTTGTGCCTACATACATAATTACAAATAGTTTAATCAATAAGAAACAATAATCTGCGTAAATAATTCGCCACTCATGCTTGTTATTGCATGAAGCGCTTATAAAGCGTGGTCGGCGTCGCGGGCGCGTCATGCCCGCTCCCGCTGCCCGCCGCCGCCGCCATGTCGCCGCTCGCCCGCTCGCTGCTCGCGCTCGGCGCGATGCTCGCTGCCGCCGACGCGCATGTCTGGGTGATGGAAAACGCCCGTCCAGGCTGTGCCGGATTCAGAATATGTATTTTATATTTGTGTTTTAAGCATAATAACTATATAGGTTGACTTATAAATTATTACAAGCTTCGTAAGGTAATACAGTCCGTTTCGATGTTATTTTAACTTGGAATAAAAGATTAAAGCGGTTTCATTTTAATACTACGTCGGTGGCAAACAAGTATACAGCCCGCCTGATGGTAAGCAGTCTCCGTAGCTTATGGACACCTGTGACTCCAGAGGTGTTACGTGCGCTTTGTCGGCCCTAGCTATCATTCCGCACCCTTGTTGAGTTCTGGCAACCTTACTCACGGGTAGGAAGGAACACAACACTATGAGTAGGTCTAGTGTTATTTGGCTGCGGCATCTTTTTGTATTGTATTTAATTCACGAATAAAATAAATTCAGCAGGATAATGTCTACCCTCACAAACAATACATTTGGCAGGTTATTCGACAGATACACAAATATTTTTTAACGTAATTAATGAATTTCTAACTAGATCTAATTAGGTCAAAAACTTTTTTGTGCGAGTTAGCGTTGAATGTATTACCAGGCTGTGGACATCATACAATAATATACTTTAAAACCTAATTTCTTGTTCACAGAAAAAACGCCAGAATTATATACCAAACGTTTTTGACCTAATTTTACAGGGCTGAATCATAGTTTATCAAAAATAAGCAAGTTGAGGTTGACTTTCAAAAAGTTTCGACGATAAATTGCTCACTTTTGTTTGCCTCTATCAGCGGCTCGCCGGTACGATGGAAAACCCATCGAGGACATCATTTTCGAACTCAGGGCTACAAAGACAGGTAGCGGAGCACTTCATGACATACCCGATGTAAGTGCAAGATCTAGCTATTATTCTACTCATTTGAAATTATTTTATATAATATTATATAATACTAGTGGGTCATACGTATATCAATGGCCACAGCATCCTTGTCGGATGATTGTTGCAACGTCATTATCTTCAGTTGTGCCGGTTAATGCAACTTCGCTTATGGCTTAGCAACCCAATGGCAGCACGAAATTTTTTCCTACATATGTCATACGAATAATTTGTGTCACAAGTTGAGGTGTTATTTGTCGCTTTATATTGCTTGTTATCCAGCGCATATTTGGTCAAGACTGTGCTTTTTCTGTATTTTTACCGCACTTTGAAAAATGAGGTGGGATAAATTTACTCCGTTTTTCTTACAATATATTATTTAAAAAAAAAGATCCATTATTATCAGACTTGGAACCATTAAAATTTTCTTTAAATAAATGTCATTTGGAACCCTTGAAACATTATTGAATTTCGTTCTAGAGATTAATACCTACCCACATAAACTGCGAAGTAATGAATCGAAATGAATTTAAGTATAAAAGTGATTTTCAGATAAAACAAATCTGCATGTTTCTGCCTTTCAGTACTGCGCAAAATATGGTGCAGAAATCGAATACCAGAGCGTGGAAGTATGCAACGATTACGAAGGCCCTACGTCAGCACCTCGGAAGCCGCCAAAGGTCCGCCCGTTGGGCGAAGACACCATGTCACCAGTGTATGCGACCTGTAAGGGTATCGAATGTGGACCTCTCGTCTTCCATGTTACCCAGAGATGCGTCCCCTAACTCAAAAAATAGCAAATAATAATGTTTAATTGTATCTACGATGTATATAAATATGAAATAAATAATAAGTTTTTGTAATTAAAACCTTATTTTATAATAAAGTTACTCAAAGATTTTCTAAAAAAGATCATTTCCTAACGATTCAATCATCTTTTGTTACCTCTACTTATATCTTTTTATGATGTTCATGATCACTTTCATTGAAAATTTGTGAGTTGTGCAATCAAAAGTGATGTTTTGTTTATTTATAATAATTTTTCTTAATAACTTGGTACCTGTTTTTTAAAATCATAAACCACCCGTTAGTTCCAAGATTATCCCAAAATTTAAATTATTTCCTAGACTTAAAACAATTTTAGTGTAAGCATATACGTAGGTTGCGTTGCAGCAAAGCAGTAGGTAGGTTTAGCACAGGAGCGCCACGAAAGTATCTCGCGTTCGAGATAGACTATGCGTTTATGTTTAAATTTTGCAATTAGGTAAGGGTGCGTTGTCTATCTCGCGGGCGAGATACTGTCGCGGGGTTTCTCTCTCCTCTTGTGCTAAATCTGCAGACCTTGTGAAAAGTACCTTGAACCGAACCTTAGCACAAACCTAAAACACCGACTATTAGGCACTGGAAACAATAAATACTTAGCAGATTCCGGTAACTGCTAGTCAGTAGTCTCCATAAAAAACTCTCTGATATAAAAGAGAATTATGTAAAACAGATTAGGTTTAAAAACGAAAACTGGAAAACTTTGATTGTCAATTTGAAAAAATATGACCTATGTTACACAACAAGCATGCTTAATTTAGTATAAAGCTTTTAGATTTCGGACATTTTAGATTTATATTTGGATGATTTTAAAGAATAATTTATTATATATTTTAAATGCATGTTCATTTAACAATTAATGTAAATACAAGTAGGCGTTGAACAAGCTACGAGAGCTAGCAGCGGAAGACAGACAGAAAGACAGGAAGACAACAGCCGCTTCAGCACGCTGACGCGCCTGTGAGATTCATTGTTTGTCTCATCTCAGCATTCTCAACGCGTCATTGTTTTGTATAAAATGCGTAACTACATCATTTAAAATCTTCACTGTATATTCAAAGTATACACCGTGTTTTTTTATTTCCGTTAATTTAAAGGGTGCATTCTTAAATTAAATAACTTTCTCAAAGACACCGGTATTCTAATCAACTCCATTTCGGAGATAATCAATAATTTATTTTTATTCTATAATGCCCTTACGAGCGTATACACTTGCCTTAGGGCATGATAACATATTGATTAGTGTTTAGTACGAGTGTAGTCTATCCGTTTCAGCTTGGGCAAAAATGATTTTGTATATCCGGATGTTCTCCTATACAGATGGTATTCTCAAATCACTTGTGAAATTTTATAATAAAAAAAAAAACGTATTTTTGTAGATTCAGTTTATGGAAATTATTTGAAATGGTGAAGCTATTACCTTACAGAGCCACTACTTAGTAGTAACAGTAGTAAATCTTACGTTAAATAATATAGTAAATGCCATTAGTAATAGCGTACGTCATAGAAGCATATTGACGACCGGTCTGGCCTAGTGGGTAGTGACCCTGCCTATGTAGCCGATGATCCTGGGTTCGGATCCCTGTAAGGACATGTATTTGTGTGATGAGCACGGATATTTGTTCCTAAGTCATGGATGTTTTCTATGGATTTAAGTATATGTATGTTATATTACTTATAACACTAGTATTATTATTTATATTACTTTATTTATATTATTAATTATTATTATTTTATGTTGTGTTAGTGATGCCAGCCTTAAATACTTTATAAGTATTAGTCTGCGCGTAGAAGTTGCTAAAAACTTATAACCCTTTAGGGGTTAGATAAAAACCCTTTATCATCTTTAGAATATACCTATATATTTATTATGTTTGAAAATTCAAGCTCCTGCTTTCTCCCAGTAACTAGCAACAAGCGCTCAGCTCTACCATTGAAAACAGGTAATGTGTAATAATGTAGGTATGGTTCCATTACCTATATAGATAGGTACTTACGATAAGTATCAGACTCTAATATTTATGTATGTCATTTGACTATTACCTTTATTGCACATATTATGCATATAAACAAATTGATATCTCCTTAATTTTTTCCCTTGGTAAAATGGAAAATGGTATGGTGGACAAATCGGCCACGTGAGACTTTTTTGTCGATTCAGTAGGAATTTGGAAAATTTCAAAATTGGCAGTACCAAGGGCACACAGCCACTAGTTAACTATTTACTGTTTTTAATGCAAAACTATTACCTACATACATTAACATTTAATAATATGAACATTTTAAACTTTGGGTTGGTAAGAGGACATTAACCCAGCGTGATAGAGACAGATTGAGCGCTTTTAAAATGGTGACATGGAGAAGAATGGGAGGTATAAACTGAAAAGAGAGGAAAGAAATAGGGAAGTATTAGATTTGGTAGGTGAGAAGAGATCTCTGTTGAGAATGATTTAAACAAAAGAGGAAACATGTTGGGATACTTGATACGGCACGATACTTCTATAAAGTCGAATTTAAACCGTCGTGAGACATACTAAAATTAAAATAACTCTACGGATTACACTCACGTATTTTAGTCACTCGCGCGTCATGTTTCGGAGAGCTTAGGTCTTGCTTGTGCTTAGGTGGGCGAGTGACTAAAATATGTGAGTGTAATCCATACAATTATTATATAAAGTCTATAATTGAAGGAAGAATAGAAAAAAGAGAGGTAGGGGAAATCTAAGACGTGCGTTTTTGGACCAAGCCAAAGAGAAAATCAACGTAGTCACGTATCAGGAGCTCAAAACAGTGGCAAAGAGAAGAAGGGAATGGCGGTTACTCCACCGATAAGAGCCAGGCTCTTAAGAATTATGATTGAGTAGGTCCTAAATACTAATATTTTGTAGACTTTTATCGTTGAAATTAAGCTGGGAGAGGTTATTCAAGGGATACAAAGGTGATAGGGCTACCACATGATTATTTAAAAGTGAAATTAATTACAAAATACAAATAATAGTAGGTAGTTTACTTGTCATATGAATACTTGAATAGATTTTCAGTACTATGGACACTGAACAGTACGTCTCGCTAACACATAACATTAATTATATACCTAACCACGCCCATAATACTATGATGTCCGTTATGCCTACGTAAGCACAAACATAAATTCAGACAATTTGATCGATATATGAATTTCTATATTTATAACTTATTTATTTTTAATCAGCATAAACGATTCGCTACCCATGGTCATTATTGGCTATTCCCAGGCTATATAACGAAGTCGGCGTCGCCAGCGCGCAATCCCCGCCGCCGCCGCCGCCATGTCGCCGCTCGCCCGCTCGCTGCTCGCGCTCGCCGCGCTCTTCGTCGCCGTTGACACAAGTGTCTGGGATCCTTACGGACACGAACAGGGCTGTGCTGGATTTAACATGGGTAAGAAATACCTACCTAATAATTCGTACCTACTAAATAAACATTTTCGTTATTTAAAAATGAAATGTTACCCAGACGTTTGAATTTATTTATGTTGAATCGGGATGCACTTTGGTATTAAATGGGTCTCTATTGTTTCCTAAAGTTTTAAGTCATAATGTATTGTTTGTCCGCATTTTTGTTAGCTATAATTTGGTTTTTCTCAGATTGTAACCTAACCTATCTATAGGATAACCTAAGGAAATTCCTGAAAAGTTGACGGTTTTAGAGTTATGACTAAGTAATGATAATATCACTATTATTACATTATGACTTTCAATAATTATGGTAAAGAAAGGGATTGGTATTAAATATTGTTTGATAAAACCTGTTTTGATGATTCGTACTTAATTTTATTCTTTTAGCGTACTTAGTTTCTTGCCGGCCCCATATTGGGATACCCTCCTACAATTTAGGAGGGAATTAAATCTTCTCGAGCCAGAGGTGTAGGGTTAGAGCCCGCGTCGTAGCTTTATTTGACGTTCATAAGCGCATTGCAATATAAATTACCTTTATCTTGAACCGTTCAATCTTTTGAAAAACTGTTATGATGAAGTTGAAAAGCTATTGATGATGTATTCTGGATCGGAAAAAATGATCCTCAACTATTGGTTCATTGAAATTGAAATATTTAATTTGTTAAAACTAATGCTAATTGCCTCGTTAATCACGTTAAAAAAGACACATTTTTTCGCCATAAAACAAAAGTGAATTGAAGGTTTATTAAACTGTTTTCAGCCGTTAAAATGTACCTATTTTCTTTTTCAGCGGTTATTGTTGCTGTCGAGCCCCAGCAGCAAGTAAAATTTGACATAACAGTCCCTACAAATGAAAACGTACACAATATACCCGACGTAAGTGCAATCATTATTGTTTTTCTACCATCATCAACATTAATCCGCCTCTTAGTCTTATTAGACAAGATTGTCAAATGCTACTCGACTTGTGAGTAGACTTTGTTTAAAATTTAATCTATTATTGTCTACTCTAGGTTTATTCTGGTAGATGGATTGTCAGTACTACTATAGTATTCTTATTTTTTTTCTGATCTGAAGCGTTTCAATTTTTTAAATCACGGTAAAATATAATACTACTCTGTCCCGGATGGTTTTGGCCCGGGCGACTTAAACTCTGCCGTTAAATCCGTTCATGTACAATGTAGGTACGTACTACGTACGAGTATGTGTAAATGTATACAAGTACCTACTGTTCGAACGATTAATTATAAATAAATGGAAATCGATTGCCATAAACTTATAAGCAGTGATTGGCACGGAGGGTGCCACCCGCGCGGGATTCCGAGTAGAAGTCTTATTCAAAAACTCTTATTTTTAATTCACAACACTCAATAAAATTACTCTTTCAAACAAGATCACGGCATTTGAGTCATATCCGTTCATGTTCATATTAAAATTTATATAGTAATCCCGCGGTGTGTCTCCGTGCCAATCACTGTTCATGACCATATTCACTTCACACACAACTGTCAAGTCAAACAAGCCCTTGATAATAATTGTTTATTCGTTATTTTGTCTTTTTTTGTTCCTTGGAAAGGGATATAATTGAAAAGTGATTTGATAATGAGGGGATTATATATTTACTTATAGTTATAAGAAGTTTACTCTTTGAAAATGTTATCTGCTTGCGTACGTGTTAGTAAAGTGATGCCTTGGTAAGGTCTATTCATTTCACTTTCATTTATTTATTTATTTATCAAGTAACATGACTCATACAATTTGTTAGTATACAATACAATATTAATTCTTATATCTAATGTTAGTATATAATTAATAAATTAAACATAATAAGGGCTGCAAGACACATGCATCTCACAGCAACGCCTCAAGTATGGACAGTCGAACCTGTCCGCAATTGAGCGCAGGATGGGGTTGGGGCTGTCCCGCACCCGGCGCACCAGGGATGTGCATCGCTTGCGTATGGTCGCATGAAAGCAATCCCTACGCGCCTCCGCAAACATCCCAGATACGCTACAGAAGCGGGGCAGCCCCACCAACACCCGAAACGCATTATCTTTCATATCAGATGTCACAATATGGCCTAAGTATTTAAAACTATTCACCCTCTCCAGTGACACTATTGATGCAGGGTTCCGTTATAATCACTTAATCAGCCTACTTAATATTTCTTATGTTTTTTAATAGGTATACATAGTTACAGCGTACTAATTAAAGTTCCTTCGTAATGTTATTTTTTTGCGATATTTAAAATAAACAAATAATTGCTCATTTTTTCAGAATTGCTCCAAAATCGGTGGGGTAGTTCAGTTCCAGAAAGTGGAAGTATGCAACGCTTACAGAGGTCTGACGTCATCACCAAGAAAAGCACCTAAAGTCAATTATATGGGAGAAAATACCTTATCACCAATATATGCGTCTTGCGAAGGCGCTGCCGAGTGCGGGCCTCTTGTGATCCATGTTAACCAGGCATGCAACCCCAGGCCTCTTATTGCACACCTTTGAACATACAAGTCACCCACAGACTACCTCAACTATGCTAGACGGAGCACATAAAATAATTGAGGTCACCACACATAAGCGTTTCCGTAAAATATTAGTATGGGAGAGCGAGCGCTTATATCCGTTATCCAAATAGCAAATTGCGGAGATCTTTATCTTTTACTCTTACTAAGATGTAATTAGAGTGACAGGGAAAAATACCCGCAATTGACGAACTTCGATTTTCGCGGTTATAGCCCAGTAGGGCTAAACGGTCGGCTCTTTATCATTTGTCACCATGCCTGTCACGTTCTAACAAGTATGTAAGTGCGAAAGTGACAGGCATAGTGCCTGCCTCTGCTGGTCTCGTGTAAATAGAAAACATTTGCAAGCTTTGGAGGTGTATTTGCGCTGCTATACTATAAAATGGCGTAGAATATAATTCAATTATACTGCTCTTATTTTAGCATTTTACTAGTAAATTTGTACTTATGTGTGGTGACCATTTTAAACGCTTTATTATGCGGTGTCTGTGTACTAATCATATTGATTTGGAGTTGAAAACTGTTTTTTGTGAAAGATTTTCATGTTTTTTGAAAATAAATAATGAATCAATAAGTTATGAAACGGAATATTGTTTACGAATACCTAAACGTCCTAAATTAAGCACCCTTTTTATTTAATTTATACTTAATGCTATATTTAATTATATCTACGTTTAAGTAAACTGTAGCTAACATAAATATGTGCCGACAGACCTGAAAAAAAAAAAAAAACAATGGGATAAAAAATATACATCTATTTTGGATTTGCAAAAATCAAGACGAATGAATTTGGCATAAACTGAATAGAATCATTCGTTCTCGGTTGATTGGAAAAATGATTTCAAAACCAAAACGGTATCCGAGCGCTGCGCTACAAAGATATTCGACTACAAAGTTATTAAAATCTACTTAGGACAGCTAAATAAAAGGGTTTTGTATTTACCATTCGGTCAGAACAAAACAGACTAAACTGCTATTAAGTATCATGTTCGCAGAGCTATGTACGTTTTTTTTACTAAGAAGAGAAGATATTTTGCAATAACTCAAAAACGGCTAGACCGATCTAGTTCACTATAGTTTTAATTGAAAGTATTTATTATGCTTTTGTTTCACGATTTTTTTCATATTTTTGGACGCATGGCTCAAAAGTTCCAGGGGGGAGGGGGCACATATTTGTTTCTTTCGGAGCGGTTATTTTCAAAGATATTAACTTTATAAAAAAAAAAATTGGAGATCCGTTTTCGTTTTCATAGACCTATACAACGATACCTGCACACTCTTGGTTTAAAAAAAAAATTGTATGGGAGGTACAGTCAGCGTCAAATACTTTGTAGCATCCAAAGTAGCCAAATAATTCGGTACACCATATATTTAGTATGGTGTACCGAACTATTTGGGCACTTTGACTGCTACGAAGTATTTGACGCTGACTGTACCATAAAAAAAATTATTTTAGTTTTTATTTTACCGTTCTGTTGCCATGTATAGTTAGTGTATTCATGACAAATTACAGCTTTCTAGCATTAACAATTACGGAACAAAGCCACTAACGGACGGACAGACAGACATGGCGAAACTATAAGGGTTTCTAGGCGACTACGAAACCTTTAAAAAAATTAGAACTGTACCCTGAGGTCCCGTGATTGATGACTTTTGATAGTTAGGAATTGTATATATTGCAACAGTAGGAACCTCCGTAAGCTCGTTGTAAGAGACGTATGGTGGCGTTTAAGACCCTCTACTAACTTCATCTATTAGTCTTGTGGCATGTCAATGACAGACAGAGGCACCACTGATCTGAGAAAACTACTCTTCGAATCTCACATATGTTCGATTAATCAATTTGCTAATTTTGGCCACCTCCATCATTAATATATTCATGCAAAAACTTCGAACGATATAAAAGTATGTGCATGGCCATAATTTCATACTCAGGAGGCAAGTTCCCTATGTGTTTTTTATTAATTAAGTTAAATACAAAATTTCATGTTTGTCATACACTTATACTCTACCGACACAGGATTGACAAATAAAGACCACATATATGTAAATAAGCGTTAAAGAACTAGTTAAAAATTCATACTAAAACTTCCTTTATTTTCAACATAATAAATTAAAAAAAAAATACAAAATAAATTCGGCCATAGTCAATACACCATTTCAACATCAAGATTTTAAGATCTAAGATGTCGTTGGTGCTTTGACCGTGTCCATTTGTTGGCGGTACGAGAGCTGATACATCAACGTTTCGCAAGAAGCATTAGGTGATCGCACACCTGCGTGACGTGGATGACTATGGGCCCACAATCTGCTAAGCCCTCACAGGTCGCATACACCGGTGACAAAATCTCGTCACCCAGCGGGGCCAGTTTTGGCTTTGTCTTAACATGGTAGTCTTCATTGCACGCCTCCACTATCTGCTTGGCCACTTCTGAGCCTAGTTCTTTGCAGGTCTGCAACATATAACCAATTTAGTGAATCGCCTATTCGCTTTTAAAAATAGGAGACTCTACGAATATGTTGATTTCAAACGAATGTTACACCATAAAAGAAAAAAGCGGTAGGTACGGAACAATTAAGTAATCAACTACAATTTGTACGGCATATATATTTTTTATTTTTTACGAATTTGGTTCGTGAGATTGTAACATCTTATGAACGTTTATTAAAGGATCGTTGACTTTATACTATACCTATTTAGCTTAATTTGTTTCGGACGCAGGGCTCGGAAAACGTCTTATTTTTCAAATCGTTTTCGTTCATTTACCCGGGAAGGATTTCGTTTCTGTTTGCAGCGATTAAAGAACTGTTGTAATGAGACTCCATTTTATGCCTTATTCGTTCGTCTTGCGTTTTTGTGGAATGAAATTAACCGGTTAAATTGAAAATATCGAAGCAAGACAGAACGAGTAAGTATTGCTATCTTTCAAAATTCTGAGTTTAATCGCTATTATATCGTTTCCACGAACCAAAATCTCGTTTTATTAATTGTTTTAATTTGTATTCTGTTAATTGACCGGTTTTTGAATGACCAAAATAATGTAACGGTTTCGGAATGATATTAACAGGTATTACAATATCGCTTCCGAGCCCCGAAAATCGAAATATCGTTATCCGTCTCTCTATCTCTATTGCTTTTGCCTAGACGACCGATAGAGAGGTTAATAAAGAAATTTCGATTTTCTTTTTCTGCGTGTCTGTTTCGATTGTTTTAAGGATCATACAATACTTGGACGTAATTATGAACGGAGACTTCTTAATAAACACTGCTGCATTGTCTAAAAAGGCGCTTACGTTTCTAACACTGTGCAGTACTTCATTGTTATTTGCTTCAAACTGGAACTTGACCTCGTCAATACCATTATAGAAGCGCCCATTCACTGAAGTAATGTCTGCAAATAAAAGATTTAGTCAAAACGAACTCGTAACATTATACATAAGCTTGTAGCCACCTCCGCTCCCAAATTGCCGGCAAAAAAAGCCCGGATGAAATCTATGATACTATAGCCTTACACTTGAATCTGACTGTACCTATAGCCGTAGATGATTCATAGTATATATTAGATCGGACCTTAGATATGACTTGGATACAAACATCTAATTTTAAATTATAGGCTAGGATTAAAACCAATGCTCTACGGGGCGGAATGCTGGACGGTAATAGTCGCATGCGCAAAAATTACATACCGCAGAAAAGGAAATTTTAAGATGGTCAGGAAGAGTAACTAAAATCAACAAAGCCTGGAATGAATACGAAAGTCCGTGGTAGCTTAAAAGTGGCACCTATCCATGAAAAACTAACAAAGAGTCGCTTAAGGTGGTACGGCCACGTGCACGTGGTCAAAAAAAGCCCTATGCCTCTCGGAATGTAAGAGAGGCAGCGGACGCCCTTTGCAGACATGGTGGACCAGCATGACCAGCTTACTAATAAATTGAATTTACCCGACCCGACAACCCAAGGCAGTCTTCGCGCCGAAAAATTAGGAGAGCCGGCCCCACCTAAAGTGGAATGGAGCAAAGAAAAAGAAGAGGCTCGAATTAAAACCAGACATACACACGAGAACTTTTAAACTCACAATAATTTAAAAGTACCACGAACAGTTTTAAAATGAGAGCATAAGCTCGTTTATATGATGGCTAAGTCTCTGGTATTCTTAAGACGAAACGTCTCAATGAACAGTAGATATCTTATAATTATATATAAATAGTTCTAACCCATTATGAATTTAGCGCATGGCCCGCTTTCTTCTACAGGAGTAACGACGGCTTTGGAGACAGCGAATAGTGCCGCAAACGAAAGCAGCGAGGCAACCGGTGACATGTCAGAGGCAAAAATGTCACCACTGCGCTCCCACCACAGCTATATAATTCCCACCTTTCACTTTGTTAATTAACTATTTGTATACCTTATTGCAAAGCAGTAAGGTCTTTCTACAGCCTGTTAAGGTTTTATAGCTATACGCACAAATAATTAGAAAGTGTGAAAAATCTTTAATATAAAATGAACAAATTAGCTCTGCTTCACACTGATAAGGAAGAAAATTAAAGTATGCAAAAATAAATATGTGTGAAGGTATGATAATAAATAAATATTACACAAAATTTTACGATTATGCCATGTTTCGCGCCAGTAAATGTAGATTGATATTCGCAACTACACAAACAGTACAGGCCTGTATATTTCTTAAACATGCCGTTTGAATGTCATTGTCGTACGATAAAATAAACAAACGCTCATACATATAAATACGAAACGATAAGGACATAATTAATAGGATTAAACAACGTAAAAAAATCGTCACTCATACAATACATGTTAGTCCGCATCACGCTAACAGCGTCGGCGGCGCTGGTGCAACAGCGCCGCCGCCGCCATGTCGCCGCTCGCCTGCTCGCCGCTCGCTTGCTTGCTGCTCGCACTCGCCGCGGTGCTCGCCGCCACTGATGCTACTGTCACGTCCACACTAACCTTCTTGGAGGATTATGCACAGGATTCACAATGGGTAACGAAGTCGTACTTTAAAATAAACTTAATTATATCAAATTTTCGTTTCTTGTTAGGTAATTTTTTGTTGTTTTACTTTCTTGAATAAAAAAAAAAACTACATTTATATTTGTGTTTATTTTGGATGTAAATAACATTATTTAGTTAAGTTGTACATAAAACTTATACTAGTGGTTTTATGGCCCCTGATTTAAAATCCAAGTTATAAAAAAATGCACACATTTTGAACGAACGCTTACGGGAAGTTAAGTTGTTTGCGCACATATTTAGAATAACTTAGAGGAATTAAAAATTATTATCTTCCTTGAAGCCTATCCAAATATTAATATGAACACAACAATAAGTTGATATTTAAGTAGGAAAAATAATATATGAAGGATATATATTTTCTATGTTTGCCGTATCCAGCTTTGGTCTTACTTTGAAGTATATATCTTTAAATACATTTAAACTTTATTTTACTTTTCTAAGGCCGTTCCTATTTTCAGACATTCCTCCAAGGATTAAGCACGTGAGCGGTAGCTTTAACTTTATGCTGGAGACCGACGGACATAGTGCTGAAAGATATTCCCGATGTAAGTTCATCGCATATAACATCGAGCAATCTTTTCATAATTTGGGATTTTTATGGGTAAATTTAGTTTAAGTGTGAAATTAAAATGACGTTCCTAAATTATACGGAAATGTTATATAACTTGCCCTAGTTGCAAAGAGCAGAAAGAAATATAGCATAGATTGGACCTGGTGAGCCGACAATTTCCCCCCTCTTTTTAGGGGATAGGCACGGTACGATCTCGTGGGTACCGGGCCAAATCAGCTTTGTTTGACCTAAGGAACAATCGTATACTCATAGCACTTGCTTGAATTAGTAGGGTATAATGCAAGTTCGTTAATATATTCGGTAGAGACATCCTGAAAGAAAACGATCTAAAGGACGCCGAACTTAAAGATTACTTACTGGATTATTTGCTCTATGGCTCTTTTATCTTTAATATTTGTAGTATTTGTAGAGATCGCTTTTTAGCGATAAGACCGCCTGTTGTTTACCTCTTCTTTATGTGTTGTATTATTTGTACTGTTTCTGTATTGAGGTGTGCAATAAAGTATATTAAATATACAAATGTGTGTGTAATGTGTGTGTAATGTTGTATTGTATCTTCCTGACTTGTATAACATATGACTTGGTATACTCGTACATAATGCAACTTTTATAATATTCAGAAAATAATTATATAAAAATAATAACTAGGTAAATTAAATATGTATTGTTTATTTATGATACAGAACTGCTCAGCGTTCGGCAAGGGAAATATTGCAAAGCAGATAGTTGACGTGTGCAACAAATACGCCTGTCCGTCGGTCCAAACGTTCCCACCGACAGAAGTGCAGGCCCTCGGCGACACCGTGCTGTCACCCGCGTACGCTTCCCGTGAGAAAGACTCCCGAGTGTGGACCTCTCTCGTGGAATATCACCCAGATGTGCAGAATGGTCCCCTACGGGCGTTGAAGAGTTGTAAGCGCGCAAATTAGAGCGGGTTGAAAATATGAAATAAAATGTTTATAAAAAATCGAGTGAGAGATTTTATTTATTTTAATTATCTTGATATCAATAAGCTCAGAGTCCTGATCTCAATATATGTTTCGAAGAGCTTTGTGTTGCAATCCTATGGAATATGTATACATTTTCATTGCCAAGCCAGTGTAAAATCTGTGTGGTGAAGTCTAGCCCCGTACCTAATGTTTAAACGAAACTAGACTAACACGTATACAAAGAGAGCCATGTAGCACAGTGGCACACACAATTAAACGGTACTGTAAAGGGATACGGTCTATCTGCGGTGGGGAATGTATACGTTCGAGGTAGATTTCTGATAATATTTAATTTTATTTTTTCTTCAAACAGTAATAACATAAATATTGACTACCATTAATGCTTGCCGCTTTCAGAATGAAACGCCTGCAGATCTTTATTCCTTCAGCAGGGCGATAATTCTGAATTCTAATAAACGTTGCCAGTCATCTACCACGAGACCATACCTACGGTAGGTATCAGTACTAAGTAGTTAATTTGGAACAAAAAATGTTAACAAAAAATAAATGTAATCGAGCTGACTCAGAAGCCTAAAAAACAAAAGTTTTCTGGACGCCATACTTCAATTATTTATTCGTTGATTCTTCCTGCTCTGATTTTCTGATTTCCTATGTTTTCGTTAATACATATTCGAACGAGCGAGCAAAGTTCTTACATTGAACTGAGAGCACACGGCTGGATAGGGGTACAACCTAACATTTCGATGTTTTTTGACTGAACTATCAGAGGGTAGTTTGTCACGCAATAACTTTAGTACATTGACATATGTCTAAGGACGGGCCTTACGGGCAATAACAATGGTGATAGTTCAGTGGTGTCACTCACGAATTCGAGCCAATCGTGCAGTCTAACGGAACTAGTTGAGACCAATCACGTACGTGGTGCGAACTCATCAACCAATCATGTTGCGGCGTTAGACTGCACGATTGGCTCGAATTCGTGTGCGTGAAACCGCTGTACTTGTCCTATTCTTATTGTCCATAAGGCCCGTCCTTAGATATATATGTCAATGCTTTAGTACATTTGTTCTAATTTGAATGAAATTAGGTAAACTTGTTGGTGAGGGTAATATATTTTTTGAGTTCTGACGAGCAGGACTGATCAAGGGGTTATGGAGCTAGATGAACTTAGAAGGCCCAACGGCTATTTGTCCTCTCAAGACCCCTCGGTCTTGCTACATTGCCAAGCGAGGCAGAAAGCCAAACTTCACCTAGGACAAAAGATCCGGAGCATCAAATGTTGATGGCTTTCCGTACGAAGCCGAAGATCGAGCTGCAAGAAAGCAGAGCTTGGAATCGAAATCGCAGAGTAACCGATGCCGACGGCTAAGCCTGCAAAGATATGGCCGGCAGTCCGGAATGTGCAAAGTTTCTTGCGAATCTGAAGCCGAGCTGCAGAAGAGCATAACTTGGAATTGAACCAATGGCCATGTGTAAGTGAGACCGAAAGCCAAGCTTGGCTTAATGTTTCAGTAGGACCCATAACTTTCCCGCAGCGCATTTATGCGTGGCCTAAGGCCGAGTTACAGACAAAAGTGGCCAAGTGTTTAAAATGCAAGGCCTAAGACGGATCTCCACGAAGGACCGAAGGGCTTCCGTGTGAGGCCAAAGGTCGAGCTACGGCTACGAGAGATCAGAGCTTGGAATCGGACAAACGGCCGAAGGCCCAACCGTCCGATCAAGGAGCATTTCCATGCAAGGCCAAGCTGCAGGAGAGCATGGCCTAGACATTAATCAATATGATCTCGATTATTTTGCTACTCAACCTTTGAATGGGATTTTATTTAATTTGACATATGAATTCGAAGTCAAAATTGTAAAAAATGGCCGCCATCTTGAACTTATTAATTTTTGTTCCTACCGTAATGAAAATTGATGTAATTATGAGGATCTGAAAGGCCCTTAGACATAAATCCGTTGTCAAAAGTATAAAAATATCAACCATCTTGAATATCCACATTTTTTTATTCAATGGCGTCGAAAATTTAAATTCTACATATATATTTTTTGATAATCATTAGTTTATTAATAAGCTGGGTTAAAAAAAAACAGATTTTTTTACATTGTAGCCGTAGCCGTGCTACCTACATCTTCGAGGTGTTGAGTAGCTTCCGTCACGTGCTTCCGTATTTTATATTTTTATTCATTAAATTAAATTTAGTTTAATTATAAAATTTAATCTTTGTAAGCGATTCGCTACCCATACCTATTATTCTGCGATACGCTATATAACGGCGTCGGCGTTAACGGTGCGCCATTCTCGCCGCCGCCGCCGCCTCCGCCATGTCGCCGCTCGCCCGCTCGCTGCTCACGCTTGCCGCGTTCTTTGCCGCCTCAAATGCTAAAGTCACGAAAGTCGATCTAGGAGTGGGTGGACGTTGCGTAAAATTCATTATAGGTAAAGTAGTCTCCTTAATATCAGATCATTGCCGAGTGGCTAGCTTTGGAATTTGTGTGAATCCAGCTAAATGCCAAACCACAATTTTAGGTAGCCAGCGGCAACTGTCTAGGTTTAGTTCAGTATCTGTTGCTACGATCCTTTTTGAGGATACTGTAATTCCGGTGAGCAGTCCGCTTAAGAATCTTGGATTAGTCTTAGAGTCTACCGTTTCCTGGTTTGGTCAGCTGTCGGATATAAGTCGGAAAGTCACAGGAATACTTAGAACTCTCTATAAATTTAATAAGTGATGTGTGTACAGACACGTCTGAAAATATCTATAAGAAGAAAGTGTCAAAACGTATACCTACACGACTTTATTTCCATTATATTAAGGTAGTGTATACATATTTTTGGCACATTTTTCGTACCGATATTTTCAGACGTGACTGTACCACAAATGTCACACAAGAATCACCTAATGAAATAGACCATCTCCTCAATTATTGCATTAGATTATATTCCGACTTCGTAATTATGATCGTATTTCCTTTTACCGTCGGCAGCTCAATTGGCTTTCCATACGTCGTCATAGGTCGTTTCGAATCCTTTATGTTCTGCATTCATTCTTATTTGAGCCTTTTGCTCCTGGATATCTCAAAAATATTTTAAGATAATTTGAGTTTTTAAAGATATTTTGGACATTCGGAACAAAATGAGCGAAGGCAGATTGTGATGGTTTGGACATGTTTAACGCCATAGAAATGACCATATTACAAAGAGTGTAACCACCGAAGGTGCTGGGGTCACAAGGGGAAGAGGCCGACCGCTGACAAACTGGGCTTAGACCATTAAAAAAGACCTACTGACGCAAGGCTTGACGCCGGATATGACAAAAGACCGCCAAGAATGGCGCCAGAGTGTTAGATGCGCCGACCCCAAGTATATGGGATAAGGCAAGGATGATTATGAATTTTGAGTTTTTTTCGATCTCTTAACAAGGCTGATTTGATTATTGTTAATTTAAAAAAGTAAAAGTGTTGTGTGATTCTTTGAGAGTTCAATAAATCCCAGAAAATTTACGTTGCGTGAAAAATAAATGCGTTTTTTTTTTTAATTTGTGTCAAAAGAGCTGTAAAAATGAAGTTTTAGCCTATTATTTTCGAGTGCTTACTAAAAAAAAATGAAATGTGTGAAACATCTTTCTTATATCTTTAGGATCGTAAGGCCTAAAGCGAATTATTTTCACTAATTAAAAATATCCTCCTGTTTTGAAGATACCAAATATTGTTATTTGTATAACTCTAAAGTTAAAAACAATCAAAATATGTTATTTATCCAAAAAAATATTTTTTTTTTTTGGGCCTTAATATTCTGCTAGTGTTCAATAAGGCCGAAAATAGTACTTTGATAAAACGTCTATTTTTCAAGAGTGCCGTAATATTTTAACTATTTTGGTATATGAAGAAACTTAATCAAATGAGAAACCTATGTTGATTGCGTTTAACATAATATCCAGATTATTAAAAAAAATAAAAATATTTCATGTTTATTATCCTAGTAGTTTTGGGGAAATTGTTCTTATCGTAAGATGGTATTTCAAAGTCAGAAAAAATGCATTCGCGCCGTATCCCACCAGCTGGCTCTTGTAAAGAACATTTCATTAGACTACGTGTACTGACTTTCCCATGCCTATAGATTTATAAAATTGTATGTATTGTATGTTAAGCGAAATATAAATAAATTCCAAAGCTTTAATAGTGTACGTCTACAGGGAAGATTAGCAATACCATCTAATTTAAAACGGCATTATTATCTCAAAGTGTTTTTGGAATGGTTTCCATTTTTTTTAATTTTTAGCCAATAGTATTTTAAATACAGACAACATTAGACTTTTTTATAAACGTCTGTTTACATTCTTATAAAATGAAAGCGTATAACTCCATTGACGAATATAAAAGAGACTACTTTAATTTAAATTAATGCAATATTAAAAAAATATTTATGACCTTATTCATAAATGCGTTACTGGCTTGAATTAGCTATGAATCGTTTGTCCTTATCTGTCCATTTGACTTGTGTATTTGTAAGAAAGGGATAAAACATAATTTAACTAAATCCGTAGTTTTATGAATAAAGGGGTTAGTGTGTAAAGTAAGGTAAGATTTAAGCATGGAATTTATTTTTAAACTTACCAAAATGCTGGTAAGATATAGTGATACTAATAATAAATTGAAAGACCTATGGACCTTTGTTTAACAAATAAAAATATTGATTGATGGATTGATAAATTAAGGTGGGCCTTATATGCCTCACTTACCTTATATTAGTTTGCTTTTCTTTTAATTTCATTATTTTTTTCTCCCTCTCTGCACTAATTGAAAGTATCTCTGTTTGGCCTTATGGTTGACTGGTAGAGAATGCCATTTGGCATTAAGTCCGCCATTTGTAAATTGTTATATATATATATATTGTGCAATAAAATTTAAATAAATAAATCATTTTGCCTAATTTTTAAAGCATTATTTGTGTGCCTACACAAATAATGCAAATTAATACAATATCAATCCACAACGCAGGCTTAGTAATAGTTGCTAGGTTGCTACACACAAAAATAATATCCACAATAGTCTTCATCGAAAAATACAAAAAGAAAAAAAATCTAACATTTCAGCCCCGAACAGCCCGTGCCTGGCCTAAACGTCCCAAATATGCCAGCTGCGTTGCCACGATGAATAGTCAAAGATATTTTGTTGGGCTAGATAAGAGCCAGCCCGAGGGTCGCAGCCTCTGTTCCTTTAACTGACGCCCAATCTTCCTAACCAGTTTCTTGGCCTCTGTGCACCATGGCCCAGCCGTTTCGACAGCAACCGGAACAAATTCATACACTGGTCCAAGGTTGGCGTATTTACCGTAAAAAATGCCGTTTTAATAATGTTTTTTAATTTATTTAATGGCTTTTAAAGTATCTATTTTTGCGCAGAGCTTGTATGACAAATGAGGAAATGGTTGACACGTAGACATTTTATTACTGGGTTGTGAGGAAATTGAGTATAAAGTTTCACAACGAGTTAGTTATTGGGTAAAATGTGTCTAACTTTATACTGGGCATCCTTTGGCAAATACCTATCGCAATGTGAGAAGTAATATTTTATAAATAAACAAATATTATAGGGTAATTCTTACACAAATTGACTAAATCCCACGATAAGCCATGAAGGCTTGTGTTGTGGGTACTTAGACAACGATATGTATAATATAAGTACTAATACTTAAATACATAGAAAACATCCATGACTCAGGAACAAATATCTGTGCTCATCACACAAATCTAGCGACCAACAAGGAGGAGTTTTGGCCGAAGGGTGTGGGTTTGTCACATTTCGGTGGTTCCGAGGTCGGCTCCCTGACACTGCGTTGTTGCGTAATGCATCGCAACCATAATTAATTAACTTTATAAATTATGGATTGTCAATAGTCTGAAATAAATGAATTTTAATTTTAATTTTTTTTTAATAATGTGACTTGTGTTTAGTTTAAAAATATATTGTTATAATATGTATGTTAGTTTTAAGGTATTTATCTATGGGCCTCTAGTTGCCTGAAATAAAGGTCTTCATTTCATTTAAAAAAATGCCTTTACCGGGATACGAACCCAGGACCATCGGCTATAATTCAGAACTCCGCGAGTAGAAAAAATGACTAAACTCAACAAACCTATTTTTATCGTGTAAACTTCTTTTTTTGCAGATATTCCTCCCAGGCCGGTCCCGTACAAGACTCCCCAAGCACGCCCTAAGTTTACGATGATGTCTTACGACACTAGCACGCCACTGAAAACAATCCCAAATGTAAGTTTGTACACATTGATTACATGATTGACATGACATATATATTAAATAGAATAGAATTTATTCGTAAATACACAAACAGTCAATAGACATACATAAAAGAGAACATAGTGAGAAGAAAGTGTCACGAAATTGTCTCATCTCAGCATGTTGCTGGCTACTTCCAGCGCTGATCATCCGATTATTGTTTGGTTTAATGACTTTAATCTTAATTAATAAATTCTAATAAAAACGGTTGTCTGTAAAGTCGGTTTATTGACGATAGTTGAACGTGACAACGTCATAAGAAAATGCTGATGGAATGGTTTCATTTTTCAAAAGAAAATTTTTATTTTATTTGTTTGGTAGATATTTTGTATGGATATAGAGAAGGAGGTAAATGGAAATCACAATTGAATTGATCAAGTTACATTTATTTGTACGCATGAATACAATTGCTGCCGAACGCGGAGGCCGATTGTGCCTCTTTGTCGCTCGTTGCGCGCTCTCGCTTGCACTTCAAGCCTTAAATGGAACGCCTCGGAGCGAGGTAACGCCGCATGAGTCATGTTTTTTCGTGCGTGCAGCCGACTCCATCGAATTATAAGACGTTGTCACGTCAAAAAGCATGTATCTTTAAACACCTATCATTTACTTAAAAAGTATACCTACTTCACTCATTTATATATTATTAGCAGGCATAAATTACCGTCGTCCGGTACTTCGGTGATGTTTCTCTGAGTAGAAAACCAAGGCACAGAAAAACGCCCGTCATTTTGAAAACATAACCCATTCGACAGACTTCCTTATACCAATGTCAACGATTTAATATGCCCCAATAACGTCCGTAGACTATGAACGAACATTTTCTAATCATAAATGGGTCCTAAATTATGGTTATATTTTCAAAAAGACCGGCGTTTTTCAGAGCCTTGTAGATAACTTCGTGTAGGCGACTTATTTTTGTTCAAGTATTTTATATTGCTTCACAAAATAATGTACCTATATCAATTGCAAAAAACAGACCTTCAGCCTCACAGCTTGTGAAGCAACCTTTTACATAAATGCTAGGCCTATTGTATATTTGATAGATACATTATAGCCTTACGTGTTTCACACAAAATTATGTTTGTTGGTTGCATTGAGCAGTACTGCGCAGACTTCAACGAAGAGATTGCGAGGGAAACAGTAGAAGTGTGCAATGATTACGTCCACCCTTCGCTCCCGCTGATCCCACCTCTAGCGTTCGCGGTTGGTGACGAGGTGGTGTCGCCCGTGTACGCAGGCTGTTATAAAAACACTGAGTGTGGACCGCTCTACTTTAAAATCGACCAGGAGTGCAGAAAACCGGCCATCTAAAGAGATTAGTAACCAGGTTGGTGTATTCCCATCTGTGCCCGCCTCACGTGACCACCGCCGTACAAGATGCAGGTACAGATGGGAATGATTTATATGTAGCGCCTATTTCCATCTGTACCCGGTGGGGACAGATGCGAATACACCATCAGGTTTTGAGAAATGAGTCATGAATGGTTTCTCTGTTTTCTTTTAAAATAATCGTGTATTATTGTGTATCTTTTTCCTTGAATATATCATTATATTTATCGTTTTATCGTTTTAATTATGAAGACGTTTGGTCTCACCGTCCATTCCGCGATCTATGCTTAAAGACTGACGCAGACATCATGCTTTTGAAACCAGAGACCCGAGCCTATTTTTCAAAATTCAAAAATAAAAATTTAATAAAATATTCTGCAATTAGGCCCTAAGGGCTCTTTTACAAGTCAATACAATATTTAGGTATAGCATTAAGATATAAGAAGAAGGAGATTTATAACGAAGCATAATTTCAATAAGTCTCGTTGTCTCCAACTGTTCCCCACCACATCATTGAGGGCGTGGCCAGACAACCAACTCACGCGCTGTGATTCGACAAACCGCGCGGAGTAAGAGACGAGAGCGGTGACAATAGAGGGGGACAAGCGATAAAGTTAAAACAGCTATCGATATTTCATATGTTCTGAACATTACCTTATTGTTTTGACGTGAAAACGTTTTCTTTTAAGTAATAATTGCCATTTACTTAATTTATATTCCTTTTAATATTTGACCTTATTTGCGAGCTAAGATTTTTTTAGGTACGAGTAAGGTATATTAGTCGATCCATAAGTTCTATAACAAAGGTTTTTACTGTTTTTTTTACAACGCTTTTAATAAAAAATTGTGTACATGATTCGAAAGCTTGTTTTATGCTAACGTAATATATGTATTTATTAAACAATCAATCAATCAATCAAAACTTTATTGATAAAATATAGTTATTTTACATGTCAACTCATTATATCTATTTAATCGCACATTATTATTTTATAGACCAATTGGCTTTTATTTTAGTAACGATTTGCTTTACTGTTTGGGATTGTCGTTAGACGCGAGCACTCGACTTGATTGTACTTCACAAAAGGAAGTAAAAATCAGGGTTGCATTAATAAAATAGTAACAATTGTATTTTTTAATGAACCTACTTTATTGTAGCATAATAATAATATGTCGTCACCAGAATCCGAATATTACATAGAGAGAACTGCGAAAGCAAATTATGTTACATTATAATTTTGCAAGCATGAACATTGTTGATTATACCTAGCGTAGTTATTCGAATCGTTGCTAAGTACCTGACTAAAATATAATTACAGGTATAAATTATAACTTAATAAATAATTGTAATTAAAACAGTTTTTTCTTTGACGTCCCTACTTGATTTTTAATTAAAATTAATAGGTATACTACATCAGGTGCTACAAAATAATACTAAAATTTTACATGAAAATTAATTACTTACATACACACTATATCCAGATATTTTTATCGATAACGCTCAAACATCAATTATGCACGAACGCCACTCTATTTCGCGGCGCGGAGCGGTTGGCGGTCGTACTAAGAAACAATAATGCTATTGTGAATATCGTTAGCGGTTTAATGCATTGCGCCGTTGCTTAGCACACTACAGATAGTTTTCGATGCTAAACCGTCAATGTAGAATGCATATTCTAATTGCCACGCGTTTGTTTGACGAAATGGTCCGATTCAGAAAAATCATATGTCACTGGATTTATTTGTTAAAATGTGTGATTTTATTGACTAATACGTGGAAATAAATGTACCCAGCTATCACGGTTCATGAGATACAGCCTCGTGACAGACGGACAGACGGACGTACAGCGGAGTCTTAGTAATAGGGTATCGTTTTACCCTTTGGGTACAGAACCCTAAAAAGTTAACTTATTGAGACCTTTTAAACTCTCTAAAGTGTTTGTACCAACTTAAGACGAATGGGGAAGACCGCTTCGAAGCCGGGTTTTCCATACAAACGTATTCCCCATTTTCCTCTCTGGATGTAACATTATTGAAAATATTTTTACACAATTTGATGTATTTTAATTATAGCTATGCCCGACTGTTTGTTTTTTTCGATTTCATAATTATTATAAGAGTTAGGAGCGAAAAACAGGTTTCATACAATTTTTAAAACGCTTCTAACTCTTCTAAAAAATAAAACATTTACCGCGAGTCATGAATGTCATCTCATGGCTCGGGCTTATTTAGTTAATAAAACGACAAAATTTAACTTACACTTTTATTATTAAAAAAAAGTAAGAAATTATGATTTAATATAATATTAAGATTTTGGGAATTAGTCTCACTGGACTTCAGATTTTAACTGGGCACAGACCACACATATAATAAGTAAATATACACACTAGATCTCACAAAACGTTGGCTTATTTTTTCTCGCAAAATTATAGGCCGCTAGAAGTAACTTTAGGAAGGAAGTAGATATTATTAATTTACATGAACGTCATCATAGACGTCATAAACGTAGTCACAATCAAACCGCGGCCGTGTCCCCATTAAATTGTTACTGTAGCGCAATATTACTGCCTACCAAGGCACTGCGAAACTGCAAAAAGAATAAAAACTCAAAAAAAGAAAATACTTAAAGAAGACAAATAAAAACATAACCGTGTGGAACAGAGTTGCCTTTAAAGCGCCATCTATTAGTAGAGACTTGAGATGAGTGGTCTAACAGGGATTCTGCAATCCTGCTGGATTTTCCAAACCAGAGGTCCACACTCAGTGTCGTCGCCGCAGGACGCGAACACGGGAGACAGCACGTTGTCAGCGAGGGCCTGGACTGTCGGTGGTAAGGGTTGGGGTCCGTAAGGGGTGGGGTATTCGTTGCATACCTCCACCGTCTGCCTGGCTATCTCTTCGTTGTACGCAGCACATTTCTGTATGTAATCAATGTAATCGTGTTAATAACGATGCATCTAAATTTGCGTACATCTGGATACCTATTGAGGCCAATTGGAGTATACGGTTGAGTTCATCGACATATTTACAAGCTAAACTTCCAAAAACTTCACGACCTTCACAGTCAATGTCATATATGCATGTATATAGTACATTGTAGAACGACAGGGGTAAGTGAAATTTTGCAAACAAGGTCTTTAGATGCATGACAGCCACAGGCTGGAGTATGCTTATGATATCAAAAGTTTCAATTAACACACACACAGATACAGAAAAAAATAGAAGCATTTAAGATGTGCTGAAGATGAATACCTATAAAGCATAAGTTGGACAGAAATAAATAATGCGGTGGTATTGTGTTGAATGTAAGAAGGCAGAGCCGATGTGAAAACCATTGATAATTGACACGGTAAAGTGATTGAGTAGTTGATATGACGACCATTTACTATTTTGCTCGGTTACGAGGGCAAATTTTTTGAAGCAAAAATGTGACAGTCGTATCCTGTTCTATGTACCCGTGTGTAAAACCATTTAGTAACTAAAACAGAAAGTGCTCCTTGAATGGAAATGTTATGGAAAATGGTCCCATATCATTGCTGTATTGTGTACTTACTTACTCCGTTGGCTCAGCGACCCAAAATGAGACTTGGCCTCCGACACAAGACAGCGCCACTTTTCTCGGTCCTGTGCGACCTCTCGCCAATTGTCGACTCGAAGCTCGCGCAGATCCGCCTCCACCATGTCGCTCCAGCGATACCTAGGTCGTCCGATAGGACGACCTCCTGCTAGGCGACCCAGGTACGCTCTTTTTACGTTCCAATCTTCGTCCATTCTCTCAAGGTTGTATTGTGTAGGTGGTAATAAAATTGTGCACTTACGTTGGGAATTAATGTCAGCGGTTGACTGTGCCCGTGAGACTTCATCGTAAATCTAGGACCATGGTTCGAAGGTTGGTAAGACACAGCTCTTGACGGAATCTCTGTAAATAGTATACACACATATTATTAGATACATACGCAAATAAGGAGCTCGATTCCGGTCTTGTTAAGTATAGTTAAGGCACTTTAATTAGTATTTAGTTAAGTAAAAACAAAAAAAAAATCATTTATTCTGATAAAAAAAAACCCTGATTTTACAATTTTGTTTTTTTCTGCCAAACTGTAAGACAGTTTGTTGGCAGAGGGAACTCCCTTAAATACAGATGGATTAGCTTATTGCCTAGTTAATTAATAAGTAAGTACGGTACATCTTATAGCTTATTGTGGTGGTAATTATTATTTGATCCATTGTGTTACCAAAATGAAGTATTTAAATTGTATTGAATTGTAAGTATTTATTGTATTTCATTCATATGCCATGATTTTTTAATAATAATATTAAATAGTGTAAGCAAATATGAAGTTTACGTTGGCAACATTCCTAAAATACCTGAATTAATGTCAGAGTTATTGGTAATGTTTCATGGCTTACCTGGCAATAATTTAGTTAGAAGGTGGTAGGGATAAGGGAAAGCTAAAGAGAGTGTTGTACAGACTCGTTCACTTGGATTGGGGAAGAGAAAGAGAAGACATCTTGATGATAATGGGTTGAGCAAAGTTAAAGAGGCACTTCCAATTTATAATTAGACTAATCGGATATATTTATAATACATACAATAAATACAAGGCCCCATAATGTCGAACCACAATGGAATCAATTAACTTCAGACTAATACGGATCTTAACTATGTATTTTTTTTGCAATTTACCCAAACTATCTTTGATACGACCTTGGAGATCGCTCACGCCGATTGTGCATGCAAAATGAAGTCAAAGTCATGCGTGAGATGCGCGCTAATCAGGAAGATGATCGTTAAGGTCGTTTCAAAACCATAACATATTTTTAAATCGGGCTAAAGGTTCTGTTCTCTGAAAAAAGTCATTATTTATCTATGAAGCAGGTTGAAAGAAATACATAATTTATTTTTCACCACACCACCACTTGGGAGCAAAATTGGTGTAACCCTCATACCTTTAAACCCTCGCAATGCTCAAGATTAAATTTTTCTAACCTCTCTCTACGCTCGTGGTTCAATTTTGGAATCCTTCGCTTGCTCGGGTATCCATATTAGCACGAGTGGTTAATTTGCCCCCCTTGTAAAACAAATAACTATTGACCCTAGTGACGTCCAATTTAAGTTTCTTTTTACGATTGGTAGTGAACAATCGGTTCATTTAAATATAACTTATACTATAAACTTAACTCCCGATTACATATATGTCAATCTTACACCTCCACAATCCGAAAAAGTTACCTCAACAACATAACGGCATCATTCACCCTGCCTATGAAACTGGGTGTCCTCCAGTTTCATAGGCAGGGTGTATGAGTTTCTTTTTACGATTGGTAGTGAACAATCGCTTCATTCAAATATAACTTATACTATAAACTTAACTCCCGATTACATATATATCAATCTTACACCTCCACAATCCGAAAAAGTTACCTCAAAAACATAACGGCATCACTCACCCTGCCTATGAAACTGGAAGAAACCCAGTTTCATAGGCAGGGTCACTGTCTAAATACAATATATACATTGTCTAAATTAGACCACCTTACCCATAATAAATTTGACGCATTTTGCTCCCAATCCTATATCAATGAGAGTGATTTTAGCATTTGCCGCGGCGAGCAACGCGGCGAACGCAAGCAGCAAGCGGACGAGCGGCGACAGCGACATGGCGGCGGCGGCGACGGCGGAATGACGAGCTAGCAACACCGACACCATTATATAGCGTGTAGGGTAGCCAATCGTTTAGGCAGATTAAATTCTATAATAGATTAAACGATTCGTCTTTAAGACTATAAATAATAATGATTGATATACGTAACGAAGTGACAAATGCTATTACTAAGCAGCCGCTGTTTTTCTGTTTGTCAGTGGTCTGTAATTCAAGAACTATAATAGGTAAAAGATTTAAATTAAATCGAAGCATGTGTTTTTGCCGCTGTAACAAATAATAAAAATAAAATAAACATATGGTATATCCTTAAACTACGTCTCGGGTACGTCCTTAAACTACGTCCAGAAAAGAGGCATGGGCACTGTGAATGTTATATCGCTTAGTGTGGTAGGGCACAGAACAGCGGATGTCATTATACATCTAGAGCAGAGCCCAACTGGGGAAGTACCTCCACCTTACAGAAAACCGCAGCCAAATAACACAGACCCTACATTAATAGTCATGGTGTATTATCAAGTGTATCGCGCTAGGAAGTACAAATTTTTAAAAGCTTCTAACTGTTATAAAAAAGTAAAAAAAAATATATATATATTTGTCCGGCATAGTTATGATAGAAATACATTAAATAAATAAATAAAATAAATATTAAATAAATATTATGGGACATTATTACACAAATTGACTAAGTCCCACAGTAAGCTCAATAAGGCTTGTGTTGAGGGTACTTAGACAACGATATATATAATATATAAATATTTATAAATACTTAAATACATAGAAAACACCCATGACTCAGGAACAAATATCCATGCTCATCACACGAATAAATGCCCTTACCAGGATTTGAACCCGGAACCATTGGCTTCGTAGGCAGGGTCACTACCCACTAGGCCAAACTGGTCGTCAAAACATTAAATAAAACATTAAATTGTGTAAAAATATTTTCCATAATGTCAACATCCAGGGAGGATGAGCACAACGTTTATATGGAGAATTGATCGTCCCCTATCCTCTTAACGTCAAACAGCAGTGAAGTATGAAGTTTTCTAAACATTCGTGAAGTATGAAGTTAACTACACAGCCGTGAAGTATGAAGTTTTCTAAACATTCGTGAAGTATGAAGTTAACTACACAGCCGTGAAGTATGAAGTTTTCTAAGTACACAGAAAATTAGTAAACGTTTTAACGGTGACAAACGGTTTGGTACAACTAACCCTTAGTAATTTTATGATCTGAAGCCATTTCCGTCAGTAGAATAAAGCGTTAATTAAAAGCGTTAAGTAACAGTAGGCGCGAAAGGTTATAGTCCCATAGAAAATTTGAATTTAGAAAATTTTATTTAATTTGCGCCTTTTTCTACTGACAAATTTGCTTGACAGACTATATTTAAAAATCATCAATCAACCCTGCCTATGAAGCTGATGGTCCCGGGTTCAAATTCTGGTAAGGGCATTTATTCGTGTGATGAGCATGGATATTTGTTCCTGAGTCATGGGTGTTTTCTATGTATTTAAGTATTTATAAATATATTATATATATCGTTGTCTATATAATATATTTACAACAAAACATATTCTCCTAGACTGCAAACAGGTAGAAGTATACAGGAACAAATACCTAGGGACTCCGTGCACACTAGGAGAGGCAATTAGCAACCTGAAAACTTTGCTAGGCTTCGTGGAGGAGCTGGGGTGGTTAGAGTAGCGCTACCTCGTTTCACGCAAAATAGGCACAATGGTTGTCGATTTGCGGAAAATGGCAGAAGCACTAACACTAACTAACTAACTATATCGTTGTCTAAGTACCCTCAACACAAGCCTTATTGAGCTTACTGTGGGACTTAGTCAATTTGTGTAATAATGTCCTATAATATTTATTTATTTTATTTTTAGTGAAATAAGTAGGTATGACCTATGATGTCATGACGATAATAACAACTGGATAATCAAACATTGGGTTAGCAGATAAGCTACAGGGAAGGAAAATAATATTCGATGGATGTCAGCGCGTTTAATAACAGTATTCATAGGGATAACGTTATAAACTGCCGTGTATTGGATACATAATAATTGGTACGTATTAAGCAACTGTTACTTTTAAAATTAAATTGCACCGAGCCGTACTTAGATAGGCCATAAGTTCTGTCACAAAGGTTTTGACTGATAAAATGAAATACAAAGCTTTTAATAAAAAAAAGTTTGCCATGACTTGAAAGTTTGTTCCATACTAATCAAAAACCTAATATAATTAGTTTAAAATTTACATCGCGTCTATATTTACTACTTCTTTACTTTGGGATTTTCGGTAGACGCAAATAAAAATCAGAGTCACATTAATAAAACAGGTACAATTGTTTATTTGTATGAACCTACATTATTAGAACGTTATTTTATCACCAGCATTTAGTTCTCCGACAAGCCTGTACTTCAGCTAATTCAAACTTTCAAACTAATGGTACTTTTTAGTTTTAAGCTAATTTTTGACTGCAATTCAATAAATAGGTTTGGTAAAATACGTACAGTTGCAATTTTGGCAATATCAATACACATGAATATAATACAATAATAATATAATATTATATTATATTATATTATTAATATAATATTTTAAGAAAGATAAAAGGTCCAGATTTTGTTTTATGTAAGATTCAAATATGTAAAAAATAAATAAATAGGGATCAAAATCACCTGGAACAGGTCGAGTAGTTTTTGCATGTTTTTTTTTTACATTTTTTGAATATAACATAGAATTATGCAAAACTGAGACAGCAAATTACATTAAATTATATAGTTAGTAATTCAGAATTTAATAAGCCTTCAACCCATGTATATTAATACTACGGGATTGTACAGTCAAGTGTAAAAATATGGGTGTACACATCTTACTCAAAAATATGTCCTATAGCATCTTATTCCAGTGTAATAAGAGCGTAGTACCATATTTATGAGACGATTTATTCGATACATATTTTTGCAGTTGACTGTACCTATAGCTTTTTTATCAGTCAAAACCTTTTTGACAGAACCTATGCCCTGAGTAAGTACTTAAATAATGAATTGCCAGTAGGAAGATTACAAACTAACCTTACCCGCGTTAGATTGCAAACTAACGGTTTAATTTTTTTGTTAATAGTTATTTACATAATGGGTATATACAGGGGATACTATAACTAGCTTAAATCAGAAATAGGCCATTGAGTTCATTATCTTACGGTATCATATACCTACATATTGTTATATATCACATATATTTATAAAAGTTTTGCTGTGCTATGTTGTTATGTTTTTACACAACTATGGATTGAATTATTCGAAATAAAAATATCGAATTGAATTGAATTAAATATTGTAGCATTGTGCTTCAATTACCCAATAAGGACTAGTTTCGGTCAGTCAGAGGTCAGATGGCAGTTGCTTTTGTGAAAACTAGTGCCTACATAAATTTTTGGCATTAGTTGCCAAGCGGACCCCAGACTCCCATGAGGCGAACGCTAGGAAGAAGACTTATGATTATTTTGAATTTTTAGTTTTAATAGTATCGCCGAAGAATGAAGGCGCTAGCTCTGTTGTGCGCGCTTGGTTGCGCACGCGCCGAGCGTATGCCGGAGTGTACCTACCCTACCACTACTTCGTGCATTTCTCGTGACTCCAGATACACCGATGACGGCTGGCTCTTCAAGGAGTATCTCATCGAAGGCAAGACAATTTTTGCAATAGCGTGAAACCAACTAGGGAACTAACTAACTAACTGCTTTGGCTCAGCGATCCAAAAAGAATCTTGGCCTCCGAAACGAGAGAACGCCACCTGTCCCGATCCAGCGCGGTTTCCTGCCATGAATTGGCATTCAGCCGACGCAGGTCCGCCTCCACGATATCACACCAGCGGTACCTGGGGCGCCCGATCGGTCGGAGGCCGGAGGGACTAGGGAACTAATCGAATTATTTTATTAATATTTTGATTTGCGTTGTTTTAAGTATACTCTGTATCTACCCTCAAACATGTCTTTAAGCCAGTTGAGGGTAGATGAAAACATTACATGATCAAATTATGTAGGTTAAAGTCAGGTCGTTCAGTGACATATCCAGGCGGTTTTGTATCTGGTTGGTTAACCAATAAACGTTATAACTACCCGAAAATGTACAAATTGTTTGTTGACTTTTATTTAACTACCTAAGATGTCACACATTACATTACATATAAATAAATAATAAGCTCAAGAAGGCTTGTGTTGTGGGTAGGGTACTCAGACAACGATATGTATAATATACAAATACTTAAATACATAGAAAACACCCATGACTCAGGAACAAATATCTGTGCTCATCACACAAATACATGCCCTTTCCGGGATTCGAACCTAGGATCATATAAATTGTAAGCAAATATAAGAGTTATGTGAGATTGTTTATATTTCTGCCGTCCTATCACTAAAACCTATCTAACCCACAAATTATAGTTTTGAGATATGGGCAAAAAACGTTCAAACCCATATCTCTAGAAAATGTGTACATTTCTTCCGGATTTCTTTTGTGCAAAAATTAAAACTAAATTTATCCTTACTTTGTTTGAAAACCATTTCCTCAAATATTATATTATTAATTAGAAAATCACAATTTTGTGTTTTAGTGTTGCAAATAATTACTAAAATATGTACGATATTACTCCTAAAACACCGTTAAGTATACCTTAACCGTTCTTTAGAATTGAATAACATATAAAAAATAACTAAATAACGGCCAAGTCAATTTACGTGTTTATAGTATCGTAATTGTGAATTGTGTAATAAACAAAACATAGCTTAATAACCGCAAAGGTACTGAACAATTTTATAGTATTTTATCTGTTAATAATATTACCTAGAAAACATTTGTAATAAACACGTTATTGGACTGTAACCGTTTTTTAGCTATGTAATGACTAAACATATTGAAGTAATTTGTATGGATTCCTATACTAAAACCCCGTTAAATGACGAACTAGTAATGCTCACTAGGTTTAAGTCTTGGAAATATTCACAAAAAAAGGTTTATTGCATTAACAAAATCATGTTAACCTACATTATACTACAAAGTTTTAAGAGAAATTCAATATGTTAAATCACATCTGTATCGTATATATTATGTATTTATTCGCATGCAAAAATAAAACCATAAACTTAAAAAATACTGACAAATCAGTCGTCAACTTTTTAAAATTTTAAAAACGCAAATTGTGTCAGTTTCAAAAATGTGTTAAATTTTATATAAAAAAATGTACGTGAAGAAGTAGATTACTAACCATTGTAAGATGCCTGATCCATGTAAGGCCCAGTGTCTAATGAAGCCCACTTTTGAAAATGCGCCCCCCGCGCTTTGATTGCCAGTTCAAAAACCTAGTAAGGCTATTTAGTCATTTGACTACACTAAAACCTATCATTTCTCAGATCCCTACTAGTTTTTTATACGGAATTTGTGACTTCCTGAGTTTTACTACGGTAAAAGGTAAGTTAACATGCTACTTACTAGGTTTAGAGGCATAGAAATCTGTAGTAATCATAATAATTGTGCCGATTTTGGAGCAGGTGTCTCTGTAATCGGGTGAGTACTTACGAGATGGATACAAATAAGATAAAAAACGAATTTCCAATAATTAGTTACCCACCTTACCTAGTAGGTTTTTATATAGGGCAGCCAAAATCAGCCTTTAACACCCTTCGCATAAAAATAAAGCATTAATCATTAATCATTATTATGGAATGGCTGTAGTACAATATGCGGAGATGATCAGAGGCTTCACTTTCATAATTCCGTTGAATTTGGGGTCCCGCTATAGTGTGGTAGTTTCTTAAGTTACTTGGAGTTAGTAACTATTACAAAGCTCAATTAATACCTTTTTTTATTTCGACTCCATTAATCTGCACTTCTTTTCTTCTTTTTCTCGTTAAGTAGCAAAATCTAAACTTCCCCTCTAATGTATCTACTTAACTTTTTTAAATGTTCGTCTCGTCTAAGGCCGTTGGAAAAGACGATGCGAGCCAAAACATGATCCTCCCTCTAATTGACCTTATTGATCATATCATCATATATATACTCGATAGCTCTATTTTTCTTATATTTTCCCGTCGCTTTGGTAAGATGCCGTTAGAAAGTCCAATTCCTTCTCCTTCTCAAACTACCGCTCTATTTATTTCCATTTCTTTGTTTCCTCTCTAAAGTTCTTGAGTGTCTTTTGTATATAAACAGATTACCGTTTTGAACAGACATGCGCTCACGAACCCATATTAACCCGGTTACCCTACTCGGCACAGTATAATTATCGTTCTTGTAAAAATACTGCAGATATGGTATATCACGGTGTTATCATTCTTGGATTTCGGTAATGCTTTCAACACGGGTGACTTCGACATCTTAGTAGGCATATTGCATTCTCTTAATGTATCTCCTGTGACAGTGAACTAGTTTCATAGTTATTAAGTAGGGCGTCAACAGAGGTGGATTGCTTTTAATCTTTATTGTGCCTGCACAGGACGGGGCAGCGTGTTGTCTCCTGGTTCATTTCCTTACTTTATATACTCTAACACGTTATATTTCCGTCTTCTACCAATTTAAACATACTGTCAAGGCTCTTTTACTCATCTACCATAGACTATCTGAACCATGAACATGAACACTAATTTAGAAAGCATTTTGATTTGGACTTTCACGTTACGGTCTCAAGGTAAATCCACTGAAGTTATAGTGATAGGTACCTAGGTCAAAGTGTTCTGCCAGGACTGATTTTAGTACTCTACCTGCCATTATTTTTAACGGTACCTATTTAGATTTCCTACTCTCCCCAGGTCTCTTAAATCTCGCTGTTTCTCTATCATGGATACAGATGAGCGAGTTTAGAAGGAATTTTTTTGATATAAAAGCATCACTCCGCAGAGTTCGAAACATTACGCCACTAAGATTGCATTAGCTCAATCCCTCTTCCTAACTATATTAGTTTATGCTGACACTTGCTACTTAGACCTTTGGAAGACCAACTCAATATGTTTGAGCAATTCCAGCAACTCTCTATTAAGTATGTAGTTGCTTTTTAAATTAGATCATGTCTTCGTAGTGACCATGTTCTCGCTGCGTAGAAATCCACTACCGACGTGAATTATCATTGATTTATCGTTCTCCATTTTTGTATGTAAATCGTAGCACTTACTTTCGGTTTCCGGTTTTTTTATATATAAGCATGCATCCATCAGTCACCGAATAAAAAAGACAACTTACAGCGCACGGCGCATTGTTAAACTGTCTGCCTTACGAAATAAAATTCAAGGGAATATGTTTTACACTTAGCGGGGTTTTAGCGTGGCATTGTTGGTTGGCCGTGTTTAACTGTTGTATTATTATTCTTTTTCTCAAACATAATTACCCGTTAAGTACACTAAATAGGTTTTAGTGATGTATTTGTTACATGAATCGCAATAAAAGTCTTTTACACAAACGGTTAAAGAACGTTAGCCATGTTTAAGCATAGTAACTGTTTTTTTGTGTAGTATTTAATAAAAAAAAATGTACTTGATAAAACATATTAATAGTTTTTCCAAGTAAATGTGTTTTAGCTATGTATAACGTAAAAGATTAATTAAAGTAAAAAACTGGCTAAGCGCTTTTATATTACTTATAGAAGAATAATGTAGGTTTGCGATTTTATAGTATTGAGAAGTATCAAATTATAATGCAGTTAGCGTGTTAGGTCGAGTCTGTATCTCCGTAACTACAACAGATAAAAATATGATTCCAAGATCAGTCGATAGAGAATTCTTTTCTCTTTTAGAATATTTGTCCAAATGAAAACTGGTATTATGCAGCTTTGAGCGGTTTTAGAGATAGGACGGCAGATTTGCTCAAGGAATTGGTACGGGAGCCGCCATGAACTATATGCCTACCACCAGTTAGACACAGACATATTCGCTACCTATAGGTAACTTACTTTCTATGCATTTCGCTCGTATTCGCATATTAGTGCGAGCGACATGTAAAAAAGTAAGTTAGGCAGACGTTAGCGAATTGTCATTTTGACACTGCTAAAGGTATGGAAGGTGGAGGTAAGGAATGGAATCTCCATATACCAAAAAGTGTCATCAAAAAACCTTAAATAGGTGGTGCTACAATACCTTGTATACTTGAAAAATAAATCATAGACAGCGCACTTCACTGCATCAATACCGCCTAGGTTCTTAGCTACTCTCTAGCGCTTCTCTGGAGAGATTTGGAACTATTATTTATAGCTGACAGCTGGACACTTTTGCAACAGTTCTACCATAAGAGATTTGACTCCTTTTATTCCACACTCCACAGCTAAAGGGGTCCGCCTAACTATGGAGTGTGGAATTAAAAGGAGTGAAATCTCTTATGGTAGAACTGTTGCAAACATATAAATAGGATAGTATAGAACGTCTGTCAAACTTCAAAAGTGTGACCAAAAATGAAATTTAAGTGTGTGCGTAAATTGTCTATGTGCGAACAAAAATAGTGATGTCATGTTACAACATGTTAATAATCTATCGATGTTTAACTGTTTTATCGACTACTTTTTCAAATGTGTTTGTTTTTATAAAAAATGTTATAGGTATGAGTATTACTATTAGACCCTATTAGCGCCTATAGTACCTTTAATTTTATTTTACAGCAGACGCATAGTAAATAAAAATACTGATAGTGATAGTGCGATAATTAGCACATTACGTAACTATGTCGCAAATTTAAAGGGCCATATCTATTGTAAAACGTTGTACAGTCAGCGTCAAATACTTTGTAGCTGTCAAAGTAGCCAAATAGTTCGGTACACCATATATTTAGTATGGTGTACCGAACTATTTGGCCACTTTGACTGCTACGAAGTATTTGACGCTGACTGTACGATACATTTGCGAATAGGTAATTCGCAACTCGTGTCGACTTAAAATCTTATCGCCACTCATTGCGATTTTTTTTATTTTTCGCATTGGTTTGGTGATCTGGGACGTTTAGCAACTAAAATACTCGCTACTTGACTAAATTACTAACGTAGTTAGTCTGAACAAGCATTAAGGAACGCGGCGCTGTCGGTAAAGCAGGTGACTCGCGTTGATAAAACACTCTCCGGAGTAGCGCTAGAGTAACTAAGAACCTAGGTGTTTTTGACGAAGTGAAGTGCGCTGTCTATGATTAGATTTTTTTCTCAAGTATTCTAGATATTGTAACGCCACCTATTTATGGTTTTTTGTCGGACACTTTTTGGTATATGGAGATTTTGTTCCTTGCATCTACCTTCCGTACGCCGGACGGTAACGGGCTGTTAGTTGTTCGGAACTGTCAACTTTATATTCTAACTGACAGGCCGATATCGTCCCGCAGACTGTTAACCAGTGGGCCCCTTTAAGCAGTCGTGGTAAGGCTACTCCATTCTATAATCGATTTGCTTGGATTAATCGACTCTATAACAAATTCTGATTTTTAACCAGAGTACCTAAGTAACATTCTTTTGAAGATAAACGTTGCACATTTAGAAAGTGTATTTCTCAGAATCTGATATCCTCAGAAAGTAACTTCCTCTCCTATATTGAAAGTAACGTTTTCAGAACGTGACTTATTTTGAAACTTTTGTGCTGGCTCAGCAGCGGAGTCCGCGGCAAAGTCTAAGCACGCAAAGTACTCTGCGTTGGAATCAGCTTATGACTTTGTGCCGGTGGCTATTGAGACAGCGGGGCCTTGGGGTTCAGAGGCTTGCTCCTTTTTCAAGGAGTTAGGGTGTTGCCTGCGAGAGAGGGGCTGCGATCCTCGCTCTGGGTCGTATCTGGTTCAACACGTCTCCATTGCGGTTCAGCGAGGAAACGCAGCGGGAATAATGGGGATCTTTGAGCCAGGTACGATCCAGGGGGGATTTTATTTAACAATGTAGTCAAATTATTAAACATGCTATTTCATTACGTTTTGAAAGTAACTACTTAAAACAATAACATGTTCCACATAAGAACAGTAGCCACATTTTTCAGGCGTGCACATGTCCGTAGCGACGAGATCCGGCGACTACGCCGTACGCTGGTTATGCGGAGGCCTCAACCCAACTAGCTACCACGCGCCAAGATTCAATATGCCTTACTTGCCTTACGTCGCCTACGAAGTTGAGCTGGTTGACTGCAACATTGCTTTGGACTCTTCTTACAGTGGTATGTAATGTCGCCACTATTTCCACTCGCTCATATGTTCGTAGCGACGAGATCCGGCAACTACGCCGCACGCTGGTCATGCGGAGGCCTCAACCCAACCGGCTACCTCGCGCCACGATTCAATATGCCTTACTTGCCTTACGTCGCCTACGAAGTTGAGCTGGTTGACTGCAATATTGCTTTGGACTCTTCTTACAGTGGTATGTAATGTCGCCACTATTTCCACTCGCCCATATGTTCGTAGCGACGAGATCCGGCGACTACGCCGTACGCTGGTCATGCGGAGGCCTCAACCCAACCGGCTACCTCGCGCCACGGTTCAATATGCCTTACTTGCCTTACGTCGCCTACGAAGTTGAGCTGGTTGACTGCAACATTGCTTTGGACTCTTCTTACAGTGGTATGTAATGTCGCCACTATTTCCACTCGCCCATATGTTCGTAGTGACGAGATCCGGCGACTACGCCGCACGCTGGTCATGCGGAGGCCTCAACCCAACCGTCTACCTCGCGCCACGGTTCAATATGCCTTACTTGCCTTACGTCGCCTACGAAGTTGAGCTGGTTGACTGCAATATTGCTTTGGACTCTTCTTACAGTGGTATGTAATGTCGCCACTATTTCCAGTCGCGCATGTCCGTAGTGACGAGCAACTAGACCTTACGCTGGTCATGCGGAGGCTTCAATCCAACCAACTATCTCGCGCCACGGTTCAATATGCCTTACGTTGCCTACGAAGTTGAGGTTGACTGCAAGATTCCTCTTACACGCGTATGTAACGAATCGATATCTCCATGTGTTTTTTTCTTATAACTTATTCACCTAATTTTATCACAGACTACACATTTCTTGCAACAATCATGATATAGGTTTTTTATATCAAATTCAAACTCAATGAGGTAGCGTTTTTTCCGTTCATTCCGATGCCGCTTTCGGTGAGTATTATCAGGTCAGCTGGATTGCAATGTCACCGGTCTTTCATACCTAATCCTACCAAATTTGAGCCCAATAGAAGAACTGATGGTTCATAGAATTTACCTAAGACACATAGTTTTAACTCTAACATAGGTAGTAACATTGCGTTAAAATTTAAGTTAAATGCTCGTCTTAATCTTCCCGTAACCCGTGTAATCCAAAACACTCGCTCTACCCTAATATTAAAAAATAATTGACAGCTGAATAATACTCTCTTCCGCAGATCTCTTTATGGACCTAAATATTAACAGCAAGTACGTCAAAACCCTCACTATCAGTTCAAGCGCGACACGACCCCAAAACAGCCAATGGTTTTCGACGAATTATCTTGAAAAAATGAAAAATGAAGCTACAAGTAAGAACTGGCTAACTGATGCTGCCGCCGATTTGCCTAAAATTTTCTTGGAACATTTAACTTTGAGAAGAATTCCAATGACCATTGAACAGTTTATAAGTATACACAATATTACAAGCTTGACATTAGTCGATACTGGTCTCGAAGAAGTAATGAATTTAGAAGAATTTCCTAACTTGAAACGACTAGAGTTACGAGAGCCATATTTGCTAAATGCAGAAAAGCTAAACGCTTCAAGTATTGAGGAGCTGGTTCTTCACGCTCCTGATGCTGGACTAGCTGCAATGCCTCAGTTACGCAACGCTACCTTTATAGAAGTTTATATGATGGGCAGGTTATTTGGCAACTGCACAAACTTAGAGCATCTAGCTTTGATAGATGGGACGCTGTCTGTACTCCCAGATCATTGGCTAGTAGGATGCAGTGCGCTGAAAAGTTTGAAGTTGACACAATTGCGGAATCTAATAGAAATACCTGGGGATCTTCTAGTGGATACCACTGAGCTGCTGTACCTTGACCTCAGTCACAATAGCTTGGAAACCATGCCTGAGGGTCTGCTGAAACATACCAGAAGCTTGGAGTATCTCGACGTTAGTGACAATCATTTAAAGACCCTTTCTGCAAACCTCCCGGTTTCCCTTAAATATGTGTATGCATGTGGAAATGACCGCTATTCCTTTTGGTTGATATCCCAAGAATTAATTAATTTAGAGGACTTTGATTGCATAGAAATTACAGTGCAATCTTGATAGCACGAGGTTCAAGGGAAACGCCGAATCATGTTATCTTCCTGTATTATACTTCATGATTTGTTAACGACTTAGAAACCACGGCCTAAACGAAGTTTCGGTTCGTTTAAGATAATTTCGTGCTACAGAGGTTAAAAATAACAAGAAATCGTAATGCAGAGGAATCACAAACGTAATATGTTCATTAATGCCAAGTTCAAAAAAGCCAAGAAAAAAATAAAAAGTTTTTTTTTAATGAAAACGAGACAGATTTTCCCCTGTTTTGTTTTCAAGTATGAAATATTCCATTGTTATAGGTATGATAACTTGACACTTTGTAAGTAATTTTGATTTTAAATGGAAAAAGTAGACTTGTTTAATTGTGATCTTAAGACTCGTTACTTACCTACTAATTTGAAATAAAGCTATACAAATTTCTTAGAGGTGTTTTTCTATCATAACGATCATTTCTCTGTGGTTGATAATTATAAAATTCATAGGTTGAATATGTCCCATAAGCAGCTTATAGAGTTTGAAATTGTTCCTTGAAAAGTAATTAGATAATTTATCTTGATTTGTTTCATGTCGATTTTTACATATGTATTATTTTACTTAACTATAAAATAAGCATATTTTGCAATCAGATAGTTTGTGCATGATTAATTCATATTTAAAAAGCGGTGGTGGCCGAGTGACGAGTGAGGATATGACGTCCGACTTTCAATCCGGAGGTCGCGGGTTCAAATCCTGGCTCGTACCAATGAGATTTTCGGAACTTATGTACGAAATATCATTTGATATTTACCACTAGCTTTTCGGTGAAGGAAAACATCGTGAGGAAACCTGCATACATCTGCGAAGAAATTCAAAGGTGTATGTGAAGTCCCCAACCCGCATTGGGCTAGCGTGGGTACTATAGCCCGAGCCCTCTCGCGCATGAGAGGAGGCCTGTGCCCAGCAGTGGGACGTATATAGGCTGAATTATTATTATTATTATTATTAATTCATAAAACAAATTTAGCTTAGATTTTTTACCTGTCTAATTTCTTGTGAAAAATGTCGGTAAGATAATTTTACCTAAATTTATTTTTACGATAATTTTACTCAAGCGACACTAAATTCTAAAGAACCCTTTTAAAGGTAAAATAACAATAGGATAATAAACACATCACTATAACCATATAAAGTTTTTCATTTAAGAAAATGGTTACAAACTTTAATGTTTTTTTTAGAAAGTATTGCAGTTTTTTGGCTGCCCAGTAACTTCAACTTCAACATTTATTCAGCAAATAGGCCACAAGGGCACGTTTACACGTCAACATGGAATTTACGTACAAGCAAAAAATATATTATTTACTTAATTTACTAATGTTACTGATTAATAAATAAAGTATGTTTATACAGATAAAAAAAAGCAAATACAAGTACTTAGATCAAAAATTATAAAATACAATTAACAGAAAATATTTAAGTCTCTAAATGTCGAATAACAAAAAAAAAATACTAAAATAATAATAATAATAAAACACATACAGATACAAAAAATAATCTAACATTATTTAGACTTCTTTTCAATTAGAATTAAAATTATTGAAAGTTAGCTGCGTGTCATTCTTTTTTCGAGTCACAGAGGTATGTGACGTAATAAGTTCGAGGTAATAAAAAACCGGTCACGTGCGAGTTCGTTTTACTCGCGCACCGAGGGTTCCGTAAAAACTTTGAATTAACTCCTGTGTAACTATAAAGGCGAAAGACATTTGATCAGAAGTACCTATACTAAGTTTAATTGAGTACAGCGCCATCTATAGGCAAATTGTCTAACTAATTTGCAGGATGTAATGTACATGTTATAAATCGCATAGTAAGGGACATCCCAGTTTATATTTTATATGCAATCCTACCTACGAGGAAAGTTAATATTGTAATTACTTTTCCTCATTAAGTTAGTCAACTATATTATTATTATTGTTAGGTATCAATTCTTGATATTAATACATAAATATCTTTAAATTATAATTATTTTCTTGTAATAATTTCATGCCAAAAAAAATCCTTTCTTTACATTGCTTTGAAAAATCGTTTTCAAATACATTACATTATTTAACAACGCCAAAGGCGACTTTACGTTTGAAAAGTGAAATAAAAATTATGTACGAGTATACCCTACTTATTGCTAAATTAACCCTATTTATACCACCAAAGAATTTGATTTTTATGGCATTTCCTACCTTGCCATAGTGATAATCTGATAATAAATATAAAAGCTACGAATCCCATAATACGATTGATTGTGACTGTCATACATAAGGTGGCATAGAAATCAAATTCCCAAAAAAGATCCCGGGGTCAATTTTAAAATTATTACCAGATTTTTTTTACGAAAGAAACTGCCATATGACCAGAATTATTTCATACTTCGTACATAAGATCAAAGGAACTCAATGGTACCAGGCGGGGCTTGAACCGCCGATCTCCGGTTGGGAATCACGCCTTGCCCCCAGGTCATCCGCTCTTGCATTGTACATTCGGCTGCAGATAATTTTCCGGGACACACAATAGTGGGCGCTAATTGCGGCTGCTCGTTAGACGCAAATTAAATTTAATGAACTGTCCAAATTGCAACCGGTAACGAGGTTAAGAATAGCGGGCCGGAGTTCGTATTCCGATCGAGAACTGAACGCTTCGCCTCCGGTAGACATTTTTTTAAGGTACTATTCGGATTCAGACTATACCAGGCCGCGTAGCCAACGTGTTAATCGTTTACGTTCCGTAGCAATCGAAACGCAACTGTCACAGTCGCACTAATATGGAGAGTGATAGAGACACAAAGCGTCTCGTTGTCGAAGCGATAGCGATTGTCACTGGCTAGGCCGGCTGGATTAGTTAGAGCTGCAGTATGGCGGCGCGACATTACTGCCGACCATGGCTCGGAGCCGGTTTATAAAGTACCGGTAAATACCGGTTTATTTCGGTTTTTCTCAGAACTTTTATAAGAACGCGAATGTTCTAAGAACTTTATTTTAACCTAAAAAAACCGGTTTATTCGACGAGCGACGAAACGGCTGACCGGCCTGGTGGTGTGCCACGTAAATATAGCCACATAGGAAGAAAACGGTTTTTATGCTCTAAACCGGTTAATTTATATATTAAAAAAAGAGTATCATAGAATGTAGGCTACTTATTACAATGTCATTAATGTAAATCTAAGAATAACAGGTGTCCCAGTACACTCCCCTGTGGCACTCCACACTTCACGTGTCTATGTTCTGATTTATATTTCTTTTCTTCCCTACATACACAGATTTACAGATTTACACACATACACACATACATTTATACAGATTTGTGTTCATTCTGTGTTGTTGTCTATCATCTAGATAGGACTTTAACAGGTAGTATGCATATCACCGGATTCCCTTTCTGATCTATTTGTATTAACATCCTGTATAGCGACTACGGGCGGATTATTTGATCCTGATTGAATCTGTACCCCTAGTGTAAATATTTTCGACAGCGAAACGTGACGTACGCGTTTGCGTTAAGTGTCATTTTGTATGAGATTTTTGACTTTCCAAAACGTCCCGCTTGGCGCGCTGTTCAAAAACCCATACAAAATGAGACTTAACGCAAACGCGTACGTCACGTTTCGCTATCGACTAAATTTACACTAGGGGTACAGATGACTAGTTTGATTAGTGACACGTGACAGTTTTGTATGATTCACGGTTAGTTTCACTACACTTAAATCGGCCGGGATATAAACAGTGATTACTTTTAAATTGTTTTTGAGCGCCCGATATTTCGACGCAGCCACCCGCTATTTCCAGTTACCCGTGAACAAGATGCATGTAACTGCGTCGAACGAAATATCGGGAGCTCAAAAACAATATAAAAGCTATCCGGCCGGTGGTTGTGTCTGCAATGCTGTTCATAGATAACTTAGGACATGTATGATAATGTCTGTAATGCCTAGATGACCTAGGAAACGTTTTGTAAAATCTTTCTATCATGTTAAATTTTTAACATTGCTGAAACATCGGAAACTCAATAAATTCAATATATATGGTAAACACCTGGTCTTTAATAATAGTTATAAAGAGCTAGTTTTCTCAAGCATCCTCAGATGTAAACGCAAGTGCGGCGGGTGTCCGCCGTGTTATTATAATGCGGTCGGCGTCGACAATCCAATTTACTTCGAGTCCGGCGTAGTGGGTATGGCTTACTACAGAATGGTTACTTGGTGGATAAAGCGTTGTGTAATTTAAGCAGGTCGTTTTAAAATGAGTCTCTTTTCCCTCGCGTTATCCCGGCATTTCGCCACGGGTCATGGGAGCCTGGGGTCCGACAACTAATCCCCAGAATTGGAGTAGGCACTAGTTTTTATGAAATCGACTGCCATCAGACCTTCTAACCCAGAGGGTAAACTAGGACTTATTGGGATTAGTTCGATCTCCTCACGAAAAGCGACTGGTATCATATGATATTTCGTACATAAGTTCCGAAATCTTCATTGATACGAGCCGGGGTTTGAACCCGTGGCCTCCGAATTCATAGGATAGTTTTAAAATGAGAGTACAACTTTCGATTGGGTGGTGATGGCTAGTTTCGTGTGACACTTAAATGGCTTTACTTATTAGTAACTATTGTTGCTACCAATGAAAATAAATTCCTTCGGAATCTTAAGCGAGACGTACGAATCTTAAAAAACGCTTAAAACGAAAGTGGAGGACCTGCGAGAAATCCTTTTATTTATTTATTTAATCTTTATTGCACAAAAGAAAACCTTATAGTACAAAAGGCGGACTTAATGCCATGAGGCATTCTCTACCAGTCAACCTTTTCATACAAACGTAGTACTAATTTTCCTCTCTGTATATAAACATTATTTGAAAATATTTTGACACAAATCGTTGTATATCAATCACAGCAACGACCTTCCATTTGATTTTTTCCGAATTTTGAATTATTATAAGAGTTTGGAGAATTAAAAAAATTGTATCAAATCTGTTTTTCGGTCCTAATTTTTGAAATAATCAAAAAATCTAAAAAAAGTCAAACGAAGAGGCTTACTCGTAGATATTGTTGTCAATATCCAGGAAAATGGGGACTATGTAGATACACATTTTAGAACATTAAAAAGTGCTAAATAAACACAAGTGCAGCGATATACACGCATCAGCTCCAAGAGCTGCTAGTGTATCAAATAAAATATAAAAATATAAATATGTTTGTATGGAGAAGAAGAAGAAATAGAAGAAGAAGAAGCAGCCGTCCCATTTCCTCCTAACTATAATTTATTGTAGTCAAGTTAATGCACGTAACGCAAGGTTGTGTGTGGTGTGGGTGAACGTTCCCCTTCCCCACAATTCCTCGGAACTCATTTGTAAAGTGAACCTTCTTTCACTGTATTCCAGTGATTCCAAGCAAGACTTGTCACTGAGAGCGACCGCCGTTGGGCGACATATAATATGCACTCCCACGGTTCGCTTTCTAAGTATAATATGTACAACTTTATTTCCAATTTATATCTAAGGACGGGCCTTTCGGGCAATAAGAATTGTGGCCAGTACAGCGGTGTCACGCATACGAATTCGAGCCAATCGTGCAGTCTAACGCCACAACGCGATTGGTTGATGAGTTTGCACCACGCACGCATTGGTCGCAACTAGTGGCGTTAGACTGCACGATTTACCCGCATTCGTGAGTGACATCGCTGAACTAGCAACATTCTTGTGTCCGTAAGGCCCGTCATCTTCGGGACATCGCGCCGCATCACACCACCAGACCTCCGGAGAGGTGGGCTCGGGACTTGCCCCGAGCCCTTCTACACCAGCAGTAGCTGACTAGCACTGCACACCACACCACACATCGGATCCAGCACGCCGCACACGCCAGCTAAGCTGCCGGTCGCCTTCTCCGCGGCTCCATAACCTGGCCCCGCTCAAACGGTATCACCAGGTTAGGGGCCGTGGGGTTGGATAACGATCGGTAGCGAAGAGCTGGCCTACACCAGCTACCCACACCGTCCCCAAAATGACAGCCATTCGACCACCCCACCAGTCGGTGGGGAAGCGACCCGCGACAGCCGCCGCAGCCGTGAGGCGGTAGCGGCCCCTCATACCCCCCTGACGGGGGGGTATCGACAGATTACTCACACTAAGGCCCGTCCTTAGATATACGTCAATGTCTCCATTTTCTAAATCAAATTCGGAATTACTTGATCTGTGTCGTGTATTCACATATGTAGTTATTTTACCTTTCACTAGCTTTTAATTTTAACCACGACTTTGTTACGTATCAAAACCAAACATATAGTTGAATAGGAATCGAGCTCCAGTTTGATTCGCCCAATTCAGTTATTATAATTTTTTTAGGTATTTGACAAAGTTAAACAGTACTTTTTAAAGTCATCAGACGAAGGATAAAATTATGGATCAGCTCCAGCGTTAATCAAGTTACAAAGTAATCCGGAACCGACACCGAGTCGTGGAAGGATACGAACGAATATAATTAGATTGTGTTGGTTTGCAATCGGAATTTTGTTGATATAGGTGTACCATCCAGTTCGATTGGAACAGAAATTGATTGCTTAGACACGTAAGGGTCAGGTTTAAAAAAAATCAGGTGTCTTCTTCAAGATATTATATAACGATCTGTATCCATGTGCCAAAATTCTTTGAAATCCGAGGAAAGAACTTAAATACTTATCCTAAAGCCGAGTCCAGGGGCCCATTTCTGGAACGGTACTAGACTAATATTATTAGTATGGAAGGCAGAGTTAAAGAATAGAATCTCCATATATCAAAAAGTGTTTGACAAAAAACCATAAATAGGTGGCGCTACAATATGTAATACTTGCGAAAAAATCTAATCATAGACAGCGCACTTCACTCCGTCAATAACGCCTAGGTTCTTAGCTACTCTAGCGCTACTCTGGAGAGATTTGGAACTGTATTATTAATAGCTGACAGCTGGATACTTGCAACAGTTCTGCCTATGCAGATTCTATTCCTTGCCTCTGCCTTCCATAATTATTAGTCCACGAACTGTTAAATCGTATAGGTTACCGAACCAACACACTAATAATATTAGACATACCGCTTAAGAAATGGGCCCCAGATGGCATCTATTGTGTAATATATCCTCAACGTGTGGACGGCACTGCAAGCGCCTTTGTATTTACGCTAAAAACTGACAGCCGATAGATCCGGTACGAATGTTCCATGTAATGCTCGTAGTGCCGTCCATACGCAGAATTTCTGTCACATTACATCTGGATGGATTCCATTACACGTTACACTCGTCTGGACCCAGTTCCACATACAAAATTTTACATATATACACATACAAAAGCTGCGTAGTTACTTTGTAAACTGCATAAAATAATTATTAAGCATATAGATATAGAAACGAATTTCGTTGTAATATAAATATAAATATAAATATAAGAGAGTAGAGACTGCATGATCCCACAGTCAAACCGTGTAAACTGTTTTGTGGGACTCCGTATCTGTTTGAGATGTATCATTTTATGTTAGTAATAAACAATAAAATAAAAATTTAAAATATGAGTAGAATAATATTTCACAAAGCCCAAGCAAGCATTGTAGTGACCTGCATCTTATTACAAAATTTAATAATTTTAATGCTAATTTTGCTGTCTGTACTTTTTATGTATACAAACAACCATTTATATTTATGTTAAATGTTAATTATCTTGTCTAACTGTTTATAATCCGTGCGCTGATCCGAAGAAGCTTCCCAAATTGATAGTCAGATATGATGAAATTATATCGCGTTAGACCGGTTCTATCTACCAATTAGTAATAGTACATTGTGATACAAGTGTGCTAAGTTGGTCATTACCTCATTACACACGAGGCGATATTGTGCGCGCGAGCTGCAAGCGAGCGCGCAATAAGAAAGCCGATGTGTGTAATGACCATAGCACACGCGTCTCATACGGCGTTTTTCAACACGCGAGGAAAAATCAAAACTTATAAATTCGATTTATTTTGTCAAAACAGTGAAAGTATCTACAATTTTCAAAATGGTGGCTTACAGTTTTAACATCGAATAATTGCGTGCTGGGCTTGTAGGCACTTATTCGCCAGTTTATTGAAGTAAGCTACCAACACGTTTTCCAAGAAAGACTGGGCGTTTTTGCTGATTTTCCATTGAATATAAGTTTCATATGCCGCCGATTTTGATGGTAAAAGGCTATCGTTCTGTATTGGTATTGCCTCTATTAGTATTACTTGCAGTGTCAATTTTATGTGTTCTTTATTTTCAATGCTTGAAAATGACATTTTCGTCAAAATATAAACTAAAAACATGCAAAACTATACCAATTTTATGACAAATACGGAAAATGGCTGGCGTGTTTATTTTTTTACGCACGATTACAATGCGCGCGCAAGTCAAAAGCGCGAACGAAATCGACAAACAGCGAATTAAAAAAAAATTAAAAAGCTAATATTTTCATATTTTTATTCGATGGATGGAGATCAAATTGATAAAATGATATGTTTATTCATTAATCAAATTTACGAGATAATTTAATCTATAAATTATGTTTGGTGTGATAAAACCTCATTGAGCTAACATTTGAAACACCTAATAGTTGGTTAAAAAATGTATTAATCGACCAAATTACGAAGGCTCCGTTTCCATGCATATTATTAGCAATCAGTTACCTTGTTAACTCAGTCGGATGATATAATGAAAAAGCACGAGTGTTATAATATACTGAAAAAGCACGCGTGTTTAATATCTAGGATTATGACCCAAAAATCGGTGGAATAAAAACGTCGTTTTGAGCAAGTGTGTTGAAAATATATTTATATGTACAAGACGCGAGACTTTAAAGTGTTATATTTGAAAACTACTTCGAATTTGGAATCTATTATGCGACAATACGGCACAAATTAGAATAAGCTTTCTAACGGCTGTTAAGCTTGTTATGTTGGTAGCATTACGCATGTACGCAACATACAATCGATGTTCGAATGGCGTGAGTGAACGACTGAGTGAATGATTAGACCGAGAGCTTTTAGTCGACGGGCACGTGTCACACCGTGCTGTCACCGCGACGAGACCGAAACATATTCCCTACATTGCGGACATAGCAAAATAAACTCTATCTATTTATTCCATACATGTGCCTTGCCGCTACTGAGAATCATTATAATACTTGGAATACTTTATTTTACTTACGCGGTGTCCTACTCCTACGTAGGCGGACGAGACGCGAAGCAGCGCGGAAGAAATAAACCGTTCATACCTATATTATAAATATATCCGATTGCCTAATTATAAAATGGAAGTGCCTCTTTAACTTTGCTCAACCCGTTACCATCAAGATGTCGTCTCTTTGACTTCCCCAATCCAAGTGAACGAGTCTGTACAACACTCTCCTTAGCTTCCGCTTACCCCTACCACTTCCTAACTAACGTGTTGCCAGGTATCAGTATTCTGCGGGTTACTGCGAGTCAATTTCAGTATTTGTTATTGTTTAGGCTGAACCATCTGTAAACGTAAAATTTGATTGTATAAATTGTGCCAGATTTTATTATGAAACAACAGCCTGCCATCATATATAACTCGCTCGTTGATTGCGCTCCAATTGAATACTTTATATTGTGTGAAAAAGAATAATTTTCATTGTGCGTGCGAACTTGGGCAATAAGTTATATTGTTCTCGTATTGTCACGTTAGTTGCAGTCGTACAATACAAAAAAACGAAGAATACGGCTTTTGCTGAACCAAAGATTTCCTTTGGCAGGATTGATCTTTGGATCACTAAGATGGGTTTACGAAGTGGAGCCACCTGAATTTTTCATGCAGGTGGGGGGAGGGGGGGATTTAGCCTTAACAAAGGCTGAGGATAATAACTGCGTAGGGTTTAGGTATATAATCGAGTTAGGTATCATTTTTGATTCAATCGAATGTCTTATTGTCAGTTCTGGAATAATATTTAGGTCAATATATAGTAAAAATGGATTTCATTAAAAAAATTGTAATATGAATTTCAAATAATACGTAATTCTATTTAGGTATGTTGGTATATACCAAATTGCCTCGCACTCGCACTGATTGGGCTTTGCAGTGCCGCCCGCGCAGCCATCTCTCCCCCCTCACTCGCCTCATACCTCACCCCGCGGCCCGCGTTTGCTCGCTTGCTAGTCGCGCGGAGCGCGGAGCAGGTTGCTGCGTGAGCTCGCGTTCGTTTGCCCTCAATCAGTTGACGCGGGTCGCGACTCTCGCGCGCAACTATTTAACTTGATTTTTTTTCACAATGGCAAAACGAAAAAAAATTGCTAGTGGTTGCTGACCCACAGTCCCTAACTGGAGAGTCTAGCAGTATAGATTGATCGAGGTGTTGTATTTGTCAAAGCTATATAGCTGCGCATGATTTGGCACATCATCTGGATGAAGAGAAAGCAGAAGCCACGAGAGGCTATCATGCAATCACAGGTTGTGCCACCGTTTCTGCGTTCTACTCAAAAGGGAAAACACTAACCTGGAACGCATGACAGCAGTGGCACATCAACTTTTAAAGCTCTTTCTAATCCTTTAAATGAACTGACAGATGACATAGTGATAGCTTGGAAAAGTATGTCATAAAGCTTTACTGTGGTGACAGAGAATTAGTTTCGGTGAATGAAGCTCGCAAGTTTTTGATCACAAAGAATAAGGCTTTACAGAATATCACCCCCCACAAGAGATGCTCTTAAAAGGCATACACTTAGGGCAGCCTACCAAGCAGTTTATATATGGGGACAAGCTTTTGACTCCTTACCCGCATTCCCTCCCCATCGAACTGGGGATGGACTGAAAAAGAAGGACAATGGCAGCCAATATAGACAAACCAGCACAGTATCTGGGATGCGGCGCGAGAGCTGGTAAAATGTGGATGTAAGAACAGCTGTAGAGGCCGTTGTTCTTGAGGGCGAGAAGGAATGCCATGCACACTCCTATACAAGACCTGTAATGGCAACTGCGATAATTCCAGGTACATTTATGTTTGAATAACTTTCGGTTTTAGTTTTCTTGCTTGTTTGTTCCGACTTTTTTGGGTAATCATTGTTTTACATTTTGTTACAGTGTAATGGAGCGAAGCACTCATCGAAGATGATATAGAATTGGATCCAGAGGTATTGGAGGACATGGGCTAGGAAGAATCGTGACAACTTTGATTTTTTTGCTATCGATTTTTTAAAAATAAATACTGTAATGTTTACTTATTTTTTATTTATTTTACGTAGTTTAACATCTTTATCGTGCAAATATGAGTCCTAAAATGAATTTGGCATCATTAAGTCATACGAATATGGTACCAAACATGGAATAGTAGCACAATTAATGCCTCTATACAGATTGAGACTCTATTTTCCTCCAGAGCAGTAGATGCCAAAACCTCAAAAAACTAACATCAAAAATCGTGGTGGCTCCACTTCTTAAATCCATCCTTGGACCTTAAGGACCAATCCTACCAAAGGAAATCTTTGGTTCAGCAATAGCCGTATAATTTACCGTACAGATGCAACTACGTATCGGGCGTGACATTTTGCAATTTATAGTTTGCTATCTTGTTGCACAAATAACATTTTTTATGTATGACCTACCCAATAATAAATAATAGAAAAAATAACAGATAAATTAATTAATCTTAGTGGAAGAAACCCAAAAGCAAGTCAAGTAATATACGGCCCGATTCGAAGAATGATAAAGACACGTTTAAGATCTGGGAAAGATCTTTAAACGACATGTCAAAATTGACGTTTATTTCGATTCCGCTGAGATCAAAATAAGATCTATCTACGATATTTCTAACGTCAAAGTGACATTGGTTGCCTGAATCGAGCTGCTTCTGTCAAATATACGACATACAAACGATATCTAAATGAGAACTTACTAAACCAGAACTTATCGTTATCGTATTTCATTCTTGGAATCGGGTCGATAGTCTATGAGAAACTTTCCATTACAACCTTTCAAACTCTCTTCTAGACAAGACTTAAATTCGGGTTCGACACGGTGTAAAACGAGTACTTAACGCGCTAATACGATGCGTGGTTGGATCTTCAGATGTTCCACAGGTATTTCAATATATTAAAACATATATGTTATACATCAAAGTGCTTTTTGTAATTTACAATTTGCATTTAGTCAACTGTAAAGTCCTAATGGCTTTAATAAATTAACTATAACTTATGTTTCTATAGTTAAGTTTCAGGGTGACTAATAATAATAAAAAAAACCGGCCGAGTGCGAGTCGGACTCGCACAGGAAGGGTTCCGTACCATTATCTATAAAAACGGTCACCCATCCAAGTACTGACCCCGCCCGACGTTGCTTAACTTCGGTGATTGGATGAGAACCTCGAGATTGGAAAGAAATATTTATTTTATTCTGTTTTTAGTATTTGTTGTCATAGCGGCAACAGAAATACACAATCTGTAGAAATTTCAACTGGCTAACTATCACGGTTCATGAGATACAGCCTGGTGACGGACGGACGGACGGACAGCGGAGTCTCAGTAATAGGGTCCCGTTTGACCCTTTGGGTACGCCTAAAACTGATATAGGTATTCTTGGAAAGTATGTTTTATTGAATGCGAAAATATAATATTAAAATAACTTAACCTTTAGCAATAGTTATTTACGATACAAGTGCGGAAAATAGGAAATTCGCAACGAGTGGTGATAAATTAAAACACGACCGAAGGGAATATTTTAAATCGACACGAGTTTGAATTACCTATTTGCACGTGTATCGTACAACGTTTTACATTACATATGGCTCTTTAAAATTTCGACATATGCACGGAAATTGCTCTATCCCGCACGTGTGCGGGAAAGTAGCACCAACCATATGTGCTGTAATATTACATTACGATACAAGTGCGAAAAATAGGAAATTAGAAACGAGTGGCGATAAATTAAGACACGACCGAAGGGAGTGGTTTAAATCGACACGAGTTGCGAATTACCTATTCGCACATGTATTGTACAACGTTTTACAGTACATATGGCCCTTTAAATGTTCGACACAGTAACGTAATATGCTAATTTTCGCACTAGTGCGGTAAAGTAGCTCCATGTGTACTGTAAATAAATTTAATAACTAGTGTAGGAAATAGTGAAACTTGTGCTATTAAAAAAACAGCCATGCCTGAAGAGCGTAATAATTCGTTTTTTTTAATATCGACCATACTCCATCGTAGTTTTTAACACTGTTTACACTTGCTTCACGCTAAACTTGTAATAAATCATGCACTTCACATAATTACTAAAAATCTATAATAAAAACATAAATTATATCTGTCGTATCCAATAATTTTGACGACCGGTCTGGCCTAGGTGGGAAGTGACCCTATACCTATGAAGCGGTCCTGGGTTCGAAGGGCGTACAGATATTTGTTCCTGTGTCATGGATGTTTTCTATATATTTAAGTATTTGTATATCATACACATATATCGTTGTCTGAGTACCCACAACACAAGCCTTCTTGGCTTACCGTGGGACTTAGTCAATTTGTGTTAGAATGTCCCTATAATATTTATTTATTCATCCCTATGCAAGTTTTGTCATTTAACAGAATTTATTTAGAAATTAACATTTTATTAATAACAATTTTAGTAGCGACAGCCCGACAGGTTTTTTTTAAGCGTTTATTTTTGTAATTAGAATATAACTCCAATAACAATATTATTTATTGTATATAGCGTCATTTTCCCGCCCGCCTGATGGTAAGCAGTCTCCGTAGCCTATGTACGCCTGCAAATCCAGAGGAGTTACATGCGCGTTGCCAACCCTAACATCCCCCCCCCCCCTTTTTGAGCTCGGGCAACCTTACTCCCTTAATTAAAATAAAAGTAAACGATGTTAAACAATAGCTGGATAAACTTTTTTCATATTCATTTATACGTGACGTGTAAGCACTCAATACGCCCAATAAGCCCAAAAACAAAAATCAAAGCTGAATGAGACCGTCAGTTTAGGCGCGTTAATATTTATCAGGCGCGCAACCCTGGAAATAATTCAACATGCACTCGCGCGCTAAGTGCCAACCCTGCCATACTACTACTGTAGAACACAACTTTACTTGTCAGACGAATAGACACTGTAAGATAAAAGGAGAAGGTTGAAAATGGAATGAGGGTTTGAGGTGGTTCGGCCGTTTTGAAATGAGGAGAGAATTTCTTTCGGCTGTCTCTTATGCTGCGTTTGAACACGGATTTAGGTAGTTTGCAAGCTGGGTTTTTCATGAAGGATTTATCGAGTTTAAAAATTATAGATGGATTTGTTTAAAAATAAATGAACAGATGAATATAGAGGTAAATTCTTGGAAAATACTAAGGTACAATTTTAGCTAATCTGTGACAAATGCATTTGTTTTGTAAATATTCTGTGAATAAATCCCATTGCTGTCTGGCCAATCTGATATCATGTGTAGGTTATAATAATGCTGGTATTTTATTTAAAGTAGTAGGTACTTAAATTATTGTTGTACTCACCAGCACTTTCTAATGAAGTTGTAGTGGGAAAAGTCTCCTCCTTAGTACCTATATCATTTGAATGTGTTTCACACTGAGGGTCATAAGATGCAATATCTTCTTCCTTTGAGCCGTCGGTGAATAGTTGGTAATAGTTATGATCATTATTCCTAATAAACTAAATTATTGAGGATTTAGTTGTTGGTCATAGCTGCATTTTGGTTCATCCACTTTATTTATATTAAATTTAAGTATTTATGTTAGATCAACTCTGTTAACCCATGGTAATGAAAACATTTCTAATTGTCTACTAGATTGGACAAAACTTATTTCCGCTACTTATAGCGAAAAGTTAGTACGGTTACTGATGGTTACTCAACTATAGCCCGAACACTCACTGATAGTCCCTCGACTATCCTCATTTTAGTCACGATTGTCCAGTTATAATATAACTGGCTCAGTGTAAACATAGCTTTTTTAATCCTAACACGCTGAACCGTCATGTTTTTTTCAAGTAAATTCAAGAAAGAACAAGAAAGTAAGAAAACTAAAAAGTTACAATAATCCACTCAAGTAACTAGCTCAATGTAAACGCGTCTTGTTTATCCCTAACGCGCTGAACCACCGTGCTTCCAAAACCCCACGTCCGGGTCCCAGCTCTATGCGGAGTGCGGTTTAAAAATCTAGCCTCTTACGACAGTTATGATTTAAGGTTCATAGTGATATATGTTTAAACTTTTTGAATAAACGTCTTTATTATTATTATTATTTGTATGTCTCTTACAAATTCTCGGGACCATGGGGTCCCGGACATTTGGAAGGCGTGCGTGGGGCCGAAGCCAACACGTAGAGGCCCCTTGTAATAAGACAATTTACTCTAAATGTAACGTGACACCAACCGACGATTATCCCTGTTCACACTATAGCAGTGCACCCAAGGACAAGCCCCGGTTAGTGTAGGACTATTGTAAAAAAAAGGGTACCAAAATAAACCGGGCTATTGGGTTGAGTTGCAAGTGGACTGGTAACCGGGACTATGGAGAATACTATGGCACCTGCCCTGATCATATGTTTTTAAAAACACGACAAAATGGGCAGGTGGTGACTTGCCAACTCACAATATGGGTCCCCGAAAACTTTATTATCTTATGGAAATATGACATTCCTATTTTTATTTTTTTAATCGTATGGCTACAAACTGGTCGCTTATATGATATTGGTGGAAGTATAATAATTAATTAATTGCTTATTGAGTAGGTACTATAATTTACGATCTAGTTTCTTCACCCATCGGGCTGCGTTCACATCAGGGCAGAGCAGGTCCAGGGAAACTCCGGTATATTTTCTCTTGGGGCAGTCATAGATGATATGTTTAATAGACTGCACTGGAGCTCCACAATCACACGCTAATGATTTTCTCCAGACACACTTAAACATGTAGTCCTCGCAGAGACCATGTTCGGCTATAGGGACCGTGCGCGTTGGAGGGTCTGCCATCTTGTAGCCTGAATCGGAACCATAAACATGTACATATACGTGTCACGTGTTTTCTTGTGCATAGTAGGTTCTGCCATCTTGTGGGCTACATCGGAACAAAAAACATCACATTTACGCCTCGCGCCAAAAATTCTGACGGCTCCTGTGCTGCCTCCTACAGTTCATGCACGTTCCCTATTGGCTGGCACCAATCCTGTCTAGAGTCCGAGAAGTCAAATGGCTTTTGCGTGGGGTCATAGGTTGTAACATTAGCGTCTTTCCATAAAATCAATATGGAAAAACGTTTCTATTGGCCCTTCCACACTTAGCTGTGTAGTTAGCTAAAACGTAGTCTACGCTGTGCAATAACTTGATAGATGCTGTCGTTATTTATAACGCTAACCTAAGGTTACTGTTCCTGCTGTGGCGCGACGACCCGAAGGGGACCTTGGCCGTCGACACCAAAGACCGCCATTTTTCTCTATTACAAATCGTTTCTGTTCAGGCAGCGTAGCCAACATGCCAATCATTAACGCTCCGTAGCGTCTCGTAGTCACCTCTCTCTATCACTCTTCCATATAAATGCGACAGTGAGAGTTGCGTTTCGTTCGCTACGCAGCATTAAAGATTGGTACGCTGGCTACGCGGGCAGTTGACGGCGCCGAGTTCGCTAAGCTATTTGATTCCAATTACAATAATCCAGTCAAGTAACTAGCTCGATTTCAACGAGGCTTGTGTATCCCTATAAATCCAGCGTACAGGTCCCAGGTCTATGCGGAGTGCGGTTTAGAAATCTAGTCTCTTACGAGCTACAATTATGATTTAAAATGTGTTTGGATTATTTCGATAAGTTTTAGCGTGAATTGAGAAGTTTCTTCATCGAATATATGGTAATTTAAAAGAACAGTATATTCTTTTCTAAAATAACGGTTAATAGTTGCAGCAACCTGATAGTAGGTACCTGTGATTTAAGTATTTTCTCAGTTCTCTACATATATATATTTTAAATATATATTTACGCTTTTGTTATGTACACTATAAGTTTACACTATTATTATTTTTTCAATTGTACATCGAAATTTTAAATTAGGAAACTATAGGTCTATAACGAAATCAATGCATAGCTATTAGCTAAGTTGCTCATTTGTTTATTTTAAGTCTGTTTCTCAATAAATTAAAAAAAAATACCGAAAATCTATAGGTATGTTGGTCCATTGTTATGTACGCATAAACAAACCGTGGAGACTATACGTCTCTGTCATATTGTATAATATACTTGACTTGGTACATACTAGTTATGTACAGAATGTAGCATTAGTTTATGAGACTGCTAGTTTAACAGTCCAGGCGCGGTTTATTTATTTAGTATAAATTTTATTTTGACACTTGGAGAGACTTTACACCTCCAAATTTTATTAGTATTAGTACTCTGACATTGGGGACCTTTTACATCTCCAGATTTAATGTGTTTTTAACCATAGAGACTATACATCTCTATTGTATTGTATTAATTATTTATTTTAAGATTATTATAATGTAATGTTTACCCAGGTATTGGCTGTTGTATTTATAAATGTTGTTATGTATTTTTCATGTCACTATATGATGTTACTATAAATGTTGTATTGACTTGTAAAAGAGCCCTTGAGGCCTACTTGCAGAATAAATTTTTGAATTTTTAATTTTGAATTCAATATCAAAATGAGGTCAGGTGTATAAATACCAACTATTCCAAGAAATGCATAATTACTGTTAATAAAATAGGTTTCTATGCAATTTCGTATTTTGTCACAGGGGCAATATTTTAACAGTCACATCACCCAGACGCCAAAAAGCCGCCCCCATACAATCGTAGATACGCTCTCATTTAGAAACGACATGCTTAAATTACATGAAACTTGGTGTAATATATTGAATATTAACATACCTGTGTCTGTTTTGTATGTGAAAAGCGTTTTTTAGGGTTCCGTAGTCAACTAGGAACCCTTATAGTTTCGCCATGTCCGTCTGTCTGTCTGTCTGTCTGTCTGTCCGAGGCTTTGCTCCGTGGTCGTTAGTGCTAGAAAGCTGAAATTCGGCATGGATATATAAATCAATAAAGCCGACAAAGTCATCCAATAAAATCTAAAAATTTAATTTTTTTGAGGGTACCTCCCCTACACGTAAAGGGGGGGTGTTTTTTTTTTGCTTCAACCCTACAGTGTGGGATATCGTTGGAAAGGTCTTTCAAAACTCATAGGGGTCTTCAACAGACATTTTTTGATAAAGTGAATATATTTGGAGATAATCGCTCCGAAAGAAAAAAAAATGTGTCCCCCCCTCTAACTTTTGAACCATAGGTCCAAAAAATATGAAAAAAATCGTGAAAGTAGAGCTTAAGAAAGACATTAAATGAAAACTATAGCGGACATGATCAGTTTAGCTGTTTTTGAGTTATCGCAAAAAGTTTCCCCTTCATAGTAAAAAGGCTTACTTTAATTAGGTACTGATTATGCAAATTTACCTATTTGTTTAACTCGCGTGAAAGGTACCGTTTCATCCCTTTGTTAACAATTTACTATACTTTAAGCTCCAGTTTAGCTTATTGTGACGGAAGAGTAACTACGGAACCCTACACTGAGCGTGGCCCGACATGCTCTTGGCCGGTTTTTATTAATTGCTTCAGATAGGTACACACAATTTAGAAATACATAGCCAAACAGGTGAATACACAATTAACAAAATACATAAGCAATTAAAACAAAATACAAAATCTTATAGATATTAGGACAACACCAACAGGAATATTGGAATAACTTGCAGTAATTACACTCCAATCCAGAAAAAGACATTAGTTACAATTTTCTGTGGATTACGACACATTACAACCAGAAATCTGAAAAGTAAGCGGCCAAGTGCGAGTCGGACTCGCCCATAAAGGGTTCCGTACCATTTATGACGTATTAAAAAAAACTACTTCTCGTTCAAACCAATTTTCGGTGGAAGTTTGCATGGTAATGTATATCATATATATTTTTTAGATTTTTCATTATGATATTTTAGGTTACAGGGGGGGGGGGACACACATTTTTTCACTTTGGAAGTGTCTCTGCGCAAACTATTCAGTTTAGAAAAAAATGATATTAGAAACCTCAATATCATTTTTAAAGACCTCTCCATAGATACCCCACACGTATGGGTTTGATGAAAAAAGATTTTTTGAGTTTCAGTTCTAAGTATGGGGAACCCCCAAAATTAATTGTTTTTTTTTGTATTTTTGTATAAAAATCTTAATGCGGTTCATATAATACATCTACTTACCAAGTTTGAACAGTATAGCTCTTATAGTTTCGGGAAAAAGTGGCTGTGACATAATCGGACAGACAGACGGACATGACGAATCTATAAGGGTTCCGTTTTTGCCATTTGGCTACGGAACCCTAAAAAGCAGGAATTTCGGTTATTTACCCTGAGAATACGGAATGAATCACCAGCATTTGTCAACCTTTCCTGCTATTTATTTGATTTGTGGCTAATTTAAACATTACCTGTAATAACGACAAATCCCCTCGCTACACGGGCTAGGCGACAAGAATGTCGTGTATACAGCGTGTTCTCAACCTTCATAAGTGCATTGTATTATACCTAAATTGAAGAATAAGGACTTACGGCCGGATTTGAACTTTTAGATACCCCAAACATTTATTTTGCTAATAATACGATATGGATTAGATATGTCAGAATCAAAAGTAACGTTTTTTCCCAACAATAACCTATGGATTTGACGCAATTTCTAGGAAAAAAGTTGAAAAAAAATTTCAAAGAAAAAGAGAAATAGTTGTTCAGTATCACCTACATTTAATCTATCTAGCAGAATATAACTGATGGTTGAAAGATTAGTTTTTCTTGGTATAACTTTAGATTCTAAACTACAATGGGGTCCCCATATTGCTAATCTCTCGAATAGACTGAGTTCTGCAGCTTTTGCAGTGAGCAAGATCCGTCAGTTAACAGACGTGAAAACAGCTCGATTAGTTTACTTTAGTTACTTTCATAGCATTATGTCATTTGGTATTTTACTATGGGGCAGTGCTTCAGAGATAAATACCATTTTTGTTCTGCAGAAGAGGGCTATTCGTGCAATATATAAAATGAACCATAGAGACTCACTTAGAGATAAGTTTAAGGACATTAACATAATGACAGTGCACTGTCAATATATTTATTAGAATATTCTGTATTTACATAAAAACATTGCCAGTTTTAAGAAAAACTGTGAAATATGTAATATTAATACTAGAAATAAGCATAAACTCGCAGTGCCCTTCACTAGGCTCCATAAAATAAAAAAAACTATCTAAAAAATCTATCGCCAGTGTCAGTGACTCGGTCAAACAACATCTCGGCCATAAAAACTATCCAAGTGTCTCAGGCCCATAACCTGGACCGATATGGAAATTTTATGACCACATTAAACCTGAATATGTGACGTATTAGAGGCCAGGCGTATTGTAATGATACTGAACGAAAGCGAGTTGAACGCCCAGGTGAACCAGTTGACTGAAATAATTAAAGTTATGTGTCTTGGACTGTTATGTTCACAAATTTAAAGTACTTAAGCTCAATAATGCAGTGCATCTTTAGAAATCCTAAGGCAATTTTATATTGTTGTGTTATTTTGTATATCTAAGAGAGGTATGGGCATTGTGATGTCATCTCGCTTTGTGTGGTAGGGCACGGCCAATGGATGTCATTCCAGATCTAGAGCGGAGCCCAACTGGGGAAGTACCTCCACCTTACAGAAAACAGCAGCCTAATAACACTAGACCCTACTCATAGTGTTGTGTTTCTGCCGGTGAGTAAGATTGCCAGAGCTCAACGAGGGGGTGGGCGGGTTTAGGGTTGGCAACGCGCATGTAACTCCTCTGAAGTTGCAGGAGTACATAGGCTACGGAGACTGCTTACCATCAGGCGGGCCGTATGCTTGTTTGCCACCGTCGTAGTATTAAAAAAAAATTGTCTTTTGTGTCTTCTTCTGCCAGAGTGAAGTGAAGGCATAGACAGTATTTCAAATTCTTCAGATTATTTTTTCAATTGCTGCAGCGTTGATGTTGCAACGTGACTGATGCAGCGATGTCACTTGCGATCTTCTTGAGTATGACGTCTGATCTTGAGTACGTTCTTGAGAGAGGTACCTAACACTCTGAACGTTCTAATTGCTATAGCAATGCAGCATCGATGCAACGCAAACGCAACTTATTTTATCAAGGAAGGAAAAAGGTTTTGCTTCTACATTCCTTATGCGAACTGCCAAGGAGTGGAATGCCCGGACCGAGTCTGTGTTTCCGCATGGGTACAATCTTGGTCTCTTCAAAACTAGGGTAAATAGGTATCTTATAGGTAAGCGTGCTCCACCGTAGACCGCATCATCACTTACCATCAGGTGAGATCGTGGTCAAACGCCTGCCTATCTTTATATAAAAAAAAGGAAATCGACAATGACTTCGCTGCCGTTAACGCTCCAGCAGGATCTTTGCAAGTGTTATAACTAATCATCGTCTTCCTCGCGTTGTCTCGGCATTTTACCACGGCTCATGGGAGCCTGGGGTCCGCTTGGCAAATGATTCCGAGAATTGGCGTAGGCACTAGTATTAACTAAAGCGACTGCCATCTGACCTTTCAACCCAGAGGATGAACTAGGCCTTATTGGAATTAGTCCGGTTTGCTCACGATGTTTTCCTTCACTGAAAAGCGACTGGTAAATATCAAATGGTATTTTTTACATAAGTTGTGAAAAACTCATTGGTACGTGCCGGGGTTTGAACCCGCGACCTCAGGATTGCAAGTCGCACGTTACTTTTAATTATTAATAGAATCAGGCCTTACATTGTGGAAATCCATATTAATCTAAACAAAAGTATTTCTTTGCTAATCCTGAGGTGTTTTTTGTTATCGGAAGCCATCATCTCCAGCAGCTACTGATGATGCCTCGCAGAGAGGCGAGCACGTGTCGAGTTTTGTACTTTCGATGATGGTTTGTTCAATATTTATTTGCGTATATATTTTTAGGTTGGGAGGGTGGGGATATTAATGCATGAAAAAATACGCAAGTATAATGGGCAAGTATAATTATTTCTTGGATTGGATTAGCAAAGTAATACTTTTGTTTTGAACAAATTTTTACGACATGACAGAGACTGGTCCGACTGAAAGTTCCACTTGTTTATCAGCCAATCAGAATGCGGCAGATTTATGTGTAATATACCGGGGCACAGCCTGAACCTCTCGCAAATTGATAAGATCGTATTTTAAAGTATTGTCGAAGTAGCTGTACGCTCGCTGGATCTACTAAGCGCGGTCATACAGTCAGCATCAAAAGTAGCGGATGAACAACGCGCCAAAAGTATCTGACATTCCGTATAACTTTTCCAAATGTAGATAATTTTCTATAATTCGCGTTCAAAAATATATCTTTTAAGGTCTTAGTTGTTCTATATTAAAAAAATCACTTTTTGTTAAGCTGTTACGGAATGGTAGATACTTATGAAGCGTTATTTGATCCGCTACTTTTGATGCTGACTGTACTAAGCGGATGTCATATAAATCACAGATTAGATTAGACTATTTCATTTCATGATAAAAATTTACATCACGATAATCAAAAAGTAGAAAGTAACATGCAAGAATTCCAAAAAATAAGATTAAATAATATTTTATATCCTAAAACGATCGTCCGGGTGGAATTAACAAGATATATAAATATGATATATATGTACAAATAAATAAATTAAAAATTTTAATTTATTAATTTAGTAAATTTTTCTAAAAAAATATGTCCGTTGTATAATTATAAGGCAATAAAATTAATTTTAAGCAAAACTTAAATCCATAGTTGATTAACTTTATTTTTTTTACATTTTCCTAATTCATTTACGAGAGATGAGTTTTATTAGACTTGTAAGTATTTATTCTACTAGCACTGAGAATCAAAATTAAAACAGCCTGTGTCATACACATACCTAACCCTTCGGAGGGAAATACTTGGGGAACGACCGGAATAACCAGTCATAATTTCATGAAACTAGGACTAATTGCGAGTAGCGTTTACGATGGGCGCGCTTCGCGAACTGCTGCACACCGCTTCGCGCGCTGAGCTAACCGGTTGGGAGTGGTTTTACGCTGTCTTTGTAGGTGAGCATGGTGGTGGGTTTGGGTTACCCAACACTTGTAGCGACAAACTGAGATTTTTATTTTTATTTTTTTTATTTTTTATACTACGTCGGTGGCAAACAAGCATACGGCCCGCCTGATGGTAAGCAGTCTCCATAGCCTATGTACGTCTGCAACTCCAGAGGAGTTACATGCGCGTTGCCGACCCTAAACCCGCCCCCCCTCGATGAGCTCTGGCAACCTTACTCACCGGCAGGAACACAACACTATGAGTAGGGTCTAGTGTTATTTGGCTGCTGTTTTCTGTAAGGTGGAGGTACTTCCCCAGTTGGGCTCTGCTCTAGATCTGGAATGACATCCACTGGCTGTGCCCTACCACACAAAGCCAGATGACATTCACAATGCCCATACCTATCTTTTGGACTTAGTTTAAGGACGTACCCGGGTCCGTTTAAGGACGTACCCGGGTCCCGGGTAATTAGCTAACTATTTGAAATAATTGGTTAAAGAGCTACTCGCATTTCGTAGTAAAATGTGCACTATATGCAGTGCAGGAATAATCGGGAAATAACGATCGGGCGGCGCACGGATTCGCCAAAACTGAACACACAGCGTGCTCAACAAATCTCATAAACCAAACTCATTAAACCAACTCTCCAACAGTGGTCAACCTCCAACAGGCCCCGCGACCCCCAACCCCGCGAACCCCCCGCAACCCCCCGCGGAATGCGCTGTCACACACGCGGCGCTAATTGGAATTCCTGGGGAACAATGTCCCTCATTAATTATGATTGTTATTAACTTGGCCAACTTTGTTGTGAACTTGCGAATTATTTGGAAAATTGGATCTGAATTAGAATAACTTTTCTGTTTTGTTTATAGGTATTTACTGTATAATTATGGCGTTTAAAAGTTATGACAGAAATTTTTATAATAACTATACCCTAGTCTTTAAATCGGGAGTAGCATTCTGGTAACCTTTTTACTCTTATTAGAGAATAGCTTAAGTGTAATAGAAACTTTCAAAGATATTGAATTTTTTTTTTTATTTATTAAGAAGTATTAGACATAGGAATCGAAGTTAATGGTACAATCATAAACAATTTAAGATACACCGACAACAGAGAAATTATAGCTAATAATATGAATGATAATAAACTTATATAAAGATTAAAACTTAAAATTTACACAAACAAACCGCTCCCCGCCGTCCCCGGTGCAAAGGCGCCGATGATGCTCGCAGCATTTCCACGCTGAATTACCATGGACAGCCTTTGCACTAGGAACGACTCGGAGCGGGGACCCTCCCCCTTTTGCCTGAGACGACGGCCTAGTTCGCGTGTAAAACGTTTTGCGTCCGCTCCCCAATAACCCGCCGTTAAAAAAATACACATCTACAAATACAGATTTCTCTTCTTCTTCAACCTAGCATTATCCTGGCCTAGCGCCAGGGTCCGCTTTCCTACTTAATCTTCTCCAGTTTGCCCGGTCTTCGGCATCCTCAGATGTGAGATTGTTCTCTTCCATGTCCGCTGTCACGACGTCCAGCCAGCGCTTCTTAGGCAGTTCTTCTGCAGCGGCCACGTGATCTAGGGCCATGGTCAGTGAGGTTGAGGTCATGAAATATACAGATTTATGAAATAAAATGAAATGAATGACGAATTTGGAATGACGTTTGTGCCATAGCTGTTCAAACACATTATAGGTACCGTTATCGTTAGAGGGACTGTCATCTTGTGGCCTGAAGCGGAACCATAAACATGTACATTTACACGTCACTTGTTTTCTAGTGCATAGTAGGTTCTGCCATCTTGTGGGCTACATCGGAACAATAAACATCACATTTACGCCTCGCGCCAAAAATCTGACGGCTCCTGTGCTGCCTCCTACAGTTCATGCACGCTCTCTATACCCATGTACAGTCAAGGTATTAAATATATACACGGACAAATTGCTAAAAATATGTATACACTGCACTGTAATGTAATGGCAAAAAGGTCATGTATACGTATTTTTGGCACTTTGTCCGTGTCGATATTTAATATCTTGACTGTCCTATCACCATATTTAATTTTATGTTGACAAGTTTAAAGTTAGTTTAAATTTAGTTTAAGTTTAGTTTAAAGTTTTGGAGCCGCCCGGTCTTGTCCGCGACGACGGAAAGAGGCCCGACGGAATGACCCTTATTCCCTGGCGGATGGGACGGCCGCTCATTTGGGATGCCACTTGTGTGGATACTCTGGCGCCGTCCCATTTGGCCTCTACTTCATCACGGCCTGGCGGTGCGGCAGCAGCAGCTAAAGCTCTAAAGCGCCGCAAATATGCGGGTCTATCAAGCAACCACATATTTGCGGCGTTTGCTGTTGAGACTTTGGGACCTTGGTGTCAGGGTGCCCATAGGTTATTTAATGAAATAAAAAAGATGCTCCTCGACACCACTCGAGTCCCTAGGGCTGGCTCATTCCTTGACCAAAGAATCGGCATTGCGATTCAACGGGGGAATGTAGCCAGCATTATGGGCACCCTTCCGCAGGGAACAGATTTGGGGGACTTTTTTGTTAGTTTTTATTTATTTGTAATTTATTATATAAGTCATTCTTTTTTTAGTTTCAATTTTGTCTACTATATACATAAATAAACGCAATATTATTATCATTATCCGAATAAAGTTTAAAAGAAATGTCTAACTATGTGCAGCTTGTTCATAATATGACATCCAATTCTTTCTAGCAATAAGTTCAATCTTTATATACTTAGTTTAAGTACAAACTCCAACGTGAACACTTATCCTCGAGTAGGTAATAAAAGAGTAAGTGAGTTAGTATTTTAGTGTCTAAGATATAAAGTTAGATCTACAGCGATCGCTGGATCGTATCTCCTAATGGGCTATCAAAGTATTATGTAACGAACAGCGAGCATCCGAGAGACTGCAAACTACACACGACTCGTAGATCTGCCGTAACAGCTATTAGGAAACCAGTTTCAATGTTGACTGTTGTGGTAGGGGAGAGGTTTTGATCCTATGGGACTTTTATATATGTTAGCGGCCGATCGTAACATCAGACAGATCGTAATATTCCTGTGTAATGTTTTGACGAGTCACATGAAACATGAGATAGGTAGGATAATAATATGTTCGTTAGATTGCTTCAGATACCCGAAGGGCTACGCGGGGCTCCGTCGACTCAGGGAACGAGACAAATATGTTCACGTTTCACGATATGCTTAAGAATTTTGCGATAGCCCAGCCTATGCAAATGTTAAGTAAACGTCATAATTTCAGATGTTTGATGATTAAACTAACACTTGCGCTGTTTGGGCTATCAAAATCGCTGCCAACCTATCTTCGTCTGACTATAACTATTATACCAAGAAATAGAATCCATTGAATTTGCAATAAAATGAGATGCCTTAAAACAGTATAAAAGTAAATAAATAAGTGAATAATTCTACAATTCTTTGCCACCTGATCCCAACTTTGCTATGAAAATTATATTAAAACTAATTCCAAAACCTATCCATCCATATGCTCATGAATCCCTGGATACAATTTATAGCGGATTATTGATTTAATGCCAGTTAAGGCGAAGTTATGTACCTATGTACTAAAGGCGAATTTAGGGTACTTATTTTACTAATCGTAATTTCAACGCAACGCAAAATTGATAACGGTGTTTGACTATTATTCAGGCAAATAAAATAAAATCTGAAAGAAAGAATTCTCGGAATAAAGGCGATCGAAGATTTAATTGGTACCTCAAATACCCAGATTTGTGGTCTAACCTTTTTCCCATTTTCCTTATCTGCGGTCTTGTTTCATTTATTTTTCTCAATTCAGCTATTGGATTTATCAAACTGTTCCTTATTATTAAAATAAATAAAAAGAAACCTTGTTATTGATTGCCCTACACGACATATAAGTTATATATGACTATCATGTCGACATATATGTATGAGGGTTGGGAAGTGAAATCAAACGTTGCGTTATTTTTGTGCGCAACTTATCTTGCGCATCGCCTAACGACGGTTGCACGTAAACACTTTTTTTATACAATGTCATCAAATAACAATTGTCAATGTTGCTGAGTTTAGATCTTAAATTTTATAATGGGCGTACCTAAGAGGGTTATTATAATCATTCGTGGTGGGAAACTCCAGTCATGCTTTGGAAGTGACGCACACACTTTTTTATACAATGTCCACAAATAACAACTGTCTATTTGCGGAGTTGTGATCTTATATTTCATAATGTATTTTATAATCGTTCATAAGGAGTAAACTCCAGACGTACGTCGTAGCTGACATACACATTCACGCACGCATGCACGTACGCACGCACGCACGCTTTCACGCACGCACGCACGCTTTCACGCACGCACATACGCACACACTCAAGGACGCACGCACACACACTTTTTTGATGTCAATATGATATTAATTTTACTAACATTGAATGCATGTCGCTCGTACTTAGGTAGATATACTAATAATGATGCTACCTGCACTGCAGTGTTGATAATGTTTCGTGATTTGAATGCTGTTCTTCCTCTAAATCTAATTAATGTCAAAACTAATTAACTCGTGCCAGTTGTAACGAACAAATTCAGTCTACACAAACTAGCCCCGTGGCGTTCCGGAATCTATCCGAACTTATTCATCAAACGTGAATTTTGCCACACAAAATGTTACTCCTACTTATAAGCGAACAAGCGTTCCACATTGCATTTTGCTCATTGCTTTGCGCAGCTTGAAAAAATGCATAACTTATGTTTTTTTTGATCAACTTTGGGAACACATTAAATTATTTGTATTAAAAAATTTGTTTGCGTTTTTAAAGTCGCACTACTTACTCGTACTTGAAATAAATGTAAATGTTGTAATGTATGTACCTACTTGGTTACTAAGTTCTGTTACTCGATTTGCAACCTCTTTATTTCCGTTAAAACAAATGCTACCGAACAAATAAAAAATGACAATCTGGTGGATTTGTGAGCTATAATTATATACCACACATAACGCTTATCTCGTCGTATCTATTATGAATTGGGACCTAAAAGAGAATCGTATCGCAGTAATTGCGTTGCACAAATGTGGGCACCTGCCAAACATGATTTTGAAGTTGCTTGAAAACCTAAAAATCAACAAATAGTTTGTTTATCGCACAATTAATAGATACAATAGTACTTAGAGCTTCGATGACCGCAAGAGGTCTGGTTGACCACGCACCACCGTTCGGACCCCAGCTCTAATAAAGGCAGTGAAGGCGAGAACTGCAAGAAACCCCGCCCGGAAGCAAAAGTTGTTGGCAATACAGATGTCTGTGAAGAGAAGCTCCCTAAAAAAAGTTATCAATGAAGACCTTGGACTTCCTATTTCAAAACCAGCCATGGGTCTTTCAACAGGACTCAGCTCCTGCACATAAGGCAAAAACAACTCAAGCCTGGTTTCGAAGGAACAAAATTGACTTTATTGCCCACGAAGACTGGCCGTCCTCCAGCCTGGACCTTAACCCTCTGGATTATGCCATATGGCAGGTTATTGAGGAGAAAGCCTGTGCTAAACCCCACACAAATCTTGACTCCTTGAAGTGGGCCATAGTTAAGGGCTCCTCTACACGATGGCCCAGCGTAGGCCAGTCCAAGGGACGCAGCTATGCGGTGAAATGAGATAGCAATATCACTTGCTCCCTCTAACGCATAAATGCGTCCCTAGGACTGGCCTACGCTGGGCCATCATGTAGAGGAGCCATAAGACAGTGACGGAATTAGACATGATAATCGTGCGTGCCGCTATTGATGACTGGCCTCGTCGTTTGAGGGCCTGTGTCAAGGCCAGAGGAGGCCATTTTGAATGATATTGTCAAATGTAATTCCTGATTTTGTGTACTTTATTTTAATATATACTTTATTCAACTTTTGTTCGTATATTTTATGTGGATAAAGATTATTGCAGTAACAGAATAACCAACCAACCAACCAGTAAGCAGTAAGTAACCAACTGGGTATGTTGTATGAAAATAAATGTAATTTCTTTCTTGTTTTAGGACTGCTGAAACTCCCCAAAATTATGAAACTCGTTAGTTACACTTAAGATTCTAAATTATTATAATCTTTCTCTACGTCATAAAATCATCAGTAGCTTAAATAAAAAAAATAATAAGTTAAATAAAATAGCATATTTCAACAATTAGATTCTGTTTCACAGTCTGAGTAAAGTATCGGATAATTTATTAACAAATAAATTGACTGCCAGACACAACTTCTTGCAAAACCTACCATTTAATTTCTTTCTCCATCGGTTAAGCTTATTTGAAGATTGCGAAACGCCAATGTTGACTTTAGGATGACTCACGCTAAAACGGCCCGGGTACGGGGCCGAGGCAATCGACACTTCATTTTCTATAACAGATGACCGATGAGCACATGGTGCTTTCTATAGAAAACGGAGTGTCGGATTCCTCGGCCCGGACCTGGGCCCTTCTAAGGTGAGTCACTTACGTTTATTTCGATTGGAGCCGAGAGCGCCCGAAATGTCCAGTGTCACCTCACAACCGGTGTGAAGAGCGGCAAATTAAGCCTCAGAGAGCGAAGTTTTTGAAAAATCGTACCACTTTTTTAGGTCACAAATGTCACAATACGGTTGCCAAAAAAATAAGCAATCTTGAGGATTTTTTCATTGTTTCGAATCCAGATCTTTTGACTTTCACTCCATAGAATAAAAATCACGAACATAGGTCTAAAACGCACTTTAATAATAGTAACAATTTATGCACTAAAGTTAAAAATATGAAAATTGCTTCTAAAAATGCGCAATTTTATTTTTGTGGGAACTTTTATTCACTTTTTCCATGATATTTTGCGGTCCCGAGCAAACACATCCATCTCGCTCTCGCTAACGTTCAGAGAGAGTGAGAGAAGAACACTATGGGTCTTCAGGTGATTCATAAATTGTGCTCAATCAAATGTCTAGTTAAGTCCAGCCCGGTCTAGTCGGGACAGTCTAGTCCGTGGCCGTATGGAAATTGCAGTATAATGAGAAATACCTTGCAAAGCTGATTAAAATGACATAAAAAAAACAGTTTTCTGTATTCTAATTAAATCTAATCTCATACACTTATATTTTGTACAACGACTTAAAGTAAAAAAAAAATAATTAAAGCAAACATAACAGTAGCCTAAAACCCTTTAAAGGTCCTAGTGGTTTATATGATCATGATGATGATGATGTCCTCCCAGACGTATCCGTCGACAGCAACATCCTGACAAATAAAAAGGTCTTAACTATTACGTGCATGGGCGCGGACGTGGTTTTCGAATCAAAAATTTGTTTCGAAAGTCCGGCAACACGAAACACAGTAAAGGTGCCCACAGTTGTATGTGTAATGGTACGAGGGCTTGGGACGAGTTTTTCGGACCTGGCGTTTGGCGTCAAGATCTTCAAGTTGGGTGTGCTCGAAGTTACCAAGACCTGTGTTGACAGCAGTTCGCCAGTCCGATCTCCGAGATGCAAGTTCCTTCCACGACTCGCATGATATGCCGGTGGCCGAAAGGTGGCGTTTTAAGACATCCTTGTAGCGCAGGTACTGATCAGATGCAGTATTGATTCATGTAGACATAAGCGGGGTTGGCCAGCATGCCGGGACGCAGCACTTTGGCGACGCCGATGGCGTTCTCACTTACAGTCAGCGTCGGCGTGGCGTCTGAATCGCACACGTGGACGACACAGCCGGCTAGGTCGCGACCCCATTCTGCGCATCTCTGTAACGGAAGGTTTTTTCAACAACAATATGTTTTACTGTTTGTTAACTATTGTGCCTTCAGAGTTTTGTTGGGGCTTCTGCGCTACTGCAGCGCCTCATCAATGTTTGCGTACGCGCACACAGAGGGGTTCGGCGTGGTGATTCGTAATCGTATCCCATCACTCATGTGCAGAGTGCGCGGGAGCCACAACATAATCCTGAGGGTCATAAGACGGACTGCCCCATTCTGGGACACTGGGTGCGAACGCATGCGCAAGTACCGGGTGTTCCAAAGAGTGGCAGATATTTAACCTAAAATTATTATTATTGTTATTTATTATTTATTTGGTCTGTACGCTACTAACATAGCTTAAGTGTACTTATTATTAATACTGTATGGTTTTTTTTTACTATTTCTTTAATTATAACGTAGAAAAGATTATCGGTCACGGACACCGTGTGCAGTAACAGCCTTAAAAAACCGAGACGTGTGCTTGGTCTAGATACAAATTTTGTGACATATTTAGAGAGTAATCGGTATAAACAATCAAATTCATGTGGGTTACTAATTATGGAGCTAATTTTTGAAATATAAAATTTAGCTAAATATATAAACACTAGTTTATATAAGCCGTGACCAGATCTTAGAATTGAACATTTCACGATGCGGAAATCATTTCCTGAAATCATTGGTTGGCCACACCACGAAAAATCAAACGTAACCTAACTGTACCATGAAGTGATTAATTCTGAAATGGCATTTCATGAAATGATCAATTTCTATGATCTGGCCACGTAATATCGACCAAAATATACAATATATACCTCTGTAAATTTGATAATTTGTTACACAAAGCTTAACTTTCTGGATCAGGCCTACATGGGTTGAATTAAGGAATGTACTAGACATAGAACGAAATTCAATTGTAAAATATATTAGTATTTTTCTAGCGTGAGTTCAAGCTCTCTTGTACAATAAGTAGAGTGTAGTGCCCAGATGTGGGTGTTGCTGGAAGGTAATAAAAGTGCACTTAAATGTACTAAAAGAAAATTGATCATTTTATGTTCCTGAAAATAAATTATACTTATTTCATTCCCTATAAGAATATTTGTCTTAAAAAGATTAATTTGCATTAGCATGTTTTCATTGACCAAGTTTTATTTTTGTTATCTACTAAGTAATTATTTTTATAACGTGTTCTAATTTTTTATGCGTGTTGGTTCGTGCAAAAATTGTGGTGAACTTTTGTATATTTTGCAATAAATTAATAGATTTTTTTACTTACATCCGGGATGATGAATTTGAACTCCGCAACTTCTGGAGGGATCTCGATATCTGGCAATCGCAGCGAACTTTTGGTAATGACACCTATAGCAGGAATATGATTACAAATACTAAGATTATATTTTATTAACTCCATGATAGTTTTAACAACAACTGTTAAAGACGCTAAGCACAAATAATTTCTTAAATTGATCCGCCATTTTCTATCCTTATCGAACGACCATAGCTATCCACCCCAGTCAATGTTGTGCAAGCGGGGCAGCAATATATTTATGCGCCTGAGATAGAAATTAGCGTTTAAATGTCCGAAATATTTCGTGCATAGCATCCTTACTTTAATAGCCTTCAAGTTAAGGACATGGAAATGATTAAAAAATGATAAAAAACTGGTGGTATTAAGTTAACCTTTAGCCTCCGTATGACAATAACCGTGGTAGCCACACTGCATATGTTGATAATCCGACGTAGGCGACGGCGTCACGCCGACTCCGAGCGACAACAAACACACGAGCACAAACATGTCTGTACTTTACTAACGACTGTCGTCTTTATAAAGACCTATGTATTGTGTCATTCATTTTGTTGTAGATTAAGCGTCATTCGATTATTTGGTAGTCAACAATGAATGTAAACATCATAGAAAATAGTGTGATGTGAATGTTGATTATTTTCAATTATCTGTTGCCCGTAATACCAACTAACTAACTATTGTGGCGCATTGATCCAAAGAGGGTCTTGGCCTCTAAAACGAGAGAACGCCACCTGTCCCGATCCTGTGCCACTCCCTGCCAGTTATCGGCTTTGAGTTGGCACAGATCCGCCTGTACACTGTCGCTCCAGCGGTATCTGGGCCGACCCACTGGACGGCGACCAGTCGGTCGTCCCAAATAAGCTCTCTTAACACCCCGATCCTCACCCATCCTCAGTAAATGGCCGAACCAGCGAAGTCTGTGGCTTTTCGTTTCGCCGATGATATCAACTAGAGAACAAACTTAATCGGTTCATCTATAGAGAGCCGGATCATAAAGAATTGAAAATAATTGAAGGTTCCAAATCAAGTATTGTATTAATATAATGTATAATGAGTACAAGCATCCGCGGCAGTTTTAAGGTCCGGCCCACAGAAGATAATCTCTCAGAATCGCGCTTAAAGTGGTATGGCCATGTCATGAGGCCAGAAGATCACAAGTCCTGAGCATCAACGTCGGCTCCAAAAGATCGGGCAGAGGTAGACCCCTTACGACCTGGATGTCCGTCATTAACAACACCTTAAGAAAGCCCAAATAAATGTCTCGACGACCCAGAATAGATATGCCTGGCGAAGAATGACGAGGAGAGCCGACTCCAAATGACATGGGAAAAGGCTAGGCAAAGAAGAAGAAAGAAGACGAAGAATGAGTTCAAGTATCATGTCATGGATGCAGCATAATTACTGCATGTACACGATGGTTGCATTCCGAAAATATTTATATATCCATATCATTCTGTATGCCTGTACGTCAAATGTTTACCATTGTGCGGTTACAACAACTTTTTTTTAATTCAACCATACTTTCAATATCTGAGAGCAAATCGGGTATATTGCTCTTTATAGTCGGACTCTACATACTTATAGCATACTTATAGTTTGCTAAAAACTCATATTTTGTAATTTAGTACCGGGCTTTAGAACGCAACTTGAAAAGATGAAGTGCCTTTCAATACCTCCCCCAGCGACTTCTTGAGGCTGATTCTGTTTAAACAATTTAATAAGGTTTTGATCATATTCTGATAGGGCCGTGAGTCGTGTCTTCAATTAAATCTTACGGGCGGCAGATGTACAAGCTCCAACCTCTTACAGCACTGAATATATATTTTTTAAATTTATTTTACTAAATAAAGTCTGTTACATTGTTTTTACATTTGTTTCGCCAAACATAGTGTTTATTGGCGAATAATGTACTCACTTTCGATACACTAATTGTACCTTACTATCTATGCATATAAAGAATTTAAAACATATTTTGATGTCAAGTGTTCAATTTATTTTATTTCCTTTGAATACAATTTTAACTTTACAGTTCCAATTGGCCTCCTGGTGACACGACTCAAGATTGTATCAAAACAAGATAAAAACCTTATCAAAAAGTTAAAACAGAATTGAGGGCTAATTCCAAATTGATTCATGTAAAAAATTTACCATTTAGGGCGTTTCACAGTGTCCAAGTAAAATCCTGAATAAGGTACTTGCCACTTATCTCAATAAAGTCATTATTCACGTTTCACAATCTTCAAATAAGCTTAACTGGTAGATAAAGTGCTAAGTTTTGTAGGAAGTTTTATTTTGCAGTTAATTTATTGGTTAACCTTTTCAACGCTTTTCCACACGTGTCAAGAAATGCCATGGACGAAAAAAGTTAACTGGTGAAGAGCGAATATGAAGCTTAACTGACAGTAGGAAAGTCGCTTTGACAACGTCCGCCATAGCCTTTTTAATGGTCATTGGCGTCGCGGGCACGACAGACGATGACCGTTTTAGTGGTCTTTGGCGTTGAAAAGGTTAATTAGCTATCTAATACTTGGAAATTGTGTTGTTCGTGCGAATGATAACTAAGGGCCCTTAGTTATCATTCGCACGAACAAGAACGGAAAAAAAACGAGCGAAAGATAAAATAAAAATGTTTGTTCGAATTGGCTTCTTCGTCTCCAAGATACTTGTGTCCATCTGCGATAGTCCTGTAATCTCATCGCAGCCTCAATGCCTCGCGCAGTGATCGCTCGAGATGAAAGGGCGGGCGATGAAATTAAAGCCGGGACACACTCAGATTCGTTTACTGCTCTTAATACGATCCGCCAGAGTCCGGGACGGGCTTGGGAATTGTATACGAGATGTTCTAATATTTTTACAGTACATATGGGCCTACTTTATAGCACTAGTGCGAGAAGTAGCATATTATGTTACTGTGTCGAACATTTAAAGGGCCATATGTACTGTAAAACGTTGTACGATACATGTGCGAATAGGTAATTCGCAACTCGTGTCGATTTAAAACACTCCCTTCGGTCGTGTTTTAATTTATCGCCACTCGTTTCGAATTTCCTATTTTTCGGACTTGTATCGTAATGTACTATTGTGGGTTTGAAGCAGGAGGTCCCTGGTTTGGATCCTATTAATTTTTTTGTGTTTTTATCATTATCATAAATATTTGTTCCAGAGGAGGTGGTGGATGGATGTTTCGTATGTATATAAATATTTTTACAGTACATATGGGGCTACTTTATAGCACTAGTGCGAGAAGTAGCATATTACGTTACTGTGTCGAACATTTAAAGGGCCATATGTACTGTAAAACGTTGTACGATACATGTGCGAATAGGTAATTCGCAACTCGTGTCGATTTAAAACACTCCCTTCGGTCGTGTTTTAATTTATCGCCACTCGTTTCGAATTTCCTATTTTTCGCACTTGTATCGTAATGTACTAATATATATACCTGAGTATCAGTGTAGATAATCTGGGATCAATCCATCTGCCCACAAGTACATTCCTACCTCTAACATCCACCAGTCAGGAAAAAAATACTCATTGTCGGTCACCAGGAAAGAGAGTCCAGCGCCTGGTTACACGCTCTTCCCTCCTCCAACTTTGTAACATTATTAGACAATAATACCCTCAGGCTGGCTGTCGGTATTCGCCTGGGATCCAACATTGTCTCACCCCATCGCTGCCCCTGCGGAACTTCTGTGGAAAGCCTTAGAAACCACGGTCTGAAGTGTTCTTGAAGCTCAAAAGTGGTCAGGTTTTTATTTGCAGTCTGCCTCTTACACACTCATGAAATAATTAAGAGCGTGGTTGTTTTATGCGATAAACACAGCGTTGAACGCATGTGATCAAAGAAATGCAGGAAAAAATACATTTTAAATGAACTAATCTAATGCACGTACATTGTTTTACGCGGCAAACGTATTGAAGTTTTCCCTATATTTCGTAATCGCATGAATCAATCATGCCCTTGACGTACATGATGACTTCCCATTTGTACACTTCAATTATCTTTAAACGTGTCAATATAGATCTGCACGGCTAGCACATGATTACACGCGGGATAACTCGCGCCGCGAGAAACAACAGTCGCGTGTCACAAATTTCTATCTCGACCTGTCAGTTTCTCGATTTTGGTAGCATAAGTTGGCAGATCGAGAAAAGAATTCCGCGCGAGAGAGCCATCCCGCGCGCGACTCAGCCAGTGTGGCCGTTTATACTTGGAACAAACTTTTCTTTCATAGCAACACTGAACCGGTACTAACATAATCGGAAGAATAATAAATAAGTCAGCTTTAGAAACGGAACGTCCCTAGCCACGAGAACTTTGTCTCCTTCTCGCAGTATTAATATTAAAGAAATAGCAAATATTATTTTGAAGTCGGAAATGTCAATGTGTCAATCATAATTTGATTCGCTTTGTCGTTACAAGCTGGAATACATTATTATATCTAAAGATTTACCTACCTAATAATTAAATATAACTCCTTACGAATGATTGGTGTTTTGTTAAGATAATTGAGTTTACCCGAAAGTTTTGGCTAATGAGCTATCATCTTTACGAAGAAGACTGAAGATCTCGTGATAATCCCCTACATATCTTCCAGCCTTATAGGCACAGATCTACTGTGCCTATAAGGCTGCCACCAGATTCTTCTTCTTTTTTTGAAATTATGGCTTCAGTCCAGTGGGACTATTTCGCTAGTATCAAGGTCATAGGAGCTTTGAATATGAATAAAATTGTACGGTTAGTACAAGACAATGTACGGTGATTTTATCAGCACTTGTAAAGTGATAGCTGGACTTTACAAGTAGCACGTGGACTACCAGCCGTTGACTCCAAAATGGTGGTTAAACGCGTTTCAAGATTAATTCTCCTTTCACTGCACACTACCACATTAGTTTACTGTATAATAAGCTATCGATGTTACACTTAAAACAATATTAATGAGCAAAAAACAAAGGAATTAATCACGAGGCGTGACTATCAATATGGCGCTCGAACCAAAAGTCCTGCCACCAGTTTGACACTGACATATTCGCTAGCGTGTGCGTAACTTACTTTCGCTATAAAATGTAAGTTACGCAGACGTTAGCGAGTAAGTATGTCAGTTAAACGCTGCTAAGGCAGTCGTGCACGTCGTGGTAGGGCTACTGGTGTTCAGGGTCCCGTCGCGGACAGGCCCGTCGCCGCACAATATGATATTTACTATTTTCATCTCGTCCACGAATTACTTCTCATTTTCCACTGCGACTCGCCCCTGCGGCACACAGAAAATAACAGTAAGTATTGTTTATCGTTTAAGTAGCATTTATTTTGTTTTTCTTATTTAAATTTAAATTTACGTCCAATATACGTCCCACTGCTGGGCACAGGCCACCTCTCATGCGCGAGAGGGCTTGGGCTATTAGTCCCCACGCTAGCCCAATGCGGATTGGGGACTTCACATACACCTTTGAATATCTTCACATCTGCGAAGATTTCCTCACGAACCTTCACCGAAAAGCTAGTGCTAAATATCAAATGATGTTTCGTACATAAGTTCCGAAAAACTCATTGGCACGAGCCAGGATTTGAACCCGCGACCTCTGGATTGAAAATCGGACGTCATATCCACTCGACCACAACCGAATTTATTTATCTAAAAACACTTTAAACTATTTTTCATTGTATAAACAATGGGCGCAAACCGCGTACGGTTTATCTGCCGCTATTGTCGCTCGTTCCGGTTTCTTAGCTATCTGGACGAAGGAAATAATAATAAGTATAAGGCATTGTTGATATTGAATTGTTGATAAACAACTTGAAGGAAGGAGTTACCAGTTTATTGGCGCGCCGCGCTCAAATCTCACCTATTATTGAGGTAAATGTTTACATTATGACTTTTGTACTTAATCTATTGTTAGTAAAAAAATGAAAGCATGCATTTATGTTTGGTCTTGTGTGTGTTATTAAGTATATTTTGAATTATATCATAATGTCATTATAAATTAATTGTAAGTATCATGAAACTCATGAGTGGACATACAGTATTAGGAATAAGCCTTAGTATAATTTTCATAAAAACAATTCTGAACCTATACGGTGGGAAGAAGTTTATAACTAGAGATATAAAATTGCAGAAATTCGAACCTTATGTTATTTTATTTTAAGTTCAAATTTCTTGAAATTTATACCTCGAGTTATCAACTTCTTCCAGCCGTGTACCGAAATATAATGGCTACGCTGCAGACAGGTGGCGAAGATTATTTTTTTAAACTATTCTTACACAGCTCTTTCTTTTAATTGAATGAATTCAATGTATAACTATCTATTTTAATTATTATTTTAATATTTTACTTGTGTGAAGTTGGGCACCAGCGGTAAAGTTAGGGTACATTAGATTTTGCCAGCTCTGATTTTCAATGAATCGCAAAATTGATTACAGGATTCTTAACTTACCTACTGAATATTTTGAATTGACTGCGTCCAAACTTGAAGCGTCTTGCACTAAAACGAGTACAAGATGTTTTATGAAATCAAATTATGAGTTGCGGGTGGTAGAGGGGAGGGAGGGGAAGTGAGGGGGTGTCGGTAATCTAATGAGAAAGCCGCAATCCGCAAGACGGGCGTCGAGGAAGTACTTACGGAACTGGAGCTTGACATAAAAGTTGAGAGTCGAAAACCTTATAAGTATGTAAGTATTGTTTTTGGTTATGTCACGAAAGTAGGCACTTAGATGAAAAATTATGATACTTAGGTAGTAGGAGATTGAAGTTTAATAATATGGTATGTAATAACACCTTTGCATAGAGAACATGAGTATTGAGGAGACCCCAGTTCCCATAGCGACCGGTTTGGCCTAGTGGGTAGTGACCCTGCCTACGAAGCTGATGGTCCCGGGTTCAAATCCTGGTAAGGGATTTATTCGTGTGATGAGCATGGATATTTGTTCCTGAGTCATGGGTGTTTTCTATGTATTTAAGTATTTATATATTATATATATCGTTGTCTAAGTACCCTCAACACAAGCCTTATTGAGCTTACTGTGGGACTTAGTCAATTTGTGTAATAATGTCCTATAATATTTATTTATTTATATTTATAGCGAGTCGTGGCAAAAAGACGGCACAAACACCAACCCTCTTATTCATAAAACCTAGCAACCTCAAGATTTTCACATTCTTAACAAAAGGTTTAGTACATTAAATTAACAACAGAGAAAAGTATAACTTATTATTTTAAATATTTACCTAAGAGATCCTTTTGGATGCGAACTGTGGTGAGAAAAAATTGTATGCGTGTAAATGAGTACTATTCCTAAAAGAAACTGGGGAAGTACCTCCACCTTACAGAAAACAGCAGCCAAATAACACTAGAGTTGTGTTGTGTTCCTGTCGGTGAGTAAGGTTGCCAGAGCTCAACGAGGGGGGGCGGGGTTACGGTCGGCAACGCGCATGTAACTCCTCTGGAGTTGCAGGCGTACATAGGCTACGGAGACTGCTTACCATCAGGCGGGCCGTATGCTTGTTTGCCACCGATGTAGTATAAAAAAAAAAAAAAAATTCCGCCCAAAAAAAATTGTTTACTTCTGATTTACCAACTTCAAAATTCTTGTAAAAAATACTTCGCTTTAACCTTATGGTGTGGGGTATCGTTGGATAGGTATTTTAAATGGAATACGGACCTCTATCAACCATTTACATTTTTACCAACCATAAAGTCAATATTTTCGGAAATAATCGCTCCGAAAGCAAAAAAAAAAAAGAAAAAAAAATCCCCCCCTCTAACTTTTCAACCATGGGTCTAAAAAATATGAGAAAAATCTTGGAACAGAAGCTTAAGGTTGTCTGGAAAAGATCGCTTTTTAGCGATAAGACCGCCTGTTGTTACCTGGTTCTATTTTCCTTTAAAATTCATTTGTAGTTTTACATGTATGTAAAATGTATAATTATTGGTGCAATAAAGAATATTTACTTGCTTACTTAAGTAATTTTAATGAAAACTATAGCGAATATGATCGCGGTCCAGCCGGTTTAGAATGATTGCAAAAAGTGTTTATAAAGTAGTAGTAAAAAGACGTTCAAAGCGCGGCGAAGGTACTTCCTTATGATTATAATGTTAATGTACATGATACTCACTAATAGCCCCCGTTTAGCTTATTGTGACAGAATGGCAACTACGGAACCCTACACTGAGCATGGCTCAACATGCTCTTGGACGATTTTTGGTTAGTTAATTTGGACCGACTCTATCTAGAACTTTCCTAAAATCTGGCCAATATATTCAAACGCGCAAAATCTCAGTCTAATGAATACAGGCCATACAGGGGCGTAAAAAGTTGGAGCTGTTCTCGTAAAGTGTCCGCGGTAGTCTTGAGCTTAGTTTTCCATTCATTAAAACTAAAGCTTAGTTAAGCGTAGATTATGTGGTCACAGCTTATAGGACAGCTACTTCACTGTAATTTTTTTTTTAATACTTCGTCAGTGGCAAAAAAGCATACGGCCCGCCTGATGGTAAGCAGTTACCGTAGCCTATGGACGCCTGCAACTCCAGAGGTGTTACATGCGCGTTGCCGACTCTAACACCCCGCGCCCGTCGTTGAGCTCTGGCAACTTTACTCATCAGCAGGAACACACCACTATGAGTAGGGTCTAGTGTTATTTGGCTGCAGTTTTCTGTAAGGTTAGCTATTCTCCACCGAATGCTTAATGTATTATTTTATTATAAGTGAATTATTTTTTATCATGAATCAATCAATCGTTATCTTATCTTATAGTTTCGGGAGCCCTTACGGATACAATTCGACCCATAGGGATCTTTTGTACAATTGCCCCCTTAATATATCGTTTATTTGCAGATAAAACATAATAAAATGCATAAAATCACATTTTTTTATTGAATATTACACCACTGCTATATGTATGTATGTCTGTCTTTGGTTTTGACTTTTTTTTTTAATACTACGTCGGTGGCAAACAAGCATACGGCCCGCTTGATGGTAAGCAGTATCCGTAGACGCCTGCAACTCCAGAGGAGTTACATGCGCGTTGCCGACCCTAACCCCCTCCCGCCCCTCGTTAAGCTCTGGCAACCTTACTCACCGGCAGGAACACAACACTATGAGTAGGGTCTAGTGTTATTTGGCTGCAGTTTTCTGTAAGGTGGAGGTACTTCCCCAGTTGGGCTCTGCTCTAGATCTGGAATGACATCCGCTGTGCTGTGCCCTACCACACAAAGCGAGATGACATTCACAATGCCCATACCTCTCTTGTGGACGTAGTTTAAGGACGTACCCGGGTTGTGTTGCATGCTGAATTCATTACGAGTTGGTACCTACGCAGCGCGCAAGCGATGCATACTGCATAAGTTGCATAACTCCGGTGTGCGTCGGGCTTAAATGATAAACTAGATCGAATTGGAAGTCTTCGAAGTGTATATATGCAAAGTGCAGTGTCTTCGCGATAATCTGTTTGCCCGAGCCGTGCGGAGTCTGCCGTGCATATTCATGCGCGATTCTAGCGATTATGCGACATGAATATGCGAACTGGCATGCTCATTTTTACCATGCAGAGTTCACACTTCTGGCTTACGAGTACTAAGAAGAATAAAAACAGTTTATTTAGATAAAGTTTACATTATGGACCGATTTTTGTTCTATTTTAATTTTTTTTTTAATTTTGATTATAAGTATTTGTTAAGTTTGTAGAGCTCCTCATTCTAGACGAAATAAACATGAAACCTCAATTTGGGACCAAAATATGTATTTATTGTTTAGTTACAAAAATTCCATTAATTTTCCAGTAATAATGCCACATTACAGTTTTATAGCACTAACGATCACGGAGCAAAGCCGCGGGCAGAAGAAGAAGACGAACGAAAGAAGACGGACGAAGAAGCCCTAAAAGACATCAAAATAATAATCAGCCCTTAGATAACATTATTAGCTTTTGCCCGCGACTTCTCCTGCCTAGCGTTAGTATTTTTAAAGTAAATAAATTAACATACATCCGTACCCCTAGTGTAAATTTTATCGACATCATAACGTGACGAACGCGTTTGCGTTAAGTCTCATTTTGTATAGGATTTTGAGTTTCCAAAACGTCCCGCTTGGCGCGCTCTTTCTAAATCCAATACAAAATGAGACTAAACGCAAACGCGTACGTCACGTTTCGAAATCGAATTTATTTACACTAGGGGTACTGTTCCCTTACGAAACACATACTCGTACGTATGTCAACCACCGGGTTAAGAACCGCAACACACTGCAAAAGTTGTTACTAATACTAGAAACAATTAAATATAAAGATAGTTTACTTTCCAAGTAGACATATTACAATGCGCTTATGAACGTCAAATAAAACTACGACGGCTCTAACCCACCTCTGACCCGAGAAGATTTAAATCCCTCCTAAATTGTAGGAGGGTATCCCAATATGGGAATCGGCAAGAAACTTGGCGGGACACATATTTTCAAAACATTACATTTTACAACTAACATGCATTAAATAAAAAAATACAAATTTAAATTAATATGGAATTTATAAAAAAAAACGTAACATAACATACAGTTGGTACTTTCTTATAAAAATTTCCTTTAATAACCAGGATTAAATACCAAGTGTCCCTCGAGACTAGTCTAGTGAAGTTGCAGCCACTCTGGAGGTGCCGCGACACCGGACACTTGCTGCAAGTTCCTCGTTGCAGATATTCCAATGTCCTGCTGACCACAAGCGAGGTCAATGCTTCTGAAGCCCTAGCCAAGATGGCAATCTTTGATAGAAAACACCGGATGAAACATAAAAAAATTATGAAAATAGTCCCGAGACCCTTCACTATTAAAGTGTATTAAAAGTGGCATTTGGGTGCAATATCTACAAAGAATGAAATACCGTTAATCACTTACCATCAGGCTGGCCCAACACTCGATTGCCACCAACCATCGAAGTGCTATTATCAGACATAGAAGTTTTTATGGTAAAACAAAGTAATGACTTTATTTTGCCACAAAAACTTCAATATTTTTTTTTGTTAATCGACAAAATCAAATATCTACATGTCTATTACCGATGTTACCTTAGCGTTATAGATATTATTTTTAACATTGTATAAAAAGATAGCTATAGCGAAATACACTACACGTTCGATATTTTATTTGATACACCCAATGGTAGTTTTCTTATTTCTTAACACTGTATTCTACATTTTACGTTTTTATTTTTAAATACTTAATATATGTAATAAAAAGTATGGTCTGATTTGTAATTGATTTTCATTCTTGAAATTTCCCGGTAAATTACAGTAAGTGGAATTTATATCTTTTAATTATTAATCTATGACTGCCTTATCGATGTTATTATTTGTCGATGTTTTCATTTTCTCAAGCACTCGTTTTTGCCCCAAAAACTTCTATGTCTGGCTATTAAAAAAACTTTATACGTCTGTCAGTAATAGGTACCGTCACAGATTTTAATCATCCCATGTATGGTTCAAGCTAAATTGGTCGTGAATACTATGCCATCTCAAAGTAAAGTAAATACTGACTGGCTCATCAATTAAAGTCCATGACTGTACTACTCGTAATCTTGTAAAAAACGTATGATCATTGTAACGTCCAGCGCTATTTGAGCAACAGAGAGCCTAGCCAAGATGAAAATCGTACATCGAAAAACGCCAAACGAAAATATGTAAAAAATGTATCGTCATGACTGATGCTAACCTACTGACCCTACCGTACCCTACCTACCCTATAAAAAAAATAATGATTAAAAATAAAAATGCTTTATCTCAGACCTGTTTACGTAATCCATATTTTAGTTAGTAACCCGCAAAACTTAATAGGCCTATATAAATGGACAGATAATGGTACATTAACCAAATGCAGTCGTGTTTGGCGCCATAAGACTTGGAAGAGGTGCATTTTTAAAATGGTTGAGAAACCCATCGGTATGGGGGGTGATTTGTCGAAAAAATTAATCGTACTATACGTGGGTAACGGCTCCACTATACGTGCACAAACACATTGTATATGTATAGTTTCTGATTACAATTATTCTTCCTCTCTTTAATCATATATACCTATCTATACTACACCAAACATTCGATTTTAGAATTTGTGGTAATGTTTGCGTTAGCTTCCAGAGACCACGACGCCTTAAATAATTGGAATACACGACGGACTTGGCAACGAGATGCGTTAAGCATCGATGTCGAAAGTTTGGGAAGCACTAGGATTTGGTTAGTGTTAGGGAACTCGGAGTTGAAGCCTAGACGATAATAATTTAGACATGCTACTAGAAGTATCGATAAATGCAAAGAGAAATTAAGGACTTAAGTAGTTACATTTCAATGTTGTTTTAAATTAATGGTATCGTTTGGATTCAGACTACACCAGCTGCTGCAGTGGTGCAGCCAGTAAACGTCAAAAATGTTATTTATTCGAGAAATTAATATTGTATTAATACAAATTCTCACGGCGCGCGAGCTCAAATACCAGCCACCGAGGATCATGGTGCGAGCTCATTGCTCCTCGGTGGCTGGCCAGCGCGGCGAAGTACAGTGCGAACGAGAAACGGCCTGATTCGAAGAATGATTAAGACACGTTAAAGATCTTAGAAAGATTTTTAGAAGGTCGATAACTAAACGACATGTCAAAATTGACGTTTATTTCGATTCCGCTGTGATCCCAATAAGATCTGTCTACGATAATTCTAACGTCATAGTGACATTGGTTGCCCGAATCGAGCTGCATCTGCTAATTATACGATAACAAACAATATCTAAATGAGAACTTATCTAAACCAGAACTTATCGTTATCGTATTTCATTCTTCGAATCGGGCCGTGGGTCATACGTATTCGACCCAACGTATTCGATTCGAGCCCGCGCGCCGTGAGAATTTATATTGTTACAATTACAATATCTAATTTGACATTTGCCTTAGTAATATAGTCGGCAGCAGTATTGCAGCGTGACGTTACTGCATTGCTGCCGCAAATGTTGTACGGCCTGGTTCGAACGTTAAGATACGTCAAATATTAGGTATAGAAACGATATGGATCGGATATGTCAAATGTGACGTTTCTAAGGTAAAATGTGATGTGGCTAAGGCCTAGTTAACCCCCTGAGTTGGAAGGTCAGGTGGCACTAGCTTTCGTAAAAACTAGTGCCTACGCCAATTCTTGACATTAATTACCAAGCGGACCCCAGGCTCTCAAGATCCGTGGCAAAAATGCCGGGACAATACGAGGATGATGATGAACTATAATTTATCGTTTATAATTGGCTTTAAATTCAAATGCTATTATTGACTTTAAATGATATTAGCTGCACGTAGATCACCGAGACTATTCTAAATGGAGCAAACAATGCTCAATTCATCGGGCGCAGTGAGCGAGTGAATGGTTTGGAGTGAATGAGTGAATGAGCGGTAATTAGGGGATGATACGAATGGGTGAGTGCAATTGATTGGCTCGTTGATTCCTCTAGATTTGTTGCAAAGAGGATTAATTGCTGCAAAGATTCTAAGTGAATAAATATTATCTCAAGTCAAAAGTCAGCTCTAATGAAGTCGTGGTCATAAGCAGTATACATGATTTACCAAGAAACTGATAACGCAGAAAGTGCTTATTTTTCGCCATTTCCTGTATGGATAGCGATCCCGGAAGGGCGCACCCGGCGCGGAGGGACCGTGTACTCAGCGAAAATAGCGAGCGACATTCCGACATTAAAAATATCGCGACTTGATATGTTTATAAGGAAAGAGAAATAGAGGAAAGCCAAAAAGGGCATACATGGATCAAGTGAAGGAGATAGTGAACGTCGTGTCGTATCAGGCCGTCAAGGAAGAGGCCAATGAAAGGCATGCCTGGAGATTGCTTCACCGACAAGAGCGCAGCTCTTAAATTTATGATGATTATGATATGTTTATCGTTTCATGCAGTGCATTTCTTGCGCACTTATACCTATGTAAGTATATGTGGTTTTTATCTTCTGAGAAAGATCGTTAATGTGCATGGCCCTTTTCTAATGAGCTTTTCCATTAGAAAAGGGCTACGCACATGAAGCATAAGGATCTTTCTCTGATGGAAAGCCACATATTAATGAGCAGTTTGAGGATGAGCTAGTGTTGGTAGAAACTCGAGTCTTTTGAGTCTGAATTTGAAGAACTCGACTCGTTTTGACGAAAGCGCTTAAAAAACTTCCGAGTCTTTTAAGTCCTGAGGCGAGTCATTTATTGAGTCTTTTTTAAAAGGGCTCAAAAGGACTCGAGCCTCCGAATAAACACTCCGTGAACAAGTTCATAGGTTTAACCTAAATAAAAGTAAAGAAATTTTGCGTTATTGTACTATTTGTGACTTTGTGTGCTATAACTAACTTATTACTTAAAGACAAATCATTTAGAAATTTTGCAAACAAATAAATTGAGAGTTCTCTGAAAAGGACTCAAGTCCATACAAAAGACTCGAGTCTCTAACAAGTTGAAAAGAACTCGAGTTTAGACTTAATATGTAAGTCAGTAGGAAAAAGAATGTTAGGAATGAATGTTGATGGACGGAGAGCGGATGGTAGACCGAAAAAACGAGGGATGGATTGTGTGAAAGAGGATATGAGAAAGAAAGGAGTGCTGAGGTGACGAAAGATAGAGGAGAATGGAAGAGAAGAACATGTTGTGCCGACCCCACATAACGTGGGATAAGGGCAGGAGGAAGAAGATGTAAGTCAGAAAAACTGAGTCGAGGTTCAAAGCAGAGGACTCAAAATACTCTAATCTTAACCAACACTACGATGAGCTGGATTGAATTATTATTGCGTTGCGTTGCTGTATCGATTTTCATTACACATTGGAGAAAAAAAATGCTGATACTTGTAACGCAACTGGATAAAGATGATATTCGGATTACGACTAGAAGCGTTTGGATTCAGACTTAACCAACATTACTGCAGCAGTATTGCGGCGCGGTATTACTGCAGGAAACGTCAAATAGTTATAATATACATTTCTCGATGTATTGACTTTCTTAGTGTTTCTTCTAGTATTCTTTATTCAGGCAAAGACAAAGTATAAGTTTACAGCTACAGCCAAGGCACTTATGCTGTTAATACATATGTACTCAGAACATACAATTAGTAAACTTGTATTACACACATTATACATTTTGAACTATCTCTAGAATTAAAGATACATATAATGTATTACTAAGTTAGACAGAGATAAAAAAAATTGATATTAAGTAACATAGAGTTTAAAAAAATCCTGATACTACGTTGTAGGGACGGCCAGTTGTCTGAGGATACGTCTGCGTTTTGGACTTGCAATAAAATTGACTGCCGCAAATGTCAAGCATCCGGGCAGAAACTTCGGTTTTAATGTCGCGCTGCAATACTGCTGCATTTTATTTATATATAAAATATATATATATATATATATATATATATATATATATATATATATATATATTTTTTATATATAAATTTACGCTTTTGTTATGTACGCTATACGTTTACACTATTATTATTTTTTCAATTGTACATCGAATAATTTAAAATTAGGAAACTATAGGTCTATAACGAAATCAATGCATAGCTATTAGCTGAGTTGCTCATATGTTTATTTTAAGACTGTTTCTCAATAAATTAAAAAAAAAAAAATATATATATATATATATATATATATATCGTTGTCTAAGTACCCTCAACACAAGCCTTATTGAGCTTACTGTGGGACTTAGTCAATTTGTGTAATAATGTCCTATAATATTTATTTATTTATACGTCCCCTAGGTGGGGCAGAGGGCGTCCACAGTGCGCCGCCATCTCGTTCTGTCTTGGGCTGCGTGCCCGATTGCTGTCAACTCGGATGCCACTGAGCGCCGCCAGGATAGTTTGGCACGGCCTGATCCTCACTTGCCTTGCGGGGTCCATTCTAGGGCTTGCCTAGGGATGTGGTCGGGATCCCTTCTAAGAGTGTGACCGATCCAGGTCCACTTGCGGTGCATGATCTGGTGACCGACCGGAGTGGCATCTATTTACTTTCGAATATTTGTTTGCGCTAAATAGGGTTGTTTCCATCTACAAATCTTAGGGCAGAATTGTATCCCAATAAATTCTTTTTGATTATAAGAACATGTTAAACTACTTTTAGGGGACCTGTACTGACCATATTTTTGTAAATATTTAATATAAAATATCTTTTGGCACACGTCACGTGACCAAACTCGAAACGTCTTTGAAGATTCTGATGACGTCACAACTCTTGGATTGACACTGTTGACAGTTAGGCGATAAACAACAAATGACAAATGTCAGTTGACAGTTCGTATCTTCTACGTGTGTATGGAGTTATGTGTCAAACCGTAAGCTGTGACGTCACACAATTTTCAAAGAGCGTTTTGGGCGCGAAAGCATCTGTCAAAATATATTTTGCTAATTTAACATATTTAAAGCCGTTTTTAGTATAAAAGTGAAATTTTAGGGCAACTTTTAGTTAATATAGAACGTAATACAAGCGTTTCAAAAAATTGGAAACAACCCTATTGATATAAAAACTTTGTTTTATATACTCGTAGAAATCACGCAAGAACCGTTATTTTTGTGTTATATTGATAAAAATATAACGTTTTTATGCGTGATTTCTGTATAAAACAAAGTGTTTCTATCGATTTAGCGGAAACGAATATTCGAAAGAAGATAGATGCACACATATTTATCTGACGGCTTAATAAAACGTAATTGTTTTTTTTTTTTAATGGAAAACGAACCATCTTAACTATAAAAACGCGATATTATGAATGACAGAGATATGAGAACACTCGTAATGGGTGCTAATTACGAACGTGACTACTCATAGTGTTGTGTTCCTGCCGGTGAGTAAGGTTGCCAGAGCTCAACGAGGGGCGGGAGGGGGTTAGGGTCGGCAACGCGCATTTAACTCTGGAGTTGCAGGCGTACGTAGGCTACGGATACTGCTTACCATCAGGCGGGCCGTATGCTTGTTTACCACCGAAAAAGTATTAAAAAAAAAAAGTGAACTGCCTCGTATTTTATTATTTAACGCAATTGTAAGTAATTTAATTTCACTGAGATGGCAATGTGCGGTATGTAGATCCTGCAAATATCAAATCAAGAGATTACTTTAAAAGTTTGAAAGCCTCTCCGAGCCTTTAGTGTCAGCAAAGCTTCCTGTTAAAATGAATCTTAAAATAAATCCTTACGAATATTATAAATGTAAAATGAGTCTGTCTGAACTTCGCGTTTGAACCACTGAATCAACATCAATTATATGATATTTGTAATATAGTAGGAATACCTTACTTTAACAACTATAATCATTTAATTTTATCCTTAACTACATAGATATGTTAATCATAATTTACTTACGTTGAAATCGAGGGGCTTTAAACTTAATGGACATCTTATCTTCTCTCTCATCTCATCATCATATTAATATCTTATCTTTTAAATTATCCATCATAATTAATTTACCTTTCGTTAGCAAGAATAAAACGGTTCATGGAATACAGCCTGGTGACAGACGGACAGATGGACGGACAGCGGAGTCTTAGTAATAGGGTTCCGTTTTACCCTTTGGGTAGGGAACCCTAAAAAATACAATAATTGGAAAGACGAATGACGTCATTAATTGCAATAAATATATTGAATTTAAATAATAAATTATACGTACGATAATACTTCATTAGAATTGCTGATATCGTTCAAAGAAGATTGCAAAATATGTGACCTCAAATCAGGGGTGAGGGGGTTGCCAAATGTGACCAGGTGTGACAAGGAGGGGGGAGGGGGTTGCCAAATGTGACTAGGTGTGACAAAGATCATGACAATCAAAAACCATGAAATTCGTGTGATGTTATTTATGGATGATCCTCAACAGTCGGTCTTATCACTGTGAGCAATCTCTTCCAGACAATCTTAGGGCAGCAAGATATAAATAACAGAAAACTTCATAAGGTATGTTTGTTTATCATTATTTTCTGACGCTCTAATAACTTCCGTCAGCAAGGCTTTAAGATTTAATGAACATGTTATCGGGGGCAGCCGGCAAAGTTCGCGAACTCCGTAAACAATGCGAGACAAAAGGCACGCTTTAGTTGTGTAGGTGTAGTGCAAGAACAATTGAGGGCCAAGCGACTTTACAATATACTTAACACAAAACAAGTCTCTCTATCTTTACTCCACAACTTCTTAACAAAATTGAGCAAAACTCAAACAACATAAATATATTTTTGCAAACGAATTTCATCGCCTCAATTTAATGATTTTCTGATCGCAAGAGCTCAACGAGGGCGCGGAGTACATAGGCTACGGCGACTGCTTACCATCAGGCAGGCCGAATGCTTGTTGGTCACCGACGTAGTTTAAAAAAGGATATAAAAAGCCAATCGAAATTTAAATAGTGTATGGAACCAGGGATCGGAAACCGGTATTTTTGTATGGGAACGAAAACGGTATTTTTTCGTTCTTTGTTAATTATTTCCGTTCTAATTGGGCAATCTCATAATACGAAGTCGTTATCTAAAAACACAACCGAGTCCTATATTTGGAGTATAAAATAAACCGAAATATATGTTTATTTCAAAGTTTTTCCAAAAAACCGGTTCCGATCCCTGTATGGAACTAGTTAATTGACTTTTCGGGCCCAGGAAACCTAATTTAAGCGGCGGCGGAATAATTGGCTATTTTTTTATGATAGTGAGTGCCCTCTATACGTCTAACCTAGGAATTGAGAAGTCAAGTCTCAATTTTTTGGATATAAATATTTCAAATGTAAAAATACAACATTGATCTGTGTCCGAAGCAAGGCTCGGAATCGGTTTTTTCTTCATACAATAAATACCGGTATTATTACGTTCTTTTTCGTTCTTTGGTTTATCTTCTTCTTCTTCAGGTACCATATCCTCTACGGATGTCGGCTACCACAGTCCGGAACTCTTCTCTATTCGCTGTCTTTCTGCCCAGCGTGGCAGCGTCCATTCCCGTCCAGCTCCTAAGGTTATCCATCCATGTAGTTTTTCTTTTCCCTCTGCCTCTTTTCCCTTCGATTTTTCCCTCTATTGGTTTATAATTTCATTTTTAATGGGACTATCTAATAATGCGAAGTTGTTACCTAAAGACATGATCCAGTCCTACGTAAAGAGTATAAAATAATGAAAAATATTGGGCTATTTCGGGATTTAAAAATAAACCGGTTCCGAGCCCTGGTCAGAAGACATTAAAAATAAAGCTTCAAAATAGCATCAGTCTCGTAATCTTTGTCTGCTACTATAAACTGACGTACTTACATAGGTTAGTAAAAGTACTTATATAAATGTTATGTAAGCTCGCTTCAAGATAGAATTCAGAATTATAAATAACAGCCAAAAATGTAACACCCCAAAAAGAAATCTAAATATATCTATTCAGAATCTAATGATTGCATAGAATAATTTCTATGCAAAGCTTTATTTGAAGCCAGGCATATTCATCAAACTTTCTCCTAAAGTTTGTCAGTCTATTCTTTTAAGGTCAATTACAAAAAAAAAATTAATCTGCAAAAACGAAAACGTTAACGTGTACTATTGTGTCAATTTTAATTTTAATTTCAAAAGCATTTTATCCTTAATTGTCCAGATATTATAAATTATAACAATGTGGGTAGTCTATTTAACTTTCAATTGATTTAAAAAAAGGTAATTCTTGTTTTTTTTTATACTACGTCGGTGGCAATCAAGCATAATGCCCGTCGTATTATTTCGCCCGTTCTATGTCGTATAATTGACAGAAGAAGCTCGATTCGGGCAACCAATGTCACTTTGACGTTAGAAATATCGTAGATAGATCTTATTGGGATCACAGCGGAATCTAAATAAACGTCAATTTTGACACGTCGTTTAGTTATCGATCTTTTAAAGATCTTAAACGTGTATTAATCATTCTTCGAATCGGGCCGCCAGAAACCCTTTGCGATACAGGTATCCAAAAGCTTTGCGAATATTTGAGGAAAATGCTCCGGTTATTTAAGGCTATATTTACTTCCCTGTACCCTGCGTCGCCACGGGGTGCAAATTGTTTTGCTGACGCTCCCCGTAAGTTATTGGCATGGTTATGTGTCGGGATTTAAAAATTAGCGCCAGCAGGTGGTGCGGGGTGTTAACTCGTTGATTTTTCCTGTTGGTTACGAAATGGTGATTTTAACACTTTTTTTTTTTAATTTAAAAGTGCTTATATGAAGGTATTTCCATCAGTGTACATCTGGGGTCTTGTCAGTATTTAGTCTAACCGCCCGGCGACGAACCGCTGGTGGACCAGCGGTAAGAGCGTACGACTTTCAATCCGGCGGTCGCGGGTTCAAACCCCGGCTCGTACCAATGAGTTTTTAGGAAATTATGTACGAAATATCATTTGATATTTACCAGTCGCTTTTCGGTGAAAAACATCGTGAGGATACCGGACTAGTCCCAATAAGGCCTAGTTTACCCTCAGAGTTGTAAGGTCAGATGGCAGTGGCTTTCGCAAAAACTAGTGCCTACGCCAACTGTAGGGATTAGTTGCCAAGCGGACCCCCGGCTCCCATGAGCCGTGGCAAAATGCCGGGACATCGCGAGGAAGATAATGATCCTATCCCTATTTTTATCCATCAAAAGTGACATATCGTAAACGAGCTTGATTCATACAACTAAACGTCGGCTCGGTAAGGACATTTATTTGTGTGATGCGCATAGATATTTGTTCCTGAGTCATGGGTGTTTTCTATGTATTTAAGTATTAATAAATATTTATATATTATATATATCGTTGTCTAAGTACCCTCAACACAAGCCTTATTGAGCTTACTGTGGAACTTAGTCAATTTGTGTAATAATGTCCTATAATATTTATTTATTCTTCGAATCGGGCCGTTAAAAGTAAAGTATAATTAAAGCTTATAAAATGAGCACAGCGAAGTGTCCCTGTGAAACAATTATCAGCCGGCGGCCGCTGTAATATGCAAATCCCCAATTACCTGACGGCAGGGAATATTTATTAATCGATATTGATTCAACGAACCCGATTCTCGTAACCGCTTACCCGAAGAGAAAGTAATGTTTTTCAATGTCTTTGTGCATTTTTTTAACCTTTACATAAGAGGAAAGGTGACGGCCGTTTCTCGATACAGACGTAGTCTCCATTTTCCTCTCTGTATATTGACAATATGGAAAATATGTTTCCATAATTAGATGTATATTAACCATTGCTATGCCCCTATTGTTACTGAAACTGGTCCGAATGACAAAGGCTACATCTTATAAAGGATAATTAATAAGATAATTAGTTTATTATAAGATAATTGACACCATTAGGTGATAACCAGTGATCGGTTTTTTGGATTCGACGTGGGGTGAATGACCTAAATCATTATGTTAGTATGGATATGCCCCAGGAATCCGGGCTTTATGTTGTTAGAAAACGCAAAAAAAAACATAATAATAATAATATATAATTATATGTGTTTATTTTATTACACTTTAAAACATCTAAGTAGCTGATAGACGAGTACTTACTCACCGTTCTTTTGTCTAAATCGAACAAATGAGCACAAGTGTTTACACTGACAGCTCATTTGCTGCCTCCGAAGCGGCACATTTTGTACCGTTTGGATAAAAGTTCGGCGAGTTAGTACGCGTGTCTATCAGCTAATATATGGTTACTACGGGTTAATTGTTTGAATAAATGAGTTCGTTATCAAAAAGTGAATTACACTTCTTTCAACTGAGAGGTAGTTTGAGAAAAACAATGTCCACAATGTCAAATGGTTTTATTGCTCACCAAAAATAATTAGAACTGAAATCCAGAGAAAATAATGAAATGTCAATGTATAAGCTAATACTTTGTGGAGGTTTTAATATATTTTGCTTTAAATAAAATGTTGAGATTAGAAAAAGAACTTCTATTCTTTTTGTCTCAACTGGTTGCCATGTAAGAGTAAAAAAATCCTTAGAGATAATTTAAATTGTTTAATTTTTGTACGGTTTGTTCGGTATCGCGGGAAACTGTCGTATCTATATTAACTTTTCTACTTGATATCCCGCGAGGGAGAATCCAAATAACCGATCACTGGTGATAACCAAAACTCACTAATTACAAAAAGACCGGTCAAGTGCGAGACGGACTCGCCCACCGAGTGTTTCGTTCAAAGGCCATAGTCGGGTTTCCATAGTAAGTCGGCCCTTAAATCAATTTGACTCAGAGATTTTTTTGTAGTGAAGGTTATTTATGTTAAGTATCAACATCCTATTAGTGACAGTTTTTGACTTATTATTTTTTGAAGTTTTTTCTTTAATGTATTGTATTTCGGGATGTATTCAAGCGATTGGCTTAAAATTTTAAAATGATGTTTTTTAGCTAGATATGCATGGATACTCAAAAAACGAATAGCAGTTGTCATTAAAAAAAAATAAGACAAAAAATAAAACTTTTTTTTAATGTGGCCGTGAAGTAGTGACACCTCTAATTCTTTTTCTAGTTATAGTCCAAACATTGGCCTACTACTTGCCTAAATATCTAAATTTTCCAGGCGGAACTTCCTACCAAAAATCAGCAAAATATGTGGTCTGTACTTCTGTATGCAATCGCCGTTTTTCAATGTAGTATACAAACTAAAAATAAGAGGTAAGGAACCCTAAAAAATATTAAACAAAAATCAACCTTATTTTCTTACTACATGGTGCGATTCACTATGGCTTAGAAAAAGTAGTACTACTTAATTTAATTACAAACAATTACTAAGTTTTGGTTGTCACCTGTCAAAATGTGTGCGTGGTTAAAGATTGTATGCGTGGCATTACTGGCATTATCTCCGCGTAGAATCCCAAATAGCATTTAGCAGCACATCAGCCTATTTAAGAACGTTTCTTTCCCCGAACGCAACTAATGTGCGGGAACACGCGACCCGCGCATCAGCTAGTGCTGGTAGCAATTCAAATATTTTGAGTCAACGGACTCGACTCGTTTTTACGAGGCTCTGAGCTAAAAAAAAAAACCGAGTTTTTCAAGTCCCGAATTGAGTCCTTTATTGAATCTTTTTAAGGATGACTCACGCTAAGCCAGCCCGAGGCCGAGGCGTGCGACATGTCATTTTCTATGTCTGCTGATTGGTGATCAAGTGGTGCTTTCCATAGAAAACGAAGCGCCGGAAGCTCTGGCCCGACTCCGGCGTAGTCTAAATGAAGCGCCGGAAGCTCCGGCCCGACTCCGGCTTAGTCTAAATGAACCGCCGGAAGCTCCGGCCCGACTCCGGCCTAGTCTAGCGTCAGTCCTCCTTTAAATTCAACTTAATAGAGAGAGAGAGAACTCCGTCAGCAATTTTGTAGGTTTTATCTAAATACTAGTAGTGTTAGGTATTAATGCAGTTAATTTTTTGTTAAAAAAATAGTTCACTGTAAAGGAGTCTTTAAAAAATGGGCCTCTAATAATTTATAAAAAAAACTCGAATTTTGACTTATGGAGTTATAACTCATTATAAAAAAATGAATTTAGTCTTAAAGCCGATGACTCGAAGGACTCGAGTTTTAACTAACACAAACACCAGCCACGTATCACAAAAAATGGGCCTCTAATGATTTGAGAAAAAAAACTCGAGTCTTGACTTATCGAGTTTTAATTCATTATAAAAACTGAATTGAGCCTTAAAGCAGATGACTCGAAGGACTCGAGTTTTATTTTAACCAACACTAACACCATCCACTTGCCACGCATGTCAGACGTAACAGCCATTGGAAAACTAGTTTGAAATAGAATCTATGGCGAGGGAATAGGGTAGATAATTGAATATGTTTACCAATGCCTGTTAAAACTGTGTGTGGTGGGTTAGTGCTAATCTTTCAATGTTTGTTTGTCGCACTTTTACTCACAAACTTATTATAATTGCTTGGTGATTTCATATTTACGCCAGTTTCTTGGTTCTATAAAATAGCGAAGAAACTGCAATAAATCCAGCGACGTCAACTTGAATTGTTAAGAAGCTGTCAATACCTAAAGCGCGCACACTGTCTATTTGTATCGGAGTAAATGAGATAGCACTGTCGCATGTTACTGGGCCTGGACAAGGGAATAATAAGAAAAATATTTAAATAAAAAAAAGTGGATTATTAGTGTAATATTTTACTCAACAGCGGGTTAGATATAAATGTTTTGTAATTGTGATTTTAATTGCAGACCCATAAGTCAAAACAATAAAGACATAAAACCGTTTAATTGTGATTTTAAGACCAATCTTTGCAATTATTTTCTATCGAGCCGATTTCGTTCAATCATGTATCGAGTACAACCACGGTCTTTGAAATATAATTAATATGAACATATATTTTTCTTACTTGACTAAAACAAATAGTCTTTCTTACAAAACTGTTTAAGTAACATCAATTTCAAGGACATTGGGTCAACTAGGATAGGCTGTCAACACAGCCTCTTAAAACGGATGCCGGACGTATTATGAAGTTATTATTTAAATTGCAGTTACGATGCCGGATGCAAATACGAGTATCTGCGCCTAAGAAGACCCGGTTCTTAGATTATGCTTGCAAACTTTGAAATTTTTGCAATTTTAAAAGTGTGAATGGCTTTAACTTAGCGCCCTTGTACGCTAGTACAGTCACGTCTGAAAACATCGACACGATCGAAGTGCCAAAAATATGTATACACGACCTTACGGCCCATATATTAGGGTAGTATATACATATTTTTGGCACTTTGTCCGTATCGATATTTTCAGACGTGACCGTACCATAGAGAAATACGCAAGTTCATATTATCATACGAAAAGTAAAAAAATTAAAACAAGGATCTCCACCTCCGCCTCCTTTTGTGTAGTATAATATATGTACATATAGTACAGTCAGCATCAAAAGTAACTGATGAAACAACGCACCAAAAGTATCTGATATTCCGGATAACTTTTCCAAATATAGATAAATTTCTAAAATTCACGCTCAAAAGTATATCTTTTACAGTCTTTGTTGCTCTATATTAAAGACATCACCTTTTGTTAAGCTGTTACAGAATGGTAAATACTTATGAAACCTTATTTGATCCGTTACTTTTGATGCTGACTGTACCTACACCGTACTACATATACACGGTGATTTCTGGGTCGTGATCCAGAACCACTTTTTCTGAATCTATAAATGATTTACATTATCATACGGTAGTATTTGATTGAAAGATGATTAGTTTAATTTTTATTATTTTTCAAGTAAAATTAATCTTATATGAAGTAATCATGGTCACCCTATGACTTTTGACATACGCTGTATGGAAAGCGACAAGACGTCACATTGAGTAGGGTGACCAAACTGTATGCAAACATGTTTTTTTCTACTTGTCATCTGAAAAATAATCATAATTATTGGTGATAATAAATAATGAGCAACATCATTAGACTCGTCTTTGAATTCTGTGTGATGTCTCGTTCTCTTGCTCCACGACCCCGAAATCACCCTGTATTTCAAAACCTAACTTTTAATATCAACAAAACTGGCCACTCACGCAATTTTCCATATTTAGTAGACTAAAATTTCTTGAGTGACCAGTTTTTTTTTGAATAGGACATGTTTCGAACAACTTATAAGTTTAATAAGTACCCATTTGTAAATTGCCTAGTTTTTAAGCAATTTTAATATTCAGACTGAGTTTTTGGGAGTTATATATTTAGAATGATATTTATTTATACAGTACAATACAATACAATACAAATCCTCTTTATTGCACAACCTCTGAAAAAATGTACATGGAAACACATAAAATACATGAAGATAGAGGTAAACAACAGGCGGCTTTATCGCTACAGAGCGATCTCTTCCAGACAACCTTTAGGTAGTAGGTAGGTATTTATAATAGTTTAACGTTGAGTTTATTTGGGCGTTCGTGGTTAGTACGAATCTAATCATAAAAACTAAATAGGTAATAACGCTTCAGAGGTATCTAACAGGCATTTTGCGATTTTTGCTTAGGTGTCCAAATGTTTCTTATATATCTCACAAAGAACGGGGAAGAAATAGAAAAACGTTATTTCATCCAAAATCTGCCGATTTCGTCGAACTGACAGAACACGATTAAGTTAGCTTTTAAGGAAATTGTGAGGGCGACGGCCGCGATTGGTAGAATTATATCTTTTGTCACTTTTCCGTTGCCGGAAATTAGAGGTTCCCGCGAAAACCTTAAATGTACTTCCGGTCGGAGGCAATTATCATCTTTATTTACAAAAAATGGGCTTTTGCGTGATTTTTAGGGTTCCGTACCCAAAAGGTCAAACGGGACCCTATTACTGAGACTTCGCTACCCGTCCGTCTGTCACCACGCTGTATCTCATGAACCGTGATAGCTAGACAGTTGAAATTTTCGCAGATGATGTATTTCTGTTGCCGCTATAACAACAATACTAAAAACAGAATAAAATAAATATTTAAGTGGGGCTCCCATACAACAAACATATTTTTTTTGCCGTTTTTATAAATAATGGTACGGAACCCTTCGTGCGCGAGTCCGACTCGCACTTGGCCGGTTTATTGTTTAGGGCCAACACACATACCCACGATACGACGTCGTTTCTACAAGGAGCAATGTATTTAAAAAAATGAATTGTACAAAAAATTTGACCTTACGCCCATGTGACGGTACGAAACGGCCAAGCCCTCTAATTTTGACTAAGGAGTAGAGTTTGTGAAGTTCGAGCTTGGCTCTACAAGAGATCTGATAACTTTTTGACAGTTCGAGCCTTATGGTTTCGTCTTGGCAAAATTTTACATGAAAATATTTTTGATGGGGTAGATTGCACCAAACTGTTTCTTACCGGTAATGCGTTCGCAAAATTTTATTGTGTGTAAAATTTCATAGAAAACCGTTGAGTGACGTTGATCAGTCTGTCCAGTGTGGTTGGTACAACTGGCCTTAAGAGCCACCCCACACTAGCGTCTCTCGAGCGTCGGGGTCTAGTCAACTCTATAGACATCCCTACTTACATTGTGTAAATTTATTGATTTCCGCTACCTAAAGGTTGTCTGAAAGAAATCGCTGTTTAGCGATAAGACCGCCTATTGTTTACCTCTACTTCTGATACTGTTTTCTCTCTGTATTGTTTATATTGAGGTGTGCAAAGAGTATTTGTATTGTAGAGTCTGTGCGGAAAGAGAAGAGTCATACGGCCCGATTCGAAGAATGAGATACGATAGCGATAAGTTCTGGTTTAGATAAGTTCTCCTATAGATTTCGTTTGTATGTCGTATAATTAAATATATAAAAATAAATAAATAAATATTATAGGACATTATTACACAAATTGACTAAGTCCCACAGTAAGCTCAATAAGGCTTGTGTTGTGGGTACTTAGACAACGATATATATAATATATAAATACTTAAATACATAGAAAACACCCATAACTCAGGAACAAATATTCGTGCTCATCACACCAATAAATGCCCTTACCAGGATTTGAACCCAGGACCATCAGCTTCATAGGCAGGGTCACTACCCACTGGGCCAGACCGGTTGTCAAAACTCCTAAGCAACATCTTATCGAGCTGCTTCCAAGGGACAGAAGCAGCTCGATTCGGGCAATCAATGTCACTTTGACGTTAGAAATATCGTAGATAGATCTTATTGGGATCACAGCGGAATCAAAATAAACGTCAATTTTGACATGTCGTTTAGTTATCGATCTTTTAAAGATCTTTCCAAGATCTTAAACGTGTCTTAATCATTCTTCGAATCGGGCCGATATAATGTATGGGCTCCCTTACATTCCGCTCTCGACTACACACGACTCTTTTCTTTCCGCACAGACTCTAGCTGCTGCTAGACGCGACGTTGGCGAAACTGCGCAGCGATGTCATTTTCCATAGCGCCAACTAGACGTCGACGCTCAAAAGACGCTATTGCGCTAGTTAATTTTTTAATAAGTTTATTAAAAAAAATATATATATATTTAATAGAAAAGTCCTTTTATAGTGTAAATTAATACCTAAATGTCTCAATTACTTCTTGATTTTAATGTTTTCGTTTTTAAATATGGCCGCCTTTCATTCCAAAGTTTATTATTCTGCAAATTATTTTTTTGTTATTATTAAAGAATAATCATCATATATTGCATTTGTTTTACATTTTTGTTATTAGTTATTTATTTTATTTTATTGATGATATTATTATTCATAAACATATTGAAATTGAAATATATTGAAATAGTGTTGGGTGGCCCTAAGACTGAGACTACTTTTGATATGTCGGCACTGGTCCTAAGACAGACTATTTTTGATATGTTGAACTAGTGTATAGGTAATTTTGTTAAGTAACTATTTAACTGTAATTGGTTCTTTTTTCCTAGGTAAGTATATTTTATAGTTTATGATTTTATTTTATTTCTAGGTTTAACTTAAGTTTTAATACTGTAATATTATATATTAGTTTAGTTAGTTCGTAAAATTGATGTATTTAATGAATACTTAATTACTAGGTATGTAAGTATAAATATTTTGTGCAGAAACAGACTTTCAAACCAACTAATTCTATGTTCTTTAACTCCTTTCACAAACTTGCCGAAGTTTATATTCAGCAAACAGTGCACGCTTAAACCATATATCACCAAGTTTTCAGGAGCACGGAAGTTGCACCGCCAAGTCCGCTGACCAACACGGTGAACGAGAATTGCAAAGCAGCTGCACTCGAGTTGTTTACCGTGTAGTGTAGTGGTGTGCCCTTCTTGTTTAGGTACCAGGAATATTGCCACGTATATTATCGGCAGTTCAGATCAGTAAGGTGCCTACGATTTGGTAGGTAGGTAGATTTGAGCATTTGCGCCGTAATACTGATAGCCGTTAGAGCCCTTTACATTCTACAGTGATGTCTGTATTTTTTTTAATAAAATTATATATAATAGAGAGAGGTTACGACCCGATGGACTAGTTATGTGATTTTATTCAGTTAAAGGTGGCCAAATCATCCACATTATCAAGATTTATCAATGACTTTTTGGTATCGATATTTGAGTTAAGATATGACTGTATCTACACTCTGAAGTGACTTTAAGTAGCATTACCTATCTTTAAATGTGTGTGCAATCCTATCTATAGTTTAATATAATGAAAATACAATTGCTCACCAAAAAATAAGCATCAGTTTCGTAGGCAAGGTCTCTGCCAACTAGGCAAAAACGGCAAATATTGCTGGCAATATTTCCAGATCACGCAATTTTCCCGTGAATGAGACATCACTACTTTACTAAAGCATTGTGCGCCCAGACTACGGCAAACTCAAACTTGGCTCGAGTGAGGTGAGTGTAAGAGGCTATTATAATGTATGGTTGTTGAGTTTTACATTATCTGTTGTCCTACGTTGTCTGTGCGTCTTTCTGAAATTAAATAGGCTCCAAAGTTTGCACACACTAGTATGGAAGGTGGAGGTAAGGGATGGAATCTCCATATACCAAAAAGTGTCATCAAAAAACCTTAAATAGGTGGCGCTACAATACCTAGAATACGTGAAAAAAAAAAAAACAAATCACAGACAGCGCACTTCACTCCGTCAATAACGCCTAGGTTGTTAGCTACTCTATCGCTACTTTGGAGAGATTTGTAACTATTATTTATAGCTCACAGCTGGACAATTTTGCAACAGTTCTACCATACGAGATTTTTACTCCCTATAATTCCACACTCCACCCACTAGGCAGTAGCATATATGAGAATATAGCCCGCGAGCCTGAAACAGATTTCCATGCCCAATAGCGAGGGTGATTTCTCGTAAACTGCGATGTGTAATGAACCCTCGTGGTCGTCAGCTGCTACTCCGTTGTTTTTTTTTACATATTTGGGTGGTTGCCGTTTTTCAACTCACCGCTCACGCAATGGAGCCGTAGATTCGCAAAGATTACACATCGCAGTTAACCACTTTACGAGTTATGGCTAGAGATATGATTATAGATGAAATTTGTTTTGACGACCGGTTTGGCCTAGTGGGTAGTGACCCTGCCTACGAAGCTGATGGTCCCGGGTTCAAATCCTGGTAAGGGCATTTATTCGTGTGATGAGCATGGATATTTGTTCCTGAGTCATGGGTGTTTTCTATGTATTTAAGTATTTATATATTATATATATCGTTGTCTAAGTACCCTCAACACAAGCCTTATTGAGCTTACTGTGGGACTTAGTCAATTTGTGTAATAATGTCGTATAATATTTATTATTTATTTGTGCTTGGCGTGCGGTCTAATAGAAGCGCCATTCTTGATGTAGCACTTGGCATAAAAACTTAGTATGGTATATCTCTATGTGCACTGTTAGAAGCCTAGTTGAGGCCGTTGAGGGTACCTTGACGGGGTTTACCACGCCCAAATTGTAATTACATTCAGTTTGTGAGTTAACGTTTATATAAAATGACCCGTTTTCGTTCCTCTTGAGTGTACAATGAATTTACATTGACACTTGTACACTTCTGAAGCGTTACAAAAGCGTTGCAAGAAAAAACAAGTAAATGACTTAACTCGGTAACAGTCTTATCGGACCGTGTTCCTTGTGTTCACGTAGCTTCGAGCGGTATCCTTTTAAAATCAGTTTAGATTTTGATATTAATTCGATTCGGGAAATGCAATAGTTAAGTCAAAAGGCATTTCGTTTGCACTTATTGATGTATCATAATAGTACATTACGATACAAGTGCGAAAAATAGGAAATTCGAAACGAGTGGCGATAAATTAAAACACGACCGAAGGGAGTGTTTTAAATCGACACGAATTGCGAATTACCTATTCGCACATGTATCGTACAAAGTTTTACAGTACATATGGCCATTTAAGTGTTCGACACAGTAACGTAATATGCTAATTTTCGCACTAGTGCGGTAAAGTAGAGCCATATGTACTGTAAAGGTATAAAAAAATTAACGTTGTGCATTTTTGATATTTTGGAAAGGTTAGGGAATAATTTTGCACGGATTGCTTTAATTATCAGTATAAAAGTACGACCATTTATGTGGTAAAATACAATATTCATTTATTGCGCTATCGTGCACAAACATGACAAATTATGTTACATTAAAAATGTAACACTTCAGAACTATTACAATTATTTATCATTAAAAATGCACAACGTTAATATTCAAGTCGCGGCGGCGGTCTACTGGCTTCAATGACATTGTAACAGTTTTTCGATCGCGGGACCGATTTTTGAATTTCGAGCGGTTGAATTCGTCACTCGAAAATCTGTGGAAAACGGCGAAATGCTATTTTTTGAAATACGAGCGATAGACATTGGGAATCGAGTGGTATTGGCCACTCGTTTACAATGCCATTACGAGAATTTAAATGCATAGTAGTGGAGATATTATTGAACAAAATACACGAAATCGAGTGGTCGAAATTCAAAAATCGGCCCCCAGATCACGTGTTCGTCTTACGAATTTTCAGTCTGACGAATCTGTCAGTCACGTGACCTGTCGCGAGTTTAACATTTTTTCCCCATCACAAAAAGTGCACAGCGCCGCTAAAGAAGTTTTCACTTCAAAAATTAATGTTGAATACCGCTTTATGAGGAAGCTAACGCAAAATCGTATCGCTCTGTCAGCATGTCGGAGAACGACTAAATCGTGCCATCTATCATCTTTAAGAGGCGTTTTATTACGCGACATTTGACATACATAGAGCAAGCTAGAGTGTTACACCTGAGTGGCGTTCGACGCAGTTCCGTCAAGGCGTCATAGAGTGCGCTGTAAAAACAATTGATATCGAGAACAATTGAAGTTATGCTGTCAATCAATCTTCCGACGAGATAGATTGGGAGATGATGTCTTCGGCGGTTCCTATGTCAAACGCACTGGTTAGCTTAAGATAAGAAATTTAACGAGTGCTTTCATTTGTTATAAGTCTTATCAAATAAAGACTGTGTGTTGAGTATCGTATTTCATTGAAAGCCCTCATCATCCACGATTGAACGTTCTGATGTGCTGTCTCTAGTCAGTGTGAGGTCTATCTATTGCTAGAATTAATATCGCTGTTATTTGGCTACTTACAGATTTATAATCATTTTTTTTGTTAGTCTAGTGTCCTACTGCCGGGCAAAGGCCTCGTTTTCTCCACTCGACTCTGTCGTTGGCACTTTCCCATCATTTTGGATACAATGCGTTCAAGTCGTCATCAAGACTTGTGATCTCCGAGATGCAAGCTCCTCTCACGACTCGCATGATATGCCGGTGGCCGAAAGGTGGCGTTTTAAGACATCCTTGTAGCACAGGTACTGCCCACCAGCCTTGCGCTTATCTGTGGCTAGCTCAGACTAAAACACTGCGTTTGGCAGGCTCGATGGTGCCATACGTACAAGGTGTCCACACCAACGCAATTGGATTTTTATGAGCAGACATTCCATACCCGGCATGCCCGTTGGACCTCCGAGTTTGGAACACGGTCCTGCCAATTCAACCGTAGTATTGCTCGGAGACATCGTAGATGGAATGTCCCCTTTCTATAGACACCAAGTCTGGCTAGTAGTAAGGATTAGTGGATATATGCTATTGTGTAATATAGTTTAAGAAGTATCAGAAAATATATTTGGCTTACGAATACTATGTAATTACATAGGTTCGTAGGTTTCGTAGGTAAATTTAGATTTTATTGTATTTTGGATTTTCATTAAGTTTTTTACAGTCAGTGGTGGAAGTGCACTACTTTATGAATGAATTACATTCCTTATGTGTCCATGCAGTTTTGCAGCTTGCTGTACACACTAACCTTGGCTTGTGTGTGTAACTGAACTGTAATTATATTTGATCATTGTTTTTTTTTTTTTTTTAAATGAGAACCTGTAATTGGCTCTTGGCCTGTAACTTATAGAAATGTATAAAAAAAATGTTTTTTCACATTTCATTTCATTTCTATTGTATCTTATAGAAATGTTTAAAGCTGTTGGTTTTCCATGTATGTAATAAATATAAATAAATAACATGTATGTGCTGTTTTAATCCTCACCTCTATATCTGATGCTTACGCCAACGATTTCCGACATATTGAGTATTTACACGTTTTAATGGGAAACTACCATGAATAAACGTGAATTATTAAATCTGTACCCCTAGTGTAAATAAATTCGATTTCGAAACGTGACGTACGCGTTTGCGTTTAGTCTCATTTTGTATGTGATTTAGAAAGAGCGCGCCAAGCGGGACGTTTTGGAAACTCAAAATCCTATACAAAATGAGACTTAACGCAAACGCGTTCGTCACGTTATAACGTCGATTAAATTTACACTAGGGGTACTGAATAGGGTTACTTCGTCCGTTTGACTCTCTCGCTCTCGCCAAGCAATCCGAACTGCACCCTGTTAAACTTCTTTTCCCTAGCTCGTTAACAGAACTTGTATTTTCCAGTTACTTCCAGTTATTGCAACTCTGTTCCGAGCTATTTGTTGTAACTTCCAACTAGTTTGTTATTTCTTGCTAGTGTTTAAACTTGCTCGTGGAAGTTCATTTCAATATTAATTAATTGCAGTTTAGAATTTCACTTCGAAAACAATAATGAATAGATTTAAAGATGTGAAACGGTCGAATTCTTAGGCTTATGAAAAAACACGACTACTTTTGAGCTTCACAGCGGCCGCTAGTGGCCTAAACGTGAAGTAAGCGGACTGGAAAATACGATAATCTGTATTCAAGGAATACGGTGGGTGATTGTATCTTGGAATATGTGGTTAGAAAATCTGATGACCTATCTAGCCTAGCGGGTAGTAACGCTGCCTATGAAACCGATGGTCTAGGGTTCAAATCTTGGTAAGGGCATTTATTCGTGTGATGAGCATGGATATTTGATTTTGTTCCTGAGTCATGGATGTTTTCTATGTATTTAAATATTTATAAATAATTATATATATACCGTTGTCTAGGTACCCTCAACACAACCCTTATTGAGTTTACTGTGGGACTTAATCAATGCCAAATATATATGGCAGCTTAACTAGTGCTGGTTTAGTCTCACGGCCCGATTCGAATTTAAAATAAATTAAATACCATTTATTTTCTGGCTACTAAGGCCAATATATACATACCTTACAGACTAACATATATACAATAATAAAAATCTTAAAATCATTTTGACGACGCAGTTTTCGGTTGCGCCACCTGTTCTGGTGCGGGATTCGGCAGATTCCCACGAAACCGCCGAAATATCACACCTTTCGGCCAGAAGTCTGCGCTCGCGATGGTTTACAGCACTAGGTTACCGGCGGTTGGTTTTAAGATACGTGAAATATTACGATATGGATATTGACGTTTTTGTTTGAGGAAACGTTACTTTTGACGCTGACATATCCATTCCATATCGTATCTAGACCTAATTTGACGTATCTTAAAGGACATAAGTAAGTGACGTACCTTTAGAGAAATTAAACTTTAGTTGGAACCCTTCATGGTGACGCATTCACTGCGCGAGCTACGCGTTATTGAGACACGGAGAAAATCGTATGTAGCGAAAAGCGTCCACAGAGAACCCGCCTAGTGGGTTGAACACAAACGACGTGTCAACCGCAGGCCTCGAGGCATTATGCAACAATCATAAACAAGGGACAATGAAGTAATCATGAAACAATGTAACCACACACACAAATCAACTGGCCTACTTGGAAACACGACTTTAGATCGAATTACAAGACCCGAGTTAATAATTAACCTTTTAGTGATGTGATGTGTTTTAGTGTGTGTTGTTTTGTGTGTGTGATGTGTGACTTTACACGGATTTGAGCAATAAATAGTTATTTGTTTGACTAAGGGGAAGTTGTTGTTTAACTCTTTGTACTGATTTTGATATCCGAGCAAGTGAAAGACTACAAATTGAAATACGAGCTAAGCGAATAGTTCGAGCAGTGACATTTTGAGTGAGGCGCGAGTAAAACATAAAAAATTTCATCGCATCAACGCTAGAAAAATAAGAACTGAAAAAAAAAAACAAATTAAATCAAAATGAGCACTTTTAATTTTATAATTCAAAATCATCACTTAATTATAAGTCAAGTCAATCAGCCGACATATCTCAAAATATGATTAAATTACTTTTTTGTTTTGTTTTTATGCTACTTGGTGTCAAACAATAATACAATAATAATATAATATAATATTAATAATATAATATTTTAAGAAAGATAAAAGGTCCAGATTTTGTTTTATGTAAGATTCACCAATTTTTTTATTATTATACTACGTCAGTGGCAAACAAGCATACGGCCCGCCTGATGGTAAGCAGTCTCCGTAGCCTATGTACGCCTGCAACTCCAGAGGAGTTACATGCGCATTGCCGACCCTAACACTCCGCACCCTCGTTGAGCTTATTCAACGGTAGGAACAAAACACTATGAACAACACAACGAATTAAATAAAATTGTTAAATTGTTAATTACAGGACATTATTACACAAATTGACTAAGTCCCACAGTAAGCTCAATAAGGCTTGTGTTGAGGGTACTTAGACAACGATATATATAATTTATAAATATTTATAAATACTTAAATACATAGAAAACACCCATGACTCAGGAACAAATATCCATGCTCATCACACGAATAAATGCCAAGCGCTGCGCTGGTGGCCTAGCGGTAAGAGCGTGCGACTTGCAAACCGGAGGTCGCGGGTTCAAACCCCGGCTCGTACCAATGAGTTTTTCGGAACTTATGTACGAAATATCATTTGATATTTACCAGTCGCTTTTCGGTGAAGGAAAACATCGTGAGGAAACCGGACTTATCCCAACAAGGCCTAGTTTATCCTCTGGGTTGGAAGGTCAGATGGCAGTCGCTTTCCTAAAAACTAGTGCCTACGCCAAATCTTGGGATTAGTTGTCATGCGGACCCCAGGCTCCTATGAGCCGTGGCAAAATGCCGGGACAACGCGAGGAAGAAGATCTCACAAATAAATGTCCTTACCAGGATTTGAACCCGGGACCATCAGCTTCGTAGGCAGGGTCACTACCCACTAGGCCAAACCGGTCGTCAAAAATAATTAATTGTTAAAATTGAATAAAATACAACTTTCTCATCAGTCAATTGAAGAATAAAGGTAGCCTTTATGAACTGGTGTTGCTTATTTTCAGCCAATAACAAATGCAGTCGACACCATTACTGTAACAGTACTGCAGTACGATATTACTGTCAACTGCATTACTACCGCTAATGTCTAACGGCCCGATTCGAAGAATGATTATACGATAACGATAATTTCTGGTTTAGATAAGTTCATATTTAGATATCGTTATGTCGTATAATTGACAGAAGTACGAGTAGCTCGATTCGGGCAAAAAATGCCACTTTGACGTAAGAAATATCGTAGATAGATCTTATTGGGATCACAGCGGAAACGAAATTAACGTCAATTTTGACATGTCGTTTACTTATTGATCTTTTAAAGATCTTTCCAAGATCTTAAAGGTGTCTTAACCATTCTTTGAATAGGGCCGTAAATCGATGTTACTGCCAGAAAATTTATATTTGCAGCAGAAATGCAGTCGGCAGTAATACCGCGCTGCAATACTGCAGCAGTTATGCTGGTGTACTCTGAATCCGAACGGTACATTAATTTTTATATGTGATAATACTGATAATAATCCTCCGGGTCACGGAATGCCCCAGAATCTCATCACATCACTACCTACTCCAGAACCGGGTGACTTACACACATGTTCTTTATTTCTAAACAGCCTACATTCCCTGCTATTTGAATGGACTTGCGTCCTTCTGCGCCTGAGAAAAGGATTTGGGTACACAATTGAAATTGAGGGGATTGAATATTGATTGCAAATATATTGTGGGTTTCGGCAATAGTTTGAGGGCCGCGGATGTATTGTCAGATCTGACAAAGGTTACGTACGAATCAGCAAGCCAATTTCTTAGGTTAAGTATTGTATGGGTGCGGTTTAAGAGGAATTTCCATTCGTGCATACCGGGGAATGGAGCCCAATTCAGAGTCAAAAACTTGTTACGGTTTTTAACCCTTAAACAGGCCTGACGCATTTTTTACTTTTGGTTACTGATTCCAATAGACGAAAAAAAGAAACATTTATTTCAGACTACAGGTCCTTGGCCAGTAAACATCTGTATCTGTGTATCTTCTTCTTTCTTGCGTTGTCCCGGCATTTCGTCACGGCTCTTGGGAGCCTGGGGTTTGACAACTAATCCCCAGAATCGGAGTAGGCACTAGTTTTTACGAAAGCTACTGCCATTTGATATCCCAACCCAGGGGGTAAACTAGGCCTTATTGGGATTAGTCCGGTTTCCTCACGATGTTTTTCACCGAAAAGCGACTGGTAAATATCAAATGATATTTCGTACATAAGTTCCTAAAAACTCATTGGTACGAGCCGGGGTTAGAACTCGCGACCGCCGGATTGAAAGTCGCACGTTCTTACCGCTGGTTCACCAGCGCTTCGTCGCCGGGCGGTTAGACTAAATACTTATTACTCGGAATACGAGTGAATGATAAAGGTGACCTTAAAGTCCTCATTTACACAAGTAATCAAGCTAAAAAGCTGCTATTTATTATCATAGGATTCGTAAACAATAACATATCATACAAACATGGAGCCCAGAATTCACTTTCATCCAATTTACCAGTAAATCAGGCCAGGCAAACATCCCGGAATCCGCAGGTAAACCTTATTTTCCCTAAAACTCACATAAATATTGTTTCTATCCCGACACATTTCCTCCAAGATAGTTTTTCTGTAAGATAAGTTACTCGTGAACGCATTGGGGAAGGGTGGTTCCCGTTTCACGTAAATTGTGAGAGATTTATATTGAACGAGTCATGGTGATAAACGTTAATCGTTAACGGCAATTGAAAAAGAACCGGTCCGATACGACCTTCAATTCTTCAAGAAAAGTGCGGACTCCCATGTTAAAAAGAAACGTCTTAGAGCAGTATGTTATGAAAAATATTCAGAGTCGGATCCCCTTTGGACATAATACCAAATATTATCTTTGCCTTGCCTTTAGCACTTCACATAACTCAATTCAAAGAACTAAAAATGTAATAAAGATAAGATAAAGATAAAGACATTTTGACGACCGGTCTGGCCTAGTGGGTAGTGACCCTGCCTATGAAGCTGATGGTCCCGGGTTCAAATCCTGGTAAGAGCATATATTTGTGTGATAAACACGGATATTTGTTTCTGAGTCATGGGTGTTTATATGTATTTAAGTATTTATAATTATAATATATTATATATATATATCGTTGTCTAGGTACCTACAACACAAGCCTTATTGAGCTTACTGTGGGACTTAGTCAATTTGTGTAATAATGTCCTATAATATTTATTTATTATTATTTATTATTTATTTACATAACTCAATTCAAAGAACTAAAAATGTAATAAAGATAAGATAAAGGTAAAGGCATTTTATTATTCAAGTAGGCATATTACAATGCGCTTATGAACGTCAAATAAAGCTACACCGGCTCTAACCCTACACCTCTGACCCGAGAAGATTTAAATCCCTGCTCAATTGGAGGAGGGTATCCCAATATGGACCGGCAAGAAACTCGGCGGGACACATCTTTACAAAACATTACATCTTATTATTAACATGCATTAAATAAGAAAAAAATACTATTTAGATTAATATAGAAATCATGCAATTACATACAGTAGCTACTTTTCTTTTTAGAAATTTGTTAAAAAATATATATGCCATGTCAAATCATACAAATAAAGAAAACTTTTTTCTCTGTTTTCTTTCAGAAAATATATCGATTTTTTGCAAAAAGAAAAGAAAAATAATAATAATAAAGAAATGAGAATATAAATTATATAAATCTGACAGATTGCTATACCTACAAAAAAAATATTCAGAACTGCCTTACCTTCCAAAAACGTATTTGGAATAGTACGCCAATTATATAATATGCTTCCAAATTCCATCATACAGCCCAATTCGAACTTTATGATACGTCAAATATTAGCTCTTAGATACGATATGGATCGGATATTTCACTGTTAAAAGTGAGTCTAGAAACGATATGGATTGTATGTCAGTGTCAAAAATGACGTTTCTTCGAATAAAAACGTCACAGCTAAAGTTCGAATCGGACCGTTGTTGTTAGAATTAGGAAGCAACCGCGTAGAGGCTCTACGGCGTAGTCTCGTAGCTTCGTAGCACCTCGCTCGTAGCTCGTATGGATCAATCAGAGGGATTGTAATTCCGCTCGCGAGGGTGTTAAGTGCGCTTCTTTGTAAGCGGAGACGTGGTAAATATATACTGATGTACAGCTAACGTATAAATAAGTTTTTGGCAAAAATTTCATTTTTGGTACAAGCGTTTAGCGCTGACTGTACTTTTCTTTCCACAGGCAACTAATACTCATCGAGACAATTCTAAAAACCCCAAACACAATTCGGTTACGTTGTTTTATCACAGAGTTCCTATGGCTACCTCCTGTCTCCATCACCAGATCAGCTTGATAGTACCACAATATTGCATTGTCACCCGACTTACATATGTATGCAAATTTTCAGCTTCATCGAAAACCGGAATGTGGGTCAAATTTAATTAGCAAGATTTGATTACAGACCGACAGACGGACAACGGGACAGGTGAAACTAAATAAAAGCTTGTAAAATATCGATATTGACAAAGTGCCAATAATATAAGGTCGTGTGTACACCTACACCTTATTGCCCATATATTACACATCTGCGCTCAAGAAGTTGCGGGCGAAATTCAATAAATAGAACACTTCTGTAATATTATTTAAGGTAGTGTATATATATATTTATTAAATTAAATACGTTATTTATATTAAGCATTCCATACAAATTACAATGGGTCCTTCCACCATAAAATTTAAAATTTAATTTAATTTATTAATTTAATTTAATTTATTTGAATTATTTATTTTATTTATTAATATTATAAATTTAATTTAATTTATTTTATTTTTAATTTTATATATATATATATATATATTTGACGCTTTGTCCATATATATATTTGTAGATGCACTGTACGTGTACAGTCATGATATTAAATATCCATACGGACAAAGTGTCAAAAATATGTACACATTACCTGGATATAATATTACGGGCAATAAAACCATGTGTACATATTTTGACACTTTGTCCGTGTTGATATTTACTACCTTGACTGTACAATACACAGGTGTTATTCGAACTTACAAATGGAATTTATTATGACATCACTAATATTATTAGGTAAGTACCAGTAAGATACAAGTGACATCAAATTTTGCTACTAGAAGTATGGCTATAAGCTATGAGCGGTATTCTGAGAATCTGTACCCCTAGTGTAAATTTAGTCGATAGCTCATAGTCTCTGTTGCACACTCTTTGCAGCATCAGGCTTATTTTTCTTATTTGTCTATTATAAATTCAAATTCAAAATTGACTTAAAAAGTATTTGTCATTCGGATTACTTCAGGTTACTTATTTATACTGATTTGGTTGTGTCGATGATGTGATTTTCTATTTATTGTAAATATTTATTAAAACAATATCAAAGGTATATTCCTCCCTTTTATTCATACAGTCCACCATACCATACCATCTTTTTTAGTCTCATTTTGTATGGGTTTTTGAACAGCGCGCCAAGTGGGACGTTTTGGAACGTCAAAAATCTCATACAAAATGACACTTAACGCAAACGCGTACGTCACGTTTCGCTGTCGAAAATATTTACACTAGGGGTACTGTACCCCTAATGTAAATGTATTCGATTGCGAAACGTGACATACGCGTTTTTTGTATGGGATTTAGAAATTTATTCGCTATCGAATAAATTTACACTAGGGTTACTGATAAAATTTTGATATCGATGTGATACGATCGTTCGCGCTGAATATGATATACTTAATAAAAATGTGAACTCAAAATATCGATCGTATTCTGCAATTGACAACAAAATTAGTTCCGTACTACGTGAAGGGTGATATTCATTTTTCCCAATGCGAGCAGTATCGTTCACCCGGGTGTATGCGTGTGTCGAAAAAAAGTCTATCATCGGCCTGATTCGAACTTCAAGATACGACAAATATTACGTCTAAATACGATATGGCTCGTATATGTTACTGTCAGTGATGGATTTCTTAGAAGAAACGTCGCTTTTGACACTGACATATCCGATTCATATCGTATCTAGTATAGAATGTGGAATTTAAAGGAGTGAAATCTCTTATGGTAGAACTGTTGCAAAAGTGTCCAGGTGTCAGCTATAAATAATAGTTCCAAATCTCTCCAGAGTAGCGCTAGGGTAGCTAAGAACCTAGGCGTTATTGACAGAGAGAAGTGAAGTCTATGATTTGATATTATTTTCAAGTATTCTAGGTATTGTAGCGTCAACTATTTAAGGTTTTTTGATGTCATTTTTTGGTAGATGGAGATTTCGTTCCTTACCTTCACCTTCCATAGTATCTACAGCTAAGTTTAGACGTATACTAAAGTTCGAATCATGTCGTCAGCAGATTGAATTGACATTGTCACAGATGACGAGCATGTCTTCTCAAATTAATGTGAGAAAATTGATAAAGTTTAAACCACTTCAAGTAAATTATAAATTTATTTAATAGCATGAGAACCGCAGACTGGATTTTCAATTACGTTACCTTCGGCGTAGACTGTGGCTTTTCGTCTGACATCGTTACTTTAGCTGAACTTAATGATTAAATGTAATATTTGAGATGTTATAAATGACTTTGAAGTGCGGGTATGTTAAACACCGAACGTAGTATTCAAAAAATGATATTTGCACACTAGTATCTATGTTTTTTATTGTGTTTTTGAGTACTCACACTACTAAATATAAATTATAAAATGAAATAGATATCAAACAGTAAAGAAAAAGTGACCACGGTCACCGGTGGCCGAGGCGGGAATCGAATCCGCGTCTTCAGCTCATGCGGCTAATCTCCTGACCATAGACCACCCGGCCGTCCCATATCTGGTGTATACTATGCTATTTTTGTCAGACTTGGTCTTTAGAGTATAATCAATATTTCAGTTTATAAACAAAATCAAGAACTATTACCAGAAAGCCAGCCTTTGGCAGCCAAAATGGCGCCCAGAATTGGACCGGAAACGAATCGGTCAGCAAATATTAAATATCGAATATCAAACATTTATTTAGCAAATCAAATAAGCCACAGGGGCACTTTTACATGGACATTTTACAAACAATAAAAATTACAAAATACAAATATCGAATTGATGAAAAAATATATCCTTTATTAGAGATGTATACTGTCTCTAAATGTCAAATTACACAAAAAAAACTATGATAAAAGAATAAACCCAGCAAATAATAGGTAAAATTCTTTAAAGATGTCTAAGTCTCTAAGTGTCAGAGATAAAATATAAAAGCCATTTTAATATTCGCCTGTTATTAGCTGTTTAAAAGCGGGCTGTCAAAATTGACATTTATGTTGCTAGACTCAATTATTGTGATCGGAAGATTGCTAAAATATGAGATTATTATTTAAAAATCAACACTCGGCCATCCCACTCGTACACCGTCCCGGTGTACATTACTACATTCTGGGTTATCTTATTTATTTATTTAAACTTTATTGCACAAAAAAAAATACAAATGGCGGATATAATGGCGGACCAGTCAACCATAGGGCTAGATAGAAAAGTAAAAATAGTACGAGAAGAAAAGAGAACAGGAACTGAAAGATTATTAAGGTTTGATCTCAAAGGGTTTGCTTCTCTTGTAGCAAAAACCGGCTTTTAACTGCCATATATCGGTAGGTAAGTACACTTACATTAACTTATATTTAATTTATTCATTGTGAAGCCATGTACATTTCAATTAAGATGTTATATATACAAACAAGTCAGACCATAACACCCCGTAGGGGCATACAATATTACTTAAAGCTAATTACAGTTCCTACATAATTAACTAACAAAATAATTACAAGAATGAGAAACTTATACTATAAGTCAATTATTACAGGTCATTATTTTACTGACTGACGAATGTATACGTAATAGATCAATTTATTTTTAATTATATTGTGGCTTAGTTTAGGATAGAAGCTGTACATCATATTTCAATAAAAAAGGGTATTATCTGCTTATAATATATTATAGTGTAAGTGTAACAAACATTCTGGCCAAATGTGTTACCATACTATTCAGTCTTGTCTCAAATAATGGTAAAACCAGTAGGACTAGACATAAGTAATATTTAAAATACCAAGACCAATGTAACCAGAGTCTAGGTATACGTCGAAAATAAATTCACAATTAAACCAGTGAAATTATTAGTAGAACTACATAGACTTAACTACGGCTATGCTAGAATCATAGGAATAAAGGATTTACAATATAACATTAATAAAACATCCACATCCCCGGGTCCCCCCGACCTAAATAATTTGTCTACCCTTTTTCCTATGTTTGTTTCTTTTTGTCGATGCGTGTGGCATTGTACCGTCATTGGCGCTGTATGCTTAGGACAAGTGATTTGTTAGCATTTGTAGGTACAGCGGCGTCAATAGTCGCGGATGAGAAAACGCGCCAAAAGTATCTGCCACACTGAAATACTTTTTAAATTTGATTAATCTGTACAGTTCACTTTCAAGTTATTGACACGATCTCATTGTTCCACACGTGGAAACATATCTCATTTTGTTAAGCTATATGAGAATGGTAGACACTTAGACGTTGTTTGTTCCACCACCTTTAATGGACTAATGCTGTTGGAGGTGGGACGGTGCCAGTGTGTCTACGCAGGTAGCATCCCACACTAACAACCATTCCAAGCTCCAAGGAACCAAGAAAATATATTTACACGTTTAGGTTTTCAAGTCGGTCAAGTTAGTGTAATTCTTTTGTAATGCTAAAATAACGTGACCTACCTATAGATGTTGATGTCAACTTTAGCCAGTATTTTTCCGAGACCACGGCGACAGTGCCATCCTCAAAACGTCGAAGGTAATTTTGGGGTTTAAGTATACGGATAAAAAAGAATAATAATGTCGTGAGAACGAATAAATTTAAATGCCTTGGTTCCGTGCTGCACGAATCTGGTGAAATCGATCACGAGGTTCAAGTCCGAATAAGTGTTGCTTGGGGAAAATGGCGAGAAGTAACCGGTGTCATCTGCGACCCTAGGATACCGGTGAAGCTAAAGGGCCTTGTGTACAAGAGCATCATCCGCCCAGTCCTACTATATGGTGGCGAGACCTGGCCTGTCTTCGGAAGACATCTCCAGCACCTTCACGTTACCGAGATGAAGATGTTGCGATCGATGTGTGGCGTTACGCGATTAGTTCTCATACGTAACGAACATATCCGTGGCAGCCTCGGAATCCGTGGCATATAAGCTGTAGGAAAGTCGCCTCCGATGATTTGGCCATATAAGCCGCAGACCAGTAGACTACGTCGGAAATAGATGCCTGAACCTCACTTTCCAAGGCCCTAGATCATGCGGCCGCGGTAGGCCTAAGAAGCGCTGGCTGGACGTCGTGACACCGCTGTCACGAAGCATGGAAGAGAACAATCTCATACCTGAGGATGCTGAAGACCAGGCAAAGTGGAGAAGATTAAGTAGAAAAGCGGACCCTGGCGCTAGGCCGGGGAAACGCTAGGTTGAAGAAGAAGAAGTATACGGATTAAGTCCTGTAAAAAGTAAAAAATAATGTGAGCGAAACATGGAAGTTTAAATCAATGCTATAACTCTTTGTTAGTGTCATGAACTTGTGGAGAAATTTCACACGTCTAATAAATATACACCGTAAATAACTATATATTTTAGGAGTTTGTAATTTTCTTCTATTGTCGTCATTAGACAGTAAGACTAAAGATAATTTAACCCCCCGACTGCGCGCGGCTATCGCGGCGGCGGCGGTGTTGACACAGGTCTGTTTGAACGGGCTGTTTGGGACTAGCTGTTCAGTAAGTTCGATGTTGAAAGCTGACCAGTTTAGCTTGAAACGCTATTTCTTGAAGACCCCTTAGGTTAAAAGTAAAATTCAAAGCGCGGTACTTACCATGTATTTTGTTTCTATGAGTTACAGATATTTCGACACAGTTGCAAAATGCTGCAATGCACATCTCAAATCAGAAACAAACAACGATTTGAACTATAAGATACGTCAAATATTAGGTCTAGATACGATATGGATCGGATATGTCAGTGTCAAAACTGACGTTTTTGTTTGACACTTCCATGTCAGTAAAGTTCTACTCGGGCTGAAAGTATATTATAACAGATTACTCACGTATTTTAAGTCGAAGCCATACATGCTCCCGTTGTGGAGCGAAACATGTCTAGCAATCTTCGACTTAAAATATATGAGTGGTCACTCAATGTTTAAAATATTTTATATACTGCCATATCATAACCTTCGTATAATATATTCAGAAATGATAAGCTAACGGCCTATAATAAGAAACCTGCATCTGTGGTGGCATTAAGTAGATTTAGTCCTCTTAAATTGCTGTGCCCTTGCAGGGCGTCACATGTACTTCTACACTTTCTGTTCCATCTTATGTGATTTGTGATATGCAATAAAGATTTGACTTTGACTTTGACTTTGACATTTTAAAGTTTACTTTAAAGTATCGGTAGCCGATACTTCCATTCAAATTTACATCACCTCAGGAGATGCTCTAGATAGCCTTTATTTATTTAAATTTTAAATAAATAAATATTATAGGACATTATTACACAAATTGACTCCTCAGTAAGCTCAATAAGGCTTGTGTTGAGGGTACTTAGACAACGATATATATAATATGTAAATATTTATAAATACTTAAATACATAGAAAACACCCATGACTTAGGAACAAATGCTCATCACACGAATAAATGCCCTTACCAGGAAATATTAGTCGTGATCTCACAAGAAGGGTCGTAATGACTTTTAATCGAAATGTAATGTCATTGCAAACAATATTAAATCTTGAATGTTATTCGATATCGAACGACATAGTAGACCCTCGACTCTAGTTTGTCTCTGAATTTTAATTAAACTACGGATGCGTGACATGCATGATTTTTTTTCGTTTACCGCTATTTAACGTTCAGTTCATCTTTTAATGAGTTTCTAAGTATTAAATTAGTTTCTTTTGTTACTCACAAATTAACTGAAGCAAAAAAAATCGGCAAAATGACCGATAAAGATATTTTGGACATGCCAACTCATATCCCCGAATACCGCAAGCGAGGAAGCAACGATGCCCCAACGCCGGCCATAACATGCGGTTCCTTATTATATTACATAGAGCTTATAATATGTGTGTAGATAGAGCAGTGTATGTAACTGTACATAATGAGGCATTAAAACACATGTAAGGATCCACATTCGTATTCGTATACAATACTGACACAGACACATCTGACTGAGACATTTAGGTATCATATGTAAGCTTAATTGTAGTACTTAACACCTTGCCGTGTGTCTGCACGTAATATTCAGAGAGTTGCCCGCAATATTCACTCACTTTTTTCACGTGTTAGGTATACTGATAACGTAGGCGTTTAGAACACTGAATTGGCACGTCGCTCGAGCGGGATATCGCAATAATACGGGCATAACGTTGTCTCGCTCAAAGATCGTTGCGACGTGCGAATTGGATCCAGTGCTAAGCGCCATAAAGTAACATATAACAGAAGATTAAAAGATTGTCGGCCCGATTAGGAGAATGATTAAGACACGTTTAAGATCTTGGAAAGACGTTTAAGATCGACTAAACGATGTGTCAAAATTGACGTTATTTCGATTCCGCTGTGATCCCAATAAGATCTATCTACGATATTTCTAACGTCAAAGTGACAATCGTTGCCCGAATCGAGCTGCTTCTGTAAATTATACGACATACAAATGATATCTAAATGAGAACTTATCTAAACCAGAACTTATCGTTATCGTATCTCATTCTTCAAATCAGGCCGTATATCTCGGGCTAGGCATATTGTATAGTAAAAATGAGACTTCACTTAAAGGTAAGTTGGTTTAATTTTGTAATTATATTGGTGTATAATATACAGAATATAAACAGTTTTGTGAATAGATTCAATATTTGATCGCCTCAGGGCGCGACGATAAACACTATTTTGCTTACAGCCAGTCGTTTTTAACGTTTGTTTGTTTTGTTTTTAGGTTTTAAAATAAACACTAACCCCCTTATTCATATCATAAAAGTGTACTAAAGTTACGATGCCGTTAATAATCGTTTGTCCCTTTCTGACGTGTCGGTATGATGGAAAGGGACAAACGATTATTAGCGGTATCGTAACTTTAGTACACGTTTATGAATAAGGGGGTAAGGATCTAGGGCTCGTTTGTTTAGAATATAAACCTCGTTATTTCATTAAAAATAAGCAAAGGGTTTCTTGTTAAGTTAAAAGGCTATGGAATTAGGTGTAGAAAGATACACATTGTAACAATGTAAGTGATTATATTAACGTATTTTGTGGCGCTGAGAGTACTGACACTGGATTTTACATTCTCTGAAACATGTCGCGAGTAGGTACAGTCAGCATCAAAAGTAGCGGATCAAACAACGCTTCAAAAGTATCTATACCATTCTATAACAGCTTAACAATAACTGACAGTTCTATATGTAGAACAATTTAGACTGTAAAAGATATAGTTTTGGACGTGAATTTTAGAGATTTATCTACATTTAGAAAAAAAATCCGGAATATCAGATACTTTTGGCGCGTTGTTTCATCCGCTACTTTTGATGCTGACTATACAGTCAGCAATAGGTTATAATAATACCTAAACATAGTAATAAAACGAGAATACTTTAAGCGATATAAAACATTATTTAATATCCTTCATATATCACAAAACTCCTAAAAAAACATCACCACATTTCATAAATAAAAAGCGTCCATTCAAAGTAAATAAGGCTTTTAACATAAGCTTTCAAAGGCGACATTTCTAAAGACTTCAATTCATAAGCTGCTCAAATCCCCTTTTATAATGAATGAAGTTACTGTATCAATATGAACGATCTCGCGGGCAATTAGCTGTGCGATGAAGGGGTAAGTAAAGTAGTGAGGTGAATAACTTTGCTAGTATTTACCGTTTCCAGTAAGCCTTGATTCGTAACGAATATACCAAATTCAGTGTGTTTTCCGTAGCCAAATGGCATAAAACGGAACCCTTATAGTTTCGCCATGTCCGTCTGTCTGTCTGTCTGTCTGTCTGTCCGTCTGTCTGTCTGTCTGTCCGAGGCTTTGCTCCGTGGTCATTAGTGCTAGAAAGCTGAAATTTGGCATGGATATATAAATCAATAAAGCCGACAAAGTCGTACAATAAAATCTAAAAATTTAATTTTTTTTAGGGTACCTCCCCTACACGTAAAGTGGGGGTGAATTTTTTTTTTCGCTTCAACCCTAGAGTGTGGGGTATCGTTAGAAAGGTCTTTCAAAACTAATAGGGGTTTTCAAGAAACATTTTTTGATAAAGTGAATATATTCGGAGATAATCGCTCCGAAAGAAAAAAAAAATGTGTCCCCCCCCTCTAACTTTTGACCCATAGGTCCAAAAAATATGAAAAAAATCGTGGAAGTAGAGCTTAAGAAAGACATTAAATGAAAACTATAGCGGACATGATCAGTTTAGCTGTTTTTGAGTTATCGCAAAAAGTTTTCCCTTCATAGTAAAAAGACTTACTTTAATTAGGTACTGATTATGCAAATTTGCCTATTTGTTTAACTCGGGTGAAAGGTACCATTTACTACACTTTAAGCTCCAGTTTAGCTTATTGTGACGGAAGAGTAACTACGGAACCCTACACTGAGCGTGGCCCGACATGCTCTTGGCCGGTTATTCTTGAATAATATCTATCCTTCTTTATATATACAATACACCATTGACAATGCCGGAATCACGGAATCATTAAACTAAAAAAAATCCAACGCTTTATATATCACGTGAAGACACACGAAACAGTGTTACTACGATTGAGATGAAATGAGATATATGTGTTGGGGTAGGCAGCATCGTAAACTTTGGGTCAATTATCTGACGAATAAAGTCGTATTACAATCTTCAAATAAATAACTGGTAGATAAATACCTACAACTAAGTGCGTATAACAATAAACCATCAATTACTGAAAGGCAATTTCTTTGCAATTCCCATGAAACAATGAAAATATAGACGAGTCTCCGAATATCTGGTGTACCAGGAATTCAGTTCGATGTGGTATCAGTTACTTGGCATTGGTTACTTTGCGGTAAAGCAACCTATCAACAATCATTAAAAGAAACGTTTTGCAGATTTTGTTTAATTTATTTATTTATTTATTTATTTATTGTTCGGAGAACCAACAGCTATAAATTGTACAATAGTTATATATATAGATAACAAAGAGCCAATTATAGGTTCCCACCGGTAGCAACAGGTTAACAGATAATTGGTGGTTAGCACTAGATTTTTTTTTTTTACAACGTGTTACCGCTAATATTTTTAAATATTAATACTAATAATACGATCTTCCAATATTATTTTAACAATAACTAGTTGGAGATGATAGTTAAGACTATCAGCTTGCTTAAGCCATGTCCTGAACATCGGGCCCAAAGACTTGATTCAACAAAGTTCCATATTATTGTCCTACTGAACGGTATATGGTTGAGTTAAGTGTCCAAGGAATTCTTTCATAAAAACGACAACAACAATAATGCAACAAAAATATTTAATAAAGACAGTTCTTGATAAAACTCAAACCAAGAATGTGTCAAAAGACACTGTCCAATGTATGACGGAGGGCATACAACAAAATTTACGAAAGAAGCGGGGAGAATTGGAGACTGATGGATTTTCTAGTAGAAAGTATTCTATTCTCATGACATCCCTTTCTCCTCGAGTTTAAACTGTCGTCAGTTATACTAACATTAAATTAGTTTTACGGATTCCTCTCACATGTTTTTAGTCACTCGCGCGAAAAAGACCTAGGCTCTCTGAAACAAGTCGCGCGAGGGACTAAAACACGTAAGTGGAATGCGTAAAACTAATTTAACATCCCTTTTTTGCTATTTTGTAACACCGCTGCCCTTTGCACAGCTGCCGCAGTTGAGTTTTGACATACCCGGAGTTTCCCTGTATACCAATATTAGCTGAAATCGATTGCTTTGTTGCTCCTGGTTCTGGAAAATTTTCCGAAATTCTTGCTATATTACTGCTCCGGCTAACTGGAGCTCCAGCAATATATAAATCACATTAGATTTATGTTACCTATTTCTATCTATAGTAACAATTTTATGAACAAATGTCTGAAATACAATTGTTAAATTGCATTAAATTTAATATTACTGCAGCACAGGCAATATTACCGAGTTCAAAACTATTATTGATGAATAATAGTGTTTTGAGCTCTGTAATATTGCTAAGTAAGTAGTAAATAATATTGGTAATATTATTGTAGGCTAATGAGTTTTGCATAATGATGTAAACCAAACATAGAAATAGAAGTGCTCGAAATTCTTGCTTTGGTTTCTATATGCTTTAGGCTTTTAGTTTTTAGGCAGTAAATTATGGAAAGCTGAAAGTAAAATAAGATTTTCTTTATAACATGATAAAAAATACACGATAAATTTGCATCAGCCTCAAAATGATTATACTTCTCTTTCATGTCAAATCGATGTTCCTGCTACGTTTGAAATTTGCAGTATTGTCGCGCTGCAATACTGCTGCAGTAATGCTGGTGTAGTTTTAATCCAAACGGTACTTTAAGAGGGAAGAATAGCTTTTTGAATCAAACGAAATAACGGTAATTTTTCTAATAAATTCTATTTTTTTATGGAGGATAGGCCGGCGTTTGACCACGATGGTAAGTGATGATGCGGTCTACGGTAGAGCACGCTTACCTATGAGATACCTATTTACTCTAGCCTTGAAGAGATCCAGATTGTATTCATACATTTCGGGAGAAATCGGTTTCCACTAAATCTTAACTAATCACTTTGATTTTGATGTTGATCGCGTCTGCATAATATATTCTAAACTTAAGGTTTCGCATTTTGAATTTTTGTTTTTTTTTTTACAAATTTTGAAAAAAGAAAAACCTATCTACCTAGTTTTTCATTGTGTCAATAACATACTATATTTGAGAATGGAAAATATTTAGAAGTGGGAAAACGTTTTTTTCTTTTTTTAGGGACGATCCCGTGATATATTTCCGTCTTAAGAGTAAGTTACCTATCAAAGTACGTTCAATAAACCTTTAAGTACTAATATGTATGTCGGGGTATCGGGGGGCCAAACAGACGTGTCTGAAGGCGCGTCTGATATATTGATGTCGTGTGGGCGTGCATGTGCAGGTTTCCACGAAATAATAAATCTCACGATACAATCAAATCACTGTATTCCTTGTTTTAATTAACTAACACCAAAAATATTCGATGATTACAGAAATAAATCAGGATTAAGAGCCAATGGGTTTGTAAGCGACCATCTCGTGCGGGGCGCTGTCAACGAATGACGACCCGCGCCGCCATGACACTTACAACTCCATTCGGGACTACCCGCTCTTAGAATCTATTAACTTATCAATGTCAATAACAATCACAACAACCCGTTTAAATAATTTTATAATTCAAAAATAATCGAATCAAATAAAGCGCGCGCCGTTATGTATATCTAAAAAAGTACTTGGGAACTGTCTGTGAACTTGTTAGAAGGTGAAAGTCAAAACCTTCCAAAGCCCAGATTAAATCTTTTGCAAAAAATTAATACCTAAGTACTTATAAAGAATTCATATCGCTCTGAAAAAAGTCTGTTTCAGTTCTTTTTCAGGTTTGTTATTCATTACAGAAAACGTTATTAATTTCTATTCTAGTTATTATTTTTTAATATACGAAGTGGTAAAAAACTCTATACTAATATTAAAAAGTAAAACTCTCAAAAATATATTACGAAGAGTATGGGTGCTAAAACATTTCCCTGCTTTAACTGTACATGATGATAATAATAATAAATAAATAAATATTATAGGACATTTTTACACAAATTGACTGAGTCCCACAGTAAGCTCAATAAGGCTTGTGTTGTAGGTACCTAGACAACGATATATATAATATATCATTATAAATACTTAAATACATAGAAAACACCCATGACTCAGAAACAAATATCCGTGTTCATCACACAAATATATGCTCTTACCAGGATTTGAACCCGGGACCATCAGCTTCATAGGCAGGGTCCCACCCACTAGGCCAAACCGGTCGTCAAATGACTGAATGATGATGATGATGTCCTCCCAGACGTATCCGTCGACGGCGACATCCTGACAAGTTATTTTATTTTTATTAATATTGTTTAAAAAAAATATTTATTAACTATTACGCGCATGGGCGCGAGCGTGACTTGCAAATCCAAATTTAGTTTTGAAAGTTCGGCGGCACGGAGCACAGTAGAGCTGTCCAGATGAGTTGTATGCATAGTTGTAGGAGGGCTTGGGTCGAGTTTTTCGGTTTTTAACTGTACATAATTAGGTATTAAAAAACTCCCGTGATATTTTCATGGAATATGTTATTAGTTCCTTTCATTAACCCAAACTCGAATTTTAATGCCTTGCATTATATAACAGTCATATAACCTGGAGGTGAATCCATTGTGTCATCACAAAATGCGTGCTCACACTAACTTAAATGTATCAAACCATTTTGATGTATTATTAAAGAGTAACTGCTTAGTAACCAGGTACCCTATTCCGCTTGATTGCCTTATATTGACTACTTTTCTCAACAATCTAATTTCCTTTGAAAATAAGGAAATCAACTTGAACATGAACCTGCGTACATCGGTATCCAATATCAGAATTTAATTAGCGTGTACGTGATCAGAATGAGCCATACATCTCCCGCAGACTCCGATAGGACGGAGTACTTCGAATGCTTAGCGAGAGCAGGAACGAGGGTTCTGATGAACCAGCATACATATGACCTTATTATATGATATGGTACCTTTAATTTAGAGACCCGCATGGGTCTCTAAATTAAAGGTACCGTTCGGATTTAGACTTCATCAGCATTATTGTAGCAGTATTGCAGCGTGAAATTACTGCCGACTGCAACGCTGCTGCAAATTTCAAAAACCCGGGCAGTATCATCGATTTTGACATTTGCGGCAGTAATGAAGTCGTTAGTAATGTTGCGCTGCACAGCTTCAGTTTTGCTGCTAATTGCATGCTGCAGCAGTAATGGAGACAGAGTTGCTTTGACTTTTATAACATAAAACATGGAGTATGAATTTATGGGCGCGAAAGGAACTGCGATTGAATAAGATAAAATAAAATATAAACTTGCTTTTGACCTTGATTTAAATTTTATTTTAATTATCGTTTCGATTTAAATTTTTGCTGTATTTCTAGTTTTATTTTGACATATAAATTGGTTTTGTTTGAAATTTTAATTGCTAATTATTTTTGATCTTAATTCTTAATTTTAACTGTAATTCTAATTATATTTTGACATGTAAATTGGCTTTGTTTTAAATTTGAAGTTGTAATTATGATTTTAATTTTAATTAAATTTTTATTTTTGAACTATATTGTTAATTTAAACTGTAATTCAAATTTTATTTTAGACAGGTAAATTGGCTTTGTTTTTAATTTCTATTGCAATTTTAAGTTTTTTTTTATACTACCTCGGTGGCAAACAAGCATACGGCCCGCCTGATGGCAACCAGTCTCCGCAGCCCATGCACGCCCGCAACCCCAGAGGAGTCACATGCGCGTTGCCGACCCTAAACCCGCCCCCCCTAGTTGAGCTCTGGCAACCTTACTCACCAGCACTGCCGTCCTATCACTAAAACCTATCTAACCCACAAATTATAGTTTTGAGATATGGGCAAAAAACGTTCAAACCCATATCTCTAGAAAATGTGTACATTTCTTCCGAATTTCTTTTGTGCAAAAAATAAAACTAAATTTATCCTTACTTTGTTTGAAAACCATTTCCTCAAATATTATATTATTAATTAGAAAATCACAATTTTGTGTTTTAGTGTTGCAAATAATTACTAAAATATGTGCGATATTACTCCTAAAACACCGGTAAGTATACCTTAACCGTTCTTTAGAATTGAATAACATATAAAAAATAACTAAATAACGGCCAAGTCAATTTACGTTTTTATAGTATCGTAATTGTGAATTGTGTAATAAACAAAACATAGCTTAATAACCGCAAAGGTACTGAACAATTTTATAGTATTTTATCTGTTAAAATATTACCTAGAAAACATTTGTAATAAACACGTTATTGGACTATAACCATTTTTTAGCTATGTAATGACTATACATATTGAAGTAATTTGTATGCATTCCTATACTAAAAGCCCGTTAAATGACGAACTAGTAATGCTCACTAGGTTTAAGTCTTGGAAATATTCACAAAAAAAGGTTTATTGTATTAACAAAATCATGTTTACCTGCATTATACTACTAAGTTTTAAGAGAAATTCAATATGTTAAATCACATCTGTATCGTATATGTATTTATTCGCATGCAAAAATAAAACCAAAAACTTAAAAAACACTGACAAATCAGTCCTCAACTTTTTAAAATTTTAAAAACGCAAATTGTGTCAGTCTCAAAAATGTGTGAAATTTTATATAAAAAAATGTACGTGAAGAAGTAGATTACTAGCCATTGTAAGGTGCCTGATCCATGTAAGGCCCAGTGTCTAATGAAGCCCACTTTTGAAAATGCGCCCCCCGCGCTTTGATTGCCAGTTCAAAAACCTAGTAAGGCTAAATGACTACACTAAAACCTATCATTTCTCAGATCCCTACTAGTTTTTTATACGGAATTTGTGACTTCCTGAGTTTTACTACGGTAAAAGGTAAGTTAACATGCTACTTACTGGGCTTAGAGGCATAGAAATCTGTAGTAATCATAATAATTGTGCCGATTTTGGAGCAGGTGTCTCTGTAATCGGGTGAGTACTTACGAAATGGATACAAATAAGATAAAAATCGAATTTCCAATAATTAGTTACCCACCTTACCTAGTAGGTTTTTATATAGGGCAGCCAAAATCAGCCTTTAACACCCTTCGCATAAAAATAAAGCATTAATCTCATCCATTATGGAATGGCTGTACTACAATATGCGGAGATGATCAGAGGCTTCACTTTCATAATTCCGTTGAATTTGGGGACCCGCTAAAGTGTGGTAGTTTCTTAAGTTACTTGGAGTCAGTAAATATTACAAAGCTCAATTAATACCTTTTTTGATTTCGACTCCATTAATCTGCATTTCTTTTCTTCTGATTTTTTTTCTCGTTAAGTAGAAAAATCTAAAACTTCCCTTTTAATGCATCTACTTAACTTTTTTTAATGTTCGTCTCGTCTAAGGCCGTTGGAAAAGACGATGCGAGCCAAAACATGATCCTCCCTCTAATTGACCTTATTGATCATATCATCATATGTATCCTCGATAGCTCTATTCTTCTTATATTTTCCAGTCGCTTTGGTAAGATGCCGTGAGAATGTCCAATTCCTTCTCCTTCTCAAACTACCGCTCTATTTATTTCCATTTCTTTGTTTCCTCTCTTAAGTTCTTGAGTGTCCTTTGTACATAAACAGATTACCGTTTTGAACAGACATGCGCTCACGAACCCATATTAACCCGGTTACCCTACTCGGCACAGTACAATTATCGCTCTTGTAAAAATACTGCAGATATGGTACATCACGGTGTTATCATTCTTGGATTTCGGTAATGCTTTCAACACGGGTGACTTCAACATCTTAGTAGGCATATTGCGTTCTCTTAATGTATCTCCTGTGACAGTGAACTAGTTGCATAGTTATTAAGTAGGGCGTCAACAGAGGTGGATTGCTCTTAATCTTCATTGTGCCTGCACAGGACGGGGCAGCGTGATGTCTCCTGTTTCATTTCCTTACTTTATATACTCTAAGTACTCTAACACGTTATATTTCCTTCTTCTACCACTTTAAACATACTGTCAAGGCTCTTTTACTCATCTACCATAGACTATATGCACCATGAACATGAACACTAATTTAGAAAGCATTTTGATTTGGACTTTCACGTTACGGTCTCAAGGTAAATCCACTGAAATTTAAGTTATAGTGATAGGTACCTCGGTCAAAGTGTTCTGCCAAGACTGATTTTAGTACTCTACCTGCCATTATTTTTAACGGTACCTATTTAGATTTCCTACTCTCCTCAGGTCTCTTAAATCTCGCTGTTTCTATATCATGGATACCTCAGATGAGCGAGTTTAGAAGGATTTTTTTTTGATATAAAAGCATCACTTCGCAGAGTTCGAAACATTGCGCCAATAAGATTGCATTAGCTCAATCCCTCTTACTTACTATATTAGTTTATGCTGACACTTGCTACTTAGACCTTTGGAAGACCAACTCAATATGTTTAAGCAATTCCAGCAACTCTCTATTAAGTATATAGTTGCTTTTTAAATTAGATCATGTCTTCGTAGTGACCATGTTCTCGCTACGTAGAAATCCACTACCGACGTGAATTATCATTAGTTTATCGTTCTCTATTTTTGTATGTAAATCGTAGCACTTACTTTCGGTTTTCGGTTTTTTTTTTTATATAAGCATGCATCCATCAGTCACCGAATAAAAAAGACAACTTACAGCGCACGGCGCATTGTTAAACTTTCTGCCTTACGTAATAAAATTCAAGGGAATATGTTTTACACTTAGCGGGGTTTTAGCGTGGCATTGTTGGTTGGCCGTGTTTAACTGTTGTATTATTATTCTTTTTCTCAAACATAATTACCCGTTAAGCACACTAAATAGGTTTTAGTGATGTATTTGTTACATGAATCGCAATAAAAGTCTTTTACACAAACGGTTAAAGAACATTAGCCATGTTTAAGCATAGTAACTGTTTTTTTGTGTAGTATTTAATAAAAAAAATTGTACTTGATAAAACATATGAATAGTTTTTCCAAGTAAATGTGTTTTAGCTATGTATAACGTAAAAGATTAATTAAAATAAAAAAACTGGCTAAGCGCTTTTATATTACTTATAGAAGAATAATGTAGGTTTGCGATTTTATAGTATTGAGAAGTATCAAATTATAATGCAGTTAGCGTGTTAGGTCGAGTCTGTATCTCCGTAACTACAGCAGATAAAAATATGATTCCAAGACCAGTCGATAGAGAATTCTTTTCTCTTTTAGAATATTTATCCAAATGAAAACTGGTATTATGCAGCTTTGAGCGTTTTTAGAGATAGGACGGCAGAGCAGGAACACAACACTATGAGTAGGGTCTAGTGTTATTTGGCTGCTGTTTTCTGTAAGGTGGGAGTACTTCCCCAGTTGGGTTCTGCTCTAGATTTTAATTGTTTTAAAGATCTTAAAGTTTGATTTTAATTTTAATTTTGATCTCAATTTTAGTTTTAACTCTAATTCTAATTCTATTATGACTTTACTTTACTGGATTTATGAATAAATCAGTATGACTATGAGTAATTTCCAATATTCAATCAAGTAATTACTCTTTAAATTCAAATACTGTTCCAAAATCACAGTCAGACTGGTTGCACTGATTCGATAGCAATACCAAACTCTTATAATTGATGGTAGCCCGATAACCCAACCCTCCCGATAACGCCAGAATTTGCATTCAGCCCCATTCTAATGTTCACAAAGGCTCGGACGGCGCTTATCGACAATGTGCTTCTTTGTCCAAGATGGTCGCCTATTTGCGACAGTATTGTCTCATTGAGCCTATTAAAGTAAGATAAAGGCGCTGCTAGCTTAGCACTAAGAGCGTGCGACTTGATCCGGAGGTCGCGGGTTCAAATCCCAGCTTGCACCAATGAGTTTTTCGGAAGTTAGGTTATGTACGATATATTATTTGATATTGACGATCGGTTTGGCCTAGTGGGTAGTGACCCTGCCTCCGAAGCTGATGGTCCCGGGTTCAAATCCTGGTAAGGGCATGTATTTGTGTGATGAGCATGGATATTTGTTCCTGAGTCATGGGTGTTTTCTATGTATTTAAGTATTTATAGATATTTATATATTATATATATCGTTGTCTAAGTACCCTCAACACAAGCCTTATTGAGCTTACTGTGGGACTTAGTCAATTTGTGTAATAATGTCCTATAATATTTATTTATTTATTTAAAAAAAAAAATTGCCAGTCGCTTTTCGGTGAAGGAAAACATCGTAAGGAAACCGGACTAATCCTAACAAGGCCTAGTTTACCCTCTGGGTTGGAAGGTCAGATGGCAGTCGCTTTCGTAAAAACTAGTGCCTACGCCAAATCTTGGGATTAGTTGTCAAGCGGACCCTAGGCTCCCATGAGCCGTGGCAAAATGCCGGGACAACGCGAGGAAGAAGATTATTTGATATTACGAGTATGTACTCATTATGAAAAGCAGAGCGTGAATTTAGCGACCAAAATGCGAAAGCGCCGTAAAATTTAAGGCGCTTAAATACCACGTTTCGGTCGCGTGGTACAGGTTCCGACTGTGACATTTTCATTGTTTGGTATAGCTTTTCTATAGTTATAATAACTCAATGATCCTACTAGATATATTTCTTACGTAAATATTCATGTTAATTTTCATGTATTTTAGTAAAGCATGATGTTTTAAAATAAGAGTACGATTTTATGGGTGCGCCTTTTTGACAGCGGGTTCGACTACCATGTGTGACTCTTACATTCTTTAATCAGAAAAGTCACTTTTGTCACCGACAGATCATGCAGCTAGTGAAATCAGAATACGCGTGTTAAACTCCTACAATATGGCTGCCCAAGTTCGTAGCGCTATGGCGTAGCGCGTAGCACCCATTTTTGATGCGTAGCCCTTCATAGCGATATCTGTTCCAATTAACCAAACGGTACCAGTTTTTGAAAAAAATAACGCAGTTGGAAACCGCGTATCTGACTGTGCCAGACAGTCCAACAGGGAAAGATGGCGGGAGATCGTGCGAAGATCTGTCGGACCGATTCGAAGAATGAGATACGATAACGATAAGTTCTGGTTTAGATAAGTTCTCATTTAGATATCGTTTGTATGTCGTATAATTGACAGTAGCAGCTCGATTCGGGCAACCAATGTCACTTGGACGTTAGAAATATCGTAGATAGATCTTATTGGGATAACAGCGGAATCGAAATAAACGTCAATTTTGACATGTCGTTTAGCTATCGATCTTTCCAAGATCTTAAACGTGTCTTAATCATTCTTCGAATCGGGCCGTGTGTCCGCCTCTAATACCGATGCGGGCGCCACAACGTGACCAGGACCGCTCTGCCAAGAGCAAACAGAGAGGAAGATCATTAAAAGGTGTACATATACCTGCCTACGAAGCTGATGGTCCCGGGTTCAAATCCTGGTAAGGGCATGTATTCGTGTGATGAGCATGGATATTTGTTCCTGAGTCATGGGTGTTTTCTATGTATTTAAGTATTTATAAATATTTATATATTATATATATCGTTGTCTAAGTACCCTCAACACAAGCCTTATTAAGCTTACTGTGGGACTTAGTCAATTTGTGTAATAAAGTCCTATAATAATAATTTTTTTTTTTTACATATTTATTTGAGTTTCCGAGACATTTCTTGGATCCTATCATTAGATCTTGGCATGTAGACGGTATGACCAATTGCAGCGTATACTAAATAAAAAAATAAAATCCTTATCTGTCCTTCCATCGTCGAAAATCAGAGAATAGACATAAAATAACAGACTAATTGAGATCCTTTCAATTTTCCTCCTCAATTAAAAATAAACAACCGACGGTTAAAGTCACCCTTCGAAGTACTTACCTAGTTTTCGACCTCCGACCCTAAAAAGGGCTAAGATAAAATAATCTATTATTAACATCCAATCCTGCCGAGTGCTTCTAAGATCAAAATTTAACAAAGCATTAAATAAACTGGCATAATTTGCCTATGAAGCCGATGGTCCTGGGTTCCAATCTCGGTCTCTTCCTCGCGTTGTCCCGGCATTTTGCCACGGCTCATGGGAGCCTGGGGTCCGCTTGACAACTAATCCCAAGATTTGGCGTAGGCACTAGTTTTTACGAAAGCGACTGCCATCTGACCTTCCAACCCAGAGGGTAAACTAGGCCTTGTTAGGATTAGTCCGGTTTCCTCACGATGTTTTCCTTCACCGAAAAGCGACTGGTAAATATCAAATTATATTTCGTACATAAGTTCCGAAAAACTCATTGGTACAAGCCGGGGTTTGAACCCGCGACCTCCAAGTCAAGTCGCACGCTCTTACCGCTAGGCCACCGGCGCTTCCAAACACGCGCTTGCGCTGGGTTCCAATCTCGGTAAGGGCATTTATTGGTATGATAAGCACATAATATATTTGCTCCTGAGTCATGGATATTTTCAATGTATTTAAGTATTTGTATATTATATATATCGTTGTCTGAGTACCCCAACACATTGCAATCCTTCTTGGCTTACCGTGAGACTTAGTCAATTTGTGTAAGTAATATAATATTTAATATTTTGACTTAAGAACTTCATTATAGTTTAAACATTTCTTAAAAGTATTTCTAAGCTTCAAAACTAAGATTAGGAAGGACTAAACACTGAATAAATTCTTGAAATAAGTGCAAAAGTAAGCAAAAAGTACTAATGGTACATTAAGACTCTTGAGTGTATCCAAGCTAATGAGATCCCGGGCTTAAGGACGTTAAATATTCAACTCTTGGCAATTATGAATATCTTTAAGAAGTTTCTTAAACATTTCACTTCTATTTTGGGAGCGGACTATGTACTTATCTTACTTAGATACCTGTACCCCTAGTGTAAATAAATTCGATTTCCAAACGTGACGTACGCGTTTGCGTTTAGTCTCATTTTGTATTGGATTTCGAAAGAGCGCGCCAAGCGGGACGTTTTGGAAACTCAAAATCCTATACAAAATGAGACTTAACGCAAACGCGTTCGTCACGTTATGATGTCGATCAAAGTTACACTAGGGGTACTGGACATTTAAAGTTGTACGTTACACTTTTGTTTTTAATTTGGGGTATATGTTACTTCTCCCAACTTAAAATTACGGTGTTCCGTTTTCATTCATTTTTTATTTCTTCTGTCTGCTGCTATCCGTTCCCATTCAGTTACTATATGTGTATGAGAAATAATAACGGAATGAAAACAAACATCTTTGGACATTTTTTTTCCTATATAGCTGTATATCACTAGGGTCCCATTTTAGAACCATATTAGGCTAATATTTTTAACCCATACTTGGCAGTTCGTGGACTAGTATTATTAGTCCAATAATAATAATATTTATTTACAATAGCCCCTACATCAGCTGGGACCGATTTACGGGTATCTATTTGTCTAAAAGGGACTCTGCGCTGTTGGCTTCGGCCCCACGCATGCCTCCCAAAGGTCCGTCCCCATGGTCCCGGGATATGGAAAGACATATAATATAACATTAATATAATAATTATGTGTAAGCGAACGGCCTCATAGCGAAGAGTCTCAACCAACACCTAGAGAGACTCGCTGGCTGGCTGGATCAAGGGTCAGATGCAGAAGTTGGTGATCTTGGACACGGCGCGGATAGTCCGCCGGTTCCTCTCTCTGCGGCCCTGACCACCGGCAGCTTGGGCGCTGCCCCGCTGCTGGCGGCACCCTAGGTTACGTTTTTTATAATGTGTTTATATGTATTTTGTATTATTTTTGTATGATTTGTTGTATTTTATTTTTATATTCATGTTATAAAATGCGTAATCTAAGACACAAGATAAATAAAGAGAATAGAAATAATAAAAACATTTGCAAATAAAACAAAAGTTGAGTGTATTGGTACAGTCAGCATCAAAAGTAGCGGATGAAACAACGCGCCATAAGTATCTGATATTCCGGATAACTATTTCAAATATAGATAAATTTCTAAAATTCGCGTTCTAAAGTACATATTTTATAGTCTTAGTGCTTCTATATTAAAGACATCACTTTTTGTTAAGCTGTTACATAATGGTAGATACTTATGAAGCGTTATTTGATCCACTACTTTTAAAGCTGACTGTACAACTTAAACAATAAGCTAAACTGGAGCTTAAAGTATGGTAGATTGTTAACCAAGGGATGAACTGTGTGTGTACGTCTTTTTACTATGAAGGGGAAACTTTTTGCGATAACTCAAAAACACCAAAACTGATCATATCCGCTATAGTTTTCATTTAATTTCTTTCTTAAGCTCTACTTCCAAGATTTTTTTCATATTTTTTGGACCTATGGTTCAAAAGTTAGAGGGGGGGACACATTTTATTTTTCTTTCGGAGCAATTATCTCTGAATATATTCACTTTATCAAGAAATGTTTGTTGAAGACCCCTATTAGTTTTGAAAGACCTTTCCAACGATATCCCACACTGTAGGGTTGAAGCAAAAAAAATGTTCACCCCCACTTTACGTGTAGGGGAGGTACCCTAAAAAAAATTAAATTTTTAGATTTTATTGTACGACTTTGTCGGCTTTATTGATTTATATATCCATGCCAAATTTCAGCTTTCTAGCACTAACGACCACGGAGCAAAGCCTCGGACAGACAGACAGACAGACAGACGGACATGGCGAAACTATAAGAGTTCCTAGTTGACTACGGAACCCTAAAAAAGACTCACCTGAAAAGACTGAATGTAACTTAAATATTATAAAGCTAATTATAATATTTAAATTCTATATTTTTAGTCAAACCTTCAAGAAGCGAGCGTTGTCCTATCTTAAATGTCAATAACGCACTTACATAGGCGATCGTAATCGTTTACCATTAGGCAAGTCGTCTGTTCGTTTGCCTCCTGATTCATAACAAAAGATCGTCCGACATGTTCCGGAGAAGCTAGGTCTTCAATCTTAAGCACTAAGAGTGCTGAGTACTGAGTCATATGCGGACCAAATGAGCTAGGACTTGAATATGGATATCATGGTCATATGACACGAGTAGCTAAAAGTACGCGAATCAAACCGTAAAATTGGATTAACTGACGAAAATTTAAATTCAATGCTGCAATTCTTATAGAACACATCCATATAGGTATTTATCCTAACAAAATTTCACGTTTAATAATATTACTAAGTTTCACGCTCCGATAAATGTCATAAACACAACCCTAACTCTCATCATATGCTGGAATTCTTGTCTAAAATTGACGGATAATCATTCTTCATTAGTTAATCTTTATTCAATGAGCAACACAACTGTGAAACGCGATAACAACTCTAATTAATCTTCTCGCTCCGTCATCGCTTAATCATTACACTTGACACAAAACTTGCAAGTCTAATCCTTAAGAATAAAACAATTGAAAAAAACTTTGGCAGTCTAACGAGTTTCCGTGCCTCCAAGATGAAAAAAAATGAGCTGAGCCCAGGGAACCCGTCAGTACCGCGTCGAGCGTCGTGCGAGGCAGACGTAGAGCGTGTTGCAGTATTTTCCGAGTGGTCCGATATAGTGGACGGTGGTGGTGAAGTGGAGTGTTGTGTTATGTGTGTGAATGTGTAAAACGGGGAGAAAGCCGGCACTGCGCGAGGTAATTATTAAAATTAATAAGTTAGGGATTACTTGCGTATGATTGGTGATGTCCGGAACTCAAAAATATCTTAACTCGCTGGGACTCGTGTCCATTTGAGGGATTCTTTCCTCAGGTTTAAAAATTCAAACACGTTTATTGAAGCGACCGTTACGTCTCAATTTACCAATTATTTTTTCGGTAGAATATCTTATATTACTCAGTGACCAGGATGGTGAAAGCCTTCAAAAAAGTATGAGGGTTGAAACTTGATGAAAATTTAACCCTTTATTGAACAAAATGTTATATATAAGGCATAAAATGATACGCTTTAACGACATGTTTTGGTACTTTTTCCTTAGGCTATATTTTTAGGTCTATAAGGCAATGGAGGCCAGAGTTGAGAATTTCTTATATTCGGGGCCATTATAGGATTAGCCTTTTAACCTACCTAAGGTTTTAACTTTTATTTATTTAAATATAATTGAACAACTGGTACACATTTTTATTAACGACGAACTTAATGCCTTTATGGCATTATCTACCAATCAGCCATAGAGAACTTGTAGTTAGCAGAATAGTAGGTAACATCTTTAACTTCCCGTAGTGACTTTTCTAAAGCACTGCTTATAAATTATAAACTGAAATAGATGTCATAAACTATGAAAAAAGGGACTAAGCTCTCTAGTGGTGGAGGACGAATTCAAATTAGTATCTTCCGCATACGCGGCTTACGTTCTGCGCTGGCAGAATGGTTGGATTTTTATCACCTGTCATTATGTCAGTCACTTTCGTACACATACTTGTTAGAACGTGGCAGGAATGGTGACAGGCGGTAAAAATGCGAGCGTGCTTAGCCCGCTGGACCTCTGGGCTACCCCTCAAAATCAAAATATTGAATTTTGTTTTTTCACAAAGTTGCAATGATTACAAAATAAAACGCTTCGTTTTCTTTTAGGCAAAATTTCAAGATAAATAAAGCTACGGTTGATAATAAACATTACATAAACACTTATAAAAAAGTACATTAGCCGCCCAAAAATTACTAAAGACAGCCCGTTGTCTACCATAGTCTAAGTTGTATGTTTAAATTTGTATGTCATTATGTTCTTTCATATTGATGAGCAATAAAGAATATTTGTATTGTATTGTATTAGCAACTATAGGGCTTCCATACAGATTAGTAGTAAGAGGGAATTCGACGCATTCGAAAATCAAATGATGTTTTCGAATTGCGTAGCTAGGCGTGGCATAGATGGGCATATTCAGACGTGTACAGTTTAATACCAATGTAATTTCAGTGTGTCATCTATGCGTTACAATACCGACCTTAGAGTTTGAGTTAAGAGTATTAAGATAACTTTTACTTACTGAAATGTTTTCAAATATCTGCAATATGATCCTGACGTAGCAAACATATTTATATTTTTCTCATAAATGTAAGAACCTATTTAGTCCTTTGACTACAAATGGTGGTAGCACACTGTCATTCTGTTAACTGTGAGGTCCCCGTAGAAATATAGATTCCATGTTTTAATATTTTTTACGAACTGACCTCATTTTTTCATCGCTCACAGCACATTTCTAGCGGGGCCTTTCGAACTTAAAATGTTTAATGCGATTTTCCATGTGCATCGTGTTTATTAATCCACATGAAATATTTACCAGAAACGTCCAAACAATATATCAAATTAAGTTTGATTATAATTTTATCTAAACGTGTCTGAAAGTGATCAGATTTTAAAGTTCGAGTTGACGAAAATTAATCAGAAATATTTCTGGAAACAGTTTTAGAATTTCTCTGTTGTATATTTTTCAAGGATATGAAATTATTGGCTACAAGTTATAGGCAAAAGCAAAGCAACTAAATTGATATTAAAATAAATTTAAATTAGATTTCATATGTCCGAATGTGACCCTTTTCCGTACATTCGCATGTACACGAACTTTCGTATGAACATGACTGCATCGCCTCGTACATTTCATTTTGCTCGAGAAACTCTGAGAGATGCCTTTCTATTCTCGCCTATGAATTTCCTTATTATATCGTTATGGAACGTCTCTATGTAAAGATATCATTTCGACACACTTCTTGAGATCTTTTCTTATTCTTGAAGATGAGGAATTCTTGAGAGAATTTTCACAGCTTGATATTACGTAAAATATGTACATTTAATATTTAAAAAACTCAAGAGATTATTTTACCGGTTTTTTTAGGAAATTGCAATGTTATAATATTTTTAAAATACCTACATACTATATATTTTCAATCTATGGTTAGTATTTGATCAAACTGAAATGTAGTACTGTATTTATGTAAATATACATCGCGACAATTCGATACGTCTAGGCCTTTTCAGCCATCTAGAGAAAATATTGTACAAGTTATTTACGCTCTCGCTAACGAGTAAGTTGGTCATATCATAGTACATAAATGATGTTGGAAATGGAAACTTAAAATGAGAAGTTGTAAATAAATTATTTGATTTAGTATACAATATTTGTGAATTTTATTGTAGCTTAATCAAGTGGATACAAACGTGATACATATTAATACGGCCCCTGGAGAACAGCTGAACTTTCAAATCTTGTTTCCATATATTCAGCTTCGCACGATGCGAAGGAGATTAAAATTTTAGTAGGTATGATAAGCTGGAACGCACGCAGCCGTTTCCGTATTTATAAAGTTGCCAGCTTTGGGGATGAGTGCGAAGAAATGTTGGGATTTCACGTCTGGTTTTGGGAAAAGTAAAGTTACTTTTCTTTAAACGTACACTCCCAAATACAGTACGGAAAATTTAATAATATATTACAAATGTTTGTCTTCCTCGTGTCTTGATTGTTTCCTGAGACAATTACATGTGTATACTTTTTTCTGCTCGACGAAGCTCGACAACTTCGTTTAGCGCAGCGTTCCGAAATTTAAACAAAGATTTAATTTTGATGTCTTTTATAGATATTTGGCTTTTATTAATTTATAATTTATTGCACATACAATATCAAGTACTAATGGTGGACTTAATGCCTTAAGGCATTCTCTACCAGTCAACCACTGGGTCGAAAAGAGACGTGTGTTATGTGCAGGCTTTGTATTTTAGAATAATTAACCAATATCACTACCTACTATTTAGAAAATAAATACTAATTAATATACTGTAACTTTTTAAGAAATCTTGTCATATTTTAAATCGTTACCTATCTTTCATCAAAATCAATTTAGTGCCCATAAAATATAGAGGTCAGACGCATAGCTCTCCTTTGTTCGACATCTATTTACAAAGACAAAGCAATTTGTATGGAAATTTCACAGTTGGTTTGCATACAAGTTGCCGTTAGAATACCGTTTCAATGCTTTTGATTTAACTCACTCCACGCTCGTTCATTCCATATAAAAGCAATATTATTATGACTGATTTTTTTTTATACTACGTCGGTGGCAAACAAGCATACGGCCCGCCTGATGGTAAGCAGCCTCCGTAGCCTATGTACGCCTGCAACTCCAGAGGAGTTACATGCGCGTTGCCGACCCTAAACCCGCCCCCCCTCATTGAGCTCTGGCAACCTTACTCACCGGCAGGAACACAACACGATTAGTAGGGTCTAGTGTTATTTGGCTGCTGTTTTCTGTAAGGTGGAGGTACTTCTCCAGTTGGGCTCTGCTCTAGATCTGGAATGACATCCACTGGCTGTGCCCTACCACACAAAGCGAGATGACATTCACAATGCCCATACCTCTCTTTTGGACGTAGTTTAAGGACGTACCCGGGTCCGAACTGAGTTTGTATTTTCATAATATTTGTTTAAAAGAATATTAAATGGAGAGTTTTGTCGAGAGAATTCATATTTTGCATTACTCTCATAACAAGTGTGACAGAGTTCGACCAAGCTAATTCTGCATGCTATTTTTAATGTCTATGTGAAAATAAATTCATCATTAATGGCAAATTTCTATGAAAATGTGACGTTTGTAATGTCATTCCCTCACTTTGCTCTGATCAAATTAGTGCAAAGCCAGCTTATAGGAATTGTAGCGTTCATTTCCAATCAGATGATTATATGTTTTCCTGGTCTACTCGTAAACTTAAACATTATATATATATATATAATAGGATTACATAATTACTCGTACTCTGTGAGCATGATAGTTTTGTTTCTAGTATTAAGTTTAATGTTTTTGTACGCCGTTTGGCAAAATATAGTGAAACTGTACATATATAAACTGACCACTAATGTAACTCTACCTATATTTACAAATAAAACACTTACTTACTTACTTACTCACTTAAAGTAACACAAATACTGGTATATTACCTATTTTCGTAAAATGCAATTTTTCTAGGGAGTGATTTTTGGACAAGTATTGTTTTCCAAAAATCATACTGTGACAAGTAACAGAATGTTTGTTTTTAAATTATTCTTTGATGTGGCTTGGGATACGCGGCCATTTCGTTTAAAATTGTACACTTTTTTTTAGTTATGGCAATTTTTATGTTTTTTAGGGTTTCGTACCCAAAGGGTAAAACTGGACCCTATTACTAAGACTCCGCTGTCCGTCCGTCCGTCCGTCCGTCTGTCACCAGGCTGTATCTCATGAACCGTGATAGACAGTTGAAATTTTCACAGATGATGTATTTCTGTTGCCGCTATAACTACAAATATTAAAAAGTACGGAACCCTCGGTGAGCGAGTCCGACTCGCACTTGTCCGGTTTTTATTTTACTTAGAATCACGAAATTTTGAGTAAAATTAGCCACAAAATGTCCATACATTTTATTTCTTTCATTCCATTCCCGTCATACAAAATTTACGAAAAATGGTAACGGAGTACAAATAAAAATCTTGGTACAATGTTTTCTACTATCAGTAACGAAAGAGCTTTTGATTTTTACAATAGTACAAATATATATATATATATATATATATATATATATATATAGTACCTGGGCGACCGAGCTTTGCTCGGTTATAACTATTTATTGTAATATGGTGGTGTATAGGTGATAAACTTAACTACATTTTTTTACTAAATTAAACTTGTCTAAAACAATAAAAATTGAAAAATTATATATAAAATTGAACATATAAAAAAAAAAACAAAAGTTAGTCACCGGGCGAGATTCGAACCCGTAACACTGGTTGTTTCTTGCCGCCCGCGTCTTAACCCGCTGGACCAGACGGACAGTGGCCGGCAACACGAAATTAGCGACCATATTCTGCGTCGAAAGAAAAACGCATGAAAACTCGAAAACACGCGTTTTCCCAAACATAAGACTAATCTAGATGGATTGTTTACCCCCAAAAACCCCCATATACCAAATTTCAGCAAAATCGTTAGAGCCGTTTCCGAGATCCCGGAAATATATATATATATACAAGAATTGCTCGTTTAAAGGTATAAGATATATATTCAATATTGAAAAAAATGTGTATTCAACAACCTTATAAAATGGCCCATTACCAAGTGAAACTAGGTCATAGCCAACAATTTTTATACGAAAAATCAAAAACGTTATCACGACTTTTTCCATCTCGTCACCCAACACAGAACGTATATATATATATATATATATATATATATATATATATATATATATATATATAATATATTCAATATTGAAAAAAAATGTGTAGTCAACAACCTTATAAAATGGCCCATTACCAAGTGAAACTAGGTCATAGCCAACAATTTTTATACGAAAAATCAAAAACGTTATCACGACTTTTTCCATCTCGTCACCCAACACAGAACGTATATATATATATATATATATATATATATATATATATATATATATATATAATATATTCAATATTGAAAAAAAATGTGTAGTCAACAACCTTATAAAATGGCCCATTACCAAGTGAAACTAGGTCATAGCCAACAATTTTTATACGAAAAATCAAAACGTTATCACGACTTTTTCCATCTCGTCACCCAACACAGAACGTATATATATATATATATATATATATATATATATATATATATAATATATTCAATATTGAAAAAAAATGTGTAGTCAACAACCTTATAAAATGGCCCATTACCAAGTGAAACTAGGTCATAGCCAACAATTTTTATAAGAAAAATCAAAAACGTTATCACGACTTTTCCATCTCGTCACCCAACACAGATCGTAAATGTATATGAGCCGGTTATCTATTTAAAGGGCTCACTTTTGACATTAAAGGGTTCGCGATAAAAGTTCCCCTCGCAACAAAAGCCTTCTTTGTTCCTCAGTAACTCGGTGAGGGCTCTCGAGCCTCCGTCCCGAGAGTTAGCGTAATTAAACATTTCTTTTGGCCTCTGGAGAACGAACACACTATGCTTTGTCGTTTACTCGTTAGAATAAAAATAATACTGTCACTTTTTGCGAAAGTCGTGACACATAATGGTGCTGTCTTTAATCGAATTTAGAATGTTTTTATACGTCGTATCACTGTTTTTTTTTTGTTTTTAAGTATATTTTTTGTTTAACTCGTGCAAATTTTAAGTAAACTGGAAACGATTGTTTGGTAAAGTGAAAATGCTCTTGAAGGCCATTAAATGACGGCATAGATTTTTGAAATCGCAACTTTTGCATTTTCTTTAGTGACATTTGTGAAGTTTTTTTTAAGGTTATAGTATAAATAATGAAAGAGAACATTATTAAGAATCAGTGATGCTTATTAACCGTAGTAGGTACTTACCTCATTGAATAAGTACCTACTTTTTTTTTCTAAAGTAATGCTATAAACCTAATTCTTATCTACCATCTTTCTTACCTGACTACAGACAAGTCATGTAGTATGTGTACGCCTCACAAACTTAGCCTTTTACCTACAGGATCACACAAAAAAAAAATATATATATTTTTACATACACATCTTTAACAAAAAAAAGTAAAACTTAAATAAAACAACATTTAAACTCCAGTTACGTCTGACAAAAATCGACTCGATCGAAGTGCCAAAAACATGTATACACGACTTTATGGCCCAGCTATTAGGGTAGTGGTTAAATTTTTTTGGCACTTTGTCCGTATCGATATTTTCAGACGTGACCGTACAACCTATAAACCTTCCTACCGACCTTCAAAGGTTCCTATTATTCCCGGTGCGTTTCCTCGCTGAACCATAACTTAAATAATTTAAATTAAACAAAAATTTATCTTATAAACATTCTCCTTTGGCTTCAATACACAAACGCAAACCTATCTTAAACCTATCGTATAAACAACATTCCGCAGTAAAAACTTGTCAACGAATTTTTGGGCCACTGTAGGGACACACTACAATAATTTATCAGTCTGTACAACTCCTGAGTCCCAGACGCTCTTAACAGGCTTTATTCCTGACCTTATTTAAACTTTGATTAAATAAGTCAAGGTTCCAAATTCAAAAATGAAACTAACGGTACTAGAACTTAGGAAGACACATTTTTGTATGTAATATTTTAACCTTTCTTGTATCCAAGACATGACTTATCCTCATTCTGTGCGGTCACGTACGTCTCCAAAGACACGTAGAGGTAAACGAAACCTGCCAACAAACGGGAACAAATGGCTTGTGTTGTCCGTTAAATCCCGTCTAGACCGGGGGCTAAATTCAGATACGACATTTAATATTATGTATATCGATTTACTATTCTGCCCCACTTTGCAAAGCCGTATCTGCGCTTCGAAAACTCATTCAATTAGGTATTTAACATATCTTCGCGATATGAATTAAAGTAGTTTATATGACGTATGACTGACTGGTATATACACCGTGGGCCAATTAAACCCGACAGATTTCAAAGGTGTATTCTTGACCGCATTTAGAGACTAAAATGTCATACAATGTTTTCTGAAATCGGTCTTGTTTTAGAGATAATGACAATTTCTGTGAAAATTTGTTTCTTTTATAACTTAGTCAAAAACGCCTTTTTAGCTGTGACGCTGCCACTATGTGACTTGGTTTAGACATACCTACTGCAGGTATTAAAGTTTTAAAGTAAACTTGCAATTTTCGTCTGTAAATAAAAAAAAAACTTTACTTATTCGTTGTAATGATTTTTTTTCACCAAGGTGTAAAAATAAATAACGTGTCGTGTGCAGAAAACGCAAAAGGATTTTTTTTTCGGCAAAAAAAAATAGCAGTATCTTACCGTGCGATGAAAACGCCTATGGCTGATGATAAACTATAAATTATATTGGAAAATTGCTTGCTTTTTTATTAGTATTTCAATGGCTGCTGTGCAAAGGTAGGTTGAGTCGTATTTTATAAATATGACTCAATAAATTTTTGGTGATATTGGTGTTATATTGAGCATTCTGAATGCGCCCCCATGCCCCCGACTTTTTGCGTACGAACTGACACGGGTCTGCGGCTTCGTGCTTACCTAAACATGTCCCAAATTAATTAATTACATCTTTTTTATTCGCTCCTGAATTCTATTAACAAATGAACCTAAATAAATCATGATACTGATTTTCTTTTTTCTTTGAACCATGTCACGTCATTTATTCGTTTCTAAGTCAATTTGGCGTACAGTCTGAGGGTAAGATGTTAACATAGACTATATATATTCTTAAATTCTGCGGTGCCAGACTAATCGTCAGGTGACAAGCTAAACTCACTAATTACCACCACAAATTCGTAGCCATATGAACCTTATGACTAACTGAAATAAGGTTGATTTACTATTTTTATTAGAACAAATTAAATTATTTTCAGAAATAATTTTAATTTGTTTTTATTTCAAGTACTATATAAATTATAAACTGAAATAAATTTTAATTACTATGAAAAAAAGTGACCAAGGCCCCCTGTGCCCCAGGCTGGAATTGAACCAGCGTCCTCTGCCCGCAGCTGCCTGGGGCACTGGGGGCCATGTTTACTTTTTCTTAGTATATGACATTTATTTCAGTGTATAAGGTTGATCTTTGTTTAATTATTTTTTAGTAATGGTAAGTTTTGCTTGGCACCTGACGATATATAATTGTTTTAAGAATGTAACAGCTGTTAAGTTACGAAATGTCTGCTAAATATGTAACCAAAAAAGTGTTTTATTTAAAAAGTTATATTAAGGTAAAAATTACATAAAAAATACCTTGTTACAAACTAGATTAGATCATCAATTTTGTATTTTTGAGTCATTAATTTTGCTAACACAATGGAATCAAGATGTGCCTGAAAATGGACTCAGTTAAGGCCTTAGCTATTATAAATTGGAAATTCCCACTTAAGGCTATTTGTACTCTGATTTTTCGATTACATTATCAATCCAGCTAACTTTTAAGTAATCGGGTAGGAGTAGTAATAATTACTTCAATCACTAAATAAATAAAAATAAATAAATATTTGAGGACAATCTTACACCCAACTAAACAAATCTTGTATTATGGGTACTAGGCGACGATAAACATACGTATATAGATAATTACATACTTATATACAAGGTGCCCGTGAGCATTGCGAGACATTTTAACTAAGCATTCCTGGTAATATTTAGAAACTAAAATGTCATATAAAATTTTCTGGATTAGGCCTAGTTTCAGAGATAATTAAATGTTTTTCTAAATCATTCTTTCGCCATAAGTCGGTACAAAACACATTTTTGACTGCGGTATTGCCACTTTGAGGTCTAGTCTGGACATACCTTGACATCGAAAAATAAAAAAAATGTATTCAAGAGGCTCCCCCCAAATAAAAAAAAAACAAATAAATAGTTAATTTTAGGTTATGTGTTTATCAATAAAAATTACGTTTTATGTACAGGAGTGTTCACAAAAAGGGGAAAAAAACAAAAAAAAATTTTTTTTGTCAAATTTCACAAAAAGTCATATAACATTTTTCACCGTTTAAATCTCTCGCAATGCTCACGGGCACGTTGTATATAGAAAACACCCATGACTTAGGAACAAATACCTATCTGTGTGTGTCGTTACCGGGATTCGAACCTAGGACCATCGGTTTCATCGGCAATCGTCAAATTCTAAACTAGCGCTTCCTTTGTGTGCAACCTGTGAACCCACCGTGGAATTTATCATTACATAGGTATTTTAGCAATTTAGATAACGTGAAGTAGTTGGAATATTTTATATTCCAGATATCCGTTACGCTCCTGATGTGAGCTAAGGTTAAAAGTATTTCCTTTTTCACCGATATTTTGCTGGGATGCGATACGTAAAGATTGTTGTACCTTTCGACAGGATTTTTACAAATCTCTATGAACTCCATTAACAAAACTAAATCTAACTTGTGTGAACGAACTGTTTGTGTATGATTTTTAAATGTTTTAAATACAAAAATACGAAATTTAATTGCGACCCCAGTAAATAATCGAATTGATTAACTAAATAAATAAATAAATATTGGATATTCTTACACAAATTGACTAAGCCCACAGTAACCTCAAGAAGGCTTGTGTTGTGGGTACCCAGACAAAGATAAAAATATAATATATAAATACTCAAATACATGACTCAGGAACATATATCTGTGTTTATCAGACAAATAACTGCCCTTACCGGGATTCGAACCCGCAACCATCGGCTTTATAGACAGGGTCACACCCATTAGGCGAGATCGGTCGTCAGATCTATATGATAAATGACCTTTTCCTAAATGTTAATGTTTTGGATTATTGTAATTTTTTGCAATACGAGTATACTACAGCAAAGCGACACTGCAATGCTGTCAGTTGGAATGTTACCGGTAAGTAAAACTTTTGTAGCTTCACAACTCTTATGTCTCAACTTCCAAAGCTGCTTAAAGGAACTGCTTCTCTGACGAAATCTAGCTTTAACACGTAACACAAACTCGAAACAAGACACGGTACAAATTTTCCTCGTGTTCATAAAGATCCAATTTTGCATTCGCTTTGCAAGTGTATGAAAGTGCTAGTTTTATGTAACCTTCATATTGCAGTTACTTTCCGTTCCTTTGAAGCACTCAGAATAACATCAGTGAGAGAACATTTCTATTTGAATTCGAGTAGTTTGGACATGTATACTATTTCGTAGTTTAGTAGCTTATTGCGTAAGTTTGTGTCGTGAAATGAGTGTTGCAATATAAATGTAAATAAATACCTATTATAGGACATTCTTACTAGAGATGCAACGAATAGTGGCTTGGCCGAATACCGAATACCGAATATTCGGCGGAGCCATCGGCCGAAAGGTCGAATATTCGGCCGCCGAATAATCGGCAAGAAGTTTTACCTAAAATGAAGTAAATTCGAATGCGCTGTGCAAGTTGCAACTTATTTCTCGCTGTAGGCAGTCTTTGATAGAAATTGCGCTTATTCTGCGCGACATTGCGGTCCGTCAGATTTCGTCGTGTGTGTAAAAAAAAATATTTTGTATAATTTTTCTCATCTTTTTGTATTACTATGAATTAATATAAAGGTAGTCTGACTTGTAGTTTGTTACTTTTTATACCCCTCGTTTGCCGTTATCTACGTGTAAACGTACTATTCGGTATTCGGCCGAACAGTGAAATTGTGGCCGAATACCGAATAATGGCCGAATATTCGTTGCATCTCTATTTCTTACACAGATTGATTAAGCTGTAAGCTCAAGAAGGCTTCTGTTGTAGGTACTCACAGACAACAAGACAGAAATATTTCTATGCATATTACACAAATAAAGGCTTTTACCGGGATTGAAACCCAGAACCATCGGCTTCATAGCCAGGGTCACTACCCACTAGGCCAGACCGGTCGTCAAGCTGTAGTCAAAATTTATTGTTAAAGAAATTATCCTTTACCTTTACGCATTTTCATTATAATATTATCTTCTTTTTCCTGGCACTGTTCGGCATTGTCACCACGGCTTGAGCTGCGAGCTTGGGGTTTGCTTGGCAAATAATGCCAAGAATTGACGTAGGAACTAATTGTTACGAAAGCTAATGCCATCTGACCTTCCAACCCGGAGGAAGAACTAGGCCTCATATCATTATTCCGGCTTCCTCACTATGTTTTCCTTCATCAAAAAACGACTAGTAAAATATTAAATGATAATATAGGTATTGTACATAAGTTCCGAAAACAGCCAGGAGCCAGGGTTCGAACGCGCAAACTCCGGATTGAAAGTCGCACACTCCTGCCGATAGACTACCAGCGCTCTCTAGCATAAAATTTAGATATATTGTTATTTCCTTCCTCTACCATAACACACACACACACACACACACAGTCACAGTTGTATCTCCCTCATTATCTGTGTCGTAAAGACGCGACCCGTGAAGCTCAGAGTTGTGCTTTATTTGAACTTTTCTGAAGCTTCCTCGAGCTTTAAGAGAGATATTATATGCTGCGGCATGTGTTGTTGTATGCAATTCCGCTGGAAAATATATTTCGTTTTATTTTATTTGGAGTAAAAATTCTAGTGTAAAATTTCTGATTTGGAAAAAGTTTGCATGACCATGACACTGAACTGAATGCAAGGGAGAAATTAGGGTAATATGGACACCTTACAAATAACGATGTGGCGTGAAAAAAAAAAGTATGACGTTCCTTGATATTGAATAATAGTGCTAGCTTTTCCCTGGGACTTCATCTGCGTGAACAATGATTATGATTGACAATGACCTTTCCCGGACCTCAAACTCTCTCCATACCAAATTTCATTCTAAGTCTTTCAGCAGCTTAAGCGTGAAGAGGTTGTAGCTCTATGTCTGTACGAGTTACTTACGCGTTTTTCATATTATAATATCGGATGTCGGATACGACAGCAAAAAGTAGAATTCTAAAAAATGCCTTTTTATATTTATTTATTAATTGATGCAATATTTCATGTTCAATAGAAAACTTTGAACTAAAATATTTGAAATCGAAATTCGAAAAGCATATTCGAAAATAACCACTGGTAAGTAAAGCAAAAATAGAACGGCAATGTTTAATCATTCGGACCGACTATATTCATAACATTTAATTAAAAAGCTTTGTTTTTAATTTAACCCGTTAATTGCTCTGGCTAATGAATTAACAACAAACCTTATTTGCCAACTGACTGTTCTGAGCCTTAAATGGCTACGTTATGTAAAAGAATAACCTCCCACGCCACGTTTTATGTAAGGTATGGAAAATTTAGTTAACCAAAGCCTTTTTTGAGGGTGACGCTGGCTACAGTTTATAGTTTTCAATATTTTTACGTCAATGTTACGTTCTTTTTACAAGGTTTCATTATTTTTTTCGTTTGAGTGACATACGACGGTTAAAAGGCTCACTGATTACCAGTTCGCAGTATCGGTCGGTCAGTTATTCGCAGGTGACAGTCGCGAATATCTGACCGCGATATCGTCCGGCGAACTGGTAATCAGTTGGCCCCTTTAGATTACGGAAGGTGGACATAATGAACGAAATCTCCATGTACCAAAAAGTGTCATCAAAAAACTTTAAATAGGTGGCGCTACAATACCTAGGGTACTTGAACAAAAAAATCAAATCATAGACAGCGCAATTCACTCCGTCAATAACGCCTAGGTTTTTAGCTACTCTGGCCCTACTCTGGAGAGATTTGGACTATTATTTATAGCTGACAGCTGGACACTTTTGCAACAGTTCTACCATAAGAGATGCCACTCCTCTTAATTCCACACTCCATACTTTAAATATTTGAAGCTGACATTGGAACGACTTTCTGACTTCGATTGGACTCCAGTTTGATATAAATACTTAGAAGAGTTTGGTGAAATGCAATATTATTTTGACATCGAGTTAATCTATTTTCTTATCAGGCAGCAGACATTTGCAAGCCATATTACAAAAAATTTAATTGAAGGAAATAACCGTTACGCTGTGTTAACAACAAGGAATGGAAAAATTCGCATGCTTCTAGTAAGTTTAAAGTTGATATATAAAAGTAAGGGTTTTTTTTTTATATATCACGTCACCTGTGAACTCCAGATGAGTTACATGCGCGCTGCCGATCCTAACACTCCGCGACTTCGTTGAGCTCGGGCAACCTTACTCTCCGGCAGGAACACAACACTATGAGTAGGATTGTTCGAATTATTTTAATAAATAGAAGATGACAGTTGAAAGAAAAATATAGAGAATCATAGCAGTACAAACTTGCATCAAAAATTAAATAAAACTAAAAACATATTTATTTTTTTACACGCCAATGTCTCTTTTTGCTAACGACACTATTCCATTGTTCTACTATGTCCGATTGACCCAACAGATACCAAGGCGCCTGACCCCTAAATTTAAAATTAAAACATTACCTAATTCCATTCCTTCAACTGCAAAGTTATATTTTTCCAATATTTAGTACGTACAAGCCCTCAATCCGGCGAAGCTTGAGAGCCCCATAAATAACGTCTTATTTCAACAACGGCTTCATTCCCGGCCCGTAAAACTTTACGGCCATGGCCAAATAAAACTCCGTCCGTTTTAAAATTTAAACCTAATGGCGCGCGCGGACTATAAATTCATTAAATAATTGTAGTCACAATGTTTTGTTTTGCACGGATGTAAATAACTAATATAACGTTATTTATTGGATTCGTTATCATGGACGGCGGACAATAATTTATTTAAGCCACTAGGTGGCAAAGTTTTTGCGGGGTAAACTCATTTGATATTATTTATTACTGTTATATTGATCTTTTTCATCCTAAATTTATTTTAGTAATTCCATGTGCACCTAAATCCAATACGGGCAAATATTTAAACGGTGATTAGCTTAGCGCCTAAGAAGTATTGAGGTAACATTGTCTGTGTTTCTAATACTATGAAAATATTAATCATACAACATAATTCAGCCCGCAATGTAAAGTAACACACGTATGAAGTAATTGAATTTGTATTCAATTTATTTATTATTATAAACAGATTGCAGATTTGTGTTTACTCATTTGTTTAAGCGTGACCACGAACAAAAAATATGTCACTACCGTTCAATGTATGATGTTTTTTTATACCACGTCGGTGGAAACAAGTATACGGCCTTATTCAATTTCAAAATTACGAGTATTAATCCTAAATGTACTAACTCTGTTTAATATTATAGAAGAATGAGCAAATACAAATTATAAAGCCATATCATATTTATTTAAGCTTTATTTCATCTTATGATTATGGTGTCTATTTTACCCTAATTTCCCGTACAGTTCAGTGGCACGCTGTAAACTTTTTCCAGACCAGTAATTTTACTCCAGAATTTTTATTCCAAATAAAATAAAACGACATACATTTTCTAGCGGAATTGCATAAAACAACACATGCAGCAGCATATAATATCTCTCTCAAAGCTCGAGGAAGCTTCGGAAAAGTCCAAATAAAGCACAAATGCGAGCTTCACGGGTCGCGTCTTTACGACACAGATAATGAGGGTGATACAACTGTGACGTAAAACAGACGGGGTGTGGTAGTTGTACCTATAGTAGAAACAAGGAATAATGATATGGATACCTACATTTTATGCTAAGCTAAGGAATCTTTAGGAAGTTTGTAAAATAATTACTATAAAGGGATGAAACGCTTATTGCTGTCGAGGTGTGTTTGGCGCTCGAACGCAGTGTGAGCGCGAATAATGTCTGACCCGTGTTTCACTTCTTTTCATTTTGAATACGTGGAAAGTAATGTATTTTACTTTCCTCGGTGTATTAAGAAGAATATGACTAAGTATAAACTTACATAGGACTTTTTGCGGGTGGTTTCAATTAACAATTTAATTCCACACTACATAGTCTAGACTAGGTCGCATAGAGGCGACGTCGCCAACAAAAAAGCGTTATGCACTGAAACACAATAAAAAATATATATTAAAATTGGTATTAACTCTGAAGCTAGGCGAATAAAACATAAGTTTATATCACATATTTGTGTCTAAATACAATCCGGAATATACTGTAAAAATTTAGACACAGGTATAACTGTCAACTAAAACGGAATTCAGTCAAAAATTAAACCTCTTTAGCCGCTAGATAGCGTCGATATCTACTTTTGCCAGTCTATCATCGGGTTATAGTCAATTCTACTTTATTCCCTCATCATTCTAAAATTTCGAAATATTCCAGTACCGCTATCCGCGAGAAGACGCCATTCCTTATGTTTCTCAAGTTTCACGAACACCCACAGCGCTTCTTAATGATATTTTAATGTAGCTGAACTTTTAAACGGTACAAGGTCTCGTAAAATTAAATTCAAACCAGTTCAACCAGAGGCCAATTCTGTTACAACGATTCGACATGGGTTTCATCTGGTTTTGATACGACATTGTCCACGAGCACTAATCAGTGTTAGCGGCTCGCCTCATAAAAGTACCGTGCGGATTCAGGCGACATTACTGCCAACTGCATTGCAAATACAGGGTGAAATTTTAACGACCAGTCATACTCTGCGTAGTGACTTTATAGACTTTACAGTTCACACTTTTATTATGAGACCAATGCAAAAATTGCGACAAAAAATTTGATGCCGTTGATTTGTATGGGAACATTTTTTTTCGTGATTTTGGCGTTTGTTGCATAATAAAAGTTGTTCAGTATGACCTATTAAAGTCACACAGAGTATGGCTGGTGGTTAAAATGTCAAACAACATCGGTGGCAACATGGATTTTGATATTTCCAGCAGTAAATCAGTTAACATGAATGTCGCGCTGCAATACTGCTACGGTAATGGTGCCGACTGCATTACTACCGCAAATGTCATATTTAATAAAACTTTCTCGAAATATGACCTTTTTCACGTTTCACGCAGCCATGCAGTCGGCTGCATAACTACAGCAGTAATTTCAGGCTGCAATACTGCTACCGTACTGGTAGTGTAGTCTGCATCCGAACTGTATCTTTACTGTCGCGCATGAGATGTCACTACTCAAGCTCATATCATAATTAGATGAACACCGTATTGAATACATAATTTTTTTTTTTTTCGAAAAGATACAGTTAATAGACACATAAAAGAGAAATGTGAGAATGGCCTCATTTCAGCATGTTGCTGGCGTCTTCCAGCGCTGATCTTCCGATGACACCACCATGTGAGAAATAATCACAGACAAAAAGAAATAAACACAAAATAAATTAGACACAGTAGAAATCTTACTCAAAAAAGAGATATAACATGATGATATTTATAACCTAAGTAAAAATAAATCAGAATCAGCCTCCAAGTAAGGCCCATAAAACTCGCTGTTTTAAAATTTTACCCTAATGCTGCAATCTGGGGGGAGAGGGGGTTGTATAAACCCGGTTTATGGCACAGTTCTCAGATGCTGAGATACTGTTTGTCTGTTTATCTTAAGTTCCATGGCTTGGTTTATATTACGGCAGTCGTTTGTTTTAACTGAGAATTTTTTGCGCAAACCGAAAAATTATGCATCGTTCAATCAAACGACACAAGCTACTTATACTAAGAATCCTACAATGTTTTCGTTTTTTTAAATTTAGACATAAGACATTAATATATGTATTGTTCTCTGAACTCCCCATCGGCACACAAACCTCCTCAAGGTTTTGCCTACGATGGGTCTTGTATTAAATTATAGACTGTAAATTGTTTGTTTATTCAATAAATTAAAAAAAAAAAAAAAAAATTTAATGTTAGCTTTGTGGTAGTGGTCGAGTGGATATGACGCCCGACTTTCAATCCGGAGGTCGTGGGTTCAAATCCTGGCTCGTACCAATGAGTTTTTCGGAACTTATGTACGAAATATCAATTGATATTTACCACTAGCTTTTCGGTGAAGGAAAACATCGTAAGGAAACCTGCATACATCTGCGATGAAATTCAAAGGTGTAAGTGAAGTCCCCAATCCGCATTGGGCTAGCGTGGGGACTATAGCCCGAGCCCTCTCGTGCATGAGAGGAGGCCTGTGCCCAGCAGTGGGACGTATATAGGCTGAATTATTATTTATTTATAATTATTATTATAGTTAGCTTTGTATTTTTTTTTATGTTGTTTATAAGAAGTTTTTGTAAAATGTTGAGGTACATATATCTATAAAACTAGAAGCAATACGCTAATGCAACGCTTACCAAGGCATCTGCACCTACAGTAGAAAGTTCTTGTTGAGTAAATACTTATTTGCCATTTTCAAAACTACCCCGCTTTTAAGTTATTCCAATGTACCTTTACTAATTATATTCATAGCTAGAGTGAGACCACGATAAGTTGGCAGCGATTTTGAAGAAACGAGATACTTCATATCAAAATTTTAAAATTTCTTGATCGAACGCATTTTTGATAAACCAGATAGTGCAAGTGTGTGAAATTGTGACGTTTACTTAACACTTGCACAGGCTGGGGTATCAAAATCGCTGCTGACTTAGCTTATTCTGAGTCCAATAGTTGTTTTCCTCTGCGCTTGTTTTACCTAAACGTATGAAAGTAAAATAAACAACACGTGTATATTATGTTACTTTTTTTTAAACTAGGTACATCACAGGATTCACTCCAGAATTTAAAAAAAAATGGTAGGAACTTAATTTATGTAACCAAGCGTTAAAGTAAGGATCATGCATAATTACTGTTTTGGAAATTACTTTCAAATCTAAATTTGAAGTTTCTAAATGTTTTATTTTCAATTATTTTTTTTAATATTAAATTTGGAGTACCTATCGCTTATAGACGTATCTGTTTGTTAAATAAATACTTTAACAAAAACTTTTATCCAAATACATAAAAGACCCTTAATTTTGGTAAAGAGATGCGGAACCTGGCAAAGGCCGGGATATCACTACGTAGAAGAAGAATTTTGGTAAAGAGATGATCAACTCTTCAAACTACTGAATCAATTTTTATATAATAGTAACCACCTAAAGGAAACTCGTTTTCACGTAAAAAAAAACCTCATCGAAATCGGTTCATCCGTTTGAGGGCTACGATGCCACAGACAGACACACCCCTCTTTTGCGTTGGGGGTTAACAAAGAAAACATCCCTCAACAATATTACTTTGCCTTGCATATTCATTATACTTACATTAATTTAAAATGGTAAATCCTCATTTACCTACTTATCCATGCAAGTTTAATAAACAACCGTGTTAACGTCTTATTCCCACATTCATTTCGCTCACTGGTGGAGATTACTGTTTCTCATTAAGTCCGCCATTTGTCCGCGCTCAAGTCTAAATAAGTAAGCAGATGCATACAGATTACTCGCACAGAGGCGGACTTGCTGAGGCCGAGAGCCCGATTCAGACATAGAATTTGTTACGGGTTTGATCTAGTTTTGATACCACCTTGATGATTGTCTTGGTTATTGACGCGCACCATACGTATGACTTTAACTTAATTTCGCATAATCCACTGCATGGATGGCAGGATCGTATAGATGTCGTGCTATACGCGTGCGCCGGTGAGGGACAGAATATACGCAATGCGACAAAATTAAAAACACACATTCCTGCCAACATAACAAAATAAACTTACGTAATTTGGTCGGGTTCATTACCTACCATATCCACCATAAAAAAACGGTGGACAAGAAAGGTCAAGTGAGACTATGACAAGGACAAACAATAATAGCAATTTCTCTGCTAGTCCTACTGAAAGTTCAGTAAGAACAGCTCGTTCGGTCATCTCATTTCGGTTAATTTGGATTAGGCTCTGATTCTATTTGAATAATTTGATATGGTTTTTATTCATTTTGATACGACCTTGTAATTTTATCAGGCATCTCACAGGCACCAATAAGTGCGAGCTAAATGTCTTACGAGACGACTAAGTACTGATTGCATTTCGTCACCACCAATCAGCGGGTGGGGGCATCTTATTTTTAGAGAACTGTGAAGGTCATATCGAAATAAGATGAAAATCATAATCAAAAAGTATCGCGCCTAGTGTACGAGTTGCCTGGTTGCACCTTCTTAAATCACTGATTCGGACGCTGTTCATATGGCATCTAGAGAATAGAGGGAATGTATACTTATACTAATAGGACAATCATATTTTTCAAAAACAGCACTCAAGGTCTCCTGTTGGTACTCTTTCGTACTCTGCGAATCAGGGAGGCAACACATTTCCGCAGTATTGTTTTAAAGCCATCCGTTTTGGCCTCTAGAAACATGCGTGATGCACTGCTCCAGCGAGGCAGCCTCAACAACATCCTGTAGGCGTTATTGTGCTGGACTCTTCAATGGTTTTTTGAGTATAAATAAAGTTATCAAATTAAATTGGATTGAATTAAAATTTGTAAAACAGAATCGACCTTTTGCTCTGTCTGCAATTAACTGCTCTACACTGGATTATGGGACTTATCGCTCGTTCTTACTTGCATATTTATACTTATTTATGTTAAGTCACTACATATGGTATAATTCATCATAGTCGTTTTTATATGTTTTCATCACACTTGCTCGAAAAGATATCATTCCATGCAGGTGTACTGAAAGACAAAGGCCTACATTGTTCCCCAGAAGTTATTGATAATGAAAAAGGCCTATAAGGTTCAGAAACACCCACAGGTACACACACACAGGTATTTTTTGAACCCGAGCCCATCATACCCCTACCAATATCTTACATACACAACCAGCTAGACCTACATCACAGACTTAGCACACTAAGTACTGGAAGAAAATAGACACATGCAGGCAGACTAAAGATGTTTTACCGGCACTAAACTAATACTACTGGAAACACCTAGACACCAACTACGTAAAATAGTAGGATTAATTACAGGACACAACACACTAAAAAAAAACAGACAGTATAAATAAATAAATAAACAAACACTCTACACAATATGGATAAAACAGACAGCCCCATGTGCAGAGCGTGCATGGAAGAAGAGAAAACAATAAAACACATTCTCCTAGACAGCAAACAGGTAGAAGTATGCAGGAACAAATACCTAGGGACGCCGTGCACACTAAAGAAGGCAGTTAGTAACCTGAAAGCCTCGCTAGGCTTCGCGGAGGAGCTGGAGTGGCTTGAGTAGTGCTACCTCGTTTCACGCAAAATAGCTACAATGCTTATCGTTTTGCGGAACATATCCAGAAGCACTGACTAACTAACATACATAAATACTCAGAAAGGCCTAATAATAAAGGCTTTTGTTACGGGCATTGATAAATAATATTTAAACATTTTCCCGTTATCGGCACCGAACCGGGCATTGGCTCGCACATCCATTTTCGCGTGCATTAAAATATCCCCACGGATTACAAAACTCGATACAGCGCGGTTAGGCTTAACCCCTGATCCGTGTATACAAATATAGCATACTTTAAAGGATGACTCACGCTAGAACGGCACGGGACCTGGCCGAGGCAGTCGACAGACATTTGTCATTAACTAACATAGGAAGAACATTCTTGTCTACTTCTCTGGCAAATTTAACTTCTAATACTACCTGTTCTGCCTGACTATTTTTATTTCTGTCGTTGTTTCTTTTGGGTAACCGCCTGCAATTAATACTCCGATGTCCTAATCGTTTGCATATAGTACACGTTATCAAGGGTTTTGAACATCTGAAACTTGGGTGACCAACCTCATTGCAATTAAAACATTTCATGTTTGCATTAAATCGCGAATTTTCTTTTTGTGGTTCACTCGATTTCTTAATGAACGGGAAACACTTACGGGGGGACATTGATGTTTTGCTGTTTGATGGTAGCTATAATGTTACGTGCCTTTGTCTTGTGAAAAGAGATACCTAAAGGAATTTACTCATGATAACACAAAACATATACGTACGTACAGACACTAAAAGCAGAAAAAACTTAACACTAAGAGGACATCATAAAATGGATCCGACTCAGCATATAGCTGCTTTAATACCAGGCTGATTGAGTGCTGGTCTTCCGTAGGGCCCATTTGGTGATATCATGACAAATAACACATAATAGTTATTTCTTTTGAAAATAAGCAAAGTTTTTGTTTAATCGCTGGTGCTAATATTGATACCCAAGCTAGCGAAAGATTCCAAAACTGAACCATGAGTGGTTCAAGAAGTGGAATTTTAAACGTTACGAGGATTTTAAGGAACGAGGGTTAAACAAACTTTGCCTTCGAGTGAAACTCAAAAATGTTCACCACAACAACTATAAGATAAGTTCTGAAAAAGAAGCAGTTCTAAGACAGAAGCAGCTCGATTCGGGCAACCAATGTCACTTTGACGTTAGAAATGTCGTAGATAGATCTTATAGGGATCACAGCGGAATCGAAATAAACGTCAATTTTGACGTAGTTTAGTTATCGATCTGTTAAAGATCTTTCCAAGATCTTAAACGTGTCATAATCATTCTTCGAATCAGACCGTTTACCAGTTGAAAAGATACATCCCTATTAACATTGTCTGTGTATTATGGTTCGAGACGGCTCGTCGACGACTCGGAAGTAACGTTGCGGTAAGCTCAGAGTTGCCTCGGTCTATAATCGGCTCGAGCCAGATCCGATACGTTCTAGAGTAATTCTTTACTTGTGTATCACATTGTGGCGGATTCACACGCCGCTCCGGAGGCGTATTACGATTGTAATTATAGGTTATGAATTTGATCTAGCTTCGTTATGGATATGATCAACAGTGAGTACAGTGTCATATTTTCAACCAGACAATTATTTCATTTAATTTATTTAACATTAAAGAATATGTTAGTTGAATATAGTCAGTACATGACACCCGGGTAGGGCGCATAATGTTAGTACTTATGAGGTACCTAATTACCTACTTTGGTACAATTGTACTTATAAATTTATGTATATCTCATTGAACACCTTCACGATATGATAAAAAATTAATAATTAAATTCTATATTAAATATCATAATTCGCTTACCAACGTTATTAATATTATACAAACACATATCTAGGTTAATTCATCAATGTCAAAGTTAATACTAATGGTTATGCTTTATGCCAATCCGAAACCTAATCAAGGAGTTAATGTGACATATTTACTAAAATTATTTACATTATAAAATCACAAAAAATGAAGAAGTCATATTATTGATGGGTTATATTGCCTTACGGATTCCATTTAACTTTGTCAGCTGATAGATCATATCAAAAACAAATCTAAAACAAATTTATAATTTAATATAACATTCAGAATAAGCCTCCGGGTATACTAAATACCCTTACACAAGACGAAGTACTTATGTCAACCTCAGACGCTCGTCGGTCTAAAGCTATCGGCGTTAAGCTTTTAATTATGTCGCGAAACTGGTAAAGAAAATGAGTTGCTTTTGCATTAAGTACTGTAGGGAGACGACCTAATGGGTCTAAAGCTTTCCTTAGCTTATAAAAACATAATATATGTATATACATATATATTTAAAAAAATATATAATATTCTTTATTATAAACACAATTAAAATCATATCAAGACAGATGTCAGATCCACGACGCAGGCTTCGTCAATATATACAAGCAAAAAAAAACATCCACAACACGCTTCGTCATCGTAATATGCACCTATCCTACAAAATATATATCCACAACACGTTTCGTCAACGGCCTACCTAGTATCCATATAACAAAAAGCAATAAACAAATAGAAACCTACCCCCACTCTGATTTTCACCCGGACCAAAAGTGCCAAAAATACTGGCGGCATTGCCTCGCTGAATGGCCAGTGATATCTGCTGGACCAGGAAAGAACCAGAGCGAGGGTCGCAGCCCCTTTCTTTCAGCCGATGCCCTATGCTCTTGATAAAGGCTTTGGCCTCGGCACACCAAGGCCCCGCCGGGACAAAATCATACCTAACAACACAACTCATAACTCTTTTCATAACTTTTTTGTAGTGGTGGCCGAGTGGATATGACGTCCGACTTTCAATCCGGAGATCGTGGGTTCAAATGCTGGCTCGAACCAATGATCGAGTTTCTCGGCATTTATGTACGAAATATAATTTGATATTTACTACTAGCTTAAACGTCTCGGCGAAGGAAAACATCGTGAGGAAACCTGCATACATCTGCGAAGAAATTCAAAGGTGTATGTGAAGTCCCCAATTCTCATTGGGCTAGCGTGGGGACTATAGCCCGAGCCCTCTCGCGCATGAGAGGAGGCCTGTGCCCAGCAGTGTGACTTATATAGGCTGAATTATTATTAATATATTTTTTTATTTCACTCGAGACTAAATCAAATAATGCCTACGTGATGGCTGTCTGTTTACAATTATTCAAATTACTCCTTCTCGACAGAGACGCCGAATTCTAATTTTAAATTAATAATTAGTCTGTCTGTTATGTCAAACCAAAGAGATTCATTCTACGGAAATACTTCGACAATTGTAATAAACAAAAACTCAACGAGGTTCCGTTGTTTTATCTAGAGCTTTTATGGCCTCATCAGATCAGGTCTGCATAAATGTTACTTTCTCATCGGGCTTTCATAAGTTCATAACCCTTTGAACGTCATGCCTAACGTGCTCAGCGTATCATCGTGAAACTTGTTGGAATGCACGAGGGGTTGGAAGGTCAGATGGTAGCTTTCATAAAAACTAGTGCCTACGCCAATTCTTGGGATTAGTTGCCAAGAGGACCTCAGGCTCCCATGAGCCGTGGCAAAAAGCTGGGACAACGCGAGGAAGATGTTGAATCGTATATAAATAAATCAAAATATATAAACTTTGAAGACGACTTGCATAGTACCAACATTACGAGATAAATGAAAGCTTGGAATAACGACAAATTAACTTCGTAAATACCCCGTTATTCATTTTAATTACAATGGAAGTAATTGTACATTTGAAGTGAAAAGTGACATTCCCCACGCATTGTGAGTTTTGATTAACAACAGAAAAGAAAACACTCAAGTGAAAAAAGATACAAGTCCCATACAACTTGTATGAAACGTGTACCGTTTCTCACTAGAAGTGTTACACAAAACGCACATTTCAGGAATGTTTCCTCTTGGGATGGCTCGGGAACGCGAGGTCTCCCAGGACCAGAGGATGCTTTAATTTCGGAGTGTGCTGGGGGTCGGCAGCGCATTAAATTTGAAAAGATTTAATAATAGAAGCGTTTCTTTTTATTTAAAATGGGTATTTCTGTTTTTAAAATGTCGGCTTATATTTTTGAAGCCCTGGTGGCCTTGCGGTAAGAGCGTGCGACTTGCGATCCGGAGGTCGCGGGTTCCCGGCTCGTCCAATGAGTTTTCGGAATTTATGTACGAAACTTTATTCGATATTTACCACTCGCTTTTCGGTGAAGGAAAACATCGTGAGGAAACCGGATTAATCCCAACAAGGCCTATAATTTACTAAGGGTTGGAAGGTCAGATGACAGTCGCTTTCGTGAAAACTAGTGCCTACGCCAAATCTTTGAATTCAAGCGGATCCCAGGCTCCCATGAGCCGCGGAAAAATGCCGGGACAACGCGAGGAAGAAGAAGAAGAAGAAATGTCGACTTTATCACAGGGAGATCTTTATTTTCTATTTTGAACTGGCGTACAGAGATTTGTAAACACAAGTGTGATGTAGCAAAATGCATGCGTCGTTGTAGATTTGCTTAATGTTTTGAGAAACTTTACTAAAATGAAATAGCAGTTCTAGTAACTAGAGGAAAGATTATATATTTTGGACATCTACATAGACATGACAAGTATAACTGTTGAAAGTTATAATAGAAAGAAAAATAGAACGAAAACGGGGAAGGGGAAGAAGGAGGATGAACTGGCTCGACAACATCAAAAAATGGACAAACATCAAGGAAGCGGCCACGCTATTAAGACTAGCCAAGAATAGATTTGTTTTAATCTCTAAAATTGTGCAACTTTCTTCTTTATCTAAAAAGGTAGATATGCTTATCTAAAGCATTTATGTATACAACGTCATCCGCACATAGAAAATTACCTCTTCTGTAACGGCTAGTAACCTTAACTAGCTTTCGTGAAAAGCTTACTCGCAAATGCTCCACGTTCAAACCTAAATATCAGATTAACTTCAAAATTCGAGCAGCTCTGTGTACAGGCTGTTGTTCCGATTGCCTTTAAGAAAAAGCGAGTTCATCGCTCGTTAACCAGTCGGTCTCTTTGAATAAATAGGCTACTACTGAACCGGTGAGCTCCATCTTAGGCCCTGTCTTCACTTTCCATCAGGTGTGACTAGATCATTGGCTCTAGTCACACCGATCAGTTTTTGATAAAAAAAAAAGGTATAGCTCCAAGATAACAGCCATAACAGCTATTGGATAATAGTAGTTTAGAGTCAGACCAGGACAAGTGTGCTACGATTTTGATTGCACACGCAGTGCAACTGTTATTTTATACAAAATACAAAAAGTTTTGGTAAAAATTTCATTTTTGTTACAAGCTTTTGTCGCTGACTGTACTTATTTTTAGACAGGCGACTAATACTCATCGAGAGTGATTTTTTGGATACGAGGGTGGTAATTCCCGACAGCCGTAGGCTGCAGGGAATTAATGACCCGAGTTTGCAATATTCTTACCCCCGGAGTTACACACGATATTTTTAATCACACTTGCGAAGAAAAAAGTAAATTTTAAGCGAAATAATTCTTAAATAATATTATTATATTATGGTGGACATATCAAACATTCGTCCGCCATTTGGTAATTTCTTGGCAGGTGAGGCATCGAAGGCATATTTATATACCTATTCGGCATTCAGCCACGATTGAAAATTAAGTAAAAATATTTAAATATTTTATAAACATAAACAAGAATATTAAATTATTAAAGTCAGTATTTTAAAAGTAAAACTCATTTATGCCACTTGGTTTGTATGAATAAGTGACATAATTAAAAAAAAAGCTATAACTCCCCGGGAGTTACAGCTTTTTTTTCACAACCCATAACTCCCGTGGGAACAATATAGGCCTTTGTCCTTCAGTAGACCTGCATGAAATAAGATCTTTTTCGAGCAGGTGTGACGAAAAAGTCAATAAATTAGTCAAAGACCTTATTTTTCTTTTACAGGAATGAAGTGACAAAATTCGCCCGTGCTCGCGTTAGCATTATTAATATGTATACACAGTCAGACACGTATCGTATGAACCGGCGGCGCATGTCACGTTCGTGACTGACTGTACTGTGGCTTTGTGACTGCTTTCTGAGAGGAAATAGGGGCTAAAATCCCTTGGCTTTCCTATTCCTATAAGACAGTTCTTAGTGAACGAGAATAGAGTCTACAATCGCTTAGCTTTCGTGTGTAAATGGCAGTTCTTCTGACAGTTATACAAGGCGTTTGAGGCGGGCACGTTTGGGTCGTAAGTTAGCGGAGTTGCATAGAAAAGTACTGTAAGAATACGGACGATGTTGGTAGTTACTTGAGGCGAGCTGAAGCGCAATCAATGAACTGATCAGCGTAGAGCACGCGCTGATTCGGTTAAGTTAATGTCTGTTTCGCCACGGGGTAAAAATGTCATGTTAAGATATCATGCTTTATAATAAGTTTTTGGCAAAAAAATCATTTTTGGTACAATCTTTTATCGCTGACTGTACTTTTCTTTCCACAAGCAACTAATACTCATCGAGCAAATTCTAAAAACCCCAAACACAATTAGGTTACGTTGTTTTGTCACGGAGTTCCTATAGCCACCTCCTGTCTCCATCATCAGATCATCTCGATGGTACCATAATATTGCATTGTCACCCGACATACATATGTATGCAAATTTTCAGCTTCATCGGAAATCGGGAAGTGGGTCAAATTTAATTCGCAAGATTTGATTGCAGACCGACACACAGACAAAGTGAAACTAAATAAAAGCTTGTAAAAACGCTTACTTTTGATGGAATAAACTAAGTCTACAGTACCTTTTACTTACCCAACCGCGTTCCTCTAAAGGTACCATTCAGATTCAGACTTTAATTGTTATTATTTCATGAAATAAAACTAAATATGCATACAATAAACTCACGCCTGTATTCCGAAAAGGGGTAGGCATGCTAGTTTTAGTGCCACTTCTGGCAATTAAGGAGTTTCAAAAATAACGAAACAGTGACAGGTTGCCAGCCCATAGCCCACAACACACTTGAAACCGTATCCGGCAGTCGACTTCTACGACACCCAGGGGATGAGGAGGGTGAAATTCTTAACCCGACACCACACGGGCTTAAAAGGAATTCCTAGTTGCGATTTTCCATACAAACGCTCTCGTCGACTGTTTGCTCCCTGGATTTTTAACCTAGAACAATGATTTTTTCAAATAAGATCAATATCATCAATATCTGTGCCGCTATGTTTTGCTTTTTTGGATTATTTTATTTTGAAGAAACTTACAGCGCCTCGAAAATCGCAATAACGGCTCAATTGAATTGGCTGCAAAAAAAGGCGTATACAAATATGACAACAAATATCCAAAAAATCAATACATATCGGCATATATTATTTCTTCCTCTTGCAGTTTCCAAAATTTCATTTTCTGTATTAAATTCCCATTCCATAAATAAAGATATTTTTATCTAAATTGTTAATTGAAAGTGTCCTCAAGACAGATACAATTGAAATTAAAACTTGGCAGTGTTTTTTTTAATGCACATGTATATTACTTACATTGTATTCGAAATGAAAATTAGTGTTGAATTCGGATGAAAAGCAGTTCATTCCTTGGTTAACAATCTACTATTTCCTCAGTCTCCCATTGACCATAAACGCTGTAACGGGTTTCGGGATTAATTTCAATTCATTATACGTGATATAAACCGTTTACATAGTCTTATTTCATAGATAAGTAAGTCGAACTTTCATGACCATCTAAAATGGTAGCGTAGGAGGGATCAAGAATTAAAAAGTTGTGGACAGAGAGCCCCGTAAGTGGGTGAGGTCAAATTTAACCTTAAACTTTACCCTACTTAAAGCTGTAAGCCTTCTTAACCAGTTTTTAGAAAACTTTGCGGCGTGTTATTACTTAAAGCCTGGCTTTTTAGTAGATGAACTTACGAAAAACCACAAAATATTAAAAATATCAGTCACGTTTAAAAGTTGAAGTTAAGAGCTTTATCGACAGACATTCGCTGGCTCTTGCTAATGCTCCTCGTTGTGAGAGAAACATGTCGAGCAATTTTCATCTGGCGTAAATGATTGAATATGCCGATCTTTGTTTGACGGTAACGAAATGGATGGAACAAACAATGTATGAAAATATTGGGACACATTTTTGCACGTTAAGTTATCAACCTACGCCAATCCAGCGCAATCCAGAACAGAAGTGCCTGGCGTAAATTAATTAGGAGAGCCGACCCCACCTAAAGTGGGAAAAGGGAAAGAAGAAGAGGAGGGGAGAACTTATCAACCTACGCAAACAAAGTCGGAGATATAAGCTTGTATTAAATATCTCAGTTTCACAGAAGTTTTATCTATGACTAAAGAATAACAACCTGTAACGAAGACATATTTCCTTAGAAAGTCTTATTTTCTTGCTCGTTCATCAAAATCATTAAGACTGTCTTCTTGCGTCCAGTAATTAAATTCCCACCTTTCCCCCTCTTCATAAAACCCCCCTTCTAAGATATATTCCCGTGAGTCAAAGGGCGTAGTGATGGACGCTTACCGAGTATAATTCTCAGACAGGAATATCCCGATAATTAATTCCCACTTAAGCTTTAGCCGCTTATCACGTTTCTAATAGCTAACGGCTCGCCACTGTACGTTGAAATAAAATTCAATAGTTTCGTATATGGAAAATATTATTAAGATGACTGATCTAGGGCTTATTACAAACCTGCTACTATAAAAATTTTGGAAATATGAGTATTTTGTAGGTATGTTTAAAATTTACAAGAGTCTACTTAATTAAGCAAAATAGCTAAATTTTGGAGCAAAGTTTGTTTTTAGGGTTCCGTACCCAAAGGGTAAAACGGACTCTATTACTAAGACTCCACTGTTCGTCCGTCCGTCCGTCTGTCACCAGGCTTCATCTCATGAACCGTGATAGCTAGACAGTTGAAATTTTCACAGATGATGTTTTTCTGTTGCCGCTATAACAACAAATACTAAAAAGTACGGAACCCTCGGTGGCCGAGTCCGACTCGCACTTGACCGGTTTTTAATAAATGAACTGAACCAATAATAAAATACCTACAAGGTGTAACAAAAATAGCAAGGATCCATTTAAAGGGATATTCGGTATCTGGTTCTGATTAGCAAAACGTTGAAGAAAACATTTCAAGATAAGGATTTCTTAAAGGAATAATATTCCCGTGCCACACCACTAAGCAGGCGAGAGGCTGTCATTCTTGACGTGCCTTGAATTATTTATTGCCTCGAACAGGAAATATTGTGACGAACATTTCTTGACGTGAACTATTTCATATTTAATGTTTGATTTATGTTATGATTATATGGATCCCAATTCAAATATTAATGGAACGGCGCGCCGTTTCAACATGTTCGGCATGAATTGTATTAATATAAATGGAATTTTGTTTTATGAGTTCATAAAATAGCATGATGTTACAATGACACAACATATTTGGGTCAATTGGGTATTTTTTTTTTAGAATGGGCTCGTCTCAGCACAATGCTGACCTGAAGGTCAGCGCTGATCTTCCGGCGAGACCATTTGTGGGCCACGATTGCAACTGTACGGCGCGGCCTCGTAAAACTGAACGCATCCACTAGCGACAGCTACTAGCGCCATCTATGTATGACAGATGACAGAAATGACAATGTCAGATAATCTAAAATGGTTGGGTCAATTGTGTACCATTAACTGCCGATTAGCGATCGTTACAAAACTGACGATTAATGTCAAATCCCATACATCAGGAAAGTGAGAGTTAGACGTGACTTAAAATAAAATAAATATGATAACTATGTAAATAAGCTGAAGACTTACCTTTTAATTGAATGCCTATACCTCAAGCTTTATCAAATATCAAACATTTATTCAGCAAATAGGCCACAGAGCCCACAGAGGCACTTTTACATGTCCATTTTTACAAACAATAAAATTACAAAAAACAATTACAAATATGGATTGAAATAATAAATACTTTATTAGAGATGTATACTGTCTCTAAATATCAAATTACACAAAAAAAAAACAACTAATACTAATTTTTTTTAGAGTTGTATAAGTCTCTAAGTGTCAGAGATAAAATATAAAAAAAGATATTAAATTATCCTTAGAGATGTAGAGGGTCTCCAAGGCTTAAATTCTTATATAAATAATTAAAAGACAAAAAACTAGATCAGACAAGAACCGAATGAAGTGTCTCACGTTAATACCACTCAAAAGTAAAGTTACATACTTATAACATAACATGTAGCCCGTGTAAGCTTAAACAGACCGGTCTCCACAAACAGCACCCATTCACGAGTATGACGTTGTTTGACTTTGTTTCGCCAAAATATCTTAAGCATGCGTCTGTATATCCACATCTCAAAAGCTTCAAGTTTATTAAGCATTTTTTTTTGAGTGCGTCCAACTTTCCGATCCATAAAGAAGTACTGACAGTACATAGCATTTAACCATTCGCCATCTCAATTTTAAATTTATATCCTTGTTTAAGAAAAATTACTTCATGGTTTGACTATTGCTTACCATCAGGTGATTCGTCTGCTTTACCTCCTATATCGTAATAAAGATAGCAGGTAATTAATAAAATGTACTTATATTATTAATTACGAACAGGAAGATGACGAAAATTATATATATAATAATTAAGTAGGTATAACTTGCTTTGGGGAAGAGGGTTCTCGACCTAATTACTGGAAGTCGTATAATATTTACTCCTTGGCTTGTTATAACAGGGTAATAAATATTTCCGAGTAATAACTAGTTTGTTAGGTACATGAATAATTTGACATGCCCAAATGTGATTTTGAACACTTAGGGCCTGCTTCACAATGTCCAAGTAAAACATTCGATAGCTAATTAACAAAGAATTTTTAGCACTTTATCTAGCTTATTTGAAGATTGTGAAACGCCAACGATGAATTTTTTCGTCAGATAAGCGGCAAGTAGCTAGATCAGGACCCCTAGTGTAAATTTATTCGATAGCGTGACGTGACGTACGCGTTGTTTAAACTCATTTTGTATGGGATTTAGAACAATGGGGAATGTTCTGAAGAACTTTTTGAATTGGTGCCACCGTCACGTTTTTATCACCGCACCTCCCGCCAAAGAAACAAAGTTCATCCTCACTTTCTCGACACGTGGCAAACCAAGAACAAGCGGGCATCTCGCTCGTTTTTTCCCAGAACGTGCAAGTTCTGGAATGAGCTACCTTCTGAGGTGTTTCCCTTGCGCTATGACATGGGGTTCTTCAAGAAGCAGGTTTTTAGGGTTCTCAAAGGTTTGCAACGCATAAGTGGCTCCTCCGATGTTGCTTATGTCCATGGGCGGCGATGACTGCTTCCCATCAGGCGGCTCGTCTGCTCGTTTGCAGCATATTACATAAAAAAAAATTTTTGAAACAGCGCACCAAGCGGGACGTTTTGGAAACTCAAAATCCCATACAAAATGAGACTTAACGCAAACGCGCACGTCACGTTACGATATTGAATAAATTTACACTAGGGGTACAGGACTTTACTTGGACATTGACAACAGGCATTTTACAATCTTAACCAGACAAACGAGCTACGAAACGGGCTGACTTTGATTTTAGTGATGATTGTTCGTTACATTTGTTTAAATTTATCTGGTTAGAAGAGCTCTTTATTCAAGGCATAAATAAAATAAAATAAAAATAAAAAAGCCTTTTATTTCTTGCAAGTAGTTACAGTGTCAACATGATTCGAAAAATTGGAAGGAATATCTCGTAATTATGATAAGTAGTCAAAAATTTCATTATATTTACAAAAAATTAAAATTGAATTTTTAAATAATTTTAAGAATATTCCTACGCCACGAAGCAAGAACCCCTTCTCGGGTAAAGGCCTCCTCCAGAGAGAGCCAGTTTGATCGGTCTTGTGCTGTTAGAGTCCACTTTGGGCCAGCAATTTTTGCAATGTCATCGGACCATCGCATGTACGGTCTTCCATCTTTGCGTTTGCCTCTTGGTCCGGGCCACATAGTTATCTGGTTAGTCCATCTTTTGTCTGCCATTCTTCTGTCTTTCTTTTTCAAGGCATAATAAATACGAAGTCATAACGTATGTGATTCTCCCTTGTGTTACAAAAAAAAAGGTTTTTATTATTGAAGTTGACAAAAAATTTGGTTACCGTGATTGATTTAAGTGTCAACAACTTCAACTCGTCCTTTGACGTAGGCCTCATCCAAAATAAGTTTTTGGCAAAAATTTCATTTTTGGTACAAGCTTTTATCGCTGACTGTACTTTTCTTTCCACAGGCAACTAATACTCATCGAGCAAATTCTAAAAACCCCAAACACAATTAGGTTGCGTTGTTTTATCACAGGGTTCCTATGTCCACCTCTTGTCTCCATCATCAGGTTAGCGCGATGGTACCATAATATTGCATTGTCACCCGACTTATATATGTATGCAAATTTTCAGCTCAATCGGAAACCGGGAAGTGGATCAAATTTAACTTGCAAGATTTGATTACAAACAGACAACGGTCAGGTGAAAGTAAATAAAAGCTTGTGAAATTCCATTTACTTCTATCAATTGCTTTTTCCTTTTTTTACCTCCACTAATTCTTTTTAGATCATCTGACTATCTAAATTTTTGTGGTCCACTTTTAAGAAGTATATGTAATATAAGTAAGTAAGTAAATAAGTAAATATTCTTTATTGCACCAACAAGTATAAATTTTACATACATGTAAAACTCCAAATAAACTTTAAAGGAAAATAGAACTAGGTAAAAACAGGCGGTCTTATCGCTAAAAAGTGATCTCTTCCAGATAACCTTCAGGTAGCAGGAAATGTAGAACTCATACAAAAGTCTACATGTAGTGCAAGGAGCTAAATATGGAGACTATTAAACACAAACACACATACTACTTATATAAATATTAAAACAATACCTAATACAATAATAAATAAATATACAATATATAGATATTTATACTCGTACTTATACATATACAATATATAAAATGGCAACTTAAAGTAGAGATAGAAAGTATAGTTTCAACACAAATACTTGAATACATAGAAAACATCATGACTCAGGAACCAATATCTATGCTCATCACACAAATAAATGCCCTTACCGGGATTCAAACCCACGACCATCGGCTTCATAGGCAGGGTTACTACCCACTAGGCCAGACTGGTCGCCAAAAACCACAGTCACAAAATTGAAACATAAATCTATGTAGGTAACTTTCATAAATGACCGCACAAACAGAGCATTTGCAAACAGCGATCTTTAGACTCCATATTTACTATTCCCCGCTCCGTTCCTAACTCATAAAGCTGTCGAGCTCACTATTGAATTTTCAGGCATACCACGACGTTGATTTATATTTCTGACTTTAGTGTTATTATTGAAGATTGTGCAGTCTTTAACCAGTATGTTGTGACCTCCAAAGATAAAAATTTATTCGTGACGATCACAAAGCATGTACGAATGACAGAAAATAACAGCAAGAAAAGGGGACTCCAGGCTCCCATGAGCCGTGGCAAACAATGCCGGGATAACGCGAGGAAGAAGAAGAATAACAGCAAGAAAAGAACAGATCATTAAGTGTGCGTCACATGGATCCAACTCAGCATTATGTTGGCTATAAGCCAGCACTGGTCTTCCGTAGGGCCCATTCCGTAGGGTCAATACAACTGTCAATACAATCAGTGAAAGTGGGAGAAGAACTTAAAGTAATTAGCAACCTCAGAATATCAACGAAGCAAATAATTACAGAGCAATATCCTCCAACGTCCATAGCCCTGCGTCTTCTCTACACGCGAGCACGTCTGCATGGTTACCATTAATCTTTATCTTAGGGCAGTCGACAGCAGTAACCACGTAAGTAGCTAATGCTACAGTCGGCAGATCAAAGTTCCAAACCTCTGATGAAGACCTGTAGATCAAAAAAGAACTTCGTAAATGGGCAAAAGAAGATGAACGCCCGAACATTAGAAACATGTCGCGGTAATTTTAACTTTTTCACTGTTTCGCTATCTGAAGGTCTGGAAGAGATTGCTTTTTAGCGATAAGTCCGCCAGTTATTATCTACTCCTTCCTGTTTTCGTTTGTTTTTTTTCTTTAGTGCACCATCAATTATTTTATTATGCTTTTACCCATCACGGAAAAATGGTGTTTTGGACAGGGAGGCATGAGCGGACCCAAATCCAACACGTAGAAGCCCTTTGGACTTAATAAGATGTAAGTGGTATACCCAGCGGATGCTGCCCATGCTTATTATTATTATTCTTTCAATAAAACCAACCGGTTTTATTTGAAGCTCAGAGAGGGAAATTAGCGGGAAGTTGTGTTTTTTTTTATATAAAAAAGAAAAAAGACACACGTCGTTGAAAAGTTCCTCAGTCTATTTTAGCTATTGTAAACTCATAAGTTCACGACTTAGCAGAGGAGAATCTGTTCGGAAAGAGAAGAGTCGTGGAATGATATGGGGCCCCAAACATTCCATGACTCTTCTCTTTCCTCACAGACTCAAGTAATGTAAACACACGTTATGCTGGAAATGCTGAGACGATATTTACTCAATCAGAATAACAACAAAGTTTGTTTGGCCGCTTTCCAGGCGCATTGTTCCATGCAAACTTAAGATTAAGAAAGAAACAATAACTGCAGTAAGCGCCGTGATTGCGAGACTTACCAGCTGGAGTTGTAGGATTGTTGATTGAGTGAGAGAAATGGTGCAATTTGTTTAGAAATTCTGCTTTCGTGACACGAAATTATGCTTTAAGCTAATCTCAAACGAGGATTATTTTCTCAGCAAAACATTTAGTAAGAGAGTTAGGGATATAGTTAAATAACTTCTAGAGGCTTAGAAACTGACAGGACAAATAGAACTTAGGAAACATGCCAAGTTACTACGAATATGAGGTGTAGGCATTATTGCTTAGCCTACAAAGATTACATATCAGAAAATTGGGAAGTCTATCTTCGTAATCTATTAGCCTAGATGTTATTGAGTTGAATACTGGCCATGGACACTTTTTTAAGTACTCGTGTAGGATCCGAATAATCCCTGGGATATTCTTTGTCAGAGAACTCATCAAAATAGTCGTCAAAGTCATATAAATCTTTTGATCCAGCCATCACTCATGCAGTAAACCTCACGGCATGGCCTATCCACTTAAAATTCAACACCAACGTAATACCAAAAATATATATATGAATCTCATTGCTTTTCACTCACACTTGCGCGACTGCGCTTTAGAGCGAGCGAGTGATCAATACGTTTTCGATATCGTTTTAATACGTCAGCACAGAGACCTGGCGGCCATTGCAGTGATTGCTGTAAGCGGTATATCATCGGAGCTTAGGCTACAATGTTGCAAAATGTACAACAGTCTAAGTTTAAGCTAGTGCTCTCTACCTAATAGCAGGATTAAACTAGCAAACTAGCCGAAATCTAGGCATATAGCTTGCTTTATTTACGAGTAGGTGCATTTTGTGCAATTTAACGCATATTGACTCCAAACGAAATAGAAGAAAATTGTGAATGTGACTATTGGGTATGTATAAACCTAGACAATGCTCGTGGTAACGCTTCTGCTAGCATCTTAGTTTCCCAAAAAAGTTGGGAGATTTCCTGGAAACTTCCGAAATTTTCGTTAGAAAACAACCCATGTTAAATTTAGTTTTAAAACATGCCTAAATTTAGATTTTTAAGGGTGACTTTTAAACTGCAATACATTACCCAAGTTCAATATTACCCAATATTATTTCGGGTTATTCCCACTAGTTACCAGTGGGAACTACTGGGATTTTTTTCCCACCTTTTACCACTTGTAACTACTGTGGGAAAAAATCCCAGTAGCTACCACCAAACCGAATTGGTGCTGGGATTTATTTTTCCCAGTGGTAAAATGTGGGGGAAAAAATCCCAGTTGTATCACCCCATTATTTCGAGTACATAATTTCACCGATCACATTACCGGGAAATTACCCGTCGTGGGAAAATTCCCAGCAATGTCACATCTCTTAACCCCAGTGCTGCCATCTAGCGACCACGACTGTAAGCTGGGTACCGGAGCAGCTTAGCTCGCATCAGGCCAAATTGAAGCAAGTGCACTCAGGATTAGACTACCAAACTAGCTCAAACTTAGACATAACTTGTAAGCAGGTGTTGCTGGTAAATTCTGTTAGTTTCCATTCCAATACGTAAGTAGTTGGTCAAGAAAGTTGGTGTTACATCAACTAAGATTATGTTTAAGATGTGTTTCCTTCGAATTTCTTATTAGAGATCGGGTGATTACACAATTCACAATTTTGTATTCACTGGAAGACAATTTACTACTACAATGTCTTCTTCTTCCTCGCGTTGTCCCGGCATTTTGCCACGGCTCATGGGAGCCTGGGGTCCGCTTGTCAACTAATCCCAAGATTTGGCGTAGGCACTAGTTTTTACGAAACCGACTACCATCTGACCTTCCAACCCCTCTGGGTTTATACCCTCTGGTAAACTAGGCCTTGTTGGAATTAGTTCGGTCCTCACGATGTTTTCCGTTACTGAAAAGCGACTGGTAAATATCAGATGAAATTTCGTACATAAGTTCCGAAAAACTCATTCGTACGGGGTTTGAACCCGCGATCTCAGGATTGCAAGTCGCATGCTCTTATCACTAGGTCACCAGCGCTTCTACTACAATGTATCAAACACGTTTCAGAAAAAAAAATCGGTTTCAAAGGGTGATAGATTCAGACCAAGATAAGTCGGCAGCAGTTTTGATAGCCCAACCTGTGCAATTTTTAAGTAAACGTCATAATTTTATTGAAGTTTGACGTTTAAATTAACACTTACACCGTCTTGGTCTGACTATAGCGTGTCATATACCTTTCGTTGTGCGTTATATTATAGCGGGTGATGTAAATCATGAATTAATTATTTGATAAAGCCGCTATGTACTTTTGCATCTGAGGCACATATCATGCAGTCAGCAGCTAAGTTCAGGTGGCGCAAATGAGATTTATTACCGCCGCCACGGCCAAGCTTACCGGTGCAAAGCTCGAGGTGAGACTAAAGAGTTAAAGACTAAGCTCGTTAATATCGAGCTTTTCGAAAGCTCACGCAGCTTTGGAAAGCAACAGTTTGGGTTGGATCGACGGGGATATTAATGGGCTCTTTAGCTTAGGTTCTGTGCAGTTCTGTTCGTACCTTGGTTTGGTACTTTAAATTGCTTATTTATTTAGCTTACACATTTATTTCTTTAGACATTATTAGTTATGTTTGTCGAAGGGATCTGACTTTTGACTTTCAATCCGGAGGTCAAGGGTTTAAATCCTGGCTCGTACCTATCAATGAGTTTTTCAGAAGAGATGAAATATCAGAGAGTACGGAATATCATTTGATGGTAAATATCAACTATCAACTAGGTCTTCGGTGAATGAAACATCGTGAGGAAACCTGCATATATCTGAAAAGAAATTTAGAAGTCTATGTGTAGTACCCAACCCGCATTGGGTCAGCATGAGAACTACATGCCAAGCAAGTCCTCTCATGAGAAGCCACAGCAGTGGAATGTGTAGCTCTAATATTATTTTTAGTTATGTATGTTTCGTGTTACCTTTTCCAATCGACGATCGTGATGAGAATTCTTATAATTTGGGCTTAGGCTTTGTATTGTAATTTATGTCATGAAATAAAACACCTTACGCAGAAAAGACTTATAATTAAAACAAAAGAATGCTTATAAAGTAAAAAATAATAATTTCTTTGCTTGGGGGTTTTTTAAATTTCTAGTAATAAAGTTATCTTAGCTAATAAAGTGAAGGTTCATCTTCTTATCATATTAGGTTAGTTTAACTGTGAATATCTCTTCAGCTTGCTTATCCTTTTACCCCTTCTTTGAGCCAACGCAATTGTATACAGACCCGAGCCACATGTAATCTTGAGTCCACACAACCGCTCGCGCTGAACACGTCTGTGCCTCCAGCAAACAAGTCAACATTGACTGCACGATCGGTAAAAAGGCATTGTGCGCTGGCTTAACTGTGGTAAGCTATGGATTTGTTTTTCTAGTTTAATTGATGTCCATTTGAGTTTGTCTTTTGTTTCGGTTGTTCCTTCTCTTTGGACTTACTATTGCAGTTGAATGGGACTTTGAGTATTCATGTTTTAGATCGGAAAGAGTTAATGGTTAGCTGTTATTACAATAGGTCTACCTGTCTATGTTATATGGGTGAATCAACTTTTTTTGTTTTGTTATCCTGTCACGTTGTCCAAGGGACAACAGTGGCACAGTTTGTTTGAAGAGACGTTGTATGCCGTTTTATTAACAAAACGCAAGTTTAATACATTTAAGTACCATAAAATCAGTATTTCAATGAACTTTTGTCCCCTGGACAACTAATCGTAACCATGGCAACGAGTGACGCTAAAAAGTTGATTCTCCCATATAAATAAATAAAAGAATATTATAGTGTGGTGCTTCTTCTCGTATGGTTACTATAAACTATTACTACTAGTACAATCGAAGTACTTGCAGGTACTTTGACCTAATCAGTCCTTAACGATGCGTTCTCTGTGACGGCCTCGACCCAAGTGAACGAGCCTGTCCAACATATTCCGTGTCCCTACCACTTGCCTAAACTACCGTGATGTCAACATTATGTTGTTATTTTCCCTACTACCGCTGTATTAATCGGGGTAACATATTAATGTTGCCACTGTATGATTATTATTTGACTCCTATCTTAAATGTAACTCATGACAATAGGACATAAAATAAATAAATAAATATTATAGGACATTATAACACAAATTGACTAAATCCCACAGTAAGCTCAATAAGGCTTGTGTTGTAGGTACCTAGGCCACGATATATATAATATATTAGTTATAAATACTTAAATACATAGAAAACACCCATGACTCAGAAACAAATATCCGTGTTCATCACACAAATATATGCAATATATAGACGTACTTCCACAAATTGACTAAGTCCCACGGTAAGCCCAAGAAGGCTTGTGTTGAGGATACTCAGACAACGATATTTATAATATACAAATACTTAAATACATAGAAATATGACTTATTGATTTCGTTATAAAAATGCATATACAGGGTGATTTCTGGGTCGTGATCCAGAACCACTTTTCTGAATCTATAAATGATTTACATTATCATACGGTAGTATTTGATTGAAAGATAATTAGTTTGATTTTTATTATTTTTCAAGTAAAATTAATCTTATATGAAGTAGGTAATCATGGTCACTCTATGGCTTTTGACATTAGCTGTATGGAAAGCGACAAGACGTCACATTGAGTAGGGTGACCAAACTGTATGAAAACATGTTTTTTTCTACTTTTCATCTGAAAAATAATCATAATTATTGGTGATAATAAAAATTAGCAACATCATTAGACTCATCTTTGAATTTTGTGTGATGTCTTGTTTTCATGCTCCCCGACCCCGAAATCACCCTGTATTCACATCTCACTTAGCAAAATCGGTTGATTTGACGATACGGGGGAAATCACGATATAAACATATGTACATACTTAACGTCATAGGTACAAAATACCATCTAAGTAAATTTCCTTTCCCACGGTCGAGTAAGAAATAGTTCGAACGATTTTTGTCAAAAAATTGACGTCATTATGTATGTCACTTTATTACATATAAACAGGTTAACAAAAAACAGACAAAAAAAAACATAAAAGTTATGTGCTAAGGCGAACTTATCCCTAAAAGTGATCTCTTCCAACTAACCTTTGAAAAAATGCGAAAGGATTAAACACTAACAGGTGAAAGACAAATTAATATGAACAGTAGCAATATGAGAATTTTGGATACACGTAAGTAGGACGAAACCAATAAAAAATAAAAAGTAGAAAACCAGTTAGTATGAACACGCACTTAACGCATAGCATATGATATGATAACCCATTATCATGATTTGTCGTTTATTATACAAATAGAAGTGACACGGTGGTTGCAGTTTATTGACAGTTTTGCCTCTGGAGTTGCAGGCGTCCATAGGCTGCGGTGACTGCTTACCATCAGGCGGGCCGTATGCTTGTTTGCCACCGTCGTGGTATAAAAAAAAATACGGTGGCAATAATAAGTTAACAAAAATGTAGGTAAGTATTATATTTTTCCATACATATTTATATTTAAGCTTGTCACTTTACTTCTCGTTTAAAAAAATGTTATTTAGCTATATTTTGAAACAAAAAAGTTAACACAGGTTTTAAGAAGTCGCATTTTGCTATACTTACTAAGATCAAAGTTTTGCTTCCTGGCGGTAAATTACAAACTGTTATTTTCATACAAACAAAACAAACTATCCTTCGAAAGATTTATTTTGAGTTTCTAGGACCTGGTTTCCCACAAAACCTAGCAAACTTCTTCGAATTAACACCCTGAAGTTTTACGCGTTTAAAATAATTATTCCGCTAAAGTTTAGGTGGGAGGGGTAGCTTCTACACTCTGAAATAATTGGACAACTGATATTTCTATTAAGGTACCGTTCAGAACCCCTAGTGTAAATTTATTCGATAGCGTGACGTGACGTACGCGTTTGTTAAGTCTCATTTTGTATGGGATTTAGAAACAGCGTGCCAAGCGGGACGATTTGGAAACTCAAAATCCCATACAAAATGAGACTTTTGTTATTCCATGATACAAGATCGCGATATTTACGTTCCGTGTATATTTTGTTTCATTTAAAAAAGAATAGTTATGCCCTTCTGTTTAATTTTTTTTTTGTGTAAAAATTAAAAGCGATAACAGATCTTGTACAAATTTTTAAATGCTCCAACTATTATAATAATTAAAAAATCGAAAAAAAAAAACAAATTAGGGGCATAACTGTGGTTGATATACAAAAAACTGTATCAAAATATTTTTAATAATCTTAATATCCAGAAAGGAAAATGGGGACTACATTTCTATAGAGGAGCAGCCGGTGTATACTCAATACACAAAACTCCTTGGCAATACAAAAGCATCCGATTGAAATTCAGCAGCGATACTTCCAGAACCATTATTTCAGAACAACATCGCGAACAGTCAACACTTGCTAAGAAAACTTGTACAACTGTTATTGCAGAAAACAGACGGATATTTTAATTTAAATCAATTTGCGGTGCAGTTCTAAGTTGCAACGAGTTATAAAGGAACGAGTATAAGCAGATTGCGGAAAAAAGTTGGAATAATATAACTGCCCCCAGCAGGGTCCATTCAAATTAAGTAAAATAGTAGAAGAGGCATTGGAACTTTTGTCGGATGTTGATTTGACGTTTACTTGGTGAGCATGAACAATCATACTTATAGGTAAAGATGGTGAAATAGTTAACATGCGGCCTTTGATATATTTTGCTTACCATAAAGAAATTTTATTTTCCATATACTTAGTAAAATTTCTTAACATTGCTTATTTATGTCAAATTTCGCCTAGTTTGAAAAAATAATGGCTCCCCACGAAACATCTGTCTACACCGTGTTTTTTTTATTTCCGTTAATTTCAAGGGTGCATCCCTGAGCTTAAATTAAGTAACTTTCTCAAAGACACCGGTATTCTAATTAACTCCATTTCGGAGATAATCAATAATTAATTTTTATCTTATAAGGCCCTTACGAGCGTGTACACTTTCCTTAGGGCCTATTTAAATATTGATTAGTGTTTAGTACGAGTTAATACATTTGCTACTAAACGTACATACTATCTCGGACGATCGATGTTCGAAATAACATTGAGATGTCACAGTTTTCAATTTTTTGGTTGAGTTAAATGTAATACCCGTTTTAGAACAACGCTATATGCAACATTTAAATACTTTTTATAAAAAATTAAATACTAATTTTTTTTTTTTTAATTAACTATGCCATTTAATGTCCTTAAACGTACTCACCGATACCCCGAAGTTAACGGAATTCAATAATAACACGGTGTATATATCCTCATAATAGTCGAAGGTGACTATTTTAGGTATTCAGTGTTTGTTATATTTGAGATACAAAGTTGTCCAAACATTATTGGTATTTAAGATATTTTTGACGCTTAGCATAAATATGATATAATTAGTCAATATATACTTATTTCAAGATCAGATTTATAAAAGCCAAATGCCGCTCTAGGCAATAAGTCTCTACTCCTGTACAGTCGTGTCTCGACTCGAGAGCGGAACAGTAATAATTGAGCAACTGAAACTCGACGGCAGTTAATAAGAATGAATTAGAAATAAAAATTGTTTAGTAGCTTACTGGAAGTAGTGTTGAGTTAGACTCGACTCGAGTTTCTTACTTGAAGTAGTAATGATAGACTCGAGTCTGTATTCCTGTTGTGTGAGCGGGACAGTAATAATTTAAGCAAATAAGACTCGACGGCAGTGTAATAAGAATGCATTAGAAATAAACGTTGTTTAGTAGCTTACTGGAAGTAGTGTTGAGTTAGACTCGACTCGAGTCTCTTACTGGAAGTAGTAATGATAGACTCGAGTCTGTAGTACTGCCGTGAGAACGGAACAAGTAATAATTAAGCAACAAGGCTATTAGCTTTCTGCAATCGTTAGCAAATATATTATAATGTAATGTTTACCCAGGTATTGACTGTTGTATTTATAAAATGTTGTTATGTATTTTTCATGTCACTATATGATGTTACTATAAATGTTGTATTGACTTGTAAAAGAGCCCTTGACCTACTTGCAGAATAAATTTTTGAATTTTGAATTTGAATTTTGAAATAAAGGTTTTTATTTTAATGACTAAGTAATTAAACAGTACTAGTTTAGGTATTAATAATGGCAGTAACATCAAATATTACAATGGTTCTTAAACTTGCACAAGATCTAAAGCAAGTGTGCATTATCATGTTTTATTGTAGCGAAATAATAACAAATATTAATTCCATATTACGGTTAGAAATGCAATGATCCGAAAAGAATTATCATTTATTGCCTAACCATCTTAACAATTTTATTATTTTCAATTTCTATGACACGTTAAAATAGGCGCCAATGAGCGACGTAAATATTATGAAACAGTCGCGAACATTGAGTAAAAATCTGGACGGGAACTTTTTGATTGAGAACTTTCTCATGAATATTTCCAGAATTTTTAGAAATTTTGAGATTGTTCTGTAACTTGCAGGTTATACTTATAAGATATTATAATAATAATATAAGACGACAATCTCTTGTGGCAGAACTGTTGCAAAAGTGGAATTCAGGTTTAAATAATAGTTCCTAATCTCTCCGGTGGCGCTAGGTAGGCTCATGGGTATTACATGAACCATAGAGGTATAATAATATAGAGACGAAATGGGGTAGGGTCAACAAATAACCCGACCAAATTACGCAGGTCGTTTTTGGTATGTTGTCAGGAATGTTAAAATGTGTTTTTATATTGTCGCATTATGCATACATAATGCATAATGCGACAATATTAAAAACAGATTTTAACATTCATTTGTCATTCACGAGCGCACGCGTATAGCATAGTTAAACTTAAATCTGCGTATAAAAAAGGTATGCAAGAGTTACTGAACAATTTTAATGAATAAATCTGAAGCGGACGCCAAGTTAGCGATTAAAAGAGACCAAGGCTGTAATTCTCAGCCGTGATCAAGCCTTAAGATGTATACCAGTATAAGATGCCCTGGATGGCCTTCAACTTGCAAGTTAGTTACGCAGTCGTTTTATGAAGACTTGAACATGCGAAATGTATAATATATATACATCTTATACCTTTAAACGAGCAATTCTTGTATATATATATTTCTGTGATCTCGGAAACGGCTCTAACGATTTCGCTGAAATTTGGTATATGGGGGTTTTTGGGGGTATACAATCGATCTTTTCGATCGAAACGCGTGTTTTCGAGTTTTCATGCGTTTTTCTTTCGACGCAGAATATGGTCGCTAATTTCGTGTTGCCGGCCACTGTCCGTCTGGTCCAGCGGATTAAGACGCGGACGGCTAGAAACGAGTGTTACGGGTTCGAATCTCGCCCGGTGACTAACCTTTGTTTTTTTTTTATATGTTCAAGTTTATTCATAATTTTTTAATTTTTATTGTTTTAGACAAGTTTAATTTAGTGAAAAAATGTAGTTAAGATATAAATAGTTATAACCGAGCAAAGCTCGGTCGCCCAGGTATAAATACTTAAATAGAGAGAAAACACCCATGACTCAGGCCCTTACCAAGGTTTGAACCCGGAACCATCGGCTTTATAAGTAACAACCCACTAGGCCAGACAGGTCGTCAAATCGGTTCTGAAGTTATTACAAAAGCTAGGAGAATAACATCCAGTTTTAATAAAGGAGCTAGAAACTCGTTAACCCCGTCGCCTCCATTAACACTGAACTATTCCGGTACATTGTACCGGTACGATTATACCGGTACCGGTACCGTTCGCCACAATAGCGGTCGTTGATGAGTTTAAAAGTTGTTGAGTTTCAATTGTTTTGTTGTCTTTGGACAATGGTTTGTAATGTTGGAATGTTGGAAAAGTTTGAAGATTGGGAGTTTGCTTGTGGGTTTGGAGTTTCAGTTGGCAATATAAATATAAAACGGTTTGTTTATTATTTTAAGAATAAAGTTTCATAGTGTATAAATTAATGTGCCTGTTAATGTTATTTGTACTCTAGCCTAATTGGGACCCTGCGTCCGAAGTAGGTCCCGGTTTCGAATTCTGGTAAAGGAATTTGTTTGTGTGTTTATCATACAAAAGGTTTTCAATCAATCAATCAATCATTTATTATTTCGTCATCATAGGTGTAAAATACATTTAGTACAGGTGATAGGGTGTTTTACATGTAGCAGCTATGATGTACCTTTCCGGCGTACGATATTTTAAAACATAACTACCTAAATAAATTAATTTACAATTAAAATACATGTTACAAAAAATGTCAATAAACCTTACATACTACACCTAAAATTACTAATAAGAATGTACAGCCAGTTTAATATTAAATTACATTTAGGAATAATATAACAAATTCGATGTCAATATATTTATATACTACTATCACATAGAAAATCTTGAACATTATAGTAACATTTTTCCAAAAGAAATTTGCGCAACAATTAAATTTCTTCGGGCCAGTACTTTTGACTAAGTATTTTCTACGTATTTAAATAGTTTATCTATATCAATGTTATATTTTTACCGTCGTCTAGTTTCCCCAACACAAGCCTTGATCATACTGTGGGACTGGGTCGATTTGCGTAACATTGTCCTATAATATGTATTTACTTCTACGCTTATGTATTATATAATTGTGTTATAGGTATATATAATACGCCTAAAAAGTCGTTAACGTGTACGTATATAATACGCCTAAAAATCGTATACCGGGTGTTTCCTGTAACACGAGCAAATAATTAAACCATATATTGTACCTACTCCTAAAACGATATAACTTTTGAATAGAAACTTTTAAAAATTTCCCGCTTTAGATTTTAACTTTTTCATACAAATTTAATATTATTTTAATAGTGTTTGACGTTGCTTGTCACGCTTTAAACATAACAAAATTCGCAATACATTGCTTCTTAGTACTTACTTCAATGTGTAATAAAAATCAAAACTTAAGTTAGTTTTCAAAGTTGTTGAACCAATGTTGGTGAGTTTGAGGAGGACAGCATACAGTTTAATTTATTGCTCCTGTTACAGGAAACACCCCTTAAATGTAAAATAATATTTGACCTGTCCGGCCTATTGTGTGAAACCGATGGTCCCGGGTTCAAATCCTGGTAAGGATATTTATTTACGTGATGAGCAGTGTTGACCGAACGTTAATTAGAATTGAAAATATTGAAAATTAACCCATACAAATTTACATTCACGTACTGGTGTCCAAGCCTCTCTAGACTAGGTTAAAATAAGATTATATTTGACTTATTTTAATTTAGTTCAAGTTAAACTTTAATCTTACGTTTTAATATAATAATGTAAATGTAATATGATATGATCCTAAGTTGGTCGAATGAAATGAATTTATTTATTATTTATTTATTTATTTATTAAATTGAACCATAAACTGTAACCGTCCGTTCTGGTTTACGATTCAATTATTAATGGTTAATTTTCAATTCTAATTAACGTTCGGCTAACACTGTTGAGCACGAATATATGTTCCTCAGTTATGGGTGTTTGTATTTATAAATATTTATATATTATATATATCGTTGTCTAAGTTGAGCTTACAGTAGGACTTAGTCAATTTGTGTAATATTATCCTATAATATTTATTATATTATTTTATATTATATTATATTATTATTTATTTATATTTGGTCCAGACTGCTGAGCTGCAGCACCAGCGTTATAACCGCAATATTGCTGTGCAGCGTAGCTGCATAGTGTCAAAATAGCTGTGACTTCACCGCATATAAACTATCAAAGCGTGAATGCTTGCCCAGATACTACGTTCACTGCGGCACGGGGTCCAGTCAACTGTGAACGTGTTAAATCTAGGCCGACCTGATATATCTTAAGCACAATCAACAACGAGGGAATATATATAGACGAAGCTCTAAATGTTTTTGACTTCGAAAAAATGGCCCAGGTCCATGTGATTGATATTTATCTGACACGTCACTGACAGTTATCCCTTTTCCATACTCATCATCCGCCCGCAGCTTTGAATATTACCAACCCAATACATAATTTCCCGCTTTAAAAGAAACGTTGTTTAGTCTCTAAAGCTGGCCATACACACAAGAGTTTTGCCTGTACAGTTCACCTGCACAGGTAAAGCTGTATAGGAAACTGCACAGTCGAATGCCACACACGCTCCGTTCTGCCTGTGCAGTTGATAAAACTGCGCAGGTATACCCTAGTGTGTATGGCCAGCTTAAAAGTTTTGATTAGCTAAAATAAAATATGTCATACGTCTTGCGCGGAGTTACAATATTTGACTTTGTCCTGCTGAGTCGCTCGAGACACGGTACATGTTAGGTCGTTTTTTTCCCTAGGTACACTAACACTCAAATCCTGTGGCCCAGCGTCGCAAAGTGTGTCTCGACTGCTTGCCAATGATCCCGGGTGTTTTTTTCCGTAACCATTTTTGATGTTGACTGTGCCTACCCGAAAAAGAATGGTCTTTTACTGGACATCTCCGTACGGTGTGACCTATTTTCATTGCTCTCGAATATACACTTAAACATCCAACACACCAAATTGTGATTCCATCTTCGCAGCTACGTAAGTGCGCTTCTTTGTAAGCGGGCCGCGGGGGAAATAAGCCATTAGGGGCTTTATATACTTTAGTAGGTATATTTTAGGTAGGTTCTATGAAAATATAGTAGAGTTGAAACAAGGCAACTCTGCTCAGAATTCGCAATGAGAAGTGTGTACATTTATGCCATCATAAAAGTCAAATTAGTATGAAAGCATGAGGTGAATGGTAAAAATAAATGGTTTCGGTAAATTTGGGTGCAATGCCTGGTTCAAGTCCAAAAGTCCCCATCGGGACCATCGGGGAGATTCTAAAGAAATAGGTGAAAATAAATAACAGTTTTAATAAAGAAGTTTTATTTTCCGAACACTATTAACATTGTTAATTGTATTTTGATAAGATCTGTCTGCAATTAAATTAATATCAAAAAAATCGTTTTAAAAGCTACCTTTGAAAAAAGTAAAACTCAAATGCTGGAAATTTTCTCTCGCTTAAAAACAATACTGTAATTATTCGCGCATCAAACTTCAAATAAAAACGAGTGATATTCGTTAAGTTTTTATTCAAAGCCACCTCGAAACAGAAACGAAAATAATCATTTAACAAATTCAATTATAGTAACAGAAGTTCTAGGGACAGCGGGCTCAATTTGCCAGGGAACGCAATTTATTTGGCCTGTCCAGTTGTTAATTAGTTTATCAAACTGTTCGCAGTTTCAGGTATTGTTGTAGCGGTGAACAGCGCGGCCACTCTGGGAACAAACGCGCGTATTTCGCAATTTATGGATGAAAGTTGGGCACTTGTAATTTCTACTGCTTTTCTAAATTGCTTTCATTTTGGCAACGATTCTAGCCGCCAATTTGCAATAAAAATTTATGTTTTATAAAATGTACCTACTTATTAGTATAACAGGGTGCCTAGCCAAGATGACCATCCTTTGCGCTATTATAACGAAACGCTTTGTCTCTTTATCACTCCTCCATATTAGTGCGACAGTGAAAGTTGCGTTTCATTCGCTACGGAGCGTAAATGATTGGCATGTTGGCTACGCGCCCTGACTTACATATACATATGTATATTGACTCGAATCCGTACATAATATAACTTCTTCTTCTTGTTGTGCCATGTCATCATCTGACCTCGGCGACCATCTCACGGAACTTATTTCTATCTTTTGCCATTCTGCTCAGGATGGCAGCGTCATTAATATGAGTCCAGCTTTTAATGTTATCCATCCAGGCTAGCTTCCTTCTTCCTCTACTTCTTTTACCCTCTATTTTGCCTTCTATTATTTTCCTTAGAATTACATATTTATTGTTACGATATATATGCCCAAAGTATGATATCTTTCTTTTCTGTTTCCAAAAGTTCCAATTTTTTCTTCATTCTTTGCAAAACTTCTACATTGGTTATTCGATCTCTCCATGATATTTTTAGCATTCTTCGGTATTGCCACATTTCAAAAAGCGTTTATTTTTGCCTCGATGGTTTGGTTTATGGTCCAGCCTTCGACACCATACATAAATGCAGATAACACATAATATAACATTTGCTTTGATTGATTTCCACCCGTTTAAACTCTATATCTCTATACTTGCACTGTGTCAATTCAAATACGACCAAAATACCTACCTACAGCGAAGGTTTAGCTTACCATCAGACAAAACATGCTGTAGCCTACTATGCCGTGTACACAATACATTCATGTACGACATTCGAACCTAGGAGAGGTGTTGCAAGTGCGTTGTTGCCGGCCTTAAAGATGAGAGTACGGTGTTTTATTGAAGGTTCCAGGTGTCCATGGTTGACGGTAAATAATGTGGCGATTTTTAGCCCGTAAAAATGTACCTATGCGGCGATGCAAATGACAAAGCGGACGAATGAAATGTAGCATCCAAGATTAAACAAGCGTTTTCTCAGCCAAACGCCAGTCTGTCTATATATTTTAGTTGTCAGTGGTATTGTCCGTGGCAGGCGATCGGTCCGGCTAATGAATTATTCCGGTAGACGCGGGAGTTATTTAGTTTCGCAATCTCTGCCAGCTACCGCCGTGTAGCCGACATGTGCGTTAGTGATGTACTTTCCCAGGTCAATTCAGGTGAACAGGAACATCATAGTAATATAAGTATGAAGAAATTTACAAGACTGTTACTCAACCGAAAAGGCGGATACTTTTTAGTAAAGGGATGATATTTAATAGTTTGTTTTATAAAGTGAATGAAAAAGTGGGGTAGTGTAATTGCAGCCAAATACTTCTAACTTTCATAGCCGTAGAAGGCATCCAACAAACACCTATGTAATTTTGAGCATGGAAGCACATGACCATGACATGACAAATGTTAAACATTATTGACACTTATCTGTACCCCTAGAGTAAATTTATTCGATAGCGAGACGTGACGTACGAGTTTGCGTTAAGTCTCATTTTGTATGGGATTTTGAGTCTCCAAAACGTCCCGCTTGGCGCGCTGTTTCTAAATCCCATTCAAAATGAGACTTATCGCAAACGCGTACGTCACTTCACGCTATCGAATAAATTTACACTAGGCGTTTTGACTCGAATCACTGACAGTTTGTCCCTTCTCGCTAAATACCTACACTCCGCGTTTTGAATACGAGTACTTCCCAATACACAATTACCCGCTATTCAAAATTGTGATTGGTCACTAATAGTTTTGATTGACTGGAATAAAATTCTAAATTTTATACCACGATGGTGGAAAACAAGGATACGGCCCGCCTGATGGTAAGCAGTCACCGTAGCCTATGGACGCAACTCCAGAGGTATTACATGCGAGTAGCCGACACAATAAAATTCTCTTTTTAAATCTTTAATATATTATGTGAATGAAACATCTTGTGCAGCATTACAATATTTGACATTGTCAAGGTGTTTTTTTTTTTTTTTTATCAAAAAAAAAGTTGGTACAATATACATTTACATAATATTTCGCCAAACATAACGTTTATCGGCGAATGTTGCACTCACTTGCAGTTTTTGTGTACCCGATCTTATCTTATGAACTATTTATTTATCTAAGTATTTATGATTATGACTTATTCTAAGTATTATATGTATGTATGTAGGTGTGTATTGTTTTTCTTATCTGAAAAAACTAAAAAAAAATTTAAATACAGTTGGGTTGCTCGCCATACAGTAGGTACACGTGGAGTCATTTGAGCTCTAGTCTGTAGCATTAGTGTATAACACTGTTAGCTTAACAGGCTTGACGCAATTTCTTTAATATAAATTTCATTTTGACACTTGGAGAGACTTTACACCTCCTAATTGTATTAGTATTCTGACATTGGGGATCTCTGTTAGACTGTAGTAATTATTTATTTTAAAATTATTATAATGTATTGTTTACCCAGGTATTGGCTGATGTATTTAGAAATGTTGTTATGTATTTTTCATATCATTTGTAAATGTATGATGTTACTGTTAATGATTTATTGACTTTTAAAAGAACCTTTCAGGCCTACTTGCAGAATACATTTTTGAGTTATGAATTTAGTCAAACTTTTATAGTTATTCTAATATCGAGTGAACTGTACAGTTTGAGCTGGTGGAGTGAAGCAAATATGACAACATACAATATTCTTAATGATGAATTGGTAGGTAACGTAGCAACGAAGATAAGTAGTCCTTCGAACCGGATTACACTCAGTTTAATTAACGTCGTTAATACCTATGGTATACAATACATATACGTACTATACTTATTTGAACGAACCGTTAGCGAAAGTCTCCGTTTTCATTCATCATTTCATCATCATCATTCATTAATGGTCATTTTGCTTTCATACGTCCGGATGTTCTCCTCTACCGGTCGCAATTCTAAACCAAATCTCGTGAAATTTTGTGGTCATTAAAATTGTTATGGTGATCCAGTTTTTGTATTTTTTTATACGAAAATTGGCATAAATGACTAAATATCATTGTGAGTTCACTGTAATAACGACTTATTGAACTAAATATTTTTCACTTTTACATTTTCTAAGCTTAACGCGAGGTCTACAGCTTACAGAGCTACTAGTATACTTATAGTTTCTATGAGAAGGGGGTATATATTACTAAAAATAAAATTGAGCGTGTAAACAGTCGGAAAGGGAACAAACAACCGCAACTTTTATAATGAGTGACGTGTTTACCCACCACGCTGAACTCGTAAAAGCATAGGGCGGCATTCAAGATGATTTCCCGAGAGCTTGCCACATCATGATTCTGATTACATGCTTTATATAATTTCGCGTCAATTTTAAGGTTATTATTTGTTCTTAAATTTGAGTTTCAAATTAAAGTTCTAAAAACATAAATATTTTTAGGTTTTTTTTTATGGGTAAATATCACAGCTTCATCTTTCAGTTTAATTATTTTGATCTTGTTAAAGTGGACGGTTTTTCTTAAAACAAATTAAACATAAAAATTGGTAAAAACTGTACTGTTTCTTTAATAATTTAAACTATAATCATTGTAAATAGTCCCAATGCCTACTGAGACCGGTTTATGTATGTCTATTATTGTACCTGTGAACGAGTTCGAGCAGGCGTTCTACATGACATTAAAGCTCTCCGAAGGGCATTTACGTGTTGGATCTCTATCCCCACGCAAGCCTATCAAAAGATCGAGATTTATAGGCCCATGAAATCAAAATTGAAGACACAAATAATTGTAATTTCGTAAACAAAGAAGAAGAATAATAATTGTAATTAAAAGTGTAATGGGTAACAAAAAAACATTTTTTTCCGTGACTTGCCATATGAAAAGTTCTCAATAAACAATCTAAAATGGCGCTCGGTTGCGTGTTGCGCTCGCGTGCGACAGGTGTCTCCGGAGCATTAACTTGTATGCGGATATAGCATGACTTGGGGCTCGCACAGATTAATGTAGCATGATACCATAATTTCGCATTTTTTGTTTAACACCTTTTACTTATCAATTATAATTTTATTGATATATAATTTTTAAAATTTGGAAATTGTTTTCCATTCAATATAAATTCAATTATAGGATCACTCAATTTCCATTTCATTTTAAAAGAAGTCTGACGAAACGAGATTTTTTTTTAAGTGACCTGCAGTTATATTAAACGTTAATTAAATTATTCCTAGTAAAATCAAGTCTCCGTGCAAAAAGCTCAAACGTTTTGTGTATCGCTGACATTACACATTTAGCAAAACCCTTTATTTTACGACCAAAATTATACGCCACTAACTCATAACCATTACAATTGGTGCCGTGACCACGATTCTACATGAACTCGAGTTACAAATGCGGTAACCTTGATTGAGGCATATAGTTTTTTTTATATCCCCAAAATGAATTTGATAAATGGCTTATCTTTTCGTTAGTTTGGTAATTAAAATGATATCAAATATGCAGTAAGCTATGTCTGTATTTTAAACCATATCTACCAACGACCAATTAAGTTTAATTGACGATTGTATAGTAAAATAACTGAATGCTCCCATTTCGTATGTTTATGTGTACCTTGTTAAAGCTCCTGAAAGGTTTTGCATTCACGATGAATCGTAAATAATGAATTTAATTCCAGTTTTTAACATGAAAATGTTTATCATACTAACAACAAGTTTTTAATGAAATGAAACAAACGAATGATTCCGTTTAAACTGTACAGCAATAAGCTCTTGTGGGAACCTGATTTTAAATTATGTTTCTTTAATTATTATTACAAAGCTACAGCCAAAGGTTAAAGAAAAATAAAATAATTTACAACTTGACTTTTTCTGAAATAAACACTAGCACTGTAACATCAGAATTTAGGATTGTTTTTATTACAATCCCGACTTTCGTTCGTCTTAATACACAATTTCAAACTTTGATACTCCGAAACAACTTCGAAAGAAATAATAAACACATAAACAAAATATGCAAAGAAACAGAAGTACGAGAAAAGCAATCTTACGCTGGATGCGAGTGCAGCCTCGAAAAGTGCCCTCAGGGGCGTCGTGCGTCTTGGCTCCGTAAGCTGGCCGCTAACAAAATACCCTGCCGAGAATTCCGAGTTTTACACTTACGTTACTTCGGTCTCGATTAGACTGAATATTGATTAGAGGCTGTTTGGGATACGGTTGCTTTTTAACTTTAAGCTTTTGGGTCGTCTGGTATCGTATCATATATATCATGTAGAGTTGTGACACGAAGTGAAACAGGGTGATCGAAACGGAACGAAACCAAAAGAAACGTGGATGTTGAACGTGTCAAAATTAATTAAGTATCCAGGTTCATCAAAAAATTTAATCAAGTGTTAGTTAATAATCATAATGAAGCAATTTAAAAGAATATTTATTAATTATTAAAAGCTACACTATTCGATAAGTTAAAACAATGAAGTGAAACCCTGACCTATGGCGTCGCACTAAATCATTTATGTAGAGTTTACAATGTAGATCCTTTTTATGAGTTTGTACTTATTATAATTGGAAGCATCAAAACATATTTTATCAATATATTTTTGTAAAATTACCTTCATTATTGATACGAAACAATTTACATTTTAAAGTGTCTTCGAGCAGCAAATGAGCCAATTTAAACCGATTGCTATCAAGTTGATCGTACGAAGTAGAAAGCTTATTTCAAATAGAAAACTGCGATATTGCTCCAATGTGTTAGATATTCCTTCTACATAGTAACGTGATTTAGATATGCAAAGGGCATCGCTAGCAATGATAGCAGTTTGCTCGTTGGGAATACTGAATACAATATTCCTCTAGGTACTATTAGGCACTTACAGTATTCTGATTGGCATTGGTTTGAATAAATAGGTATTGTATTGTGTTATCTTTTTACTAAGCGAAGGGCTTTATAATTAAAACAACGTAAAACCGAGTTCAAAAAGGATATTTTATTCTTTTTACATGAGCTAGCAACTGATTTGTTTGAAGGCGGTGCCAAGTTAGAACTAAATATTCAAACAAAAAACATACTTACAAGTTTGGAGATAACATACATACCTATAAAAAATACGGTCCAAAAAGAAGAGTTGATCATCATCTTTTCTTGAAATCGATTAAAAATAGAACAAATACCTGCAAAATGGTTGCTGTTTGACTGCAAGTATATTAGATGAAATAACAAAATAATGTAATGTTAATAGATTCTAAGTCGTTGTGGAAATATCTTGATGACTTGATTCATATTAAAAAATTCGGACTTATTTATATTAAAAATATGACCAAAAGCCATATTTTAAGAACCTACGTTTACCAAAACTCTAAGGCTGACAAGCTACAAATGCGGCACACCTTCACACAAATCCGGTGTGAAGCAAAAAGTCCCCGAAGGGCCGGCCCTTTCCCGGTCGCCCTACAAGTTTTGCCGCATTTTAAAGGCTTTATCCCAGTCATCGGACCTAATGGACGTAGACTATGCTTATTTACAGCTAGATATAGCCTTTGCTTGTTATTTCGTCTGCGTAGAAGTAGTTAAATACTTTTAATCACATTTACTTCCTTTGGAAGGTTCATTTCCAGAAATATTTTCTTAGTGGATCTCTACAGCAATTTGAAGAATATAATGCTTAATATTTAAAAGTCGTATCATTAATGGTTCAAGCTGTGCGTTGTCTATCAGTACCTATATAACGTTACTGCTTTATGCTTACTGTGCCATTTTTGATGATAATTACTGACTTACTGCTGGTTAAGTGGATCAAGATCCACAAGGCCAAGGCCTCTGACACCAAAGAACGCCATGCTTCTCTGTCCAGAGCCGTTTTTATCCAGTCGACGGCGCCAAATTTGGTGAGGTTCGGTAAGGTAATTCTGATGATGCAAATTTGGAATAAATATCGTGTTTTAAATTTTGGTGGAAATTGTGCTGGCCGTACTAAAGGCATAGGAGGAGTAATGAATATGTTCTTTCTAGCACAGGAAGCTATCATAAGTTCGCCTATTAAGTGTTCATCCAAAATAATAGGCATCCTTTAAGTGAAACCTATTTGCCTTGCTAATTAAGAAGAAAGGTAGAAAAATGGACCGTGGCTAATATCAAATTGACCAAATCGTGATACGTATTTAACAAACACTGTTTATATATCCTTAAAATATAGAAAATTGAAGGCTGTTTCTAAATAGCTTTGAAATCTACACGTGGCACCTCTAATACAGCGCTTCTCCTGACATGAAAAGAGTACACATTCCACTCAAAGGCACAAAAATTCAAGCTCGTTTGAAAGGCCATTAACGCTTTGTGTTCAGGTGAACTCACACGTCATACCCAGGGCTTTCCACTGACGTCTCATGGCGTATTGTGAAATGTGCAAATGAATATTATATTTGTTTACAAATGGGACAATACGGGAATTAAGTGAGATGAGGAAAATGAGAAATATTATGAATTTGCACGCGTGTAAAATTAAGCTGAGCAGTACAGGAGGTGTATTCTGATTGTAATAACAGGTTATGGATTTGATCTATATTTGTTATGGGTAGGATCTGTCAGTGTCAAAAGTGACATTTTGAATAATAGACACAGTTCTGAAGAAATATCAGGTGTTGTTTTGGATTCATAAATGTTAAGTTACCTTCTTGGACTGTATTTTATTAATCGCTACGAAATTCTGAATTCTAAATCCGTTTAATTGTTGTTTCATATTATTTGTGTATAATAAAGTGATGGAAACATTCTTGACATAAAACACGACCTTACTCAGCATCAACAGCAGTTAATCAGCTTATCAGCATTTTAAATTCACCAAAAGGAAGATGAAATAATTCCAGTATGGCAGCTTATTGTAGGAATTTGGCTACCTGCGTACGTACATATGTATACTCCACGAAGCCGTAAACTGGCTTAAAGTCGTTGTAAATCTTAAGTTATGCCTAAAACTTACACCAAAGTCTGCGTCTCGTGCAGGGAGACTAACTGGCTAGGCGTGCCAGCTTTAGTGTTGGTAAATCCTCGAATATTTTGAGTTCTTAATATCCAGGTCTTTAAGGCTCAGTGTAATAATTTTTAGACTATATTCATATTCGGGAGCTACATTTTTTTTAACTTATTAAAAACAGAGAGCAGTAAAAATATTTAAATGATTAATTCTTCAAAGCGTCTCGTTTTCCTATTTAATTATATAGTGGCAGTTGCTTTTCTCTTATCTAGACAGTAAATTTAACATTTAAAATTAAAAACTTATTATTAGGAATCGAGTTTTTTGTTATCACGTGACAAAGAAGACTCCGTAAATAATGCAACGTCCCTGTAAAGGCCCCATACAAGCGTCTTCCCAGCGAAGGCGTCTAGTAAACTTAATAGGTATATATTGCTCAACGCAACGTTGGTGCAAGCGACTGTGCAGCGACACCATTTTCCATAGCTCTAACTCAGTAGACACCGACGCTCAAAATGCTAGTTTGGTCCTCTCTAAAATAATGGAAAACCTTCAAACGTTGAGTTCTCTGATACTAAGTTGAGTTCCTAAAATCTAAACTTATTTAAGCCTCGAGTTCTATCCAACTCTAGCTAGCATCTCGCTGAATGGTTTTAAGGTAGTTACAGCAACTAAGGAACATCTCGACATTGCCCACGTACAAGAACTTTGGGGGAAGTTATTATCTTCATTAGACTCCATTTAATTTAATTTTAACAACTTTTAGAACTACTTTTTCCTGTAACTTTCTATAATTAATTTTAAACGTAATGGCAGTTTAACTACTGAAGTTTATCTTCTGATTCTAAAACAGCATATTTTTAAGAAATTTTCACTGGAGAATGAGAGAAAAATACAGAATCACTTACACGCGTTCTTCAGCATTTGGGCAAGACAATGGATCATGACGATGGAAATTGAGTGTGACGTTCGAATGTCAATCGTAGCTGCTTCGATTATGACATTCAATGCGTTAATCATTTTATCAAGCAAATTGACAGACAGGCGCCAACAACGGCGTTGCCATTCATAACTCACCTTTATAATATTTAGCAAAAACTATTGAGAATAGTGTTTATAGATAACAGTGCCGAATAAAAATCCAAAGCAACAAACTAATAATAAATTTCCCAATCAGGAGTAACCCAGAAGATGAATATTTAGTCAGCTCTTTTCCCCTCTTCCTTGCATCGGTTTTCTCACCACTGAGGTTTTTTTTTTTATTCAGAACTGATCGGCGATTGGATCTAGTCACACCTGATGGAAAGTGAAGACAGGGCCTAAGATGGAGCTCACCGGTTCAGTAGTAGCCTATTCACTCTTGCTTTAAAGAGACCGAGGTCTTATTTATCAGGGAATACAGATGGCGGGAGCGCATTTCATTCCTTAGCCGTCCGTACCAGAAAAGAGGAGGCAAACCGTTTCGTGCGAACAAATGGAACGTTTACTACGAACGAGTGCATTCGTTCCCCACGCCTGGATATCCGATGATGAAAAGGGGAAGGTGGGATCAGATCGTGCAGTTCTTGTGCGCACTCCCCGAAATGTATCCGATAGAACACCGATAGGATAGCCACTCGACGGCGATGCTCAAGGCTCTGTCACTTTGACCTTGATAGATGGGTCATCGCCAAAGAGTCTATGAGCCCGGCGCTTTATCGAGTCCAGTCAGTGGCCAGTTCTATGAAACAGCTTCTCTTTGACAATTTGCCGCCACCTCTTTCTGTTTGTCGCCGAATGTAGGGCACTGTGGAGCGTCACATCAAGGGCTGAGCGAATTTGGTCTGTCCACCTCATTGGGCTCCTGCGTCTCGGCTTATCGTCTTCGATTTTACCAGTGATTACCAACTTTTCCAGGTCACTGTCTTACCTAATGTGGTCAAAAAATACAAGCACTAAGCAGATGGTAGACAGCCTGGTTGTGTTGTTCTGTTCATCTAGGATAGATGCATTAGTGCAGTGTGCTGTCCAGTGTATATTCAGGATCCTCCTCCAACACCACATCTTAAAAGCATCAATTCGGTTACGGTCAGCTTTCCTAAAGGCGTCTCTGCGCCATAAGTGAAAATAGAGAAAACTAGAGTCCGTACTAAGGTGCTCTTGGCGTTGGTAGAGATTTTTCTGTCCTTCAGTACTTCCTCCAGCTGCGACATGGCTCCGTTGGCCATTCCAATTTTTCTACGGATTTGCGCATCGCACGACCCATTGTTGTTTATGGCACAGCCAAGGTATATGAAGTTGTCTACGATCTCGTAGGTAGGTTTCCTAGCTCTTTTCCCAGCACATTTAATAAAATAGATCGTGTCATTCACGAACCGATCATTCGTGCCTTGACTCGTTATTAAAGGTTAGATTTGACAAATCTGTGCGTCATCATGGATGACACAAACTACATATATCACGTTATCATTCGTAAATACGATATTAATCCATGTTGTTAGGGTGCTACTGGACGTAGAAATAATAATGCGGGCTGTATAAAAATAGGCTGGTTTATTTCGCAAAACAAACATACGGCCCGCCTGATGCAGTCACCGTAGCCTATGGACGCCTTCAACTCCAAAGGTGTTACATGCGCATTGCGCATTGCCGACCCTTTAAAAACCTGTACACTTTTTTGAAGAACCTCATACTATCATAGACCATCGGGAAAACTTAAGCAGGTTGTTCATTCCACAGCCAGAGCGTCTACGGGAGGAAGTTCCTCTTAAACCGCACAAAAGACAGCTCGTAGGTATGGTGCATTAGCTTTTTCAAGATGGTGTATTTCTTTAGGATCTTTTTACGGCTACTGTGATGCACCAGCATCCTTTTGTATGGCTCCCGGCTTTCGACTTAGCTACGTGACACGATAAATTAAAGAGTTACGTCTCTCAGGAGCGCCCGTTAATCCGAAAGGGTTGTTATACTTCCTTATGGAACCTTGTCTCTAAGTGGGGTGATGAATGGGCAGATGTAGCCTGTTTACTTTTGTTTACAGAGAAAAAATAGATAGAGATTTGGCTCAAAATTTATTTGAATATGGATGCTATGATGGAGAGGAACGGTTTTATGTGGTTTCATTATTTACAATAATACAGATGATTTTAGGAGCAATTTAGAACGCAACAATACATGCAGGAAAAATGAATACATTGAACATTTTGTGAGCTGGGTAATTTATCAATGGTACCGAACAATGGTAACTAGACCTGCGGTGGCAGCATGGTTCCTTTTTTATCACTTGTCACTATGCCCACTTTCGCGCTTACATACTTGTTAGCACGTGACAGGCAGGTTGACAAATGATAGAGAGAGAGACAGAGAGATCTTAGCCTTACAGTGCCTAGCTTAATTGATAAAACTAGCGGCAAAGCAAATCGTTGAAAATGTAACATTCGATTCCCGGCCGGTATGTTATTATTTCCAATATTTGTCAGTAGGTGTGACTATAGTGTTACTTTTTCAAATTAATTCGATTTTAATCTCATTTTGACAACATTGGCTGCGCATTTTTTTGTGTTTTTTTTTTTATCAAAAAAAGTTGGTACAATATACATTTACATAATATTTCGCCAAACATAACGTTTATCGGCGAATGTTGCACTCACTTACACCTGGACGCATTTCTCAGCAACTGGACGGATGCTGCAGTTCCGGAAGACTGGAAGTCTAGGGGGGGGGGGGGAGCCTTTGTTTACTTTGGTATCACACATAAAACGGGATATCCTTCGCCCTTCAACCCATGTCTCCCCGTGGATTACGAACACAATTATGGCCGTGGGGTTTCCTTACATAACTGATATTTTAGCTTCAGCGTCCGCATTTGGATGCTTCCAAAAATAATGTGTACTCTGTACTTGTTTTCCTAAAGGAAAAAAAAAATTAGAATTATGGGTACGTATTTGTATTTACCATAAAGCTAATGTAAAAATATGAGTGAGTTTTTTGATGAACGTTCCCTAGTTTTATATAAAATCGTTATAATTTTGGCAAAACGGTTTTATTTTTAGAAACTATAATCTAACTATATAATTATAAAACTATATAAACAGATAAATAACAACAGAATTAATATATGCCATTCCATTTTATGCCAAAACATATGACACCCTATTTTTGCGTCGGGATTTAAAAATTATCATGTTTTCAAATGGTGACGATGACAGATAAATGAAAATTACCTATCCTATGTATATGAAAAAGTTTGAGGTCTGGGGAAGGCCCCAGACCTTAAGCTTTCTCCATAGGTACCAAATTACATCTAAATCGGTTCATCGGTTTAAACGTGAAGAGGCAGTGTTATTTTCAGAGTTATAATATTAGTTTATTTTCATCGTTTTGAAAACAAATAAATAAAACTGAGATCATAACGTGATAATTGTATTTAAAAAAACGTCCGCAAATCTATATTTTGGCCTTTAGAAAACAAACCAATTTTGATTCCGAATTCCGTCGTTGTGATGTCATTGTACTACGCCTACACTCGGCTTAGATAAATAACACTCTGGCATATTAATTTCAAGAGAAAATTATTTTGGATTTTGACCGATGGCATTTCTGACTAACGTAACAAACTGGTACTTAATCATAATATAATTGCGATATTTTCTGGACGAGTTGAGTGTACCCAATGTTTGTAATTGGATTTAAAAATAACAAGTTTAGATTTAGCTAATCACACACAAATTATAATTGTCCGAAACGTTAGCGAAGGTCTGGGTTTTGACTCGGGCAATTTGCTTTCGTATGTCTGTATGTTCTCATCATTCTCAACTGAATCTCGTGAAATTTTGTAAGCAGGTCCAGTAGTTACATATAATTTTTCTGTCGTTTCGTTTTTTGGAAAATGTTGAAAATGGTGGAAATTGGCATAAAGGACCTAAGTGCCATTAATGGCACTTAAGACCATTGTGAGCACGCTGTGAAAATGGCACAAAGTATTTTTTGATATTACATGCTTTAAGCTTATCGATCTTATCGCGAGGTCTACAGCTAACACTATAGAGCTACTAGTTTAACCTCTATGATGCTGGATGGACTTAAAACCAGCCAAATAGTGACCATACCGATTTTCTGAATAACATACCTAATAATAAGAAAGAATTGAAAAAAGTGATTTATATTTGTGGAGTGGGTGCGATAACGGCGGCGCAGGCGGCATGATCGGCCTATGGCAGTGTTTACCTGAGCGAATAACTCGCGAACGCAAAGCGGCGGTGCGCGGCGCGGGTGAATTCAATCCTTTGATACCTATGGAAGTGTCCTACGTGGGCGATCTCCGAATGCTGTCGGGCCGCCGCGCCGCATCGCATTCGCGAGTCATCGCCCACGTAAGCACCACGTAAGAGGAAATGGTGGGACGACCTGGACGCATTTCTCAGCAACTGGACGGATGCTGCAGTTCGGGAAGATTGGAAGTCTAGGGGGGGGAGCCTTTGCCCAGCAGTGGAACGCTTCATAGGCTCGTTAAAAAAAATGTATTTCTTGTATTTATTTGTATCAATGTAGTACACCAATTTGTCAAGAGAAGGCGCCACCTCCGAGATAGAACGCGCTAACGATGTGTCGACGTAAAATCATGAGTACTCGTACTGAGATGCAAATTACCAATCGATGTCAAATGCTAGGAGCGGGTTAGCGCTTGGTTGGCTGCATTCAAGCTATTGAACACCTTCCAACACTAATCTTGCGAACTATTCAGATAGCAGCGCGGTGTCTCGGTCGAAACGCCCGCCGGCGTCGCAGTAGTTTCGTCAGTCTTAAGTTTAAATCTGTAATATTAGTTATTCGTATAATAAACAGACTGAGATAATTACGTAGTTTTCATCTCACACTCAGGAACAAATATTCATGCTCATCACACGAATAAATACCCTTACCAAGATTTGAACCTGGGACCATCAGCTTCGTAGGCAGGGTCATTACCCACTAGGCCAAACCGGTCGTCAAAAAAGAAAAACGAATTATTCCGATAATTTGACAATAACCCTTTAAAATTATTCTACAACAAATAAATGCTTATTCATCTCTATAATTTCTCCAATTATTCCAAGGCAGAGCTATTAATACCGTCTTTGATCCCATTGATGTCAGAACAAGCGACAATTTCCAAAAGTTGGTTTTGTAAAATTTAAATTTGATTAATAAATAAATTGTCGGAATCGCGGGTGTCCAAATACTGGCTCACTTACCCTTTGTTAACTGGGATTCGGTTTGCAAATGATAATTAAATTATTAAACACCAAGAAATGTTCTGTTATCTTAAGGTTCGGAGAACGATATAATTATTGAAGGTGATAAAAAAAAATCGGGTTGCACTCCGGGAGTGCCGGCAGAAGTGAAAACTTGAATATTAACGTTGTGCATTTTTTGCATTTTGGAGAAATTGAGTAGCAGTTTTATAAAAAGAGATAATTCTCTATTATACCTACGTAAATAAATTTGAGTGTGGGAGATATATTGATATTTAAACTCAGACGCTATTTGCTAGTCAAAACTAAAACTTTATTAGTTAACACCTTAATCCTACCCATTATCGACTATGGTGATGTGTGCTGTCCTGCCTGACTTAAACGAAAAGCTACTTGACAAATTGGAACGTCTCCTTAATAATTGTATCCGCTTTATCTTCTGTCTCCGGAAATATGATCAGGTGTCCTCGTTTCGTTCCCAGTTGGGCTGGCTCCCTATTCGTCAACGGCGTATTCGTATGCTCTGCACTCTCTATTCCATTCTCAATGATCCACACTCCTCTGAATACCTTAAACACTTCTCTCACTTTTATGGTGCTTCTCGTGACCGTCAATTTCGCTCTACTGACAATATCTCTCTTTCTATCCCCCCCTCATAGAACAGGCGTCATGTCTAACTCTTACACCATTCAGGCAGCACGTCTCTGGAACGGACTCCTTCCTAACATCAGAAAAGCTCCCAATAAGATATTGCTTTATTTATAATGGCATACTGATTTGACATTGTCTTTGCTTATTATTGATATTATTTGACGAGCCTTCTCAGGTGAAATTAATTCCATTAATAATATATATATCTGTGGCCCTAGTGAAAAAGGGTACAAGTCTCTGGCAGTTTAGGTGTATAAGGGCATAAGTGTTACGTGGAACTTACACCCCTTTACACCTGCGCTGCCAGAGACTTGTACCCTTTTTCAATAGGGCCACAGATATATACAGAGTGATTCAGGAGACGTGAGCAGGATCAAGCTTGAGCATTCAGTAAGTTATAAGCAACTGTTTCGTACCAGGATTTGTGAGATTAACGTTCTTTTATTTTTTACTGTTCAAAAATTTTTTTTTAATTTATTTACGCCAAGTATGGTCACCCTCTTTGTTTTATCCATAACAAATGACAAATTGAATGTCATCGGAGTCTGGTTACTTTTGAAAAATCGTATCTCACTCAAGTGTGACATTTTGTTTTCTTCATAATCAAACTGCTGTCATAACGGTTAAAGAGGTTTTATCTTTCTTAATTAAGTGTTGTAGGGTGTCCATGATTGTAGATTATCAAATTTGTCCTTCCCAAAAAGTTAAATAACAGAAATAAAGCGAGATTGTTTTACTTAAATATGATGATGAACGGTTCATTAACATTTACTGATTGTGTAGGCTTAGTCCTGCTCACGTATCATGAATCACCCTGTATATTATTAGTGGAATTAATTCATTTGGATTATCTTGCTATTATTTAAGTTTATTTCTGACGATCACAATATAGATTCTTATAAATTGATTTATTTATGTATGTATCTTCATGTATTTAAGTAGTTTATAATTAATTTATGTGAATTAGGACTCTAATTTTTCAAAACAATTTGTTTTAGTTTTAAATGCACCGCGTACAATCTTTTCTGCTTTGCCCTAAGGTTGATTGGTCGAGAATGCCTCATGGCATTAAGTTCACCTTTTGTACAAGCGTAGCTTACACTGGAACTTTTCGTAGATACCTATTAATGAGTGGGATAATTATTGATAATACTTTGGGTGTTTCCCTTGCATAAGTGGCTCCTCTGATATTGCTTATGTCCATGGGCGACGATGACCGCTTCCCATCAGGCGGCTCGTCTGCTCGTTTGCTGCCTATTACATAAAAAAAATACTCCCAATAAATAAACAAGTTTACCATATCTATAATAGTTCAATGTTTTTTTTAGAGCAATAATAACTGCATCAATAAATTGCTCTGATATTTAGATTAAGATGATATTTGTAAAATTTGACGATTTAAAAGTGCTTGTTGCTAGGCCTATTTGAATAAAGAATATTTTGACTTTTGACTTTTGACTTTTGACAAGTAGGTTGTGAAAATATTTATAACTAAAATATTGAAAAAGCAAATGTCGACGGACTGCAGAATTATTAATAATTTTTATCGTGTCAACATTTTATGTACACATTTATATAAAAGCATTCCAACATTTCGAACGATTTTCATAAAAACGTTAAGCATTTTCGGAGAATCGATCGTATAATTGCAAACTTTCAGGCCAATTCGAACGTGCACTGACATTGGAACGATAGTTGAATGACGTCATTTAGTTACCGTGTGTCTCGCTCTCGCCTATACATGTATTGAATACATAGTACAGTCAGCATCAAAAGTAGCGGATCAAATAACGCTTCATAAGTATCTACCATTTTGTAACAGATTAGTAAAAAGCCATGTCTTTAATATAGAACAACTGGAACTATAAAGTGTATACTTTTGAACGCAAATTTTAGAAATTAATCTATTTTTTTAAAGTTATCCGGAATATCAGATACTTTTGGCGCGTTGTTTCACCCGCTATTTTTGACGCTGACTGTACGAGCGAAATACATGATAACTGAATGATATAGCTTAGAGCGGTCTACACAACTTTGACACCCACCCGCAATCTCCAGTTACCCGCATGTAACTGCGTCGAAATATCGGGAGCGGAAACAATATAAAAGGTAATCATGGTTTATATCCCGGTCGATTTACTCGTAAGTCTAGTTTAGATGTAATTTTGATATCAGTGTGAATTCGAATTAGCCTGTTTATCTCATTTATTGAATATCTGTAATATTCGGAGTATTTCGGAGCCTAATTAGCCATAACGCAGTAATTGGTTTCGTTTGTAATGAGATGTCCGTGGTAAAAACTTAATTGAATTGGTCGGAGGTTATTTTTAATTTGCGATGAAAATAATGATAATGGACATGCCATACTGATTTGGGTAACAGTCCCCATCAGATATATCGGAGCATCTGAGATGCTTAAAAATATCTGAACACGGACTCTAAAGCCTTGACAATAGAGGCGTGTTCAAATATTTGTCGTAGGCTGCTCCGATACATCGGAAGGTCACTGTACCTACCTATATAGGTATATTAGAATATATGGACCCGGGTGTGTCCTTAAACTACGTCCGAAAGAGGTATGGGCATTGTGAATGTCATCTCACTTTGTGTGGTAGGACAAGGCACAGCGGATGTCATTCCAGATCTAGAGCAGAGTAAGCCCTCTGAATCTGAGGAAGTGCCTCCATCTTACAGAAAACCGCAGCCAAATAACACTAGACCCTACACATAGTGTTGCGTACCTGCCGAAGAGTAAGGTTGCCAGAGATCAACGAGGGTGTCCTCTGGAGTTGCAGGCGTATATAGGCTAAGGAGACTGCTTACCATCAAGCGGACCGTATGCTTGTTTGCCACCGACGTAGTTTAAAAAAAATTGTATACTTAAAGTACCATTTGGATTCAGAATTTCAGACTACACCAGCATTATAGATTGAGGGAATAACCTCGTTTTTGATATTTGCGGCAGTAATGTATTCGTTAGTAATATCGCGCTTCAATACTGCTGCAGTAATGCAGCCGACTGCATTGCTGCAGGAAACGACAAGAAGGTTATTTTATCAAAAAAATATACATACAATTTTAAATTCGCGGTGTAGTCTGAATTCGAATGGTACCTTTATGTACTTTATTCCCACCGAACGGCTGGAGTCGGGCCGCGCCGGAGGGCATTTTCAATGTGCCTAATTACATTATGTATGGCAGAAGAAGGAGTCCTACTGGAGCCATCCGCGTCCGCGAGGAGCCGACCGGCTTGCGACCGTACAAATGTGAAATTCGTACAGTTAATGAGAGTTCTGATTACGCCATTCGATGCGCATTTCCGTTCAGTACAAATTGAAAATAACCTTGTTTGGCTACCTGGGCAATTCGAACGTGGACTGACATCAAACCGATATTAGAATGATATCAGTACCCCTAGTGTAAATTTGATCGACATCATAACGTGACGAACGCGTTTGCGTTAAGTCTCATTTTGTATAGGATTTTGAGTTTCCAAAACGTCCCGCTTGGCGCGCTCTTTCTAAATCTAATACAAAATGAGACTAAACGCAAACGCGTACGTCACGTTTCGAAATCGAATTTATTTACACTAGGGGTACAGTTTGCATTCGCGCGGGCGTCTCGTTCAAGATTTGTTTTTGACGTGTGTTATTTTCTATTTATTTGTGTCGTCATTATAGATTGGCTTTGTATGTACCTAGTAAGTGAGATGTGCGACTGTGTGCACGTTTCCCCCCCCCCCCCCCCCCCCGCAAAAAATGGCGAGATGATTTACACGGTAAGATATCGCTCCTCCCTTCCGACGTGTAGAAAGCCGGTCAAAATTCAAATTTAAGATTCAAAAATTTTTTCTGCAAGTAGGCCTCAAGGGCTCATTTACAAGTCAATACAACATTTATAGTAACAATATAGTGACATGAAAAATACATAACAACATATATAAATACAACAGCCAATACCTGGGTAAACATTACATTATAATAATCTTAAAATAAATAATTACTACAATACAATAAAGATGTATAGTATCTATGGTTAAAAACACATTAAATCTGGAGATGTAAAAGGTCCCCCGGTGTTGCTCGGAGGTCCTAGTTTTAAATCGTATAATTTGTTTATTTTCAACAAAGTAATATATTCACATGCCTATTTATGTATGTAGCTTCTCGTAGTGTGTATATAACACACATAAGTTTCGGAAATGTGAAAGCAAGTAGTGTAAGACTTGTGACTCATATGACTCAAACACGCGCCGCTCTCGAGAAGTGTCATGTTTCTTTGATGTTCGGTAATTCTATACTTCATTATAAGCAGCTAATGTTTACAACCGTGAGGAGATACTTGGAAACTGTTTGCTTTATTAGGAAAAGGAGAGCTCTGTATTTACCTATTACCGAATGAATTTTAAGAAAATAATATGAAACTATAAATGACTAGCTTCTGCCTTCGTCAGCTTGAAATAATGATGATTGATAAGAACTAGGTATCCTGTGTCCTTGCCTGGGCCTTAAAATATCTTGAAAGTTCATCTAAATCGGTTCAGGGTTTTAAGCGTGAAAAGATAACAGACAGACATACAGAGTAACTTTCGCATTAGTAGGGATTATGGATGTGTTCTCAGAGCACTTGTACTTATAATGTTTGGTCTGATTTGAAGACAGACTGATTGTATTAAAATGGTTTATTTTGAGGTTGTTTTTTTATTCAACAAAAAATGTATTTCATAAGATTAAATTACCTGACGACTTATCAGACTGACTCTGCCCAAGTATGTTTATCTTGGATTAAAATATATCAGTTGTGATATATCTGGTTCTTTAAAAAAAACTTTTGTTTCTGTAAAAATGCGACAATTTTTTCCCGACGGAGCTAAAGATTTTAAATTCGTGTCCCAGTCGGATCATAAAACATTGTTTATTTCAAGACACAATTTTCTTTGAAGTCCTTATTTTCAGTTATAATTTTAGACTCGCTGTCTTCCACATTTCTAACAATTCAAATAATTCTAACATTAACAATTCAAGTCTCAAAGCGGAATTACCATTTCCCAGAACCAATTCGAAAAAACAGGAGACTGATAACTATTCAAAAATTTCAACCGACAAAATTAAAATGCAAATCTGGAAAGATTGGTCCAATATTTGATTTGAAACGGAGGCTCGAGGGCTCTTAGGGCTACAATCGTTGCTTTTGTATTATTGAATTGAATTTTATTTTCGATTGCTTTTTTGAAGTATAGAAAATGGATTTATTTTTTTCTTAGTTAGACGGGACGCGTAGCAAATTATGTATGTGGTAAAATCAAGACAACTCAATTAATTTTATTAGTACATCTATAAAGATGTACTAATAAGGCTAGAATGTGAAATAATAATTATGTTTATGTGGACTGTGGACTAGCTAGTAATAATAAAAAAACAAAAAAAAAAGTTAACAAAAAAAAAAAACAAAAAAATGTTTGTGAAAAGTGCAATATGACTTTTGTTACTTTCATATTTATACTGTACAGTCGAGTTCACAAATATGTACCTATAAATATCTACACCATAATTTTATGAATTCGACTATGAAAATTAAATGAAAATGAATATATTTATTTCAGACACCAAGTATCCATATGTTTGTTTACAACATTATGTTAGTAACAATATGATATAAATATATACTTATGTTAGTAAAGTATAGTGCTCATTGGATCGTACATGCAGAGACATCCAATGAGTTATAATAGGGCTATCCATCATATCCGCAACCACCTTAGTGTATACCCGATATTATTTAAGGGGAAGTAATTAAATGATCAGCCATTTATAACTATTCAAAAATTGCAAAAAATAAAGCCATTAAACCACGTCACCAAAATCTCAAGGTTACCAAAATGTCAAGGTCATCTAAAACCAAATCAGAGCACCCCACAATCCACGTGGTCTTGTCTGTCCTACCCATAGAGAGGAATTGCGAAAACGGAGGCGCAGAGGGAGGACAGACCTCGCCCGCTGTGACGGAGCGCGGGAACGAGTGAGGCGAGCGGCTGGGGCTGGGCCTGCAAGCTGAAGTTGCGGAGCCGAGTATAGTGACCGTGCTTCATCACGCGAGGGCAGAAAGGCTGCTCTTCCGCAGCGCCGGAACTACCCAGATCCAACAGCTTTATCCTGCCGCAGTTGTGTCTCGGCCCCCTCACTCTTCATCATACCGTCCATATTGTAAATTTTTACCTTGAATATACCCTCTCCAACAAAGAGTTAGTCACGCACATTTTGTGAATGGGCAGTAGGTTTTTTGATGGACAGAATAAAAGGGAAGTAATCAAATGATGACCAATATTTTATTCAAGTGAAAACTTCTTTAGCGGCGCTGTGCACTTTTTGTGATGGGGAAAAAATGTTAAACTCGCGTCAGGTGTCACGTGACCGTCAGATTGAAAATTCTTAAGACGGAGACGTGACATCATGGAGACGTGCCAATTGAATGTCATCGAAGCCTGGTTACTTTTGAAGAATCGTACCTCATTCAAGTATGACCTTTTATTTTCTTCATAATCAAAGTGCTGTCATAACGGTTAAAGAGGTTTAATCTTTGTTAATTGTGTTGTATTGTTCTTTGTGTTGTTGGGTGTCCATGATTGTAGATACTCAAATTTTTCCTTACCAAAAAGTTAAATAACAGAAAAGAAGCGTGATTGTTTTACTTAATATGATGGTGAACGATTCATTAATATTTACTGATTGTATAGGCTGCAGTCCTGCTCACGTCTCATGAATTACTCTGTATATGTTATATATTAACACTCAAATTCGCACTTCACACTCTTCCACACTCAAATTTATTTACGTAGGTAGGTATAATAGAGAATTATCTCTTTTTATAAAACTGCTACTTAATTTCTCCAAAATATCAAAAATGTACAACGTTAATATTCAAGTTTTCACTTCTGCCGGCTCTCCCGGAATGCAACAAGTTGTTATTTTTTTGTTTAAAAAATCAGCTGAATATCAAAGGGGGTAGTTTAGGTTGGTTAAATATTTACTGATTAAATAATTTTTCAGGTAACCAATTTCTGCGGATCACGTAATATTATAATTCAAAATGAAATAATGCGCTTACCTACTGATTGCTTATCAAAATTTGATTAATAGTGGATCGCTTACTGCCGATCAAATAATTAGTTTGCCAACCAAATCAATTTAGAGACATTAGTTGCGAACTGGTTTAGAAATACTTGCCATAAGTTGTTGACCAAGTATACATTTTGACTGATCAAATATATATTTTTCTTCATCAAAATAGGAATATTTTGCAGATCAATTAAATGATACCCTTATTTAAGTATACATGATTTTATTTAAGTTTCAAAACACACTTTTTATATTTGATTTCAAGTTAAAATAACAACCTCTATTTATTTAATTTAACTACTTAGTACTAGTTTAACGTAAATGTTTACGCAATAAGATTTAATATATTTTACCAGAAATCCTGCGAATCAAGTTACTTAGTTAGTCTCTGGGGAAACCTAATATTCCTAGCTGCTGAAATTGCCCCGCTCGTGACCAGAATTGTAGAGAAATCCATTAGTTGTTTCATGTTACTTTTAACAAGAAGTTTAACATTTAATGCAAAAAGGATACACGTTAGTTTCCACGTACGAGTATTTTACCTATTTAAGGCAAGATAAGTGAAAATGCATCAGTGAATTATTACGATTCGCTTTATGTATAACTGTAGTGCAACTCTGCGGTGGTCGCGGTGTCAGTTGACCTCTGTCAAATAAGGAGTGGAATGCCCTGCCCGAGTCTCTTTCCGCATGAGTACAATCTACATCTCTTCAAGATATCTCATAGGTAAGCGTGCTCGCATCGCATCATCACTAACCATCAGGTGAAATCGTGATCAAACGCCTGCCTATCCTACATAAAAGAAATATCGCTCATAGTCAATATCAGCTGTAGGACTCTAATGTGATGTAAATAGACGTTTCCCAAGTACACGACCTTCTTTTTGTCCTCAAGATTTTTCTGGCACACTAGCGGCCATGATGTTTTGGTTTTGTATTTTGTTTTAGAACAAATACGGATTTAGTAGTTTCTGGCACAAAGAAGGTCAAGTTTGGTATATTTTTACCTAAGAATAATTTGCATTCAAGTGATAAGTAAAATGAAATAAATGTAAGTTTAAATACAACAGATCAAAACGCTCTTACATTATCGTATTTTTTAAAACCTTAATAAAATAGTCTAATAGCATATAGTCACTTTATGAAATGTTTTACCCTTCGCGCAACACCGGCTTCCGATACGTCGGAAGGGAGGAGCGTAAGCGATATCTGACCGAACAAATCATTCTGCCATTTTATATATGCGATGGGGAAACGTGCACACACACAGCACTTCTCACACACTCCATACAAAATCCAACCTGTAATGACAACACAAATACATAGAAAATGATACATGTCAAAGACAAATCTTGCACACCTCGATCCCTTTTTGTGTACGGACGAGTCACAACATGCACCGCCATAGGTACAGTTGCACCAATGCTTCGACAGAGGGGAAACATTATAAATGCCGTCTCCCTCCCCGGTGTTGCTCGCAGGTTTTACCACATATTTACACTATATTTTTTTATTTTTCTACAGACACGATTATACTATCTATAAATTGAAATCCCGTATCTGGAAAAACAAATATTAGCTTTTAAGTTTTACAACTTCAACTATCCAACGTCCCTTTCTCCATATAGCAAAACATCTCACTTCCCTAAACATACACGTATATGCAGATGAAGTATTCAAGACTCCGTCCTCATTACTTCATCAGCCGCCATTAATTTGCGAGTGTACACACCACTGTACCATATATATAAATAATAAAGACTATCAAACTGTAAAAACTAGTCATGATATAGGTAAAGCTATTTGGCAAAGGTTTATTCCAAAAACTTCTATTACCTATATTGCAAATGCATATTTTCTAATGTGTGCGGAAGCTAACGATCCCCAATTAATTTTGCTGAGACTTTTAAAAATATATTTTTCACTCACTGTGCGTTTCTCCATAAATCCTGCCTCGCACAGCTAGCCATGACCGTTTTGACCTACTACTACGTTTTGAACTTCAAGAAAAGAGCGTAATTTCATCACAAAAGCTGGCAACGCATTTACAACTATTCTGGTATTGTGGATGTCGATAAGCGACGGTAATAGCTTAACATCGACCGATTCGTCTGTTCCTTCTTCTATATCATATGCTCTCAGTCGCCTGTCATATTCTTATTAGCTTTTCTTATTCGCAGTAATTTCACCTTGTCTTTCTTGGTTCAACTATTTGCCCTCAATATTCATTACCTGCAAGTCACATGGGTCTAACAAACTTTATTATGAACTAGTCTCTGAACGGTCTGCACGTGAATAAGTTATAGTACCCTTTGAAAATGGGCCAAGCTTCATGCTCGTGTGAATTTTCGTCAATGAAAACGTGGAGCGGAATTAAATGTCCGACTGGAGAAGGGTGGGTTGTTATAGATGTTGGAAAATGGGCTCTAAAACCTAGTTTTGTTCAAACTTCTAAATCAGCGGTTCTTAACCTTTTTCTGTCCACGGACCCCTAGGAAATCAAGCACAAGTCCAGGGACCCCTTGATTAAAAAAAAAATCAATAAATTTCAGACCATTTATTTTAATAATAATAATAATAATGATCTTGGACACGGCGCGGATAGTCCGACGGTTCCTCTCTCTGCGGCCCTGACCACCGGCAGCTTGGGCCCTGCCCCGCTGCTGGCGGCACCCTAGGTTAGGTTTTTTATAATGTGTTTGTATCTTTTGTATTGTTTTTGAAGTGTTTTTATATTTTACTTTTATATTCATATTATAAATGACCTAGCCTAAGACGAAGAATAAATAAAGGAGATAATAATAATAATAAATATCTTTATTCAGTAATAAAGGACAATATTTGCTTACGTTTTTGTTTACATAGATATAGTTATTAATTAACTTAGCAAGTAGATATAGTACAGTACAGTTACATGGCCAACTACAGTCCCTAAGTCAATATAATAAGGTGGACAATTGGTCAATTAACTGCACTGTTTAGATTACAATAAAATAATATATGATCAACATTTCATGAATAAAGTAAGCTACATCTGTTCCCCGTACTAGTATTCAACTGTATCACGGTGGAAACAGGATTCGCCATCCTCTATTTTTAATATGTTAACATTGTTTACAATCAATAAGCAACATCATGTTATCACTTAAGTTAAATGTTACCCGTAAACGTGGGTCGCTTGACAAAAAACCGGATTCCGATGCTAGTTGCAGTAAGTGTAAACATGTAGTATATGCAAAAGAATCACAGTAATCTTAAAAATTTCACAAGTTTGTCTTAGCATGCGTTTTAGGATCGTTTAAAATATATTATATAGCCATAATGATTTTCTAGTAACTTCAGTTATAATGTTTACAAATATAACGTAACATTTGTTTCGTTTTTATACATTTATAGGTTTTATACCAAGTAGATAGTCTACGTCGATACTGACACCTATATAATAATTTTGTATAATATGTCAAGATGTACATATTTAGTTTTATTATTTACTTAATTCTAATGGTATGTGTATGAAAATTACACTTATCTGAAACTTATGTAATAACTTTATAAAGCTATATTAACTTAATGCTATAAGTATGTATGTGTGTGTTAGCGTTGCTAAGTGTGAGTGGGTGTATGTCTAAAGGTGTGGGTTTTAATGTATTTTAGTACTGCAAATACAAAAAAAAATGGTCCTGTTTTTCCTAAGTTATATTTGGGTGATATATATTAATATTACTACTAAGTTGTAATCTCAAATAGAATTCCACTTGTTATCTATTTCTGTATTTGTTCTTTAATATATTCAACAGAAGAGAATGCCTAGTCTCAGAGGTATGTGGTTGTGAAAAGTAGTAAATGTTTCTGCGCTTGATGAGACTTTTGGTAGCATTTGTTTAATTGTTAAATGGTCCATAAGTGAGACTGCGGCGGACCCCCATACAAATACTCGCGGACCCTCAGGGGTCCGCCGACCACAGGTTAAGAAACACTGCTCTAAATTATATTGACGTCTAATACCCACAGGTACTGAATGTACTTACGCTGTGGCGCGATGACTCAAAATAAAGCTTGGCCTCCGACACCAAAGACTCAAAGTTTTTTTTGCACTTTGCCTCTCCTGCAGCTTACTTAGTATTCTAATTCAGAATATTTTCATACGATTTGCAATTTATAAACAATTATTTTCTGTTTCAGGTACGGAATTCAACTGTAGATAAACAACACATTTAAAGCAGCTAAGTACCATGCATAGCACAGTAGATATTCGTAGCGTACAGCATGCAAAATCAATAAAATTGCTACAGTGTTATGCCGTGTTTACCATCGTAGCGAGAGTAGCAAGAACGAACACGTCAGAACGTGCAATTTTTAACATTGTATTGTTTTCTGTAGAGAATCAAACTTTTACTTTTTGTATTTGGTAAACTAAAATATACTGAAAAACAAAAAAAAAAAACTGAGAGAACTGATAGGTTCCATTTAAAAACCATTAATATTAATTTGTGATTTGTAAACCATGTTGTATCCGATTAAAAAAAATTGGCAGAAGTTGATAAATTGACAGCCAAATAAGAACTTTAAAGGGACCCAATGGTTACCAGTTCGCCGGACGATATCGGCCTGTTAGTTATTCACAAAACCTGACAACCGCGAATAACTGACAGGCCGATATCGTCCGGCGAACTGGTAAACAGTGGGGCCCTTAAGGTACGACAAATATTAGGTCTAGAATCAATATACCTAATATTTAACGTATCTCAAAGTTCAACTCGGGCTAAAAGGAGCACTTCTGATTGACATGACAACAGGAAAAGCGCTTCTTCAATATTTTTCTATTCCCTTTGATGGCATCGGAAGTTTGACAAAAATCCTATCACAAAGAAAGGTAATTTCTCGAGATTCATAGGCTGATTCTGTATTATATCGGTCGAATATATTTTTTTTTTTAGTTTATTTCTTAGGAAAACTTACAGCTAGAGTAACAAAATAGGTTATGAAATAGAAACAATAAGCCAATAAATAAGTTTCCACAGGTAGAAACTGCATTAAGTATATGACGTGCGAAATTACAAAATACCTATTGTGCTTATAATTAATTGTGTTGCTTGACAGTGAGACTGAGTTTAAACATTGAACGAGAAGAACAAAAGAGAAAGAAATAAAGATGGAATTGCATGTAAGCGCTAATAGTGGAAGAACCCTTGGCTCATTAGTTTACGTATTGAATTAAAGCTATCACAGAACAGATCAATGAGATAGATCATCATGTTTGCAAAGCTGATTAAAGGACTTAGCAGCTCTTAGAAGAAATGAGTTTTTACTATAATTAGTATGAACGAAAGGACTATGGAATATAGGTCATTATTGGCACAAAATGACTAACTTTCACAGTAAGCTCAATAAGACTTGAGCCGCGGGCGACAGTTTATTCTACTACAGTTTAGCTGTGCGAGGCATCTTATGAACATGTTGAGAACAGGTCATAGCCGCTGTAATTATATCCAACATAAGTGAAGTTGGAAGGAGTCTCCGCTCTGCGAGTGCGACGAAGAAGAAGAAACCATTGGGCACATATTTCGGCGCTGCCAACTTCACTTCTATCCTGACCCAGCTGAGGATCTAGATGTCTTGACACCCGACGTAGTTACCTGGCTTAACAACTTCAAAGCTGTTCTCTGATTGCCTAAGCACATGCATGCCATACGATTAAGTAAATGGCTGTGCGAGGCAGGATGCACTGTTAAGGAATGCCAACCATCTAAGTGGTGAAGATGGAAATGTGGCGGAAAGAAGCGACAGGGGTTAATCTGTATAATTCCTCAGAGCACTCCTTGTTGTTCATGCTATATTAAAAGCAGAGTATCAAGCCAGTCTGAAATATACCTGCATGTCTTATTTTTATACGACCTTGAGTACCAATCAGCGTTAATGGCTCACGCTTGACAAAATGTAATTAAGAGCGCTGGTGGCCTAGCGGTAAGAGCGTGCAGCTGCAATCCGGAGGTCACGGGTTCAAGCCCTGGCTCGCACCAATGAGCTTTTTGGAACTTACGTACGACATATCATTTGATATTTACCAGTCGCCTTTCGGTGGAGGAAAACATCGTGAGGAAACCGGACTTATCCCAATAAGGCCTAGTTTATGCTCTAAGTTGGAATAAGCAGTCGCTTTCATAAAACTAGTGCCTACGTCAATCTCGGGATTAGATGCCATGCGGACCCCAGACTCCCATGAGCCGTAGCAAAATACCGGGACAACGCGAGGAAGAAGAAGAGTCGTCTCATAAGGTATTTCGATCGCAATAAAATTATTGGTGTACGTGAGATGCCGGATAACACAAATCAAAGTCGAATCAGAATATCAAAACCTTATCAAATGATGAAAAGATAATCGGCCTTCTGAGTGACGCTTTGAATAGAAACTGACAATTTAGGGTTCTCGAGCAAATTCCTCGTTACGATCTGATAATCGTGAGAGAACTGAGTGCTCTTGAAGTAACAACGGCTCGACGCCAAAACGGTTGTTTTCCAATTACTGGGACGCACTTGTGCTGGGAACCTTGAAGGAGTCTGGCGATCTGTTATACGTGGAGCATCAGGTTCAAACAAACTTTAAACCTGATGCTCTCGATATGATTTTTTGTGAACAATACAATGCTTCATAAATTTAACAATGTAAAAAAATACTTCGTTGAGACATTATCACGTGGAACTCACAATGGTCTTATGTGCCATAGACCTTTATGCTAGTTTCCACAATTTTGAACATTTTCTAGAAAACGAAGCGACAGAAAAATTCTATATAATTACCAAATCTGCTCACAAAATTTCAGGGGAATCGGTTGAGAAATGCAAAAGATATAATACGGACATACAAAAGCATTTTTTCCTCAGCCGAAGCGGAAACCTTCGCTAACGCTCTGTCAGTAATAGCTATGGTACATAATATATCCCGTTTTTTCTTAATTGAGTCCGAAGTGCTAAGAATTTCTGGAAGAGATCCGGCCGACATTCGAAAAATCGCGGGTCACTTCTGGATGCGACTAGCCCAGGACCGGGATAAGTGGCGTACACGAAGAAAGACCTATGCTCAGCAGTGGGCGACTGGAGGCTAAAAATGATAATAATGACGATGAGTCCCAAGTTCTCAAAAAATATATCCCTTCTGCTATTAAATGTGTATTATTACTTTTGAGTCATTTTTAAATTCTTGTTCAAGTGAACCAAACATTCTGAACAACTTTTACGTGAAATTGAAATTGCTGTTTTTAAAAACTACGCGTGTAAAAAAGTATAACGCTTAATTTGAACTTTAAGATATAAGTACGTCAAAAATTTACGTTTTTGTTTGAAGAAAATGAAACATCAAAGTCAAAGTCAAAATATTCGTACCTACCAACAAGCACTTTTAAATCGTCAAATTTTACAATTAATATCATCTTAATCTAAATATCAGAGCAATTTATTGATGCAGTTATTATTGTTTTCAAAAAACATTGAATTATTATAGATATGTCAAACTTAATGAGAAGAATTTCACTTTCTAGAATAAAATCTAAATGTCGAAAAATACGGTATAATATATAATTATATTGAATTATCAATTTCATCATTATTAACAAAACAATAAATAATTCATTATTTACAATCACACATCCGTTTTCACAGTGACATATGTAACCCTTATCGGATTTTTAGGAGATATTTGACGAATTTTAAATTTCAAATCGGGCCGTAAGCGTTTTTAAGTATGTATACAAGCTACTATAGGTGAAGTAAAAGTAAAATATTGAACATTATCATGGCGACTAATAATAACTACTAAAATTGCATATGCATATTGCCGATAAAACAAATGAATGATTTAACTAACCCGGCATTAAAGCAATATCAAGTCAGAAAAGAAAACTTTAAGGTTTAAGGTGGATTTAAAAAAAAAATATGTTAAAGAAGGCAAACAAGCAGACGAACTGACATATTTAAGCTCCTAGAATTTAAGGGGTAAATCATTTGACTCCGTGTGATTTTATTTGTTAATGTAATAAAAGTAATATTTTTTACCCACACAATACATTAAAATTACCTACCTCGAAGTGTACATTCATTTAATCCAACGGATTACATCATCTACAGGATCCAAATGAAAAACATTTATATAAAATAAAATGTGTTTCCTCAGCGGGCATTTTATCTCGATGTTCGCTCGTCATTTTTTTCTGTGGCATCGGGCCGTAATTGGGTTTCGATCAGGGTCGCTCGGGTCAAACGCGGCCAGGGAAATGGTATTAATGGCTCTTTTGAATTAGGCTTGTGTGATTCCCATTAGTTAAAAGGGAGAAGTTATAAATATTGGAGCCAAACGCTTACATTACAAAAGACGTGTCTTTAACAATAAAATCAATAAAAGCGGCGCTTGCTTGCTTGCTTACCTCTCGAAACCAGGGATCGGAACCGGTTTGTTGCAAAAACATCGAAATAACCATATATTTCGGTTTATTTTATACTCTAAATGTAGGACTCAGTTGTGTTTTCAGATAACGACTTCGTATTATTAGATTGCCTAATTAGAAATGAAGTAATTAACAAAGAACGAAAAAATACCGTTTTCGTTCCCATACAAAAAAAACCAGTTTCCGATCCCTGCTCGAAACCCGCGCTCATTTCGATACTACGCGCGTAGTGAATTTGTTTTTGCGCTAGTTTATTCTATAAGGTTGTATGCGACAAAATGGATTATACTTTTTAAAGTAAAAAAACAAGAATAAATCGAAAAATCACAACTTCAGAATTAAAGTGTGTATTAAGACTAATCTACATGGAAAATTTGGATTGAATCGGTCCCATTTGCCTGTACAATGAAAATGTTTGTTTAAAAAGAGGCATCTTTGATACGTTTTTTTCTGCTACAAAAGTGAACCCATCGTGTAATAGCGACTACAGAAATGGAGTCGGTGTCATGAATAACAAGTAAATTAAACAATACTTTCATGAGTTTTGTAATTGCTGAGATAAATCAAGATAGCTGATGCCAGAAATTTACAATACATCGTGTTAGCAGCGATATTGTTGGTAAAACTTGAATCCGAACAGTACTTTTAGAGTCTGTTCGGAAAGAGAAGAGTCGTGGAATGTATGGGGTCCAATAAATTCCACGACTCTTCTCTTTCCGAACAGACTCTAAAAGTACTGTTCGGATTCAAGTTTTACCAACAATATCGCTGCAGTAATGCGCTGTTGCAAATGACAAAAAGTCGGTCACCAACATTGAACTCGACCTTTTCTGCAGCAATGCAGTCGGCAATTAATTCTCGGTGCAATATTGCTGCAGTCATGCTGCCGACTGCAGGATATCTCGTTAATATGACCTTCATGGCAACTTCACGACGATTCACAACATTATTTTATTTTTTCAACCACTGACTCACTAAAATACTTTTTGAAAGTTAATAATTCCAATGCATTAAAATAGCGAGTTACCAGTACTTCATTAATATACTATGAGATTTCCTCTAAAATCGTCCCCATTTACGATGCTGTGTAAATGCATTATTATTTGATCTACCAGCTGTCTTTCCTATCCACACAACAAATTATGAGCCTTTATTCAGCCAAGAAATCATAGACAGTAACAGAAAACAATAACTCTTCCAAATAATAAGCTATCAGGACTGTATTCCAAACCTTCACGAGCGCTTGCCTCTAACCTGGCCAGTAAAAATAGAATATTTAAAAGTATATCGGACTTCTATATATAAATGGCTAGGATGACCTATTTGGTGTTGGAATAATAATCACTGTTATTTCTGAAGCCAATGGTTCGGGCGGGACTGGCGTCCCGTTGCTACCTTAAGTTATACACCGTGTTTTTTTTGATTTGCGTTAATTTCGAGGGTGCATTCCTGAGCTTAAATTAAGTAACTTTCTTAAAGACACCGATATTCTAATTAACTCCATCTTGGAGATAATAAATCATAGTTTTTTACATTATAAGGCCCTTACGAGCGTGTACACTTGCCTTAGGGCCTGTTTACTTATTAATTAGTGTTTAGTGCGAGTTCATACATTTGCTACTAACGTACGTACTATCTCGAACGATCGATGTTAGAAATGACATTGATATATCACAGTTTTCAATTGTTTGGTTGAGTTAAATGTAATGCCCGTGTTACAACAACGCTATATGCAACATTTAGTTACTTTTTATAAAAATAAAAATAGTAAAAAAAAAAAAAATTTTTTTGAAAATTAACTATGCCATTTAGTTTCCTTAAACGAACTTACCGAAACCCCGGAGTTAACGCAATTCAATAAAAACACGGTGTATAGCTTTTGGCTAGTCAGCTCATACCACGGTACACGCGCACTTAAATATGAGCTGACATAACCTCTTCAAATGGCAGATGTCGTTTTTAAGTTATTGGAGTTGACGGCCTACTACTCTAAGGGATAACTAAACTGTTCCTATTGGGACCGTGCGAAGTGCGTGGTGGGGGTAAGTAAAGCGATCCCAGCGCATAAGGTGGTAAAAATTTGAACTAACTGCGGATAGCGTCTTTAACATTTCGTACAATTATATGGCTCGAAATGAAACTTTGATTTACGATTACTCTTGAAATATTCATTTAAATTGTATGGTGTAAGGGACCATTGTAATCTGTATGAAATGCTTAATATAACTAACGTATTTATTTTGATAATTGTTAATAATGTATCCATGTAAATAGCTTTGCAAATGCCACATATTACGTGATCTTTTTCTAGAAGTTAAGAATGGATATAGTAAGTTATCCTTAAAAGATAGACATTTCACATCGCGGACTTTTTTGTAGACTTCAATATTTCGATCTCTCATTTAAGTACCTACAAAAATAAAAAATCAGGATGATTGAGTGGGTAGTGAATTTGCCAATGAACTGATATAAATTTATACATTTGATGTCATTTCTTTATTATTTTATTTTCTTTATTGGGGAAAAAAACACAGGCCAGTAACATATACGGATAAGATTATCCTACATCCTAACACAATTTCCACTAGGAGTTCGGACAGTAATTTTACGACAGCATTGTAATCGGAACTTAAGACAGACATCCTTACTAATACTAACACTAAACAATTACGATATTTATCGGATCATATGTACATAAGCCCAAAATAGGACAGTATTACATATAGAACATCATGATAAAAAAATACCAGCGTAAAAACTTAAAAAAAAATGCTAAAAGGTGATATCTTGCAGATATGTGGGATATAAAAAATAATAGGTAATTTTTTTTAAGTTTCTCCCATAAAAGATCTTAAGTCTACAGCAGCGGTAGCAGCATGGTTACATTTTTATCACTTTTCACTATGCCTGTCACTTTCGAGCTTACATACTTGTTAGAACGTGACAGACATTGTGACAAAATGATAAAGAGCCGACCATCTTAGCCCTAGGTATTAACACCTACTGTAACGCATGTACATGCGTTGAGGACGTATGTCGCGATCGGAACACAAACCACCATATTGATGTTGGCGTCCATTAGAACGCCGTCCGGAAAATAAATTAACCGCCCGCTATCCGGCGGCTGGATGATGGATGTTGCGCGGATGCGGTCCGGAAAAATGTGTTGGTGGCTTAACTCATGTTTGAGGTGGGTTTTAAATAATTTAGATGAATGTGTATGGGTATGTCAATACCTAGTTGACGATTTAGCATCGTTACCTTTTTTTTTCTAATACATGTAAGTAATATAAAGTTCTTTATTATTTTACTACACGAATAGCAACACAGAATTTCAACATTATTTTTAATGTAAAATAACGTAAATAATTCAATTCAATTAATTCAATTCGATTATTTATTTATTTCGAATCTGCGGAAATCCATAAGTGTTAGTAGAGTACAACAAATCTTAAAATTAATTTAGGTTAGTGACAAGACATAATATAATAAAATAAATAAAATAAAATCTAGGCAATCTAGATGCACCATTTTTCAACATCTGTTGCTGCCGCATGCAGACTACAATGCTTGAGTAATGGTGTATCTAGCTTACCTGCCAACGTTTACAGGATACTATTGTTACTGCCACCCAGTCTCTGCATAAGTGATGCCGATCTGTTGCGTATAATCGCAAAAAAGTCGTACGTGTGCGCCTCCGCGAACAACTTCAACTTCTTCAACTTCAAAAATCGTTTATTCAAGTAGGCTTAAAAATAAGCACTTTTGACAAGTCAGTATACAAAAAATAAAATATATCTATATATAACAAACATTCATTGGATTTTAAATAAGAAATAAATAATAACAATTGGTAACAATTAATCAATGTCAAAAATTACATATAAACAAGGGAATAAAAGTCAACCCGAAGAATTCCGGATGCACTACACTGACGTGGTAGTCCCATCAGTATCCTGAAGACGTTGTACTGCATTCGTAGCGCATTGTATGCTGGCTGAGTATAACCGGCCCACAAGCTGCAGGTGTAAAAAGATTGGCAGAATGCCTTAAGAGGAATTCCTAGTGGTGATTTTTCCATACTAACGCTCTCGACTGTTTCCTCCCTGGATTTTGAACCTAGAGCAATGATTTTTTCAAATAAGATCAATATCATCAATATCTGTGCCGCTATGTTTTGCTTTTTTGGATTATTTTATTTTGAAGAAACTTACAGCGCCTCAAAAATCGCAAAAACGGCTCAATTGAATTGGCTGTAAAAAAAGGCACAGTATACAAATATGACAACAAATATCCAAAAAATCAAAACATAGCGGCATAGATTATTTCTTCCTCTTGCAATTTCCAAAATTTCATAATGATTGGTTGCGTTTTGGAGGAGGAAACAGTCGAGAGCGAAACCTCGATTTTTGAGTTTTTTGCGAGTGAATTTTAGTCCGAGCTGCAGTTGTCCTTATCGCACGAATTGGAGGCGGAGACAGTTTCTAAATATACGTACACAGAAGGAATAGTGATGGGCATAACATCCTTATTAGGGATTGCAGAACCGGTACTGTTTTAAAGAACCGGGATTTTCGGTACTGGTGGAAATAGGAACAGGGATTTCCCGGTACTTTCGGAACTGGTCTAATTATTTCATTATTTTAAATAAAACGACAGCATTTTGCGAATTTAATAATCATAATTTCTTTTACTACGTATAATCACTATAAACAAGGCAATTTTTTTTTAGAAATACTTATAGTATTTTACATTGCTCACACTTGTGCGTCACAAGTAAAAGATAACTACTTGAATGTTTGCCACTAGATAGCAAAAATGAAATTACATTAACGAGGGGATTTATATATAAGAATCGCAGTCGTATTGTATAATCCACCGTATTACAATACGGCTAGCCGATATCAAAATAAGGGCCATTTTGAAATGCGGCGGTTCAACGATTAAGGTAGGTATGTTGGGTAAATACCGGATGCGGGTGAAGAACGTAGGACATTCATGTCTCCCTAATTTGGCTTTATTTTTTTAATGTTGGCAATGTTGCCATTTCATTGCGCCTCGACTGCCAGTGTCCCCGTGTCGCTCAGGGCGTCGGGCTTGTGTTATGCGCAATCACAGGGAGCAAGGTAAATTTCGCAATTTTTTTCTTCTATCCGATCTTCGCCATTTAATTTATTTTGCGTATTGTGACGAAACTGTGTTTGTTTTTGTAATTGTGTTAATGTATAATTTCTTTTTCGATATTTTTTTATATAACTATCCTATCAAAACAGACCTAGGACTGCTGCAGACCGATATCCGATCTTGACCCTTCCAGGTAAAGATCCGAGAGAAACAACCCGATCTTTACCTATTTAAAAAACAGCAGTGATTGTCAAACTTTAAATTTTCTTCAATTTACCTACTGACCTACTTAATTATCACATTTATTGTTTTCTTGATCACACTTTCGTACCAATATTTTTATCCCGTACCACTACCAACGCGACGGTAAATCAAAAGGAAGAGATTTTTGGAGTCTATTTTGTATGTATGTATATTGTATGTGTATGTACACCTACTTACTGACAATGTCATTTTTTTAATTTCCGCAACTCAAAGGTAGCCTGGAAGAGATCGTTTTTTAGCGATAAGACCGCATGTTGTTTACCTGTGCTTATGTTTCTGTTCTCTTTTGTATTGTTATCTTTTATTGAGGTGTGCAATAAAGAGTATTTATATTGTATAGGGATGATGATACATGTTGAATTTTATAACAAAATCGAGTAAAATAGATAGCAAATGAGCAGTTTTTTGCAATAAAGTACCTACACATACAGATGCATATGTAGATGTGCACGCATACATACATAGCTAGTTTCGGATACAAAATAGAGATAGGGCTTCGAAATTAGTGTCCTTAAAATACTTCAACTTTTGGCTCCCTTTTCCTATATATTTACTTTACTCTTTACATACGATCCTTACATTTTATAGAAAAAAGATTGTATATCAACTATATATATAATTTCAAAAATATATCAACAAAATCGCAATTTTACTTATTTTCCATACTTCAAGATGGGCTCTCAGTGACCTTGACCTTTTTAAAGAACTACTTAGTCTTTTTGATTTCTAAGTTTGATTCTTATTTTTTTGGCGACCTTCATTAAAAATGACTGGGCACGATTATTTTTTTATTTCGATTTTTGTCCCTCCTACTTAAGTACGTAATATCTTCCAGTACATTCCTTTCAATAAGCAATACATTTACACTTTCTCTAAACTTGTACAGTTCACGAGATCTTAAATTGTCAAAACTTCGAAACCTATCTATTATTTTAGTCGTTTTTCTTATTTTATTACTTCGGGTAAACCTTACAATAAGAGGTTTCTTAGCACATTGTTTACATATCAAATTGCCTTATGACATAGGTATCAAAGTTTGAGAGCCACAATTTCCTTCTGACATAGGTATCAAAGTTTGAGAGCCACAATTTTACCAATTTTTGTATCAGGGTTAAGATCGGATTCAAAAATACGAAACAAAAACTTTCGATGACAACTTTTAAGTTTGTAATTATTGGTGGCTGCAATTTATATACATTCGAGAAGGATAGAAACCGGACCTATTTCTTTGTGATATCTTATTCTCTTTCCATTAAAAGCAACTTTTTTTCACCATCCGATGTTCTCCCTTGATGGCAAAACACTCGTTACCCTAAAAAAAAGTATGTCTCATCTTTACACAGGTACAAAACTGAAACCGTTCTATATTGAAGATTACCAAAATTCAGACCGAATCTATGGTTATTATTTAACGATTTGCTCCGTACTTCAAGAATCTGTCATGTGCTGAGATCTTGAAAAAAACGTTTTTTCACGAGTTCTCTCAATTGGTCCCAAAATTGTCCGGCATTACCCCAACATACTTTACTCAGATTGTCATTGCGAAACGTTCTTCAATAAGGCGACCCAAGTTTAGCCCCATCGTACTACAAGTTAAATAGATTGTAGTTTAACCATATATTTATACCTACTTACAAAATTTCACAACACACCATGATCACACCCAACTTACTGTCACGGATAGGTACAGTCAAGTGTAAAAATATGGGTGTACACATCTTACTCAAAAATATATCTCATAGCATCTTATACCAGTGTAATAAGAGCGTAGTACCATATTTATGAGAAGATTCTTTCGATACATATTTTTGCACTTGACTGTACGACGACGACCGAAGCAGGGACATCATTCTTTTTTGCAGTTTTTACCTATATGGTAATTAATAGATACAGTATAATATAAAAATGAAAAACAATATTATGTGATCAAAATATGAGATCTGTGATATGAAACCAAAAACAACTTGCTTCGGGCAGCGCAGGATGAATTCCGTCCGGCTCGCGGGCGATGTCGACATGTCGACGCAACGGCGCGCAATGAGCGAGCGCTCGAGTCCCGCGTCTGTGTGCGCGCACTCACACTTAGATAGCTCCGGCTCCCGTCCACCGCAGCGCGACAGAAACATAGCTTCAAAAATTCGAGATTTGAAAAGTTGCTCAGCTAGGAATTGCTCTTAAACAGTGTCTTTTTCACGTCTTTATTACACCTAGCAAACCTGACGCCAGCATATTTCCACGAACGGCCAATGCTCTACGCTACCTCTCAAATAATAATAATCGCTATTATTTTAGGAGTTACAAAAGCGCACTACCAAAAAGCCGCTATCATGCAAATGAAATTAACTAACTAACTAACTGCTTTGGCTCAGCGATCCAAAAAGAATCTTGTCCTCCGCAGCGAGAGAACGCCACCTGTCCCGATCCAGCGCGGTTTCTTGCCATGAATTGGCATTCAGCCGACGCAGGTCCACCTCCACGACATCACACACCAGCGGTACCAGGAAATGGAATGCAAATGAAATTACGCTCTCATTTTAATTTATTTCATTAACGTGACATACTTATATCTATGTATAGTTTTCGTTGCTAAAATTGTTACGCAAAGAAAATATAGCAAGAAGAAGTTTTGTATGACCATCTTACAGAAAAACGGCGGGCAAATAACACTAGACCCTACTCATAGTGTTGTGTTCCTGCCGGTGAGTAAGGTTGCCAGGGCTCGACGAGGGTCCGGCGCCCAAATAGTAACTCCTCTGAAAATGCAGGCCTACATAGACTACCGCCGACATGTATAAAAAAAAATTCTACCCGCTCTATTTTCTTGTCCTATTTTTAGAAGCTTTATTCTTTGTACATGTACTGTTGCGAATGCGTCTTATTATTATATAAAAACATTACCAATGCAGTAGCTAAACGCAGCTGTCCGTCGGGCTCGGCTAGTATTCGAAGACTTCAAAAGCACTAATAGGAGCGCTCCACATATTCTGTATCGCGGCCAATTAGAAGCACCTAAATTTAAATCACTTTTTGTACTGATCAAATATTGCAAAATGATTCTTTCATCATCTTCCATACTATCAACAATCAACCACTTTTTACATTTAACCGTTTTGGCAATTAAACCCTTGTAACCAGTACATTGGAAAATTATTACACTTCACTAAGAATCGAAGTTTTATTTGAGTCGTCGAGATCCTGACCTGCACGGCGGCTACATGTACGTTTAATATATAATCTTGATCGTAAACAACGTCATCGTAAACAACGGTATCGTAAACAACAGTATCGTAAACAATCAAAGGCTAGTTTACATAACCAAGTCAATGTTAGCTAACGATAGCATTCGTGTATAGTGGACACAATGCTACATTATGACGTCGTGTAATCCCAATACTAAACCGGACTTGTGTAAACATGGTGTCGGCCCTGTGGGCTGAATACACATCCAGCAGTGGCAGCATGGTTCCATTTTTATCACTTGTCACTATGCCCGTCACTTTCACGCTTACATACTTTGTTAGAACGTGACAGGTATGGTGACAAATGATAAAGAGCCGACCATCTTAGCCCTACTGGTTTTAAATAATACAACGGGTCTGGCCTAGTGGGTAGTGCCTGCCTATGAAGCCGATGGTCCTGGGTTTGAATCCCGGTAAGGGCATTTATTTGTGTGATGAACACATATATTTGTTTCTGAGTCATGGCGTGTTTTCTATGTAGGTATTTAAGTATTTATATATTACATGTATCGTTGTCTGAGTACCCACAACACAAGCCTTCTTGAACTTAGCGTGAAGCTTAGTCAACCTGTGTAAGAATGTCCTTAAAACATTTATTTATTTATTAATAATACTTCATATTTACTATTTTATGTCATTCTATACAAATTGATTAAATGAATTAATGAAAATCTTTATTTTAAGGCAACTATGTTATGGGACCATAGATAAATACCTTAAAACTAGCATACATATTTATCATAAAATATATCTTAAAAACTAAAACACACTATGCATGCATGCGATGCATTTCGCAACCCGGTTATGTCAGGGAGCCGGCCGCGGAGCCGCCGAAACTTGACACCCTTCGGCCAAAACTCCTCCTTTGTGAAGTTCAGTCACAATAAACCTATTTGAAGACGATACACTAAAAAAATGTTTGCATACAGCAATAAAATTGGGACTAGCGAGTTCATAGTTAAATAAATGTTACCTGTTAGAATTGGTTGTAAGATATTGAACAAAATTTTTTTTCTTACTTAACTTAGGTTATTTTTGGAATTACTGAATAAGTTTTGCTAGTTTTTTTTCCCTGTATAAATAAATATTATATAGGTCTACATCCTATTATAACCCCGGTTAAAATATATTTTTCAGTTTCAGTATAATAATGCATTCGATCGCGTCATCTACCAAGTCATTGTGTAATTCTCGTACTATACTTGACATCTGGGAGACCGAGCTTTGCTCAGAAAATATATAAAAACTCAAAAATGTGCATTTTCCCAGAAAATACACCTAGCTAGAGCGATTTTTCACCCCCGAAAAACCCCATATAGCAAATTTTATCGAAATCGTTAGAGCCGTTTCCATGATCCCCGAAATATATAAATATACGAGAATTTCTCGTTTAAAGATGTAAGATAAGATTTAAAGTGAAATCCAGTATTATAAACGGCGCTCCCAACGAACTTGAAAAATTTTAACATATTCTTTATCATATTTAAACACTAAAATGTCATATATATAAACTTTTCTTGAATTCGCCTAGTTACAGTTAATACCAATAAAAAAGCCTATGTATATTATAACTTATTACAAATGGCGCCTTTTTGATGGCAATGTTGCCACTATGGAACCTAGTCTAAATAACCTTATTGATAGATGTGAAAAAGTTACAATTAACACTTTTCACAAACTAGATTTTACGAAAACAAAGTAAAAATTCATTTGAAGTGCCAGTTTTACCAATAGCATCTCTTTCTCTGCAGCTGACCGTACAAATACATTTTATGTAGATAAAATACATTCAAAAACAAAAAAAAAATGCGAAATATACCTAAAATCATATAACATTATTCCCTTACGTTAGCCTCAAAAGGCGTGGTTAAAAGTTAAAATCTTTCGTGTACCTCGCACCTCGCCTGAGCACGGTGTAGAGGATAAACGTGTTACCTTTTTAAGTCCACTGGAGACGGCAAGACGGTGCGAAAAATTGAATATATTTCACTCGAGTTTTTATATTTCGGCTTCGAAATAAGATTTTAGAATAACTCCGATCCTACCGACCGCGCCAATAAAAATAACAAATCATATTACCACGACAAAGTTATATCCACTGAATATTAATGTGCAAAGTTAACGGAAGATTCGAAAAAACACCATTCACAAATCAAAAGCCTTCGGATTTCATATTTCGAGGTGTTTCAAGTTCGAGTCCTCCATCTTTTCATTTCAGATATGGGAATAAAAGAAATAAGCCGGTTGACGTTTAGACCGATGATTCCGTAATAGAGGGGGTGAAGTAAGAAGTAAAGAGGGGAGGGGGCAATATTCTCGTCAGCAGAATCGCTGACTCGTAAAAGTTTTCGACGCGAATCGAATGTGGACACAGAGTCGGCATAACAGATAAATCATTTGACCAATGACAGTCGCTTATTAATGTTCGGATTGTTTGTGAAGGGAAACATATTTTCGTGATGCGGTAAGTTGTTCGGTTTATTAGAGGGATTAAGGGGGAGAAGTACATTTATAAGCAGTTGTTTTGTTTATCATTCTCAATCCCATTCATTGTCTAATGATCCGAGATACTTGCATAAGGGTAGCGAACTGTTAAAAGAGTGATTGAATATTTTGCCCTCTATATATGTTCTTTAAACATTTTATACGGCATTAAGTACTTTTAACATTACCATATATATTTATTTGTGAATGTAGGAATGAGTTTATAATCGTAATGTACAAATTATCATTTGATATTTTTCAGTTGCTTTAATGTAAAGAATCTGCACTATTTTTTTCATAAGATTGTCAAAAGTAGTTCAGGCTTTTTTTATACATCTACTGCCAGCGCGAGCTACGCCCTTTTTTTTTTTTTTTTTTTTTTTAACGTTGGGGAAATGCTTTTACGCATGCCACCTAGTCCGGGGGAAACTAGGGGCGATGACGGACTAACCAGTAAAGGACTACCGTCTAAAACCACCAACGAATGCCGGCTCCGCCTTAGATTGGGTGCCGCAGGGTCGCTATCAGCATTCGACCGCGTGCGCCCCGGCGGGCGGCCTGTAGGCCGCAGACATTTTGGGAGCCAATTGGTCAGGCACCCCAGTCCTGTGGGCTTTTAACCGCAAAGACTCCCCCGGAGCCCTGCGCAGCCCACTACGGCGGAGGCAGCAAGCGCGCATAGCGCCTGGCTCTGCCCCCAGCCCGTCGTCGGCGGAGTGGATGCGCGTCAGGGTCATTCTCGCGCGCACGCTCCGCTGCCTCCTTCTGCGACATAATTTCGTCACAAAAGGTGGCCATCGCCTTCCATGCCTCCTCGCTGTCCAGCATGATATTCACTATGCTCGGCAACGAAAGGTCTACTCCTAATTTTGCCTGAAGGGTGGCCCGTTGGAGCTCCCATGTAGGGCACTCCTCGAGAGTATGACGCGCCGTGTCCACCGGTGCGCCACACTCATGGCACATGGAGGATTCCTCCCTCTGTCTGCGGTGCAGGTACTTACCAAAGCATCCATGGTCAGTAAGTATCTGCACCATGTGGAAAGTTAGCGTACCTTGCCTCCTTCCCACCCAGCGTTCCAGATGCGGCAGTACGGCGTCCACCGTCGTTAGCCCATATTTTGCAGCGTCGAGCTCTGCCCTCCATCGGCGAAGTGTTTCCACTTGGGCTGTTTCCCGGATGTTCTGAACTTCTTCTCCGTCTGGGAACTCTGCCGCCGCTCTTCTTCCAGCTTTGTAGCGGTGAACCTCCGCAAGATTATGAGCTTGAAGGTCCCAGGGTGGGTCTGCAGCCAAGATCGTTGCCGCCGTAAACGATACCGTACGATATCCGCGCACAGCTCTCAAAGATATTGCCCTCTGTGGTCTGCGAAGAAGAGCCCTATTTTTGGCAGAAAGGGCATCTACCCATATGGGAGCGCCATATAGGGCCATACTCCGCAGGACACGAGAGTAAAGAAGTCTACATTTAGAAGTTGGCTCACCCACGTTAGGAAGCAGCCGGCCGAGGGCTGCAGCTGTAGATAACAGCCTAGCGCGAGCTACGCCCTACGAGAATAGCCGATGATACGGTTTTGGCCAACGTTTCTCCGTATTTAGCCAACAGTGCCGACATACTGAGAAACTAGCGGGTCGTTGCTAGTGATTAGTTTAATACGCAACAAATAAATCAAGAATATATTTTCTTATCGATTTTCGGAGTAACACCTCACTAACCATTTACGCCCCAACAAACATTGTCGACATCTATCGGTAACCTATAACCTAATAGGTGATGTGGCTGTCTTATCTGTCTGTGCGAGGGGTGAGGGGGGTAATAGCTCCACCGAGTGTTTAGCTGTAATGACAATGTCGCGACATCCGAATCAGGGCCAAAAGGTTTCCCATTATCCTGATGTTGAGATAAAGTGGTAAGACGCGGAGGCCTACCGCGTACATCGATTCGTTATCTACCTCTCTATCACTCGAATTAAGAGCGATAGAGAGAAGAAGAGTCAATTTTCGTTTGCGAAAGGCACTCAAGCGTCTGATTTCTGGAAATTTCGATACTATTTATATGGTAAAGGCTTTTCGTGTAATGAATATTAGGTACACTTATAATATTTTATCGTCGTAGAATCAATTCAATAAGTGCGATGATAGACGTGGGGGTCTGAGGAAAATATAAAGAATATTTTCAGAAATAAAGTTATAAAGGTGAAAATACTATGAAGATATTATAACTCTATCTTTTTTAATTATCTTTTTTTTTTTCAAAATGGCGGAATGAGTCACTTAATACGATTTAACTGAAGTGATTGGTCAGAAGCCATTACGGCCAGCTACGAATTAGTTGAAAGTTTAAAATGTTAACACATTCACTGCTGAGCTACGGTCGTAGCGCTATATCGTAACCGATTTCCCGGTATATAGAGCAAATATTTCGTTAAGCCAAAACGACAATGTTGATTAGAGCTGGATGGGTTAAGTAAGTAAAAATGTAATACGTTAGTTTTAGTCTCAAATCTTGGCTACTATAAAACCCCCCAATAGTTCAATGGGTCCCAACAACTTATACATGTGGTCCAAAATTAACACAAACTAAAACCTAGACATCCATATCTTGCTAAAGGCAACCTATAAACAACAAAGTGTACTAAAAATCTAAACACAAGTTATTTTTAAAAGTCCATGAACTAATATTACCTAATCTGTTTGAGGAGTACAGTCTACTCGTACAGTTAAATTTTTTGCTCCCGATACAGGCTCCACCCGGTACAGTTTTATATTTGTAACATACATTAAGCATTTTAAACTTCGATTTTGAAACATTTCTCCCTTTCCCGTTTTCAAGTAAGTGTTAGTGTGCGACAAAAGGCCACGAGGGCAGCCAGTGCTCTCATTCCGCGAACACACGCCTCCTGATTACGCTTTTTTTTTTAAGGTGACGAGTGCGTGCCTTTGTGTTTGAGTGTTCTTTTTGCGAACAAAGGTGCGTGCGTTTGTTGTGCATGCGTATGCAATGCTGCGTCTATTGTTGGCGGCGTTAAGCATCGCCCTACTAATCTTAGGAAGGCTCTGTTTGCTACTATGCGAGACTTTGAATGAAAAAGCGCGTAAGGAAAAAGTTTATTTTCAAACTTTATTAGTTAACTAAAGAAAACTAGCGATCTAGCTATTATTACGTTATTATTACTAGCTTCTTAGGAAGCGAAAGAGGTATGTCAGGATCGTAGCAAGTGGAAATTCGTGGTCTCTGCCTACCCCTTCGGGAAATTGGCGTGATTATATGTATGTATGTATGTATTAGTTAACTAAGTTGAGTCATATGAATGAATGAATGAATTTATTTTATTTCAGACTATATTTTTTGTTAGTAGTTACACATGTAGAAAAATGGTTAGTAAACAATGATGACTATCAGTAAATTAATAAATTTAAATTAATAAAACATAAATAATCCTATAACAATATTTTCCGGGTGATAAAACTCGACCACATGTGTTTTCTCACCCAGAAAAATAAGATAGGATTGTCCCATCTCTCGGCAATGGCTTTCAGGATGCTGTTGGTGCTGTTCCATATCCTGTGGATCAGGGAGGCAACACGTTTACGGATTATTGTATAAAAAAAATCCGTTCGAGCTTCCGCAAACATTCCCGATGCACAACAATATTTCTTCAGCCCCATCAGCACCCTGAAGGCATTGTTATACTAGACATAGAGAAGTAAGTTTGCTTAGAACGCTCACTATATAATACAAAATCAAAAAAATCAAAAATATTTTATTGTATGGTTATGGGTTCTACAAAGGTCTTAGGTAAATGAGTCATGTTCTCCATATTCTGCCTTACAAAGGCGTACAATATTTGGTGAGGTACTTATCTTCGATCTAAATTCAATGCAAAGTACATTTATTACATAGATCAAAACTAATTTATAGTAAATTTTAAGCTTATTTATGATAAGTTATAAGCTACATAAAGGATGTAGTAGTAGTAGTAGTAGTAAAACTCTTTATTGTACAGAAATGAAAACAAAACAGGAAATAAAACACTCATTAGTAAAAAGGCGAACTGGAAGAATGTTTGGGAGAGATCGCTTTTTAGCGAGAAGACCGCTTGTTGTTACCTGATTCTATTTTCCTTTAAAATTTAGTACCTGGGCGACCGAGCTTTGCTCGGTTATAACTATTTATTGTAATATGGTGGTGTATAGGTGATAATCTTAAGTACAATTTTTTACCAAATTAAACTTCTCTAAAACAATAAAAATTAAAAAATTATATATAAACTTGAACATATAAAAAAAAAAAAAACAAAAGATAGTCTCCGGGCGAGATTCGAACCCGTAACACTCGTTTCTAGCCGTCCGCGTCTTAACCCGCTGGACCAGACGGACAGTGGCTGACAACACGAAATTAGCGACCATATTCTGCGTCGAAAGAAAAACGCATAAAAACTCGAAAACACGCGTTTTCCCAAACATAAGACTAATCTAGATCGATTGTATACCCCCAAAAACCCCCATATACCAAATTTCAGCGAAATCGTTAGAGCCGTTTCCGAGATCACAGAAATATATATATATATATACATGAATTGCTCGTTTAAAGGTATAAGATTTGTAGTTGTACATGTATGTAAAATGTATAATTATTGGTGAAATAAAGAATATTTACTTACTTTCTTACTCAATGATCAGTTTTTAAGCGCGCTTAAAACTTATGAATTCTATTATTTGCCATACCTCTCCTACATTGCATATATGCAAGTACCACTTATATAATTATTTAAGATTCGTACTTACAAATTATATGTAAAACCGACCTGTAACAATTGATACCAATAAAGTTTTTAATTTTCATTTATGATTGTGTATGTAGAGACTCTTACCTTTTTTTTCAAATACCACGACGATGGCAAACAAGCATACGGCCCGCCTGATGGTAAGCAGTCACCGTAGCCTATGGACGCCTGCAACACCTGTAAATACAGTTTTGCAGTGACCTGTACTCTGTATCTCTAGGTATTTAAATAAAAGTAAACAAAATCTACCCCCAAATGCTCATTAAACCAGTTGAGGGTAGACGAAAACCCTTTAGGCGGGCCAGGGCAGATTCGTATTGAGACAGTTTCGTTTTTGGGCCCGAATCTGAGTAAGCCCGACTCTGTAGAGGCCAGATTCGCCATAGGTATCTTTCTGAACAAAACAATATCGACATACGACTTATGATATAGAAGTCACTTTCTTTTTAAAACAATTTCTGAGTAGGTCAGATTCGTATATGGTCCCGTGACATGACAGTAATACGTCTGATTGGTAATAAGTTGGGATCGGATTTATGCAGTTTCTTATCTCATCCGATTAGCAACGATTCGATTAAAATATTAAGCAGATTCTTTTAATGATGAATTCTGGAAATAACGCTTTCTTATTAGGACAGATTTTATGTATATTTAATTTCGAAAAGGCCAGGTACAATCAGCAGATATCTGAGATACTGGCCACTTTAAGATTAAATATGATAAAGTAATTAATAGATAGTTCTTAATGACAATGTCACAATGGTTATGTGATTTTCTGACCTACTCAGAATCCGGCATTATGAGAATCTGAAGAGCTAGGAATTTGAGATCTTAATAACCTGACATCTTAGGAACTTGGATAACTAATAAAATGCTCTATACATTATCGAACTTACTCAGAATCAGAATTAAATAGAAACTGGCAACATTAGAGTCATACTTACTCAGATTTTGGCCTAAAACTCAACTGGTTTAATACGAACCCGTCTTGCCCCGCCTAAAGGACGAAAACATTACATGATCAAATAATGTAGGTTAAAGTCAGGTCGTTCAGCGACAGATCCAAGCGGTTTCGTATTTGGTAGGTTAACCAATAAATGTTATAACTACCCTAAAATGTGCAAATTGTTTGTTTACTTTTATTTAAATACCTAAAGATACAGAGTATAGTTATAAGCTCTATACTGTGTATTAATACGAATAAATAGATAAAAATAAATGTAAATTATTATCTAAGGAAACCCATGTATCTTCCTCAAGTTACTTATTTCTCAATGGCTCATTTCAGGTTAGGAATATATTAAATTGTGTTTTGTACGTTCTTATAGTAATTGAGAGTTAAGACAAGACTGGAAATAAACACTACCTAATAGATTAATATACAAACTTACAAGTAATCATTTCAGACTTACAACAAGGGAAACATACTAATTATTTTATGATCAATCTTTTTTTGTGTTTTTAAGTACTCACTCTACTATTTATAATTCAAGCTATCGCAATTATCAATTCTATTCAATTTATCATAATGTATCTCAATTTATTTACTAATTTAGTCTTTTAAGAATTTACTTATTGTTACTAACATATTTAATTTTAATCTTAATTTATATTGTTTTTTTTTTATGTATATATGGAATTAATTTCTGGATTGATTTTTTGATTGGATTGAATTGATGGATAATTACAAACTGAAATTACGTCGTATAATTAACGAAAAGTGACTTAGCTCTCAGGGGCCTCAGGTGGTCGAGCCCGGTATTGAAACTGCGTCTTCAACTTACATGGCTATTGCCCTGACCTGATGACCCAGTGGTCAGAAGTATGACCTTAGTTTATAATGGTTTTCACATCAAAAATTTCCTAATATTTCTTACTTTATACCGGAACGCAACATTCGTATGGTAGCCACATGCGACGCAGTGCTCTGTCAACGTCACCAACTCCACCCCTGGGCGTCGTTGGCTGAATAAATGATTTGATGGTGATTGCACCTGCCTCCTTACGATTATATACGGTGCGTTGATGAAATTAATACTTATGAGTAATTTCCACGGTAATTTGAAATTGGGTTAAGTGCTCTTCATGTTTTTTTTTTTTGGTAGCTTTGTCCCAAAATAGAAAAGGAACATTTTATCATGTCGGCTAACTTCATGTATGGGTAAAGCATATTTTTAGTTACATCTCCTATTGGAACCGTGCGAAGTGCATGGTGCGGGTAAGTAAAGCGATCCCAGCGCATAAGGTGGTAAAAATTAGAACTAACTGTGGATAACGTCTTTAACATTTCGTAATAATTATATGGCTCGAAGTGAAACTTTAATTTACGATTACTCCTGAAATCTTCATTTAAATTGTATGGTGTAAGTGACCATTGTGATCTGTATGAAATGTTTAATATAACTAACGAATTAAATGTGATAATTATTTATACTGTATCCGTGTAAATAGCTTTGCAAATGCCATATACCTACTATGTGATCTTTTTCTAGAAGGATGGGTAGAGTTAGTTATCTTTAAAAGATAGACTTTCGACATCGCGGACTTTTTTGTAGACACAAACATGAGAGACAACCCCACCATATATTGTGTTGTTATAGCTCAAACGGATTAGGCAGCGTTTTCGATTGAAGCTCCTAGCCTCACTCTATTGATAAATCAAGGTCGTATGAAAATCTGTTCAGTAGTTTTAAGTTATGGAATAGTTTTATAAGATGTAGTGCATTGACGTTTTGAGTACTAGACTTGCGCACGCTAGGTTGCGTGACAGTCGTGCACATAGCGAATATAAAAATGCATATAAATAAATATTGTTTTTTATACGTACAAAACAAGTCTAAGGGCAAATCCTACAGGCCTAAGGGTAAAGCCTTTTTTTATTTATTTATTTAAAATTTGATTCAGTCAACAATGTCCATTTTATATAATTAAATACTTAAATAATTAAATATTGGTAAATTTTACACAAATTGACTAAGTCCCACGGTAAGCTCAAGAAGGCATGTGTTTTGGGGACTCAGACAAAGATATGTATAATATACAAATACTTAAATACATAGAAAAAACCGAGGGTACCGTCTGGGGGTCCATATATCTGAGGTCCGAACGGTCGGCGTTAACCATTAGACGAGTTATTCCTGACGGAATGGGTTGCTACAGATAAGTACAGCTTCGCTGGGCTACAAATAAACACGGTACCTATTTAGATTTTACATTCTGTTCACATTTTGCGCCATAAGTTGTGGTTTTGACAACAAATCATAAAAGCGGAGCGTGAATATCGCGACCTAAACGCGTAAGCGCCATGAATTTTTACTGCGCTTACGACGTTTTGGTCGCGTGGTACAGGTTGCAATTGTGACAATTTCTTTGTTTGGTTTGGCTTCTCTATAGTAATAATAACTCAAAGTCTGTTCACGGGGATTTGTTACCTGTCTACTCTCGACATGTTTTGCAAATTACACCGAAATCAGTCACTAGCTCGGGACATATCGTAAAATTGTTTTTGAAGTGAAACTTCTTATGCGACTTGCAACAAGGTTGCGTTAAACGTTTAACGCTATAATCTGTAACATAAAGTACCTACTAAATAAAAACAGTCTTTATTTATTCATAAAGTAAAATTTGGCAGATGTTAATGTTAATGTTGATGTTAATCTTAATGTTAATATTAATGTTACTGTTAATGTTAACGTTAATTTTAATGCTATTTGAAGTGAAGTTTCACTTCTTCGGTGCGGAGGGACTCCACGGAATTTTTTTTTTATTGAAAGAGTTTAGCAAACACTTTATTTTGATCTATAGAATATGATAATAGTTATATCTGTATATATGTATTAATTTCCTCGTTAAAATCACATTTCAATTTCATCAAACACAAAATCTGTACTTAAGTACCCGCGAGCCTGCATATTTTATAACATATAATTTTCAAACCAAACATCATAATGGCTTTCCTATAGCTTCGTTCGAGCAAATCGTTGGTAAACAATTCTTATCCCTCGGATTTGCATGAAAAACCCATGAGCTCGAGGCAGTTCCAATATGTGTACAGTGTAATGTGCCCGCCACAATCTCTGGAACGGATTTGTAAATAACCTCTAGCGCTAGAGTTGCTAGTTTACCAAAACCCGTCAAATTACAGATTTGAAATTGAGGATAATATCGGTTCATCGCAGTTAGCAAGGTACGACTTTTTGTACCGCTGGTTGGTTTCTAAATTTCTAATATAGTTGTTCCACTCTTGAGACGTTCTATATCTATAATTTCGGACAGAGTTACTTTTATAAATTTTTATAACTTTTTTAAAAAGAGTTATGTTTTTATAAATTATAATTTCGAATTCATGCATACAATTGTTTTACTCGTAGCCTACCTTACCTGGCTTACCAAATTTCGTTATTAATTGTTTCTTAGCAACTGTGATGAAAATAATGAATTTTAATAACAAAAGTTCAGTGAGACGCGGATATTATTAAGCGTTGCGTTGCGTTGATCCGTCAACGCAAGCTCCTGACACTCCGACACTCCACGGTACGGAGTGAAACATGTCGAGCGTTTTTCGACTCGGTTTTTAATATATTTAAAATGATGTGTGCTTATCATGGGTGGCAAATATTCAAATTATAACTTAAATATGTTATAAAACCCCTCTGCCCTTTGGGCATCGGGTTTCTACTGTCAATCATTATAACTTTTTGCCGTATCTCCCTTATTGCACAAGTACTTGTAGCATAAGCCTAAAAATATCAGAAAATACTGGCAACATTGTTCTCGTATCACTATTCCCTCCTTGTTTTCGTTGCCCGAGGCGTGACGTAGCTCGGATTGTTTTCTGAACGCTATTGTGTAATACATAATCGTATTTTTATTAGAATGTGTTTGTTTAAGCGTCGGGCTTGTTAGAGTGAATGAAAATGCTGTTTTGTGGAAGATAATGTATATGATATGGAATGATATATTTCATTGTGATGTACACTTTTTATGGTCTAATGCAGCCGATTATAAATTAACAATGAAATGAGGATTAAAAGAGATAGTTCAAATTATATACAAATACTAAAGAAGATCGCTTGACATGTTTCGATCCCTAATGTGGAGCTTCAACAGGAGCCATACTTTCTTCCGACGAGTATCGTTCTTGCGTATTCGAGCGATAGAGAGGTAGATAAGGTTTTTTTTTTATTTTTAGACGTTGAAGGTAAGCCCTCTGATCCGTTTGAATATACTCTTATTTAATGCATGTCCCTGAGTCTCACGGAAGTGTTGTTATTAAAATTATACAAGGTGCCCGTGAGCATTGCGAGACATTTTAACTAAGCATTCCTGGTAATATTTAGAAACTAAAATGTCATATATAATTTTCTGGATTAGGCCTAGTTTAAGAGATAATTAAATGTTTTTCGAAATCATTATTTCGCCATAATTCGGTACAAAACACATTTTTGACTTCGGTATTGCCACTTTGAGGTCTAGTCTGGATATACCTAATGTTTGACATCGAAAAATTAAAAAAATGTATTCGAGAGGCTACCCCCAAATAAAAAAACTTTTGAGTTAATTTTAGGTTATGTGTTTATCAATAAAAATTACGTTTTATGTACAGGAGTGTTCAAAAAAGGGAAAAGAAAACAATTTTTTTTTCGTCATATTTCACAAAAAGTCATATAACATTTTTTGCTTCTGTTGCCATCAGGAATGCACCGTTAAACTTACTTGCATGTAGTACACAACTAAACCGGTAATTTATAATTGCGTAATTTACATTTCTATGTAATAGTTTTCTTGGTAATGTAGGAAACTTTAGGCCTATTTTTAGTTCATTTATTTTAAATATATTTGTAAAAGGCTGTTTGTTTTCTAAATAAATAAATAAATAAAAAATCTCTCGCAATGCTCACGGGTACCTTGTACACAAATATTTATGCATAATGCGTGCTTAGACGAGAATCCTTCTTCCCGTTATTCAGTAAATAAAACTTCTTCGTCATTGTCGCATTTCTGCTATTAAAAATTTCGTTTCGTTACTCATTGCAAGCTTTTATTTAATTTGCCCTGTTAGTATGTTGGTTTGTAATTAGTGTGGGTCAAATCTTGGAAGCTAAATTTGACCCACTTTCCGATTTCCGATTGAGCTGAAAAAATTGTCGATTGAGTTGAAAATGTAAGTCGGATAACAGTGCAATATTACGAAACCATCGAGCTGATCTGGTGATAGAGACAGGAGTTGGCCTTAGGAAGACTATGCTGAAACAACGCAACCTAATTTTATTGTGTTTGGGATTTTTAGAATTTTCTCGACGAGTATTAGTTGCCTGTGATAAAAGTACAGTCAGCGATAAAAGCTTGTACCAAAAATGTTTTTTTTTTGCCAAAAACTTATTTTATCAGTGAAATTGACAGTGACATTTTCTATCTTTCTACTGCAGCTGCAATCAAAAATTTTAGTTCATCGTGGGAAAGAAAAAGAAGGAGCATAAATTTAAAAGTGAAAAAATTACTGTCTTGGGTGAGACTTGAACTCACAGCCTCTGGACAAGACAATAATTTTTGGCCAAGACAGTAATTTTTCTACTTTTAAATTTATTTTAAGCTTAACGTTTCGGACCCGGGTATGTCCTTAAACTACGTCCAAAAGAGAGGTATGGGCAATGTGAATGTCATCTCGCCTTGTGTGGTAGGGCACAGCACAGCAGATGTCATTCCAGATCTAGAGCAGAGCCCAACTGGGGAAGTACCTCCACCTTACAGAAAACCGCAGCCAAATAACACTTGACCCTACTCATAGTGTTGTGTTCCTGCCGTGAGTAAGGTTGCCAGAGCTCAACGAGGGGGGTGGGGTTAGGGTCGGCAACGCGCATGTAACGCCTCTGGAGTTGCAGGTGTACATAGGCTACGGAGACTGATTACCATCCGGCAGGCCGTATGCTTGTTTGCCACCGACGTAGTATAAAAAAAAAAAAATATCATAGCATCGTTCGCAGACGTTTCTACTTGTTAAAAATTAATTAAGAAGGAACATATTCGTGTTATTCTTTTTTCCGTTATTTTACTTTAAGCTACCTACACGTTTTATGTGTTACATGAATAAAACAATACACAAAATTATTCTAACTAACTAAACTAACTGCTTTGGCTCAGCGATCCAAAACGAATCTTGGCCTCCGAAACGAGAGAACGCCACCTGTCCCGATCCAGCGCGGTTTCCTGCCATGAATTGGCATTCAGCCGACGCAGGTCCGCCTCCACGACATCACACCAGCGGTACCTGGGGCGCCCGATCGGTCGACGGCCGGTTGGTCGCCCCAAGTACGCTTCCTTGACTACGCGATCCTCCCCCATTCTGAGTAGGTGACCGAGCCAGCGAAGTCTGTGGGATTTAGTTACGCCAAATTATTCAATTATTCAAACACAAAATTATTCACGATTTCTTTTTCCCAGTGTTAATACAATAACGTCAATGTATTTTACCTAAAGCTTCTTTGATATTAAAATTAACTTCGGCATTTAAGAGCTTTCTAATCTGCAAAACTTCGTAATCCGAGAGCTTCAATATTTCCAATTCCAAGTACCTTGATTACCTTTAGTTTGCTATGAACTGGTGTTTGTGTTTTATTTTGTACCTTATAATAGTATTAATAAAGTCTAAATTAATATGACGGTAGTAAGCGGAATGTTTTAAATATTAACATTAGGTACCTACTCTATATTTTCTTAAAAAACCTTTAGTATAAAATCAAATGCCAATCAAAAACTAATAATGTACAGCTTTACAGAAAGGAATTAAGATTGTTAATATATCGTTAAATTAAATTTAGTGGCTATTGAAATATTTCCGAATAAAAAGAAATGTCTTGAACATGCATTCTAATGCCTTGACAATTAGTGTACAGATATTTGTAAGCGCTCTGGCCGCTCCGATATATCTGATGGCGACTGTACAGTAAGTAAGAGTAGACTGGTTTTTATGTTGCAATATGTTCCTGTTAAATCCAAGTTTCTGAACTTGAGAGCCCTATGGATTATAGAAAAGTACTTGAAATATCATGAATTTTTGAGAACTTTTCCTATTAATTACTTATGCTACAGCCAAAGTCACGAAGAAGACTTTTAAATACACAAATTTTGCAAAAAAAATAGTCCGATTTGGAAAACATAGACTTAAGAGGTCTTGAGATAATATAGCAGCCCAATGTTGCACTGTTTTTGTCAATATTACTATTATAAAGTGAGCTGTGGTCACCTATATGTGGCTAAGCATCTGTTCAAGATTTGTTTTTATGTTTCTTTATTTCACGATTCAAATTAGACTATTGTCATGTATGTAGGTAGTTTTCAGTTGCGAATATACCTTGTTACGGAAAGCGTGTTTCATTACCAGCATCCGAGTATTTCCCCAAAATATTTTACTGTCGACGAGGATGGGATACGAAGATACGAACCCACGCGTGCAAATTTCCATCATGTCAAAATTATGTTTCTCTACTCATCAAGATCGTCAAAACATATTCTGTATTTAATTTCTTTGTTCTTTAATAGTGTAGAAGTTTAGTATTATCCGTGGGTGATCCTTAAATTTTAATAATAAAAAATATTATATAACATTAAACATATGAAAGTACAGACCTGGTAACCCAAACCAACTATAATTATTTTATTAGGCATAGATTTAATAGAACAACTATTGAACATATTAAATTATTTTATAAGATAATTTGGTTTGTGTTTTTAAAGTTAAATCAAGTGTGAAATATGTGCAATAGAATAGTTCATTATTTCCGACATACCTATACGAAAAATTATCAATAATTTCTCGAAACCCTCCAGGCCAAAAAGGTTTCACCGTAAAGGAATCGTTGCTAACTGCCCCCGTATGTTTCACTCAAGGTTACAGTTTGTACCTAATCCCCTCACCAAACTGCCTGACCGCTAAAACCCGTACTATAAAGAACCTTACATCTTCTCTGTAACGTATACAAATGGTTAACAGTGTATACCCAGTACATCTGTATTCGCATCAAAGGGCAACAAGAAATTGAGTGGAAGGGACGAAACGTTCTGTGAAAGTATTCACGGAACGACAGCGGTTCGCTGGCCACTATTGGTTAAGCTGTATTTTTATTATAGATACTAAAATAAATAAATATTATATGGTTATTCTTATACCAATTGACTAAGTCCCACGGTAAGCTCAAGAAGGCTTGTGTTGTGGTGTGGGTACTCAGACAACGATATATATCATATACAAATACATAGAAAACATCCATGACTCAGGAACAAATACCTGTGCTCATCACACAAATATAGGTACATGCCCATAACGCGATTCGAACCCAAGACAATCGGCTTCATAGGCAGGGTCACCACCCACTAGACCGAAAATGATTGACAGACTGAAAATGATTGGCACATTTATTTATTCATTTAAAATTTGATTCAGGCAACAAGGCCCATATTACAAATACCTTACAGACTAACATACATATACATTTTATAACATTACAACTAAACACTATTTAGGCGACAAAACGGCGTGGCTCCGTTGAATCGGCTGCTCTTGTATCGGATTCGGCAGTTTGCCCCGGAACCTCCGAAACACACCCTTCGGCCAGAAGTCGGCGCATTCGATGGTCCCCTGCAGCGGTCGCGGCACGCGCACAACAAAAGAGTTGAAATGCACGTAGTGGCGCGATCGAAGCTGGAACACCCTCAGCGTGTAGCCGGTATTCTGGTGTACATACTCCACCACTTCAGCAGCCGTGGCGGTCTAATGCAAGCGTCTTCTTTCTTGATACCAGTGTACATGGTAGTTTATACATGGTCCGCGGTCTGACAGGCGCAATTTTGGTTTGATGTCTAAATAGTGTGAGGGTAAATAAATATGTTTTAAAGTCGACGTCGATAAAATTATGACGTATCAGACATTACCACGGTTATGTAATTCGTAAAAATTGTAATCGTATATTAAATGAAATACTATACACTGTGATGAATAATCTACAGTTTTTAATATAAAGCTAAAGTTTGAAGTGAGTACATTTAAATAATACATGGTACTTGATATGAAAATTGAATTAATAAGTAAAAGAAAACATGCTCTCAGTTTAAAATACTTTATACATGAAATTATGTGTTAAAACAAAATATTTAATATGAACAGAGAAGATGAAATAAGCCTGTTGAGTTTAAAACTCAAAGAGAGACTAAACTTTGTCGGAAGATGTTCCTTATGATTTAATTTTATACTTGATTACGTGTTTAAGTGTGAAATTTCCTTGTTGTTTGCAGGGAGAAATATAAAATTAATTATTGGATATAATTATAAATTGGTTCAAACTTATTTTTGTTACATTTATCACGGAAACATAGAACGTAGGAGGTGCTTTACCTTACTAAGTGTAACAGCGGTAAAACCATGTGAAACTTTATTTATTTATTGAAGAGTCATATGAACTCGCCGGCCTCGGCCCCCATACAATCGCTCTCATTTTGAAACGACATGCTTAAATTATATGAAAATTGGATTAAAAACATTTAGGGTGTCCTTAGTTCCTTGGAGCTTGGGACGGATGTTAGTGTGGGACGCTACCTGCGTAGATACACTGGCACAATCCCATCTCCAACGGACTAATGTAAAAGCGGGCGCAGCGGCGAAAAGCGCTGAAATTTTGAAACTTAATAAAGAGCCTTGGTAAAGATCACCATTATGTACCATTTGGCGTTGAAACTCTAGGTCCATGGGGTCCCAGTGCGCACAAGTTTTTTGGAGAAATCGTGAAACGTCTGGTTGACGTAACTGGTGACCGAAGAGCGGGCGGCTTCCTCGCACAACATATCAGTATTGCGTTACAACGAGGAAATGCCGCCTTCATCCTTGGTACAATGTTCCTCTATGTTCTCCTGTTCATTACGTCAAACTCTAGTATAAAATTGATTTTAACTTTAAATATAACTAATTCTATCTTTTCTACTTGAAGCAATTTTATTTTGATCCTTACCAGCATTCGCAATTCGTTTTCAAACGCGTATATAACCGTTACAAAATCTAACTAAATCTGAGTAGAAGCCTCTACTGTAAGTACAAGGGTAGAGGTAGTAATTGGGTAGACATAGTCTATAGAAAGAAGTAGTTTATTTCAGATTTTATCATTTTTACGTGTAGAATTACCTCGAGGTCTGCAGTCGGCAGAATTACTGATGATATACTTAAATATATGGCAGCACGACATTACTGTCGACTGCATTGCTACCGCAAATATCTAAATCGATGTTGCTGCCCGGAATTTCCACATTTAGATGGCAGCGATGACTCGCCATATTACTGCAGCAATAATTAATAAATGAATGATTCTGAAATCTTTATTTCAGGCGTGGCCTTTAGATAAATACCTTAAAACGAACATACATATTATAGCAATATATTTTAAAACTAAATACTACAAATAACTTTATGGTTGCTATGCATTACGCAACCTCGCAGTATGAGGGAGCCGGCCGCGGAACCGCCAAAACTTGACACCCTTCGGCCAAAACTCTTCCTTCTTGAAGGTCGCTAGACGTTCAGTCGGAACGCTCACCACAAACGTATTAAATTTCGCATTGTGTTGAGATTCCTACTTCGCGACCCTCAGGACGATTCCAGATTTTATTCTCACATACTTTACGATGTCATCGACCTTCGACAGACGGGACACATACAGCAGCGTCGACGGTGTTGCAGGACGCTGCAAATGGGTGGGTCCGGTCGGTGCGGTACCGCACTGATTCTCCACTGTGTTAGTCCACAAGTTACACTACTCACTAGCCACTGTACTCTGTAAAGGGTCTGTTTACATTTCCACCCGCCTTATTTTGCGGCAGGTTTGAAATATGTTGGGCGGAATTTATCGCCGGGTCGGCGGTTATTAATGTTTCACGTAAGCTTACTATCTGTGGAACGGAGTGTTAACAGTACCTATGGGAATGTTCCTTTATGTTAATAGTTGCAGGAATGTGGAAAAACCATGAGCTGAATGAGGCATTTTGTGTTTCACTTGGGAGCAAAGTTATATAACTCTAATATTTGTATTTTTTTACAGGTACGTATGATATATTTTCAAAAATTCAAGGATTCGTCGAAAGGTAATTTCTGATTCAGGGAAGGTAAAATATTGCAATACAAATTCTCTTTATTGCACAACCTCAAAATACATGTACAAGGAAACACTTAATAGTGAAGACAGAGGAGATAAACAACAGGCAGCTTTATTGCTAAAGAGCGATCTCTTCCAGATAACCTTTAGGTAATGGAGAAATGAAACTCACAATTTAACTAATTAGGAGGTGCAAAAAAATAAATTATAATGAAATGACAGAAAAGATAATACCTTCAAAATTTATTTTAAGATTTACTAATACAACACAACGTAAAGACACTAAGTAGTCATAAAGTTAAAGCTGGAGTTCTAATTTTGTTAGATACTAACACGGCTTTCCAGTTGAACTTCAAGATGGCGTAGTCGTCTCGAGAATATTTTTGTCGAGTTTTGAAACGCGTTTTAGTCAAATCTCGGCTATCAAAAAGTCTGAGTAAAGTGTTGGATAGCTAATTAACAAATAAATTAACTGCCAGATAAAACTTCCTAGTAAAACTTGGCACTTTATCTAGCAGTTAAGCTTATTTGAAGGTTGTGAAATGCCAACGTTGACTTGTTTCGTCAGATAAGTAATATTATAAATACTTATATCTAATTGCTCTAGGTAAGTATAAAATGGAGATGTCTCTTTAACTTTGCTCAACCCGTTACCATCAAGATGTCGTCTCTTTGACGTCCCCAATCCAAGTGTGCGAGTCTGTACTCCACTCTCTTTAGCTTCCGCTTACCCCTGCCACTTGCTAACTCAAGTATTGCCAGGGAAGTCATTAAACATTACCCATCGCCCTGATATTAAACTTAGGTATTTTAAGAATGTTGCCAAGTAAAATTCATATTTGCATACACTATTCGGTGCAATTACTAAAAAATCATGACATTCGGCCATCCTACTTCGTGCATGACTCCGGCGCACGAAACTCAATCAAAGGTCGAAAAGAAAATAGCTGAAAAAACTCATTTAGTGGAACTTATAAAATATTTCTTATCCAGATAAATCAATTTAGGTACAATTTTTTTTATTCGGCATGAAATTCATTTGAAACTAAAATCCTTTTTCAGTCTTCTAATAATTACAATCAATAACATTAAATGTATAAACTTTATTTTAGATCTATATATTTGAGATCCCGTATATCATGACATTCGGTCTTCAGTTGTCCCATGTTTATATTTACTGTCAGTTGCATATGTTTCACTATATTAGAATTTGAGTTTGTAAGTTTATTCTTGATCTAATATCAACTTATTAGAGGTTGATATTCTTCTTTTGTCTACTAATACATGTACGCAATATTTCGTTGATTATTTTCTTAGTGAAAAATCCTATTATTCGATGTTAGTCTCACAAATGCTTAACACGTTTTATTATACAACGATATTATAACTTTGTACAACGAATAGATTTAATTAATTTAATTTGATCGTTTACAAGTAAAAAAAATGATATTTTACGTTTAAGAGTTTAAATTTTAATATTATGAACAAATAAATCAGATTTTTGTTCCTCTGCGGGATGTTACTTATTTATTAATTAACGCTGTTACCATCCCCACTAAGTGTTATAGGATCAATATAAAAGGTTCTGTACTAAGATATTCTGAATGTGAATCCATATTGGTATGTGTTCCAGCATAGATACCTAAATAACCAGATTAAAACAATTATCAAAATTAACAAATTAAATCTTTAACAATGTTTTCATAATTTATAGTTTATGATTTCTGATTGTAACACTATTCTCAGTTTGTACGTTATAGGTTCAAAAGCTATCGGTGTTACTTAATACTCTTTTTTTATGTGATTAGCGTACAACCTTGCTAAGCTGTTGCCGAATAGCCTCAAACCCGACAGTAACACTTGATACAGGTGTTAGTAGCAAAACAGAATTTATCATGCACAACTTAACATTTTTATTTTTGCAAATTATAGAACATAATTGCATGTTCTCCAATGTTGCATTATTTTCTACTTTTTTAAGTCTATTTGACAACAAATATATCTAATAATTTACCTTTTTGTTTTGAAGTTTTATTTTATTTCATTTATTATAACAAAAATAAATCAACTGGTAGGGTCAAATGGAAGATTAGCAACGCACACCTTTTCGATATCATATCATACCGATACCTATCATTCGTTACAGCAATCTTCTAAAATGGCAGATTTATCAAATCAATGCAAGCATTCCAAAAATGAGATTTTTTTTCACACTCTTTCAATATCACAGCAATCATCCAAGTATAGCAGATTTTTCAAAACAATACAATCTTTTCTGATGGAACCAATCTTAATGGTGCAATTTATTTCTGTTTTCATGCATACTTAATTGATTTAAGCATCTAGAATAAGCAATTATAATATTGAACTCTATTGGTAACATTAAAATTCGAACTTAATTAATTTTATATGACATGATTTTTTTGGCATATCTACATAATGTTAAGTAATACATTTCAGTGTATAAATTGACAAATATAGGTGTTCCATTGAATAAATTTACACAGTGACACGAAATTCACTTTTTGAAAAGATAAAGTGAATTATACAGAAACTTGATAAAAACGGAAATATTAAAAGCCAGCTCTTAGACTATGATTATGGCGCGTCGTCTTGGAAGCAAGCGTAAACGCGGCGGCGCCCGATCGGTTCCCATTTCTTCTTTAGTTCCCGGAGTCGTTACTTAGTAAGAGTTAAAATAAACATCCATAATTTATTGAATATTGGTTGCCCAGAAACAATATTAGGAACTGACCGACATATACTTCCGTGAGAATCAGACATACTATCTCCGGATAAAAATTTTATGTTTACAGAATCAACGTTTGTAATTCCCACATAATTATTTACCTTAAAAATAATCAGTAGGTATAGGTACAAAAACTTGTCAAGTGACAACCCTGTGCCGGCACTCACAGCTGGGTCATAAAACTGCGGCGCGCAAAGAAGATTCACGGTTCGTGCGCGGTTATAAGTTTCAATTTTGCTTGCAGGCGGCGAGTATAGGTATAATTTTATACCTAAATCTGACTTTTGTGAAGGAGTGGATTTTCTGTACGGTAGTACTATTAGTTATTCTGTGCCAATACTACCAATCAAGAATCCTCATTTCTTATATGGCCACCAAAATACTAAAGTAAACATACCTAATAATATACTATATATTGTGTACCCTTATATTTATGAATGGCTTACGTTTCAACTTAAAAAAAAGTGGACATGTACATCACTACTTCCTTTATATACACTATTTAAAAAAACAAAACAAGAAATGAAAGAACTTTTTTTTTATTGATTAAATTCAAACACTCTCATTTGTAAAACCAAGCGAATCGAATAAATTCATAAAAAACCTAACAGGGGAAACCTAATCATACAATTACAAAATTTTGAAAACATACAGATTTAATTCAGTCTTAAAGTTTATTCTACTTTTGGGTCCTCTCGTCAGCAAATTCACTCTCGGATCCAAAGCATTATAATGCATTTAAGCCTCTATGATGGAAAAAAAGACACGATATTGAACACTTAGTTTATTGCACAATTCTCAATCACCCTGACTCCTCACGCCTTTTTTTTTTCAGCTATCAAAATAGAAACCAACTTCCTCAGATCTTTCCAACCATATAGTAGTGGACCAAAGAACCCCATAGTTGACGTGGAACCAACAATGGAACGTAAACCAAAAATCATATAAAACACTGACAACATTTAATTATAACAAGAGTTATCGAAGCTGCTTAAGTCTGACGTTTCATTAATTTCTGTCCGTTTTAAAAGAAATACTGCCAAACAGTCCAATTTTTTTTTTTTTTTTTACCAAATGTTTTTTTTATTCATTAAAATTAGAAGGTATGTTGCAAAAACAAAACACCTTTTTCATGTCTTTAAAATCTCCTCAGTGCTAAATAGACACAAAATGCCTTTTATTACAAAAACGCACAACAAGAATTGTCAGAATATTAATAAAAAATCTGTTAAGTTGTCGCGATTACGGCATAAATCCGTCGAACTCTCGCGATATCTATACTTTTTTTTTTTTTACCACTGTAACCATTTTATCATGATCTGCAGTAAACAATAAACATCAGCCGGTCGGAACCTTACGACATAAGGTATATTTTTGTATTATTATTATTTTACTTTTAGGTCCCGCAGGTTTGCTGAACTTCATTAACGTACGCGCGCTATACACGTATATGTATTACTTGTGCCAAACATATCCCGACATTCTCAAATTCATCCGACATAGGTCCGTACTAAACAAAAGTCTACTTCATCAGAATGCTTAGGTAGTACAAATGACGCACTCTCATGTCGTAAATAAAAAAAAATTGCTTCAATGACGTCTGGCCGTCATTCAAAACATCAATGAAGTTAGCACGTCATACAAATAACACCATGCAATAAAATGACGCCAACGCGTCATACAAATGACAAATTTATGTCACATAATTGACAAATACATGTCACACCAATGACAAATCCATGTCACACAAGTGTCAAATCCATGACACACCAATGTCAAATCCATGACATACCAATGACAAATCCATGTCACACAAGTGTCAAATCCATGACACACCAATGACAAATCCATGTCAACAAATGTCAAATCCATGACACACAAATGACAAATCCATGTCACACAAGTGTCAAATCCATGACACACCAATGTCAAATCCATGACATACCAATGACAAATCCATGTCACACAAGTGTCAAATACATGACACACCAGTGACAAATCCATGTCACACAAGTGTCAAATCCATGACACACCAATGTCAAATCCATGACATACCAATGACAAATCCATGTCACATAAGTGTCAAATCCATGACACACCAATGACAAATCCATGTCACACAAATGTCAAATCCATGACACACCAATGACAAATCCATGTCACACAAATGTCAAATCCATGACACACCAATGTCAAATCCATGACACAAATGACAAATCCATGTCACACAAGTGTCAAATCCATGACACACAAATGACAAATGCTCATATTAACGTCGAGCAAAAGTATCGAAGCTCCTATGCTACTGTTAACATACCTATGTCACATTTATTTCGTAAATGCACATAAGCATTACTACTACAATACTTCCTCATTTAACTTATAATGATTATTTAATATCATATTTATACTTTTGCATATGGCATAAAAACAAAAATGCAAAGTAAGATTTAAATTAGAGCAATAAAGTTCCGTTCTCACTAAAAGTTTCTGCACAGAAACTCTAAATAGTTAATCAACTTCAATGAACAGGGCTTATTATGTCCCAATTTAACGCGATATGCTAGATATGTCTTATATTTTATGAAATGAATAAGACACAATTCAATAGTACAGATTTTCCGATCACTGGCCATCAGCACAAATCCACACATCATACTGTTATGATAAAAACATAAAAATATCAAAATAATAGGCATTTCAAATACTCATCAATTTGGAGGTACATATAAAACAATAATCTGTGCTAAATAGCCATTAAATCGATGGCTACAAGACTATCACTTCATTGCAATATCTTTAATCTCCCGCTTTAATAGTACAATAATTTTCATTGTAGGTAAAGCCTTGTTTGTAATCGACTGAAATAATTGTAAATACCATTCAAATGACATTGACAATTATAGTTATATTCCAAATACTTTCGCAATGAACATGCAGCTACGTCAACTTAATACTGTCAGACATTTATCTCCAATTAAATACATGTATATAATATAGTCCTTATTCATCAATCTATATGATTAACTATAATTATTTTGCCGTTTGAAAACCGTAAGTACCCTCATCAATACAAAACTAAATTCCATAGGCACTCTTACAATGAACTGATGTAAAATCTTTCTTCGTCAGTGATGATAAAAGTAGCACTCATGGATTATTAAACTACCTCTTTTTTTCATTATATTGATAATTTAAAACACCACTACAAAGTAAAAATGTAACGAAAGGTTAAGCTTCATGGATTATAAAACTACCTCGTTTTTAGCATTATATTGATAATTTGAAACATCATTACAAATCAATATATTTAAATCAACAATGTAACGAAAGTTTAAGCTCCTTAGATTCAAAAACTGCATTCGAAACACATACCTGTCAATTAGGTACTATTATTGAAAAAGATAACTTACGTTTTTATTCAACCGATCGAATCTAAAAATCCTATTGTGGGTTAGTGGCACGTTAACACTTCTGAAATATTATAAATACTTATATCTAATTGCTCTAGGTAAGTATAAAATGGAGATGTCTCTTTAACTTTGCTCAACCCGTTACCATCAAGATGTCGTCTCTTTGACGTCCCCAATCCAAGTGTGCGAGTCTGTACTCCACTCTCTTTAGCTTCCGCTTACCCCTGCCACTTGCTAACTCAAGTATTGCCAGGGAAGTCATTAAACATTACCCATCGCCCTGATATTAAACTTAGGTATTTTAAGAATGTTGCCAAGTAAAATTCATATTTGCATACACTATTCGGTGCAATTACTAAAAAATCATGACAGTAGCAAGTAGCTTTATTCAAGACTTTTTTTTATTATTATTATAGGACATTATTACACAAATTGACTAAGTCCCACAGTAAGCTCAATAAAGCTTGTGTTGAGGGTACTTAGACAACGATATATATAATATATAAATATTTATAAATACTTAAATACATAGAAAACACCCATGCTCATCACAGGAATAAATGCCCTTACCAGGATTTGAACCCGGGACCATCGGCTTCTTAGGCAGGGTCACTACCCACTAGGCCAAACCGGTCGTCGAAGACTTGGACATTGTTAAACAGGCCCTGAACGTCTGGTGTAAAATAAAACTCCTTGCCATTGAAACAAATTACTACTATGAAAATCCGCAATATAGCGAAGGTCAAATAAAATCTTGTCTGAATATAGGTAGGTGTATATAAAATAATTCCCGTTTTTTACGACAGCAGTGACCTGAATACCGGCAGAATGGATCACTCGTTAAAAGGCCCATAAATACACAAAGAAACGGCAACGATAGTGGCTTTTAGGCAGAATGGTTAAACAACGTTGCTGTGATCCATGGGTAAAAGGTTTTTTATTATGTAAAGGCATGTTTCTTGTAATAAAAATTAGGCAAACATTATAAAAGATATCAATAAAATTGCGTGAGTGTCGTGGAACACTCGATGGGAACGAAGTACTTATATTATTATTCATAAACGTAGTATATTATTGATTAACACTCGACTGGTAGAGAATGCCTCGTGGCATTGAGTCCGCCTTTTGTACTGTAAGTTTTGTTTTGTGCAATAAAGATTAAATAAATAAATAATATTAAACAACTTAAATGACAAAATAATAACTATAGAATCTGCTTACAAAATTTCACAAATCAGTTCAAAAATAGTCACATTTTTGAACAGGCAGGGCGAACGACGAAAGATAAGAAAACATTTTACAAGCTGAAACTGAGACGCTTAGCTCGAGCTAAACACTCGCTTATTCAAAAAAAACTCTGAAATTTAAGCTAAAAGAAGACTACAAAAAGTAATATATGCATACACGTCACGTGGATCGATCTTCGGGGGTTTCTAAGCGGCTGTTTGCCAACTGCGCCACTATGGGATATACGTAAGTCGATGAAATTAGTCTAGGCCGTGACGGAAAAATCTTACACTGTTTTTCGCCTAACCCATCCGCCAAGCGTCCGATAAGGAAAGGAAGTTTGTTCCAAAAATCACCTAAAAATAAAACAGTCCATATTTACAATCTCAATGTCAACGTCATATATTCATACAGTACATATTTTTATTTTATTTATTTTTATTTAATAGGCTGCAAACGAGCAGACGAGCCGCCTGATGGGAAGCAGTCATCGCCGCCCATGGACATAAGCAACATCGGAGGAGCCTCTTATGCGTTGCCAACCTTTGAGAACCCTAAATACCTGCTTCTTGAAGAACTCCATGTCATAGCGCAAGGGAAACACCTCAGAAGGTAGCTCATTCCACAACTTGCACGTTCTGGGAAAAAACGAGCGAGATGCCCGCTTGTTCTTGGTTTGCCACGTGTCGAGAAAGTGAGGACATATTACATATTACAGGCTTTCCAATAATTATAATAACCAGTGAGGCGACACTCCTCCTTTCGTGCATTCCCGGCTTGGTTCGGCTCAGCATTGCTCCGAGCAATTATTAGGGTTGGCACAACTTGATGTTCCTATTGTGTGCACGACCACAGATAAGATAATGACTTGAATTTTGACAACCCTAAATAGCCGAAAAGGATAGTGCCATACATTAGAAAGGAACAGCATTCGTCCCTGAATCGCTGTCAAACTTCGGTTTCGTAGGAGGTGTCATTTCTGTACTATTCATTACTTTGTTTCTTAACCAAACTACTACTTACTACTTACTCCGTTGGCTCAGCGACCCAAAATGAGACTTGGCCTCCGACACAAGACAGCGCCACTTTTCTCGGTCCTGTGCGACCTCTCGCCAATTGTCGACTCGAAGCTCGCGCAGATCCGCCTCCACCATGTCGCTCCAGCGATACCTCAACCAAACCACTGTCAAAATATGTTCATTGATAACAAGCAAACTCCATTATTAGGTATCAATGTTTCAGCTCATTGAGGGTTGGCAACAAATACGTACCCTAAATTCGCCTGTTTGTTATAAAATTGTAATGGATATGACCTGTGTGTTTTCAACCAGAAATGTCACTGTCAACAAATTGATAACCAGATTCTTTTATCAGAATAGGCTACTCTGACATCAATTACAAAGACGGCGCCTTCGTAAATTTTTCTTTTTATTTCTTTCTCTCCAAACAATACCTACAGCTGTTCTTGAATTTTTAAAACGTCTAACTTGAGCATTAGTAAATAATTTGCAAATAAACTCACTCGAATTTGGAAATAGAATTCCGTTTCTAAGATTACCATAATTTAATGATCTTCATTAAAGCAGAAAATTCGAATTCTTAAAATTCCGTAAATATCGGAATTTCTTTGCTTCTATTTTATGTCGGGAATATTTGAAATATGCTAAGCGCTCGTCAAGGTAGCTTTAAAAAAAAAAGGGAGGCCCTTGTGGATTCTCACGAAGGGCTTCTCCGTTGACAGCGCTCGGGCTGACTAAATGTTAGATTGTTCGCTGGTACTTATAGCTTTTGGAGCCTCCTCACTTTGATCTCAGATGGGATCTGCAGTCAGCCCCAAAACAAAGTTAAAGAAATAAAAAACAAATAACAACAATCTGACCGTAGAACAAATAAAGCTTTAATAATAGCTTTTGGAGGTGAAATTACTAGGTGGGTACTGTACCGCTATTCGGAACATTTTTAAAGAAGTTCCAAAGTAGGTATAGTGTTTGAAATTAGTAACACGACTTCATTGTTTAGGAAGCTAGACCACGTTTGTCAAATTGTCAAGCAAATAATAATAAACAAATATTATAGGGGAATATTACATAAACCCCAAATTAAGCAAAGCTTTTAGTATGGGTACTAGGGGACGATATAGGTACATACTTATAAATACATACATAGATAATAGAAAACATCCATAACTCAGGAACAAATACTCGTGATAAACAAACAAATAAATGCCCTTACCGGGATTCTAACCCGGGATCTCCTGCTTCGCAGGGCTACGACTACGACCGACTACATTCAATATTTATTTATTTAATTTCATACCTCAAGCCAACAAGCTAACCGAAATGAAATATTGAAATCATCTAAAGCCACAAAGATATGACTGCGTTTGAACATCAATATTACTTTTGCAGAAAACAATATACAAGATAATATAAAATAACTGCAGTGCCTTTGAAGTGAAGTTTAATTGATCAAGGATCCCTTTGCTGTCTGTTCGATCGAATGGGATTGTGATCGTTTTGTGGAACCACAGGGAAAGCAGCAGAGCAATTTTGGATTGAGGTCCCGATCCGAACTTTCAGATTCGTTTAATATTAGAATAGAAGAAGCTTTATTCAAAAACGCTAAATTTAAACTTAACTAATAGCACTGACATAATATCATTATAAAGCGTCACTGAAATAGTCTCCACTCAGCTTCATGTCAAGGAACCTTTAGGGACCCCGACGCTGGTCTTCCGTGGAAACCCTTCCGAGAGAGCGCAACTACAAGCTATACAAATTAAATAGAATACTACAAACTATAAAAATTACATATAATTGTTTGTAAATTTATTTGCAAGAGAGTTAAATTATTAAAACTATATACCCACAATATAACTGTAACAACTATTGATCTGTACAGTAACAGTCATAATTGACTTACTAATAAAATTAATAAAATAAGATCCACAAAGAAAGCAACATATACTATATTAAGTACACAAAAGAATTAGCACAGACGTCTAATTAGGGTTTTTCTGTACATTTGAAATGTATTTTTTGAGATTAACTTTAGGGTTAGATACGATATGATAGATAGATAGAATACTCTTTATTGGCAAACCTCAGTAAAAATATACAATTGATTAAATTAGTCTTCTTCTTGTCGTGTAAAGGTGATCCAATTTCCTAAATTATGTTCGTCCAATGTTTAGCCACTTGTATTCCTCGGGGAGTTGCTTTAAGGAGATCATCGGTAGTGCAGGTGACAGGGCATAGAGGGCACATTGTCATGTGCTGTATCGTCTGATATGATCCGCAAGAACATTCGGCGCTTGAATTCTCGGGTAAGATTCCCCATTTTATGAGATTTTCCTTTGATCGACCGACTCCCACCTTAAATTAGTATTAGACATTTAGAGGCAGACAACAGGCGGTCTTATCGCTAAAAAGCGATCTCTTCCAGTCAACCTTTAGGTAGCGGAAATAGAGAAGTTAAGAGAAAAAGTAGGTGTTGCTAAACCGTTATGAAGCCTACATTCACATTCACACACACAATTACAGTGAATAATTAATACACATATAAGGAATACAAAAGACATACATAAACATACATATACATATATATATATATATATATATATATATATATATATATATATATATATATATATATATAAAATTAACCGAAACATAGCTAAATATGGATCGTTTATTCCAACAAACATCACTTTTGAGACTAACTTATTCCATCCATATCGTATCTAATATTAGACGTATATTAAAGTTAGAATCGGGCCGTGAATCTTGGCCTCATAGAGCTCGTCTAAGCGATGTCTACACAAATTTTGTATTAACAGTGTGAAACCTCCCCGCGTAAGTGTCACATGACGTTTGGTACACGGTGACATGACGTTGTGACGTTGGTGATACCGCCAAACTTTCCGTGTCATTAGTGATGTTTTTGGATGGAGAAATCATTTTTGACACTGACAGATCGGTATCGTATCGTTGAAAACATTATTTACATAAAAATAAAAGTGCTTTCACTAGAGTCGCTCCAAGTTGCCTTGATAAAGTATATTAATATCATCATTAACGTATAATTTCAATGAAAATATTACGTTTATAATGCCACTCACTCAGTTTATTAAGTTCAAATCAGTGCAAAGTTAACCTAGACGGACTCTAGCAAAACTGAAAACATGGATAGGAAAGTACATTTTCAAAAGTACCCTCGCAAATCAATACCATTGACAAACGGGCATTTGTGTTTCAAGTTCGACACCCGTCTCCGATCCAGGATTATATAATATCCAAGTGTCCGTCTGTCCATCCATCACAGTAAGCCTCGTTAGCTACGGTTTAATCGAGTTTTTTTCTGTTGGAGTGGGAATGATAAATGGTATGATTTATTGTCGAGAGACAAAGGGCAGGCGCGGAGCGATGGCGCGGAGCGGGGGATTGTGACAGGTACACGGACTTTATGATGCAGTTTTATCGGTCGTCTCAATGCGTTACTGTTTTGCTAAAACAAAAAATACTAAAAAACAGAATAAAATAAATATATAAGGGGGCTCCCATACAACAAACGTGATTTTTTTTGCCGTTTTTATAGATAAACGGAACCCTTCGTGCGCGAGTCCGACTCGCACTAGGTCAATTTTTAGGGTTCCGTAGTCAACTAGGAACCCTTACAGTTTCGCCATGTCCGTCTGTCTGTCTGTCTGTCTGTCTGTCCGAGGCTTTGCTCCGTGGTCGTTAGTGCTAGAAAGCTAAAATTTGGCATGGATTTACAAATCAATAAAGCCGACAAAGTTGTATAATAAAATATAAAAATTTAATTTTTTTTAGGGTACCTCCCCTACACGTAAATTGGGTGTGATTTTTTTTTTTGTTTCAACCCTACAGTGTGGGGTATCGTTGGAAAGGTCTTTCAAAACTAATAAGGATCTTCAACAAACATTTATTGATAAAGTGAATATATTCGGAGATAATCGCTCCGAAAGAAAAAGAAAATGTGTCCCCCCCCCTCTAACTTTTGAACCATAGGTCCAAAAAATATGAAAAAAATCGTGGAAGTAGAGCTTAAGAAATACATTAAATGAAAACTATAGCGGACATGATCAGTTTATCTGTTTTTGAGTTATCCAAATAGTTTCCCCTTCATAGTAAAGAGACTTACTTTAATTAGGTACTGATTGTGCAAATTTGCCTATTTGTTTAACTCGGGTGAAAGGTACCGTTTTATCCCTTGGTTAACAATTTACTATACTTTAAGCTCCAGTTTAGCTTATTGAGACGAAAGAGTAACTACGGAACCCTACACTGAGCGTGGCCCGACATGCTCTTGGCCGGTTTATTATTTTTAGATAACAATACGATTGCACAAAAATTATAGTCATCTCGCTTTGTGTGGTAGGGCACAGCACATCGGATCTCATTCCAGATCTAGAGCAGAGCCCAACTGGAGAAGTACCTCCACCTTACTTGAGTAAGGTTGCCAGAGTTCAACGAGGGAGGGGTGTTAGGGTCGGCAACGCACATGTAACTCCTATGGAGTTGCAGGCGTACATAGGCTACGGAGACTGCTTACCATCAGGCGGGCCGTATGCTTGTTTACCACCGAAGTAATAAAAAAAAGTTATGAAGTTTTACTACCTATTCTTGTGGGTGTTAGGAACAATGCTCTGGAGGTGCTAATTTAATAAACTCACTTCTTTTATATAATGTTATGGGTACAAACACAGAAAAAAATGTTCTCATCCAACCTTTGTCTTCCTACAAGATAAGATGGTGCTTTAATTTACATTTAATTCGAGGTTTCAATTGCATTTTGGTGTGTTAATTTTTTACTGCTTTGTTTAGTAATCATTAATTTGACGACCGGTCTGGCCTAGTGGGTAGTGACCCTGCCTACGAAGCCGATGGTCCCGGGTTCAAATCCTGGTAAGGGCATTTATTCGTGTGATGAGGATGGATATTTGTTCCTGAGTCATGGGTGTTTTCTATGTATTTAAGTATTTATAAATATTCATATATTATATATATCGTTGTCTAAGTACCCGCAACACAAGCTTTATTGAGTTTACCGTGGGACTTAGTCAATTTGTGTAATAATGTCCTATAATATTTATTTATTTATTATTTATTATTAATTTATCATGAAACACACAAGATGACCGTCCGAATCTTCTATCAGTAGAACATCGTAAAATTCAGGACAGATGTCGAAACAGACTAATTGGAATGCCGACAGCATAGGGTTTCGGAATATCCGCTGATATTTCCGAGGAAATGCTAACTAGCTCCACATTTCTGCTCATTAGATTTGTTAGCACATCTTGCGTGTAAACCTTAGCACATAATATATTATATTTTTGATCAAGTCCATAATTATTTTCGAAATAATTGCTCGGAAAGAAAAAATATGTCTCCTCACTAGAACTTTTAAAATACATAGGTTAAAAAAATTAATAAAATCGTGAATATAAACTTTTTTTTAATTGTATTTAAAATATCTGCCGCAGTCCTCGGTGAGATCGCGATACACTAAATACCCAGGAAAATGGGTCAAATTAAAAACTTGTGGCCTGTTTGCATGGGTCTTTATTAATTTCACATGTAGGTACTGTAGGATTTTCCAGTTTAAGGCACCTGTTATTCAAGTTAATTCATAACTAGCATGCAGTTCTAATTAAAACAGTGCTGTTAGCGACGTTCAAGTAACATTATGCGAATCCCCCAGACAGAACATTTTACTAATTAGAGAGTGTAGTGCGGGCAATCAGCTCGTTTGCTAGAATGCAAACGTTTTGGCTACAAAGGCTCGACTACCTAGTGTACTGCGATAGTCTCACGAAACTATGCGAACAGTTTTTATAATGAAATTGCGACTATATTATGCTCATCGTACTTCTAATCTAGTTCATCATCATCATCGTCTCCTAGCCGTTTTCGGTCACAGCAACTGCTTTCTACCGCTGAGAGTGTCGCTGGTGCGCTCTCAGGTGACTGACGTAGCCAATCTTAGCAGCGAATGTGCAGCCACACTCGCTGCAGGTCAGCACCCCTCCGACGTAATTATATGTTATGGCCATAGGTGGTCTGGCCTTTAGCTCGTCACGCTTATCGTCAAGTTCTGTGCGAGTAGTGTTTAGTTAATGCCATCATCAATATCATCATAATTTTAAGAGCTCTTGTCGGTGGAGTAGCGTCATTCCGTTCTTTTCTTGACAACTGTTTTAAGCTCCTGATACGTCACTACGTTGATTTTTTCTTTAGCTTCGTCGAAAAATGCACGTCTCGGTCCTCCTCTGCCTCTCTTTTTTAGGGTTCCGTAGTCAACTAGGAACCCTTATAGTTTCGCCATGTCCGTCTGTCTGTCTGTCTGTCCGAGGCTTTGCTCCGTGGTCGTTAGTGCTAGAAAGCTGAAATTTGGCATGGATATATAAATCAATAAAGCCGACAAAGTTATACAATAAAATTTAAATTTTTTTTTTTTTTTTTGTAGGGGACTACACGTAAAGTGGGGGTGAACATTTTTTTTAGCTTCAACCCTACAGTGTGGGATATCGTTGGAAAGGTCTTTCAAAACTAATAGGGGTCTTCAACAAACATTTCTTGATAAAGTGAATATATTCGGAGATAATCGCTCCGAAGGAAAAAAAAATGTGTCCCTCTAACTTTTGAATCATAGGTCCAAAAAATATGAAAAAAATCGTGGAAGTAGAGCTTAAGAAAGAAATTAAATGAAAACTATAGCGGACATGATCAGTTTAGCTGTTTTTGAGTTATCGCAAAAAGTTTTCCCTTCATAGTAAAAAGACTTTAATTAGGTACTGATTATGCAAATTTGCCTATTTGTTTAACTCGGGTGAAAGGTACCGTTTCATCCCTTGGTTAACAATTTACTATACTTTAAGCTCCAGTTTAGCTTATTGTGACGGAAGAGTAACTACGGAACCCTACACTGAGCGTGGCCCGACATGCTCTTGGCCGGTTTTTTTTTTGTATAAGCGGAATGTTAAAATAATTTATATTTATCAATCTTTCTGTCTATTTTAGTGTTCTTTGACTAATAGTATTATATTTGTCATAGCAACCCGTACAAAATAATAAATATGGTTTGGTATTATTCAATAAGTATCATATTATATTTTCCTATTTCGAATACCCCTGAGGTTTGAAACGACAGAAATATTCGTATATTTTGGAAGTAAAATACTGAATATTTTTGGTACCTATGTACGAGTAACATAGGCAGACTTTTTACAAAAAAAACAGGTTGTTTTTGCGGAATCTACAATACTGCCAGAGTAATTGGTTTCAGTAAGCTCACGGCTTGAATATTTATATCGTTTTTTCCTTCCAAAATAAAATAACAATCTGAAATTCTGAGAGCTAGACATCGGATTTCAGGGGCCAAATTTAATGACAAGTAGGCAGTTCATACATCGTTTATTTTCCATATACTAGTGATTGCTCCATGTTTTGTCTGTAAAGTGGGGTAAAACCATGATCATAATGAAAATCACTGATTTAAACTCGTTAGTGTTGTGTGTCGACAAAGTAATATCCCTAGTGCGCAGAAAGTTCAAGTCAATAAACAAGATCAAGTGCGGGTCAAAAAACTCGCGCGGCTAGATGTTGATGTCAACTTTAGCCAGTCTTCTCCGAGACCACGGGGACAACGCCGTCCTCGAAACGTCGGAGGTAAATTTAAAACTTAATACGCGATTAAGTCCCTTTTGTGTTAGTTAATAATGTCATAAGGGAAATGTAAAAAAAAAAAAACAGAAATATTTACGAAATCTACTACTGCATAAGTCATTGATACCTTCTAGCGTTCATCTTTCTTGTAATTTTGTCAAATATTTCACTCTCAATTGAGATAAGTATGGGGAAGTGGGGTAAAACCGGGACCTTAAGGGAAAAGTGACATAAAAACCATAGTTTTATTAAAATCTACGAACTATACTAGTCTCTGTTTAATTCTCTTAACTATCAATATTTTTATTAAGTACGTTCACTATTTTTATTATCACACATAGAAAATATAACTAAATTTTAAATCGTAACTTTGTACGGTTTTATCTCATGCCTAGTCCAAAACCGGGTATACCAAATCCGATAAGTACCCCATTTTGCCCTTTAGCAAGAATAGCTTCAGTCAGTTGCGCCAAGTTCTTCAGGTTCCTGACCAGTATAGCCTTCGTCGGCCCATTTTTTACACTTGATATATTGTACCCATCGTAAACAGACATTTAGTACAAAATTGAGTACTACCCGGTTTTACCCCGTACGGTTTTGACTCAAACGCACATACGAGAGATTAAAACATCTGCTGATTTAAAAACGTGAGGAAATAACAATCTAAATAATGTTTTTTGATCCTTAATACATACTTAATCGCATAAAAAATACAAAAATTATACTTAAGAGTTAACGTACGACAGATGATGTACTCTATATAATAGGGTATTTGACTACTAGTCCAATCAGTTTTTGTTTTCGAACTGTCAAAACGATTTGCTACTATGAAATTTATATGAAACACTAGCAAATGAAGTCACGGTCAAATTACCTACTCTTTATAGTTATTAACGAATTTTATAATAGAAATAGTGTCTAAAATAACTGCTGTTTACGTTTGTCTATAAATATTGTGGTGCTTTATTTCGTGCATGGTGTGAAATAATTTATTCTAAATACAGCCAAATACCCTATTATTACATAATTAAGCCACCGCTAAATACGTTTTTCCTATTTCTATCCCGAGTTTGGACTAATCTCCCTATTTTTGTTAATATTATATTAGAAGAAGATGATAAATATGTATGGGTTTGTTTTCGCGGTAAACCATGTTTTGAATAACTGCTAGATTTTAAGTACTAAGTTTCAAATTTAATTATAAAATAAGTAAAAGAACTGAGCTACTATTTTGTAGCTTTCTTACACTCATACATTTGAAATTTTGTTGACAAAATGATGTTTTTACAAACAAAACTTTGAGCGATAACTAGTAGATTGGAAAAGCATCGAAAGTTGAGTTTATCGATATAGGAACTCCCTACCTAGTCATTAAATATTGCCCTCTAAAATCCGATGTCTGCTGAAAATACTCTAGTATAGATAGATAGATAGAATACTCTTTATTGGCACACCTCAGTAAAAATATACAAGAAAAATAAACAATTGATTAAATTTAGAGGTAGACAACAGGCGGTCTTATCGCTAAAAAGCGATCTCTTCCAGACAACCTTTGGGTAGCGGAAATAGAGAAGTTAATCGAAAAAGTAGGTGTTGCTAAACCGTTCTGAAGCCTACATTCACACACACAATTACAGTGAATATACATACACATATAAGGATTACAAATAGACATACATACATACACATACATATAAATATATATAAACACTGCAGACAGCAAAAAAGTATAATAGTACAAAAACAAAAACACTTTGAAAACCAAATTAAATTATAATGATTTCATATCGTTCTCCCAAAAATACGCTGTCTCGAGAGGTTATAAGTCTACTTTGATCGGACAGAATTGTTATTGCCTCCTTTGATCTGTGTTGTATCACATCTTTATCACAATGCCAAATGAGATTTTGTTAAAGATTAGGAGAAGCAGGAAATGGAATCGAGAAAGATATGTCTTTTATAAATTCGACATAATTTATCATATCGGGATTGATACAGATTTTGGTAAGTAAATCATTTACGTAGCTTTAGAATATTTAAGTACGTATAAATTATTTTCAATTCAATTTAATTTATTTGCCAATAATATTTATTAATTAGTCCATAGAAGTGTAACAAACAAGGCTTATTACATGCGTTAGCTACTTACAGACTACTTAAAATACGTTTTTCTCAAACTTGCTATGAAATGATGACATGACTTACGTCAAATTAGGCCCGGAAATACTACATATCAGGTGCGATGAGTGAAGATGATATGTAAAGGAATTTCATACTGCTTCACACACCTAGGACTGTAAAGCAACCTTCTTTTGTTTTTTAACGTCACATTGTGACACAACGTCTTGGCATCCAACCATCAACTAGCTTCAGTTAGCTTGGTACGGTGATTTGTTGTGCATATTCGTTGCTAAGCAACGGCGGTGGCACATGGCGCAGGCGCGCGGACTTACGCGCGTAAGGTCGTACATCGCTGGTAGAGTGGCGAGCCGAGTAGGTCGCCACAAAACAAATTGACTACAATTTTTTGTTTTAATTGCAAGTTTGAGAAAAGCACTATACATATCTCGGCGAGAAACTGGGTTGCCGGCCTTATATCTACTTGGCCTGCAACCCTACGTTTCCCGGCCTCTATAGTAATGTACTATTACAATGCCTCTTGACTCCATGTGAATGGAATTCCAGTGCCTCCAGCCTGCACTAGCCGGGCATTGTGACATCAGGAGACTGTTGGTGCTCTCCCGCACTCGGCGCATCAGGGAGGCGGTTTTCTTGCGTATTATTGAGATAAAGCTGATCACGCGTGCTTCTGCGAACATACTTACCTGATGCGCTACAAAAGCGAGGTAGCCCCAACAATAACCTGAATCCGTTGTTATTTTGTTAAACGTTCTTTAGCATTCCTCGATTACTGCTAACATTATCTAATCAACTCATCTTCTTCGCGTTGTCCCGGTATTTTTGCCACGGCTCATGGGAGCCTCGGCTCCGCTTGGCAACGAATCCCGAGAATTGTCGTAGGCAGGGCTCGGATCAGGTTTTTTGGAAAAACTTTGAAATAAACATATATCTCGGTTTATTTTATACTCTAAATATAGGACTCGGTTGTGTTTTTAGATAACGACTTCGTATTATTAGATTGCCCAATTAGAAAGGAAATAATTAACAAAGAAAGAAAAAATACCCTTTTCGTTCCCATACAAAAAATACCGGTTTCCGATCCCTGGTCGTAGGCACTAGTTTTACGAAAGCGACTGCCATCTGACCTTCCAACCCAGAGGGTAACCTAGGTCTTATTGGAATTAGTCCGGTTTCCTCACGATGTTTTCCTTCACCAAAAAGCGACGTAAATATCAAATAATATTTCGTACATAAATTCCGAAAAATTCATTGGTACGAGCCGGGGTTTGAACCCGCGGCCTCCGGATTGCAGATCGCACGCTCTTACCGCTAGGCCACCAGCGTTTCATTCTCTAATCAACTGAAAATTCCAAATGAACACAGCGCTCAGTAATTCCTATGCAAATTTAATTATATTTTTAATTCCCATGCTCCAAGAAATAGCCCGAAATTACTTCGAAACGACAATTTAAGTCTCTCGAAGAACTCACTAAGCGCATCGTCTCAATAAAACGCTTATAGTATACAGGGTATTTAATCCAAATTCACCAATATAGAAGTAAATCTGAGAGACGAACTCACTCACATTCTTAAATTTAAGGCCATTTTTTTTTTAATAAAACGCATAGAGCATCTATGCATATGTGGCACTTAAACTTTACAAAGACAGGATCATATTTTTATAACCCACATTTTTTTTTTTTATACTACGTCGGTGGCAAACAAGCATACGGCCTGCCTGATGGTAAGCAGTCTCCGTAGCCTATGTACACCTGCAACTCCAGAGGAGTTACATGCGCGTTGCCGACCCTAACCCCACCCCCCCTCGTTGAGCTCTGGCAACCTTACTCACCGGCAGGAACACAACACTATGAGTAGGGTCAAGTGTTATTTGGCTGCGGTTTTCTGTAAGGTGGAGGTACTTCCCCAGTTGGGCTCTGCTCTAGATCTGGAATGACATCTGCTGTGCTGTGCCCTACCACACAAGGCGAGATGACATTCACATTGCCCATACCTCTCTTTGCCGCCACATGCCGCTCTGATGCGTGTACTAACTTTGTTTGCGCAGCCTGCCCTAGTTATTAAAGTAGGCGAGGCGACGTGCGGAGTAAATTAACGCTCGATTAAAAACAACTTAGTATAGGAAACAATTTCTAAGGAAAATAAGGCTTAGTTTACATTGAAGAACGAGGAGGCTTCCATACTGGAGAAATACCCTGTATATGCAAGGTGATTTTGTTGTTTGAACATACTCTGGGGAGAATATTATTATAAAGGTCATACTAATCAACTCTCGCTATGGGGCGAACTCTGCAATCGTGGAAATAAATCGACTGTTTCATAGTTAACATTGACAACAACGAGGATAAATCCTACAGGACAAATTTTGTTGGTGATGTCGTTCTAGGTATCTGCCGAGTGCAGCACGCTGGTTCTGTTTCAGCCCTGGACACTGGAGTGGCTGGTTCTGTTCTTTCGTTTATGATGTCTATTTTAGATTATAATTTATACTTACCCTTGGCAGTAGCTATATTTTTGTGGCGTTTGGGGTCGAAACGCTGGGGTCGTGGGGGCCAAGCGCGCGTCAGCTATACAAGAATTTAGCGACGCGCCTCATAGACACCACAGGTGACCAGAAGGCTGGCCAATATTTCGCTCAACGCATAAACATTGCCATTCAACGTGGCAATGCGGCCAGCCTTCTGAGGTAGCGAGCTTGAGGACATATTCTATTTATAAGACTCTTATTTTAAATTTACTTTTTATCATTAGTTTTAAGTTTATTTATAGCCTATTTTTAATTTAGAAATAAAATTGTATTTGTTTGTGATAACGTTCTAAATTTATACTTATGTATGTCTTTCCCATCACGGAACAATTGTGTTCCGGACTTTTGTAAGGCGTGCGCGGAGCCGAAGCCAACACGTAGGGCCTCTATTACGGACACGGCCTTTTGACACTTTAATGAAATGTAAGGGGTACACCTAGCGGATGCTGCCCTTGCCCGCGTCATTCTAAAATGAACTGGGCTATTGGGTGAAAGCGATGGACTAAATACTGGGCTATGAGATAAAAAACCGGACGCCTGCTATATATACTTATTTATATTATTAGTGTTTCTACTTACAATGACTTTATTTTGAAATGACATATTAATTCATTCATTATTTTAAAATTATGGCTTCAGTCCAGTGGGACTATAATATTGCGCCAGTATCAAGGTATTAGGAGCTTTAAATACGAATTAAATTGTACGGTTAGTACAAGACAGTGTACGGTGATTTTATGAGCTCTTGTTAAGCGATAGCTGGACTTTACAAGTAGCACGTGAACTAACGGCCGTTGACTCCATAATGGTGGACACGTTTCAAGATTAATTTTTCATTCACTGCACAATACCAAATTAGTTTACTGTATAATAAGCTATCGATACACTTTAAAAAATAAAAATGAGCAAAAAACAAAGCAATTAATCTCGAGGGTAACTATCAAGATGGCGCTTAAACCTTACCGGAATTCCACAACCTTATTCCTCCGTCCCCATTTCACCAGCGGACTACCAGACAATCGGCACTTCGGCATCGCTTCATGGTAGGTATTCCACAAATACGCACGAAGCGTTTCGCTTCAACATTCCTTATGCGAACTGCCAAGGAGTGGAATGCCCTGCCCGAGTCTGTGTTTCCGTATGTGTACAATCTGAATCTCTTCAAGGCTAGAGTAAATAGGTATCTCGTAGGTAAGCGTGTTCCACCGTAGACCGCATCATCACTTACCATCAGGTGTGATCGTGGTCAAACGCCTGCCTATCCTCCATAAAAAAAAACCGGAAGTCCTCAAAATGACACAAAGTAAAATAATTTAATAAACGTCAAAACGTCATCTCCACTGATAGGTACTAGAAACGAGCTCAAATCAAATTTGAATACGATTGTGTGGAGATAATAAGTTTTTGGCAAAACTTTCATTTTTGGTACAAGCTTTTATCGCTGACTGTACTTTTTTTTTCCACAGGCAACTTCATCGAGACAATTCTTAAAACCCCAAACACAATTAGGTTGCGGTGTTTTATCACAGAGTTCCTATGGCTACCTCCTGTCTCCATATTTATGCCGTAAGGCTATTATTACCACAACTGCTCTGTCGTCATAATGAGTAATAAGTACTTCTAGTTTTTAAGTTATAGATAAGTAATTAAATAGTTACAATTGTTACAAACAACCACTGTTTATTATGGAGGACCGGGGAAGTCCCGGTCCTTCAACATTCCTTATGCGAACTGCCAAGGAGTGGAATGCCCTGCCCGAGTCTGTGTTTCTGTATGTGTACAATCTGAATCTCTTCAAGGCTAGAGTAAATAGGTATCTCGTAGGTAAGCGTGTTCCACCGTAGACCGCATCATCACTTACCATCAGGTGTGATCGTGGTCAAACGCCTGCCTATCCTCCATAAAAAAAAACCGGAAGTCCTCAAAATGACACAAAGTAAAATAATTTAATAAACGTCAAAACGTCATCTCCACTGATAGGTACTAGAAACGAGCTCAAATCAAATTCGAATACGATTGTGTGGAGATAATAAGTTTTTGGCAAAACTTTCATTTTTGGTACAAGCTTTTATCGCTGACTGTACTTTTTTTTTTCCACAGGCAACTTCATCGAGACAATTCTTAAAACCCCAAACACAATTAGGTTGCGGTGTTTTATCACAGAGTTCCTATGGCTACCTCCTGTCTCCATATTTATGCCGTAAGGCTATTATTACCACAACTGCTCTGTCGTCATAATGAGTAATAAGTACTTCTAGTTTTTAAGTTATAGATAAGTAATTAAATAGTTACAATTGTTACAAACAACCACTGTTTATTATGGAGGACCGGGACTTCCTGACACAGGTATTTCTTGCCTACTAGGAAGACCCAACCTTGTTTGTCATATGTGTACCAAACATTTATGAAATAAATCATTTTCATTTTCATTTTTCATTTTTCCATCGTCAGATCAGCTTGGGAACATTATATTGCATTGTCACCCGTCTTACATATGTATGCAAATTTTCAGTTCAAAATTTAACTTGCAAGATTTGTCCCATACGTACTAACAGGGCAAGTTAAATAAAAGCTTGTAAAAACCATTAATAATTAGGTACTTTTCAACGATTATGAATCTCATTGTAAACTTATAGTCAGGGTAAAGTAAAGGGTCATACGGAGTACAAGTTCCGTTTGTTATGTGCGTCGTAAACCCGAGGTTACGCCCCCGGTTTATATGGCTGGCCGCAGTTACTGCGACCTGGCTTTAAACTTTACGACTAAACACAACTGAGACTTGCAACTAAACATCAACAAGCATCACATACAACTCGGTACTAGGCTATATTTAAATCGTTATATAACCCCCGTCGGTGTTAAATAATTAAAAAGTATTTAGCTCTACAAGAGCTGCATTTACAACACAAAACTTATTGCTATCATTGAAATATATATCTAAGGACGGGCCTTACGAGCCCTGAAAGAATAGGGCCAGTACAGCGGTGTCACGCACACGAATTCGAGCCAATCGCGCAGTCTCACGCCACAACGCGATTGGTTGATGAGTTCGCATCAAGCGCGCGATTGATCGCAACTAGATGCGTTAGACTGCACGATTGGCTCGAATTTGCGAGTGACACCACTGAACTGGCACCATTATTAGTGTCCGTAAGGCTCGTCATTAGATATATGTCAATGATCACTATTATATGAGAAAAGCATCGATAATTGAGTTTATCGATATAGGAACTCCCTACCTGTCATTAAATTTTGCCCACTAAAATCCGATGTCTGCTTATTAGACAAAAGACATCAAATTATAAGAACTATATAATGCAGTAGGGCTAAGATGGTCGGCTTTTTATCATTTGTCACCATGCCTGTCACGTTCTAACAAGTTTATAAGTGCGAAAGTGACGGGCATAGTGACAAGCGATAAAACTGGAACCATGCTGCCAACAGAGGTGTCGCTTATTAAATCTTAAAAAAAGAATACTCTAGATTTAACTACGAAAACCATTTTTTAATTATTTGCAGATTTATTTGCAGTTACCATATTTCTTACTCAGGTATTTTCTCGGATTTCCTTCTGAGTTATTACTCTTCATTATTGTGGCTAACTAAACAATAACAAAGAGAGTTGGAACTAAATATTTATGATTTACGATTCCTAAGTCCTTGCGGATTATCTCGAACCGGAGATGCCCGGGACGAGCGAAACCAGGCCGGGGATTACCGTCACTTGTATAGCTCTTGCTTTGGGCAAACTAATAAGTAACGTGTACATTTTTAATTTACCCTTTTTTACATGCTTTTACTGAACATGCAATGTTGGCTATGTATGTGTATATATACAAGCGTACATACCTATAATATTGTATGTTATGTATGTTCGGGTCAAATCTTGTGAGCTAAATTAGACCAACTTCCCACTAGAAGATTAAGCTAAAACTCCGCACACATTATACTATGTCAATTAGGTATCATTGCAATATTATGGTACGATCAAGCTGATAAGATGATGGGCACAGGCGGTGGCCACCTAATTGTGTTTGGGTTTCTCGATGCGTATTGAAATTACCTGTTGAAAGAAAAGCACAGATAGACATTTTTATGGTTTTTCTTTTCACTAAAAAAAATGACATCTGACTTTTTACAGCATCTATCATACATAGGTCACTAGATAAGTTTTGCAATAGACAAATATGAACAAAGTGGTGGCCTATCATATATACTTTTGAAAACTACATATATTCCCATGGATAATACTTGCTTGTCCATTTATATCAAATTAGACTGATGGTAAATTAATTCCCAAAAAAAAACTACATAAAGCTTGTTCATTTAATAGTAAAATGACTTAAAATGGAGTATTTACCCCGAGTAGTTATTTCTTATTTCACAAGTTATATCAGGAAATTCAGTACGATTATCTAACTATACCTATAGTTTTTATTTTTGACCAAAAATGCTTGCCTTGTTTTCCTTTACTTTCCTCAATTAATATTCGTTTTTCAAAAACTCCCTCAAGCCGGATTGTCCAGGTTGATTTTGTATACACGCCGCGCTCAGTCGTGATTGGATTAGCGCTAACCATAAATTTCGCATTAGATTTCGCCCAAGAGGCTAATTCTGCCTTAACTATTTGATATAAAATAAATATTTCGAAGCATCTTACACAAATAGACCTAGTAAATATTATAGAGCATTCTTACACAAATTGACTAAGTCCCACAGTAATATACAAATACTTAAATATATAGAAAACATCCATGACTCAGGAACAAATATCTGTGCTCATCACACAAATAAATGCCCTTACCGGAAATCGAATCCAAGACCATCGACTGCATAGGCAGGGTGACCCACTAGGCCAGACCGGTCGTCAAAGCTCAATGAAGCTTATTTTGTACACAGAAAATATTCATAATTCAGGATAACCTGTGATAAACATACAAAAAAATATCATTACCAGGATTAGAACCCGGGACTTCTTCATAGGCAATATGGTCACTATGGACTAAGGTACGAGGGCGTCATACTAATGGTATAGATATGGTTTTGCGTCTCATTTTGACACGACCTTGATTATTATAACACCAATAAGTGCGAGCAAAATAATTTATCAAACACCTTGTGAGAATAAATGTTTCCCTGACTGCATTTCATCAGCACCACGCATGTGAGTAGTGTAAAGAGATACGGTGTATCTGAGGTGGGGAATGTAAACGCTCCAGGTAGATTTCTGATAATATTGATATATTTTTTCTTCAAACTAATAATAGAATAAAATTATCGACTAACGCAGATGCTTGCCTCTTTCAGAATGAATCGTCTGCAGATATTTATTCCTGCAGCAGGGCGAAATTTCTGAATTCAAATAATCGTTGCCAGTTATATACCACGAGACTGTTAGCTAGCTCGGATTGGTGCTCACGGTCATTCAAAACAATATGATAATTATATCAAATTTCTAACACCGAATCGGTCTCCATATAATTTATCAAAAATAATTTTACTGGAAACAAATTATATTCATATCAATAACCGTCAATGGAAATTATTTTTGGTAGAATGTGAAATGAGTTTTCGTGAAATAGTTAATTTGGATATTGGACTTTCTACAATTAGATATGGGAATGATAAGATTACTTTAAAAGGTTTCAAGAATAGTTTTATATGACAAAGTTCTTTTTTAATATTTACAAACTAATGTGTGTACATTTTGCCAATCAAAATTGACTACTTGATGATATTCCGTTGAGCAGGATTACGATGTTTATAAAATACAAATCAGTCGCACGCAGCCAATCAAGTCTAGTTCTTAAGTAACCAAAATATATAACTTCTTAACAACCGTCTGCATTAAGAGGAAAGTAGACGACAAATGGAACTGTGTCAAGCGTCATTGAAACTAATGGAGGGTAGATGTGTAATTGTTTCGATTGTTTCCTTGTTTAGCGTTAAATCTTAACATTCAGGGTATGTAGATAGGTCAAATATTTTTTAGTGGCTCGCCTTAATTAATCCTGGCACGGATACTGCCTACACGTGCATACTAAGCACGCAACTCACGAGGTCTGGGCAAACTGATTCACAACGCAGCATGCGACTAGCGGTAATAAATAAATTAAGCATTTACGCCGTACTTCTAGAGAATTGTAACCAAGTGCTCAAAGGAAAAACTTAGTCGGATACTTATAAAAATAGACAAACCCCATACATTGTCTTACAGAGAAATCCAAAACAATCCTCTTGAATTTTCTTTAAAAATGTTAAATATGATTATGCCTATGTTTGAAATGGTTCTAGCACACCTGAAACGGAAGTAATAATTGAAGTAAATTTTGTATCTTTAACAGATTTTATGATTAACTACAGTAAAACACTAGAAACAGGCAAGACAAAACGTTTCTTGAACGAAGATGCCTCACACGTGTCTTTTACGCCGCTCATTCGCCATACGGCGCCGGTTCCGGGGCCGTAAAATTCCGCTTGTCATAATCGAAGATCGATACGCCGTTTCCAGCGGAACCTCTTAGCAAATTGTTCTTACTGGGGTTGTAAAAATAAAGAGCCTTTATTTTTACTCTTTATTTGTACTTACGGCCAAAATTTTGTATTAGGGTCAAAATACTGTTCTTTGTCATGTTTTGTCTCCAAAAATGTGACGTTGTGGAGCTTTTTAATTTTTATTATGTCAAATATGATCTACAGCTAGAAAAGCATTCAATAACACACGATCTTTTTATAGTAGATACAAATAAAAACGCAAAAGACTGGTCAGAAATATATTTTTTTACCATAAACATACCTATGAATGTTTCTTTTAAAACCGAAATATTTAGTGCAAAATAATTCAAGACAAGGCGTTATATGCGTCTTTTTCATCAGGTAATTTACAAGAAATTAGTATAAAACTACATCGTTATAGTAAAATCTTACGAACATTATCTTTATATATGATTATTTTAAATGATTAACCATTTTGCATAAAATTATTTTAAACTCCTAACTATAATGAAATGAAAATTTCATTTAAAAAGGTAGAAAAAGTGGAAAAAAACTCGTGTGTTGCTCAATGACTGTGAAATTAATTCCGAATTCAAGGAAAGCGTCCAAAGAAAGAGATAACTTGGATGAAAAAGAAAATCCGAGCTTAAAAATGCGCGCAAATGGGTTCAACGGAGCCATCTTGCTATTCTGTTGAGATCTGATAAAGCCGTAACTATATTTAACCTAGCTCAACTTAAAATAATGTTTGTATAATTTAAACCGCTTGGGTTTTAGTTTGGGTAAAATTTGGCACAGGTTGATGGATTCAAAAAGCTTTGAATTCAAAGCTTCAAGGTTTAAAGATAGTGTAAGGTTGCGAATATTTACGGATACATTGAGAACATTCTAGGTAGTGTTTAGAATTTAATGTTGGTTCATATGGTCAGTTTGTTTTTAGGGTTCCGTAGCCAAATGGCAAAAAACGGAACCCTTATAGATTCGTCATGTCCGTCTGTCTGTCCGATTATGTCACAGCCACTTTTTTCCGAAACTATAAGAGCTACACTGTTCAAACTTGGTAAATAGATGTATTCTATGAACCGCATTAAGATGTTTATACAAAAATAGAAAAAAAACGATAAATTTTGGGGGTTCCCCATACTTAGAACTGAAACTCAAAAAATCTTTTTTCATCAAACCCATACGTGTGGGGTATCTATGGATAGGTCTTTAAAAATGATATTGAGGTTTCTAATATCATTTTTTTCTAAACAGAATAGTTTGCGCGAGAGACACTTCCAAAGTGGTAAAATGTGTGTCCCCCCCCCCCCGTAACTTCTAAAATGACAGAATGAAAAATCTAAAAAAAATATATGATATACATTGCCATGCAAACTTCCACCGAAAATTGGTTTGAACGAGATCTAGTGAGTAGTTTTTTTTAATATGTCATCAAATTTAAAAAAAAAAAAAAAATCATCAAACCCATACGTGTGGGATATCTATGGATAGGTCTTCAAAAATCATATTTAGGTTCTTAATATCATTTTTATCTAAACCGAATAGTTTGCGCGAGAGACACTTCCAAAGTGAAAAAATGTGTGTCCCCCCCCTGTAACTTCTAAAATAACAGAATGAAAAATCTAAAAAAAATATATGATATACATTACTATGCAAACTTCCACCGAAAATTGGTTTGAACGAGATCTAGTAAGTAGTTTTTTTAATACGTCATAAATGGTACGGAACCCTTCATGGGCGAGTCCGACTCGCACTTGGTCGCTTTTTTTTAAGGAAGCCTTTGTTATGAAGATTTAAGTCTGTTTCAACTAGAAGTCAAACCTAAAGATAAACTACTGAAAAGTGAATATTTTGTAAAAAAGTTACAACTGCTGTCTAATTTAAAGTAAGTTACTGCAATTATTATTATTAGGGCGTACGAATGCTAACTATATAATACTGATCTCAAATTAGATTAGCATTTAATACCCTTTACGGTCTCAACGAATTCATTATGATGCCGCTTGGTTTTAAAACATTTCCGGGAATGTACATAACTGTGTACAGTAACTGTCAATAGTGAAATAATGAAACAATGCGCCAAAAGTAACTGGCACCCACCAATATTTTTTTAAATTAGAGATAATCCATATTTACAATTCACGTTCGATAGTATCTGTTTCAGTCTAATTGTTCTATGTAGAATGTGTTGTTCTGCGTAAAAAAACTTTCCAATACTCTTTAGGCTTGCCTTTTTATCACGTATTATTAGTTTCATCTTGAAGCAGCATGTGTTCTTAAAAAACTTTATTACCAACTTTTACTATACCTAATAATTATGAAAGTTGACAAAGAAATTTAGCATTAGAGTTAACGTTATGCAAGTGTCCGCGTACACGCCAATAATTTGAGCTAGAAGGTATTGCTTAAAAATTGATTTTGTTAAGAAATACCAATACAGTTATTCCCTGATACCAATAAGCAAACAGCTACTTGTCCAGTTTGCCTTTGTACCTTTATGCTAAGAATTGAACTCACAATCGATTCACCTCAGTTATGCGCCTCACGTCCGGGCTTACCCGACTGCGCAGAGATGGTTCCGTAATTGGACCGTCTTGGCCGAGGATCAGGAAATCCTGACTGTCCAGATTGTGCTTTTGAACACGGCAATATTATCCTAACCACGATAACCATGGTAAATATGGAGGCAATGTTTGAATTAGTCCGATGCTCAATTTGTCTAGTTTTGAGTATTCACCATCTATCTTTTACCCGGAATATGTTACTGAAGCTTAATTTCTGGTTACCATTTACATCGCCCAACACAGATCCCAATGTTTTTGGGAATATCCTAATTATGAGAATTGATACAGTGTTTTTAACTTTCGGGTAAAGAAAAGACAAATATGAACACTAAATCTGTGTATAACTGAAATTCTAGAGAGAGATTGAATCTGTGACAGATCAAATTTAAATATTTATATAATATTTTTTTTTTGTATACGTAGATTTAATGTTTTTTAGTTGGTTGCAATAGTCCATAAGAATTGATACAGTGTTTTTAAGTTTCGGGTAAAGAAAAGACAAATATGAACACTAAATCTGTGTATAACTGAAATTCTAGAGAGATATTGAATCTGTGACAGATCAAATTTAAATATTTATATAATATATTTTTTTTTGTATACGTAGATTTCAAATAATGTGTAATGTGTTTTCAGTTGGTTGCAATAGTTCAAGATGAAGTTGTCTTTTTTTCTTTTTGCAACATTTTTACGTCTCTATTTAGCCCTATATTTGACTCGTAGAGAATTCCTTTCGGAATGAAGTCCGCCATTTGTATTTTTTTTTTGTATTTTGTACAATAAAGTTTAAATAAACACATAAATAATTATTTGTCAGAAATTTCCTACTTACACAATGATTTATAACCTCTTGAGAGCTAGAAGTAATTGTTTTGCTTTTGACTTAGGAACTCTCAGTTATATTTTAAAAGTTTAAACAAAATAGATTGTGAAAAAAATTGTACGCAATGTTTTAGTAAGTTTAGTGTTTGGAGACTAAATAAATACATCTTGTATTATCTCAAGAAACTTAATCAGATTTATTCAAGCTACTAACTACAGGTGAAAGCTTAACTCTGCATTTAAATCAGTAAAAATATCCAAGTTTCACCTTACCTACGTTATTCCACCAACTTAAGGAAAAACTTCAATCCGCTCTGAAAGTAGTTTTAGTTTTGTCACTGTCCTGTAATTAAGATCCATGGCGCAGCTGGTTCGGCTAGCTTACGGGAAACGCAGACATATATCTGACTGGATCATGAAAAAATAGTATTATACATCCCAATGACAGCATTGGGATGTATACAGGCACATACGTTTCCTGTGCCTGTGCGAGGCCTGTGGCTGTGTACAGGCCGGTGTTGTGCATAGACACAGGCCTCTTTTTATGGATGAGAGGGCTTTAGCTATAGACCCCACGCTGGCCCAATGCAGGTTAGGGACTTCACATACACCTTTTTTCTTCCCAAGGTCACAGGTTAAAATTCTGGCTCATACCCATGAGTTTTCCGGAAAATATTCTGACTCGAAAACTTTGAACGAAAACATCGTGAGAAAACCTGCATACATCCGCGACTACGAGTAGATTATAAAAAAATCGATAAAATGGTGAATCAAGTTTTTTTGTGTGGTTATTCTATCCCGTTGTCCAATAAATATAACGTTCTACTAACATGCTCAGTATTATGGAAATGGCTTACAGCTACACTACAAAAATGCGTGTTTGGTAAATTAAAATACCATGTCCAGGGACAATAGCAAAAAGTAACCATAAAAAGTTGAATCACTAAAAAATTACACTGAAAATAATATTTTACAATTCTACGAAAACCTGTATCTACTTGTTAAACGTGTATGTAAAAATCACAATTTCAAAGGTACCAAGATGAAAACAAAATACAATTATTGCTGAATGATCCATCTCATTCTGAAATTTAAAAAAAATAAGATACTTTCAAAAGTCCGGGTATTATGCAAACTCAAACAAAAAATTCCCAATGCCATTGCTTACAATGATAGCAGAAACTATAACAGAAAACGTATTACACGCGCTCTCTGTTGAGACATATATCTGTGTAAGCCATTTGGAGGATTTTCTGACCTCGGGCCGGATCGACTTTTCTAACTTTGCCCGGGAGGATTCCAGTTTGCAACTTCTCAAGTCGTGTGTTCAGTTCTTTTGATACTTGAGAAGTTGTGACTTACGCTTTTTTATCGATTACCTTAAGACGGTGGTTCAAAGTTTTGTTTGGTTGATGGTAAACTGAGTAAGTTTTTACTATAGCTGTCCCTTCATAATGCATTATAATTTCTTTTTCTTGGTGCTGTACGCTGGGAAGTACATTAAGGCACCGTATCGCTGGAGCTCGCATTTGCGGACAAGCCAAGACCCAGAACAAGTCACACGCCTCTCTGCACCAGGCACAAAATCTTACTTCCCCGGGTTATACCCGGAATATTTTTTGATGGCCATTTCTGCCGCTAAACCCTCCGCCTTAACCGTGTGCCTCAGATGGGAAGCACAAGCAAACATGAAAAAGCTAAAATGCCTAAAAAAATTATGTGTGTATCGGTAAGTACCCAGTGATTTAGGATTCTATCCGCCTCCAATGTAACCTGATGAAGTTAACCGGATTCGTATAATGGCGTTACAGAGCTATTGATTGCCCTCGGGCTAATGGAGGTCTGTTTATTTATTCTGAGTATGATTGGGCGTATTCATATACCTTGCCTGTGTTATCTTGAGTAAATTCACTAGCTACGGAAAAATATTAGTGAGACTAGTATAGATAATTAAGTAAGAATGATTTGACCAAAATGTAGGAATTGATCCTGATAAAATCCTACATTCATCGTCCCGACTGAAATTCATATCGTTGGTGTATCAACGACACATCCACATGGAATCCATTTATTAGTATACAAAGATTTCAAAAGTCAGTGACACCGCTGTGCTGGCACCATTTTTAGTGCTTGTAATGCCCGTCTTTGCGAAGTAATATATAAATCAAAATTATATTTGTGTAAGCGAAAACGAATATCGCCGATTGAAAAACCAAACATCGTGAATGTTGTGTGTCGACCGAGTGACATATAAATAGTTTTCAAGACTTTCAAATCGATAAACTGGACCAAGGGTTACTTTGAAATACTCGCGCAGCTAGATGATGTTGATGGCGCAATATCCACTGGAATAAATAAGTACTTATGCGCGATAGGTATATTTTATTCTATTTTAATATTATACCAACAGATACACAAAAGACACGAAAGATCAAAAACATAATATATTATTTGATGAAATTCTCATTATCAACTCCATTTGATATTTACAAAACTCACTTCAAACAAACTATTCACAGAATTGAATAACAAAACAAAATAGCGTTTCAAATATCTTGTTATTACAATCCTGCCAATGAGGCCGATTCTGTAATCACAATTTGATACTTTTTTTTTTTAATGATATAGGAGTCAATTGAGCAGACGAGATGCCTAAGCAAGCAATTACCGTTCCCATGGACATCCACAATACCAGGGTGGTTGTGCTGCATTTAATCAGCATCAATCAACGTTAGCCTTTTTTTTTTTTACGGAGTGGGAATGCATTTACGCACGGTGTGTCGGACTCGCCGCTCCTTTCCCCTCTCCTGGCAAGAGGGGGGGGGGGGAGAGAATTCGGCCCTACCTACTAAACCCACTCCGGCGTTTCACCCTCTTTGCCGTTTGTGAGGGCGCACTGGGTTCGATGACATTCCACTACGGCGCCCTCCGAATCAACGTGAGCCGCTGACGCTGGGCGGAGGAGCCCAAACTGGGAAAGTACCACCTTAGGTACAGAAAACCGCAGCCAAATAACACTAGACTAATCAAAACAAGACGAAACCATATGAAATTGGTGAAACAGAATCAGCCTCAATTGCATCACTAGATCCAATTCTAATAACCGTTAGTATTCAAAGTTGGTCCACGCGGTACATTCGAATCTGAAATATGCTAGAATAATAGAAAATGCAGAGATTCTGCGACGATTTTCAGCGCATGTCTATTTTCAAACTGCGTCGGCGAAATCTCACTTTGGCAACCATTTTCTGAATAAGAATGTGAAAATGTGGAAATTTCTGAGAATGTTATTTCTAGTGGCCGGCACTTTAGGATATTTTTTATCCTACTTTATGCCTACATAATTAAAATATACACTGTGCAGACCCTGAAGCGCTAGCGCTGGTGGCCTAGCGGTAAGAGCGTGCGACTTTCAATCCGGAGTGAGTTTTTCGGAACTTATTATACCAATGAGTTTTTCGGAACTTATTGTACGAAATATCATTTGATATTTACCAGTCGCTTTTCGCTGAAGGAAAACATCGTGAGGAAACCGGACTAATCCTAATAAGGCCTAATTTATTTACCCTTTGGGTTGGAAGGTCAGATGGCAGTCGTTTTCGTAAAAACTAGAGCCTACGCCAATTCTTAGGATTAGTTGCCAAGCAGACCTCAGGCTCTCATGAGCCGTGGTAAAATGCCGGAACAACGCAACGAAGATGATGACTATGCACAACCTGGTAGTAGAGTACGTGTAATATAGATATCTCGTTTTGTATAAGCTATTAGGGCAAGGTTTTTTCGACGCGTAGTCTAGTAGTCTCAACCGGTATGATCCTGAGGTATGAATAATATGAACAAAAACTACATGAGTCCGACACGTTCCAGAAACATGTCTCTTCTTTATACAATACAATAAGGGCCTACGCTAGCTGACGCGGACGCCCGCCGCGTGCGCACGCACGCGGGTGCTATTTGTAGGTGAAATCCGCCGCACGCGTCCGCTTCAGTTAGCGTCGCTCATACTATTTTTCGTTAACCCGCTCGTCCACTCCGTGCACCCGCGCCAGCTAGCGGAGGCCCTTAAAGTTTACACACACGTTTTTCTTATTTGAGACTCAAGTACTAAAATAAGAAGAAGCAGCGTAAAAATTAGCTTTTGATTATCTTTGATTATCTTAACTGCTATACTGAATTAAGCATATACTTGTAATATATATAGTTCTCCTCATCGTTTTAGATGACGGCGACCCTAAATAAACATCATGGACGTTATATTGATTTTAACCAACACGAAGACGTTTAAGGCCAGTCTGCCTGTGACCACGAGCTTCGTCACGTTCGAAACGTCAGGCCATATAATAAATAAATAAATAAATAATAAATAAATATTATAGGACATTATTACACAAATTGACTAAGTCCCACAGTAAGCTCAATAAGGCTTGTGTTGAGGGTACTTAGACAACGATATATATAATATATAAATATTTATAAATACTTAAATACATAGAAAACACCCATGACTCAGGAACAAATATCCATGCTCATCACACGAATAAATGCCCTTACCAGGATTTGAACCCGGGACCATCGGCTTCGTAGGCAGGGTCACTACCCACTAGGCCAAACTGGTCGTCAACCATATAATACCATATAATAAACGTAAGTTTACGCGATAAAGTCCCGTATTTGTTTTAAAATCATGGACGTTGTCTAGCGTGAGCCCTAATGTGGCTGGCCAGGCCGAACTTGCTCTTAAATACTCTATTGCACGCGTGACAATAAAGTTGGCCAGCTGCATTGAACGTGTACACGTAGGAGGGCTTAGGTCTCTCTTTCTCTATATCTCTCTATATTCAGCGCTAAAAATAAAAATAACCTATAATAGTACATTACGATACAAGTGCGAAAAATAGGAAATTCGAAACGAGTGGCGATAAATTAAAACACGATCGAAGGGAGTGTACAACGTTTTACAGTATATATGGCCCTTTAAATGTTCGACATAGTAACGTAATATGCTCATTTTCGCACTAGTGCGGTAAAGTAGCACCATATGTACTGTAATATAATTTTAGAATGCTATTCTTCTATTCTATTCTATTCGTAACTGGCGTAAAAACTTGTATGTATGACCCACCTCATGATCAATATAAATACGACTCAGATTATTTTTACTCAACGTTCGATTCCTGTTAGAACCTGTCAGAAATCGGAATGACATCGCAGGTCGGGCGGCCATACAATTTGCCAAATTGGCCGTTTTGGGCCGCGTATTGATCTAACTGCCCATCAAAGGTTGGTTGATTTAATTTATTTTGTTTCATACGAGAGCTTTGTGCTGGCGATGGCTTGACAAGTTTTGGGGGCAAAGGCTTGTTGGTAAAGGGATCAGTTCCTATTTCAATTACCTTTGCTTTGCGGTTATGTGGGTATATAATAAAAAGTTGTTTACTGGGGACAGAAGTCTGGACATAATCTTCAAATTCCATTTAAACATGGCTTTTGATATAGTAGATTGTTAACCAAGGGATGAAATGATGCCTTTTACTCGTGTTTAACACTCTACTTTCCATTTCTAATACAAGGAAAGTAAAATGCATGTGTTTTTTAAAAACATGACTAAGTATACCTAATTTTTATAGCATTTCTTGAGGGTACTTGCAATTAACCATTTAAATAAAAGTACTAAAACTTGCCTCTCTTGTTCCACAAATAAGTATTGTGGGACAGTATGCGTATTCTGGTTATTATAACCACAGGTTATGAATTTGATCTGGATTTTGTATGGATCTGTCAGTGTCAAAAGTTAAGGTTCTTTCCATATCTTTACAAACGTAATATTATCATCTTAGAGGACCAAAACAAGTTTGCAACGATTATGATAGCACCCGCAGTGCAAATCTTATTTTAAACGTCAATCTTCTAACTATGACGTATAAATAACACTTGCACCACGTGTACTATCAAAATCATTGCAGACTTATCTTGGTTTAACTCTAAACACTTTGGCTTTAAGCGCACGGCCAAAACCCGACGCTTTCTTGGCTACATTTACACATATATATTCCTCACTATTTCCTAAATCCCGCATCGTAACCCAAGCCGCACAATATCCGAGGGTTGTCAGGAAAGGACCTCATATGTGCGTATTTGCATTGCGAATCGGCCACTAATATTATTTCATCAAGCCTGAATAGTGCGGGGTTTGATGTGGTTCCTGACTTCTACGATAACTTCAATGTCTTTTACGTTTAGACCGAGTAGGTAAGGAATATTGGAATCTATTTAGTGTAGAATATAATAAAAGTTAAAGAACAATTGTATTATGAATATAAAAATAATACTACAACAAAAATAAATTAAAACTGGCTCCAGTTCGGTGCCTTGTGGCATGGTTTAGAAGGCTGGCGGAATATACGCACTACTTAAATAGATTCAAACGTCAAAAAATAGAAGAAGAAGAAGAATTGGCCACCACATCTATAGCAGATGATTGTTGCAGCGTCGGGTAAAATCAGGTGTTGCGGGGAGGTTGATCGCAACGTCTGCGATGACTGAAGAGTCCAGTGAATACCAGAGCGGCATCTTCTGCCACAGCAATCACAAACATGACGAGAGTCCAAGGGAGGAGGTCTAGCAGCGCGGAGTCTTTTCTGCCTAAGGTTCTCTAACCAGTCCTTGTCATGCTTGTCTACAAAAAATAGAGTAAATTGCAATTTTGCCAAAAATTTATGTGTAATTTTCATTTCTAGCGAACAAATCTAATATTTTGTATGAAAAGGTACAATCATTATTTCATAAATCAATTCCTCGTCCCTAATTTATCCGAAAATCATTCCCAACTTGACCTACATTTCATTTGAAGCTACATTTCGTGGCTGGGGCATTATATCAGCCTAGTATGATCTATGGAATAATCGTGCTAAGCGGTATCGCCAGAGACAAAAGTAGATACTAGTGCACTTATTTCCTTCAGTGATATGAAATACTGCAATATTATAGAGACTAAATTAAAACATACTACGTACACCAGTATTGGGATACAACGAGGAAATGCCCAGCATCCTTGGTACAATGCCTCAAGGGCCTATTTTAGATTTAAGCTAGTTTTAGTAGTAGTAATCCTCTGTATTTTTAAAACTTTCTTTACAATAACAATATACATAATGGATATACAAGGTGCCCGTGAGCATTGCGAGACATTTTAAGTAAGCATTCCTGGTAATATTTAGAAACTAAAATTTCATATAAAATTTTCTGGATTAGGCCTCGTTTTAGAGATAATTAAATGTTTTTCGAAATCATTCTTTCGCCATAAGTCGGTACATAACACATTTTTGACTGCGGTATTGCCACTTTGAGGTCTAGTCTGGACATACCTATTGATTGACATCGAAAAATTAAAAAAATGTATTCGAAAGGCAACCCCCAAATAAAAAAAAACTTTTTAGTTAATTTTAGGTTATGTGTTTATCAATAAAAATTAAGTTTTATGTATAGGAGTGTTCAAAAAAAGAGAAAAAAAAAACAAAAAAATCTTTTTTTGTCGAATTTCACAAAAAGTCATATAACATTTTTTGCTTTTGTTGCCATCAAGAATGCACCGTTAAAATTTCTCGCAATGCTCACGGGCACCTTGTATATCCATTATGTATTATTGTTATTGTAAAGAAAGTCTTAAAAATACTCAATTTTAGAAAATTTGATAATTGAATTGTACCCATTTAAAACGAGACAGAATCTCTCAATAATAATGTTTTATCAATTGAATTCCATTCCGTTTGAGCCCCACTCAACCACTATCAGGTAACGCAGAAAAGGCGACCCGGACAAAAATTAAGGTCACGACAGAAAGGATTTAACTATGACTATACCCTTTACCCGGGCTACCCGTGTACCCTGTAGGGTGACCAGATGTCTAGGATTATGCAAGACGTGATATAAAGGAATTTTAACAGAATATTTCTAGCCCTTTACAACGCTTGTGGTCAATCGGTAGACCGAAGGAAACTAATTATAAATATCTGGTAAAATTTAATGCATTATTTTACGGGACGTGACGATTTTCAGCTCCATGTCTCGCAGTTGGCGAATCCATTTTGAGGTGGATTAATGTTATGAAATTTGACCATTAGTACCAAAACCTAACACGCTTATTAAACTGGTGTGGCATCTCCTAATAAATGATTAAGCTATTTTACAAGCTTTTTATTAACTTGCAAAGTATGTGTATATGTTTGTACGGGTCAAATCTTGCAAGTTAAATTTGACCCTTTTCCCGGTTTCCGATAAAGCTGAAAATTTGCAAACAAAGGTAAGTCGGGTGACAGTGCAATATTATGGTACCTGATCTGATGATGGAGACAGGAGGTGGCCATAGGAAATCTGTGATAAAACAACGCAACGTAACTGTGTTTGGGGTTGTTAAAATTTTCTCGATGAGTATTAGTTGCCTATGGAAAGAAAAGTATAATCAGCGATAATAACTTGTATCAAAAATCAAATTTTTGACATAACTTATTTCCTGTATCATTTAAAGAAAATCAAAGAAAGATACAGAAACTATTTTTATTTGTTTTCTTGGCTACCTAAGCCACAAATGGAGCAATACATATGAGCGGTACTGTTATACTCATACTCATATTTTTTACGTGTCCCAAAGTCTCTCTATCCAAAGAATCTCAGTATTTTTCGTGTGTTTATCACGAATGTTTGTTCCTGAGTTATGGCTATATTATATGTATCCAAGTTTGTATTTATTTATTTAGTTATATAGTCTCTTAGTACAAATAGTAAAAGCTTAGTTTGGGGCTAGGTCTAAGATTGTTAACAAAATATTTTAACTCTAATTCCTAAATTTCGGATGAAGCTGTCCTGCAAAATTGGGAATACCTGGTAACCCCAGTACCCGAGTGTAAGGGAATAGTTGGGTCGCAGGTATCTTTGTGAGCCGGTGAATACTTTTTCAATTTCGCTGCGAACAATACGGGGTCGGGGATAGTTCGGTTTCTTGTGTTTATTATAGGTTTAAATTAAAGTTATGTTTTTATTGTTTTCGATACCCACGGAAATATCTGTGTGATTATTTTTGTTTTTATGAATGGATGTCCCATAGTACAGAAAAACAAACACACTAATGTTTAACAGTTACAAGTTTACAACCTTTTAGGGCTCCATACAAACGTATCGATATATATATCGATATTTCATTATTGCTGACTATTGGAAAATAATTGCGTATCTATTTTGAAAAAAAAAAATTATGTACGAATACATGACCTGAATCACGTAAAATTAAATTTTAATCGCGGAGGTAATTTTAAGTTGTCATTATAAGCGATTAAGTCCTTTTTTAAAAGTAAAAATCGAGAAAGTTCAAATCAAAATGTTATTTTTTTAATAGCCTATTTTGTGTCCCACTGCTGGGCAAACGCCTCCCCTTTTTTCCGCTTCCATCACGGTTCGAAGTATGTTCCCGCCAAAATGTTAATTTTTTTTGCACTTCGTAACAATTGGCTTTGACATTTAGACATCCAAAACACAAAATCCACCCCTAAATTAATATTAGTCAGTGGAACTCCACGCCCACTCCCCTCAATTACAAACATGACATCATTGGAAAGCCAACTGTTTCCCCTTGGAACTGTTAATTAAGAAAAAGTTTACTTCGGAAACTTTATAAAGAACTTACGGCCTTCTGCCTTTCTTAAGTTACTTGAAAATGTGTTAGTCTTTGACTGCATTTATTGAAAACTTGCAGCGGTGGCAGCATGGTTCCATTTTTAGGGTTCCGTAGCCAAATGGCAAAAAACGGAACCCTTATAGATTCGTCATGTCCGTCTGTCTGTCCGATTATGTCACAGCCACTTTTTTCCGAAACTATAAGAGCTATACTGTTCAAACTTGGTAAGTAGATGTATTCTATGAACCGCATTAAGATTTTCACACAAACATAGAAAAAAAAAACAATAAATTTTGGGGGTTCCCCATACTTAGAACTGAAACTCAAAAAATCTTTTTTCATCAAACCCATACGTGTGGGGTATTATGGATAGGTCTTTAAAAATGATATTTAGGTTTCTAATATCATTTTTTTCTAAACTTAATATTTTGCGCGAGAGACATTTGCAAAGTGGTAAAATGTGTGTCCCCCCCCCCCTGTTACTTCTAAAATAACTGAATGAAAAATCTAAAAAAAATATACCGGGTGTTTCCTGTAACACGAGCAAATAATTAAACCATATATTGTACTCCTAAAACAATATAACTTTTGATTAACAACTTTTTAAAATTATGAAATCTTAAGATTTTATCTTTTTCATACAAATTAAATATTATTTTCAATGTACGCTGACATCAGTGTGTTTGACGTTGCTTGTCACGCTTTAAACGTAACAAAATTCGCAATACATTGCGTCTTAGAATTAACTTGAATGTGTAATAAAAATTAAAACATAAGTTATTTTCAAAAGTTGCTGAACAAATGTTGGTGAGTTTGAGGAGTACAGCCTACAGTTTAATTTATTGCTCGTGTTACAGGAAACACCCGGTATGATATACATTACCATGCAAACTTCCACCGAAAATTGGTTTGAACGAGATCTAGTGAGTAGTTTTTTTTAATACGTCATAAATGGTACGGAACCCTTCATGGGCGAGTCCAACTCGCACTTGGCCGCTTTTCCGTATGTCTGAGTTTAAACTACTTGCCGGTTTTAACGAAAGTATATTAGTCAGCGCGAGTGATCAAAATATATAAGTTAATTGTAAGACAAAGTAATGTTTGTGTGATTCACGTAATCTTAAATGTTTAAGTTGTTGTTAAACTGATTTTCAAAATGTTTTAATGATAATTAACTATAAAAACTACCCGTGTGACAGTGTACAGTGTGTGTGTGTGAGTATAAATTTAACGCAAAAAACTGCTATAAATGGGTATTAAAGTCAACTTATTACGTCCTTTTCCTTCTGAAATGCATGAAAAGAAAAACGGAAGGAACTCCCTCCCAAATATCCTCACTTTGAGTTAAAATAAATTCCCCAAAGGCACTTTTCCCTAATAATTATAATTTTACGCCATCGAAGCTTTCGGCGTTTTAGAGCCCCATTTACTTGAAGCCGAAGAGGCAAAGGGAAAATTTACCTCAATAATGTGGAACAGTCTAAATCACTTTCTAGTGTCACTCGTTGCCATGGTTACGATTAGTTGTCCAAGGGAAAAAACTAGTGATAATGATTTTTCCACCTCAGCAGCTCGAACAAGCCTACTTTCGTCACTCGAGGGAGTGAGACAAAGTAGCTTTTAATTTAGTGAAGGCCACGAATACAGGAATAAAAACTTTACTTGATGTTAAATTTTTTTAACCTTTAATATGTTCTCACTACTGAGGTGAAAAGTTGTATGTGTCACACGAGAGCAAAGTTATTTTCCCTCCCTATATCCCTCGCAAGAAAAACTAACTTTCCTCTCTTGTTGCACAAATAACTATTGTCGGCTAGCCGACCAGAAGCCTATAGAAAAGTCTCCAATTCCAATGTATTTAGAATCTTCATTTTAAGAAATCAAAATTGCATATATCTTGGCAAGTTTTACTTTGTGGGCGGCTAAAGCTAGTAAAAAGCTAATGAAAAATCTATAACACCCTACCTAGTGACATAATTACCTCTGCGAGTGATAAAATATTTAATAATAAGCTTAAAAAAATGTTGATTGACCTGTGTTGCTACAGTGTGAATGAATTTATTTCAAGGAAGTGAATAACATATAAATCTGAAAATTTAAATAAATAAACATAATAATTGTATTCCTAATAATTAAAATTGTAATCAATATAAATTGACCATTGTAATGTAATAATATGGTTGACATTGTACAGTATGGTAAAGCATCCTCATTGAATTGACGTGTAAAATTTGTATAATTTTATCAATAAATGTATCTTATCTTATCTTATCTTAAAGGTACCTATTTTCCTTATCAAACTTGTAATTTTCTGGTAGTTATTAGCCATTCCGTAATGCGCCATCAACTAAACATTTTAGTAGAACGTGATACAACATTTTATTCTAATAAATTGTGTTACTGCCGGGTACAAGGAATAGTAAACAAATTACCGCCGAAAATTGTGAAGTGAGTGAGTGAGTGAGTGAGTGAGTGAGTGGGTGGGTGAGTGAGTGAGTGAGTGAGTGAGTGTTCCTGAAGAAAGGCCAGGTCAAGAGCACCCTAAACCGACGAGCGTGTATGAGGAATGTCATGAAAGTGAAGGAAGCGAAAGAGGTATGTCAGGATTGTAGCAAGTGGAAATCCGTGGTCACTGCCTACCTCTTCGGGAAATAGGCGTGATTATATGTATGTATGTATGTACTTAATTGTTTTTGTGACATACACTTTTATTCGTCGGTGTACTTTTCGTATTATGAATATCAATAAGTACTTCTTGAAACCATTTTAAAGAGTCCAAACTATCTGTGCCTTTGGCTACCTTTTGACTGCATCATGAAATCAGCTCCCTGATAGCATGTCGACCGATGTGGCCTAGTAGGACCCTGCCTATGAAGCCGATAGTCCTGGGTTCAATCCCGGTAAGGGCATTTATTTGTGTGATGATCATAGATATTTGTTCCTGTGTCTTGGGTGTTTTCTATGTATATTAGTATGTATACTTATATCGTCGTCTAGTACCCATAGTACAAGCTTTGCTTAGTTTGGGGATAGGTTGATCTGTGTAAGATACTTGTAGTGTTGTGTTCCTACCGGTGAGTAAGGTTGCCAGAGCTCAACGAAGGTGTGGAGTGTTAGGGTTGGCAACGGGCATGTAACACTTCTGGAGTTGCACATCTCCAAATTTAATGTATTACCCGTGGAGACTATACGTCTCTGTAAAATTGTATAATATTCTTGACTTGGTACATACTAGTGTATTCTGTAGCATTAGCAAATATTGTAGTGCATCGGGAATGTTTGCGGAAGCTCGAAGGGATTGTTTTTATACAATAATCCGTAAACGTGTTGCCTCCCTGATGCACAGGATATGGAACAGCACCAACAGCATCCTGAAAGCCATTGCCGAGAGATGGGACAATCCTATCTTATTTTTCTGAGTGAGAAAACATATGCTGTCGAGTTTTATCACCCGGAAAATATTGTTATAGGATTATTTATGTTTTATTAATTTAAATTTATTAATTTATTGATAGTCATTGTTTACTAACCATTTTTCTACATGTGTAACTACTAACAAAAATATGGATTTGAAAAAGTCTGAAATAAAATAAATTCATTCATTCATTCATTAGTTTATGAGACGATGCTTATCAGTCCAGACGCGATTTATTTATTCAGTATACATTTTATTTTGACACTTGGAGAGACTTTACACTTCCAAATCTTATTAGTACTCTGACATTGGGTTTTACATCTCCAGATTGAATGTATTTTTAACTATAGAGACTATACCCTTTTATTTATTTTTATTATTACATTGTCATTGGAATTACGGAAGTACTCCAAATTTCAACTGAATCAGATATCAGGAAGTGGTTCAAATTGAAATTACAAGATTTGGTTGAAATATACAAAGAAACAAATATACCTACGTAGTGAAGCTCAATAAAAGTGTGTAAAGCTAACAATATCCTTCCATTTAAACATTTTAAAAATAATACACGAAAAAAAAACTGACACATTTTATTCTGATCACATACCCGACGTTTCACAGAAATAGAGTTTTTTCCATTTGTCCTATGGAACAGCGTACATCGGATAGCAACAATTTTCCTGGAGCTTACATTTTGTTCCATGAAATGGAACAATTGGGAACTGGTGGAACAACAGTATCTGTATTGTAATGTTTTATAGAAACTCGAATATATTTGATATTTTTTCGAACAATGGAACTAATAAGAAATAATGACGATGATTTTTAATTTATTTATTAGGGGAACAAACAGAGTAGAAAATGTACATAAAGTTCTATTAAAACTAACTTACACCCTAAAAACTTTTTAGTAGGTACCTAGTCTATTATTAAGTAATTAATATGTATTTCCCAAATGAGGTAAAATAATGTTTCTGCACTCCAGCTGGAAAACGTTAACATTCCTCCTGCTGTGCATCGAAATTTCCGCTTTTCGGCTCCGACGGACAGAAAAATAGTAGGTATACACACCACGGGTAATAAATTATAATATCTGTGGTGTTGCATGCTTTCATATGATACGGTGACTGCTTACCATCAGGCGAGTTGTATGCTTGTTTGCCACTGACGTGGTATGAAAAAATATGTAAGAAAGCCATATACCACAGATACTTTACTGCCTTAGGTATATAATATACTTATAAAAACCTTTATATTTCTGCCCGTATTGCTAATTCAGAAGACATTTATTTTGTCTAATTAATTGTAATACTAACTCTAGATAACAGGTTCTTGTATTACCTAACCCTATGGACGTCAAGTTCGAAATAAAGATATTTCAATTTCAAATTCAATATCCCCTGTAATGATCTTTATAAGAAAAGAAAAATGCTTTTAAGTAGATTTGCGGTCCGATTCGAAGTTTAAGATATACGTCAAATATTAGGTCTATATACGATATGGATTGGATACGTCCGATCATATCCGATTCAAATCGTATCTAGAACTAATATTTGACGTATTTTAAAGTTCGAATCAGGCTGTTTCTCGGTTTAAAACATAATTGTAGTATCCAAATGTATTTGGTATATCAAATCTTTTATAAGTTTTTATAATGGATTATCGAAAAGCAACCACGCATCGTACAAATACTTGAATCGTTCGAGAGGAATTATCTCGAGCTCCTTTGGAGGGACAAAGTCAATATAGAACGATTGAGTCTGAAAATACACTCTGGAGCAATGCAAGCAAACGGAACGGAGTATCTAGTCTGTATAAACATTCTGTTAGGTGGTTTGTTTCTCACACATTGATTTCATACGTGCTCATCTTCATGAGCTGATCTTCTTTCTGAGGACGACCGGTTTGGCCTAGTGGGTAGTGACCCTGCCTACGAAGCTGATGGTCCCGGGTTCAAATCCAGGTGAGGGCATTTATTCGTGTGATGAGCATGGATATTTGTTCCTGAGTCATGGGTGTTTTCTATGTATTTAAGTATTTATAAATATTTATATATTATATATATCGTTGTCTAAGTACCCTCAACACAAACCTTATTGAGCTTACTGTGGGACTTAGTCAATTTGTGTAATAATGTCGTATAATATTTATTATTTATTTATTATTATTATTATTTATATGAGCTTGATTATAATTTAAAAAAATATTTTGGATTTGATGCTTCCTTGGCGATCATCTGCTGAGATTAACAATGGTAACCCGTCACTAGACATGCTATTTTCTAAATTTGGAAGTAGCGTAATCTTTGGGATTTATGCCACTTTTGGAGCAGATGGCTCTGTAATCGGGAGAGGACTTACTAGGTGGGTACAAATACAAATAAGATAAAAACCCGGCCAAGTGCGACTCGGACTCGCGCACCGAGGGTTCCGTACAAACCTGTAGGTATATATTATTATATGATGTAACTAGAAATTTACGGATTTCGCAATTTTTCCTTTATCTGTGCTATAAGACGTTGCTTCGTACCAAATTTCAAGATTCTGAGTTCACGGGAAGTGCCCTATAGGTTTTGATTCCCTTGAGTGAAAATTTGCGGAATTTTGTGACATAAACGGCTGTATCTTTTGATTGCTTTGGCTTAGAAGTTACAGTTAAGTCACAGCTCCAAGGGACAGTAGACCTGAGTATTTATTATACCTCCACGCGTTACTGAGAAAAAGGGTCTACCTAGTGCGTCTATCACTTAAAATAATATTAATCATGATATTTAATAAATAACACGATTTGTTCCTTATTTCTATTGTTTAATTGCCTTCTTTCAATTCCCCATGAAAACGCTCCTTTATTCCCTAATCAAATTCAGGAGGCGAATGTCAAAATCTAAAATAAATTTTTGAGGCATCCCGTCCGATAAACAATCGAATTAGAGACAAAAGACAAATCGGATCTCACAAAAGAAAGCATTTCTATAGGAGTAACTAGGTTTTTACGCCATTTTTGAATTTCCTATTTTCCAAGGCTCACAAAAGGCATTATTTTTATCGGGCTTCTAGATACTTAAGCTCTTTTTTAGAGGAATCCTATTTTTTCAGCGAAAATTCAATTAGACGCGATTCGGGTCCTCAAATATTTAGCCTTCGCCTTTTGTTGGTGGCTTCTGACTTATATCCAACGGTCCTATGACCAACCAGATTATGTTAAACCTGGTAACTTATGTAAACTGTTCTAAATCAGAGATCACAGAGATGCTGGTTTTGGTTGAGCGATGGGATTAACTTGGAAACGTGCTCGCTTGACCTTAATCCGTGTCTCTGTTACGATCCAGCGGCTGAGCGACAAAATGCGTTCTTATTTCGTAAAATTCCGCTTTTGTGACGAAGCCCTTTGCCGAAGTCCTGTGGTGATTAAATTGCTTAAGCGCTTCTATTTCCAGTATGGAGACTTTGTCGTAAGCGGTGCCTTTATTATGTATCAAAAACACATGAAGCGGGTTTTATGTACAGTACGCTGCAAAGCTAACTGACCCCTCTGCAAACACGTTTCTATGCCGGGGGTCAGTCATCTCTTTAGCTTACTGTTGTACATAAAACTCGCGTTGTTTAGGAATATATTGTTTCACTTAGCAACATTACACGTCAAATTTGCGTTCTACCATTTCTACCGGTACCCCTAGTGTAAACTTAGTCTATAACGAAACGTGACGTACGCGTTTGCGTTAAGTCTCATTTTGTATGGGTTTTTGAACAGCGCGCCAAGCGGGACGTTTTGGAAAGTCAAAAATCTCATACAAAATAACACTTAACGCAAACGCGTACGTCACGTTTCGCTGTCGAAAATATTTACACTAGGGGTACGGAATTCATCATTCGAAACGTCATTCAGTCATGTTTTAGATTGAGAGCATACCACTTTTCAAAAACCTATCATGGCCGATGCAGGCAGCATTTAATTTTATTTCAAAGTCAAAGTATGATCCCTTTCTACTTCAGACCTTGTGTATTCTATTTTGTCGTGAGTGGACACTGGCTGACATTGATTAGTAAGACAAAAGAAAAGCCAAGAAGACGTAGGAAACGCAATGATTTCACTGACAAAGGTGCTGCTTCAAATCCATTCTAATTTTCGTCTTTCTTTATTCTGTTCATAATACGCGTTTTTGATGTGGTTCATTGCAAAAAAATCACTACTTATTAATAAATTCACCGTGATTTGATATCACCAGTTACTGGAATTTCCTGTTTAGAAACATTTACTATACTTACTGTATATGGTATTGCCGCAGATGGTCTAGCTTTTATTTCGTTACGCTTGGCATCTAGCTTTTTATTTATACATAATACACAACCATATTGATTGGTTGACTGGTAGAGAATGCCTTAAGGCATTAAGTCCGCCATTTGTACCTTCATGTATTGTGCAATAAAGATTAAATAAATAAACCATAGCACTCAACAAAATGAGTTGAATCTGGCCTTAAACAAAATTATAAATTCCAAAAGCAAAATTTTAATTAAGAATGTCACTCAAACCCTAGTAGGTTAGAATTAAGTTAAGCTTAAGTTTTTATTTAGGACGTTTATGTTAAATACTTAATTTTCGTTGAAAGCCTGGCTTTCTTTAGGCTCGCATCTATTTCGAAATGCTTTAATGTGTAAATGAAATTAGAAAATTAGCAATTTTTGTATATTTTTAGAGCGTGCTCGAAGGCAAAGAGATTTTCGAAAGCAAGGCATTAATACATGTTTCATTCTTTGTTTTTTTTTTTTTATTTACTAAAGGTCATTAATATTTAACGAATCTGATTTCTGATGTCTGAAAAAGAAGGTATTAATTTTATTTATTTATGCAGGATTATTTGTAGGTACCTCTCAGAATTGTTTTTGAGTTCCGGTTGAATTTCATAATGATAAAGTCTTACGAATACTGGTAATTACTTAAACAAATTGTTTTGTGAGTGCATGATTCATAGTTGAAAAGTGGAATAGCCTAATTAACTTGATTGTTAAGGTCCTGTTCATGTTCTTCTCTCACTCTCACTGAGCGAAAGAGTGAGCGAGACGGATGTGCGTGCCCAGGACCGCGATATCATGTTTTTGAATTTTATTTTTTGTTGTAAGAAAAGAAAAAAGTAATCGTTGAGTCCCCTCAAAAATGAGATTTTTTAGAAGCAATTTGTAAAATGCGTTTTAGACTTGTTTTGTTCCTGATTTTTTTCAATCGTGCTAAAGTGAAAAATCAGGATTCTAATTGCTGATATCCCTAGAAAAAATCTTCAGAATTGCTAGTTAATGAAAAATAATAATTAATATTGGCAACCGTACTGTTATCTAAAAGAGCGGTACGATTTATTGAAAACCCTCTACGGGCCCCTAATGTGTTTGTTTTTTTTTTTCAGGTATGTTTGACATCATTTGGAAACACTGTCTTGATAATTAACTGGTAAGATTAGATTTTACTAAACTAAAATTAATAATTATTTGTTTTAAAATGTAACAAAGTTTTTGTCAACGAAAGATTAGCAATAAATTAGTAGTTTAAACAAGTGCGAGTCGGACTCGCCCATGAAGGGTTCCGTACCATTTATGACGTATCAAAAAAAACTACTTACTAGATCTCGTTCAAACCAATTTTCGGTGGAAGTTTGCATGGCAATGTATATCATATATTTTTTTAGATTTTTCATTCTGCTATTTTAGAAGTTACAGGGGGGGGGGGACACATTTTACCACTTTGGAAGTATCTCTCGCGTAAACTATTCAGTTTAGAAAAAAATGATATTAGAAACCTCCATAACATTTTTAACGACCTATCCATAGATACCCCACACCCCATACGTGTTTGATGAAAAAAGATTTTTTGTTTCAGTTCTATGTATGGGGAACCCCCAAAATTTATTGTTTTTTTTTCAAATTTTTGTGTAAAATCTTAATGCGGTTCATAGAATACATCTACTTACCAAGTTTGAACAGTATAGCTCTTATAGTTTCGGAAAAAAGTGGCTGTGACATAATCGGACAGACAGACGGACATAACGAATCTATAAGGGTTCCGTTTTTGCCATTTGGCTACGGAACCCTAAAAACACTAGAAAAACACGCTTTTATAAATGCACGTAAAAATTCCATTACGTGACCTTTCTCAGAAGTGCAAACACGACTATGATACGATATTCCATCATGGAATGCCAGTACCTATCTTCCGGCTTCATCATCAGACCTTGAAACCTAATCGTGGTCAAAGATCATTACAAGACTTTTCTAACAAATCCAAACACAGCTATGATACGATGTTCCATCGTGAAGTTCCAGTTCATATCTTCCGGCTCCATCAGATCAGTTCGACAGTACAATATTATTGTATTGTCATCAGAACTACATACAGCTGCCAATTTTCATGATGCTACGATCCTTGGAAGATGGTTAAATTAGTTACCTTAGATTCCATTACATAGTTAGTTGCATACAGGTCGACCTAATAACAGCGTGTTAAAAAGCGAGTAGTTTGAAAATGTTTTCTAGTGAGAAAGTGGGAAACTCACCTTTTCACCTTAACCATAGCCAGGAAAATATTTACCATACTTAAATTAAATATTAAATCATCCAAAATTAACTTATTTATCACTCAAAATCATACATGACATATATATATTTTTAATCAAATTTATATAAAGAAAAGTAGCTACTGTATGTAATTGCATGATTTGTATAGTGATGTAAATTGTATTTTTTCTTATTTAATACATGTTAATTAGAAGGTGTAATGTTTTGAAAAGATGTCTCCCGCCGAGTTTCTTGCCGGTCCATATTGGGATACCCTCCTCCAATTGAGGGGGGAATTAAATATTCACGGGTCAAAGGTGTAGGGTTAGAGCCGGTGTACCTTTATTTGACGTTCATAAGCGCATTGTTATATGCCTACTTGAATAATAAAATACCTTTATCTTTATCGTCATTCAAATTTTGAAATTTACCAGCCACCATGAGGAAACAACTCAAAATTTGCATCAAATTAGATAAAATACTTTTACATATATTTTTTAATATTTATTTTTTATTTTATATTTCGAAGATAACACAGAAACAATCATACAAGAAACAACAATAGAACAAACATGTATAGATACAGATGTTTCCTTGAATATATCTCACTATGAACACATAGTATATTCAGATGCGCAATGCGATAATATTTTAAATAATAAACTGCTAATACTTCAAATAATGCGATAATACTTTTTCCTACTCCTCTACTGTTATCTGTCATTTATGCATTCATTAACACGAATATAAGAACATACATAAAAGATTTCAAGAAAAGTCTATATTGTCTATTCCTCATAAAAGCTCTTGTGCTTTTATAAGCTATAACGTTACTGCGATTAATGGCTACCAACCTAACAAAACCAAAACGAATACAGTTTTAAACTAAGTGCATTGCTGCCAACATGCAAAATATTCATTTGGTTGCATAGTAAAAATAATTACTTCATAAGTCAGAAACACGCATGTGACACCCGTAATATAGCAACACCCATAGACTACGAAGACCGCTTAGCGTTGCTTGTTAGTCTCCGTAGGCTACGGTGGCCAAAATTGAGAAAAAACTGTCCAAAAAATTAATTTAGCAAGTAGCAAGTACCAGGGCCTCATGAGTTACGAGGAGGTGTCGCCGACCGACCGGCCGCGGCCCGGGGCGGGCCGGGCGCGTAACAAGGTATGCTCGCGCGTCTTGGCTATATACTTTTGCTGTAATTTGTTTACCTAAATTAAGATTTATTTTTGTTGACTCGTAGGAAAAATATTGTATGCAACAGTTGTATAAGAAGGGTCAAAAAAGGCGAGTGGCGTGAGTTACGTAAAGGAATACGCCACGAGAATTTAAAATACTATAATAAAGAGATCCTTTATTAGTAGAAGAAATATTTTGTGTTTAGGTTCCGTGAAACAAGATAGAAAATCTACTTGATTAGCCTACCATGAATCACGAAAAACTTTCTCTCTCAATTGGACACCTTGCAAAAATACAGCGAAGTACGAAGAAGTGACTATTAAAATATTCTTTAGCAAATTAAAATCTCCTAGCACTTGCGCAGTTTGTGAGCAATTTCATTAAAAAGTTGGCGATGACGGACTTTCTTTTGTTCTTCGACAATGTGGAGAAATTAACGCAGGCAGCTGCAAGCTAAACGAAATTATTTTACAAGTTAAATAGATGTGAAATACGTACTAAATAATAAGTTTAATGGCAAGATGCCCTGCCCGAGTCTGTGTTTCCGTATGAGTACAATCTGAATCTCTTCAAGGCTAGAGTAAATAGGTATCTCATAGGTAAGCGTGCTCCACCGTAGACCGCATCATCACTTACCATCAGGTGTGATCGTGGTCAAACGCCTGCCTATCCTCCATAAAAAAAAAGATTTTCGTTTTTGGCACAGGCTTTTATCGCTGACTGTACTTTTATTTCTACAGGCAAGACAGTAAAATTCTATTCAGTCCAAACACAAATAGCGTTGTTTTATCACAAAGATCCCATGACCACCTCTTGTCCTCAACATCAGATCAGCTCCATGTCATCATAATATTGTAATGTCATCCGATTTACATAAATTTATGCAAAATTCCAGCCTAAACGTAAATTGGGAAGTGGGTCAAATTTAGATTAGATTGACCCACACTGACCAAGTCTTATAACAAAGTAACATGCTAACAGTAGTTTTAAGATGGTCGGCTCTTTATACCTGTCACTTTCTAACAAGTATGTAAGCACGAAAGGGACGGGCATAGTGACATTTTTATCACTAAAAATGGAACCTATGATAAGTTCTCATCTTAGATATCGTTTGTATGTCGTATAATTGTCAGAAGCAGCTCAATTCGGGCAACCAATGTCACTTTGACGTTAGAAATATCGTAGATAGATCGTATTGGGATCACATCAGAATCGTAATAAACGTCAATTTTGACATGTCGTTTAGTTTTCGCACTTTTAAAGATATTTCCAAGATTAATGTGTCTTAATCATTATTCGAATAGGGCCAATAGCAATAGTTTAACATTATTATTTAAGGCTGTTACTAACACTTATATGGGCTATGCCTGAATTAAATGATTATTTCTTTATTATATATGTGTGCGTATGTTTACGCATGTCTGTTCTAGTAAGCGTGACCGTTTTTGAAGACGGTGCCCCCGCAGCCTGGCTACGTGGAAGGATCCTAGATCCGATATCGGATCAGACAGTCAAGTGTGGAAGGATCCTAGATCCGATATCGGATCAGACAGTCAAGTGTTGTGTCGCTTTAACATAAAAAAAGCGTACCCCCATCTTAAAGGCCGGCAACGCACTTACAACCCCTCTGGTGTTGCAGGTGTCCATGGGCGGCGGTAATCGCTTGCCATCGGGTGATCCGTCTGCTTGTTTGCCTCCTGTATCATAAAAAAAATCGACATCGAGTCATTAATTATACTTTTGGAAGAGTTTTGATTTAATATTTAATTATGTTGCTTCTTTACCGGTGTATTAAATAGTAGTTGCAAAATAAGTACAGCGATCTTTCATAGGTAAAAGTTTGAAAGTTGACGTTTATTATAACGCCTTTATCTTTGTGAAGTCAGGCAGAGTTAACATGGTCTGACTTTCGGTGGTACATTATGTCAATATTTAACAACACAAGGCGTCTTTATAGGCATTCCTCCCTGAACGACTTAGTCCGCCGCGCCCTCAGCACCGCCTCTCTTCCCGCGACTTTGGAGCCATCAGGCCTCTCCGCGGCTGACGGCAAAAGACCTGATGGCTGCACTCTCGTGCCATGGAGCCTGGGTCACCCCTTGGCGTGGGACGCCACCTGCGTCGATACGCTGGCCCCGTCCCACGTTGAGGGATCTGCTCGAAAGCCTGGGACGGCCGCGGACCAGGCACAGACACTCAAGCGCCGCAAGTATGCATTCTTAACGAACGAATACGAGTTTGCGGCGCTTGCAATGGAAACATTGGGTCCTTGGTCGACCGACACCAAAAAATTTATTAAGGAAGTGTCGGTTCGACTGGTAGGCGTCTCGGGCGACCCTAGGGCAGGCTCGTTCTTTGCCCAGAGGCTAGGCTTGGCTATTCAGAGGGGGAATGTCGCTAGCATTTTGGGGAGTTTTCCGGAGGCGGGTGATTTTGGGGAAGTTTTTTATATTTAGTTTATTTTATTTTTATTTTTAATATTTTAATTGTATTTAGTTATTGCTTGTTTAGTTTTATAGTTAGTTGTAGTTAGTTGTAAGTTTGATTTGTGTTTGTTCTTTTTAAAGTGTTCGTCTGTAAGTTGTATATCTGTATTATGAAATAAAGAATTTCAATATACACAATGACTGTACCGCCAAAACCCGACACCAAACATAAATGCATATCGTTAAAGCAACACGCTCAATTATTCACACAGCGAGAATATAACGAGCGTAAAACAAACACTTTACGGTTACCCTTCCAGAGCCTAGGAACGGAACGTCGTAACACACTGAGAAATTGTACCTTATTGTAAGGGGGGATCGAAATCTTAGCTACTAACTACTCGAGTTTAGTTGATAATAATCTATGTTTGGAAGGTCTTCTTCACTGCCTAGCCTTGTCTCATTTCATTTGGTGCTCTCCTCATTAGCAAACCGTCTACCCCTTCCTTAAAAACCCTTTGAACAACTTAGTCGTTCATTCAAATAGCCCAAACAACTTACTTATGTAAGGCCGAAACACATCATTAATAGGTGATGCCACGCAATCCGACATGACGCGTGTTAAGTCGAATCAAATTCTATTATTTTCTATGACCAGAATCACACTATGAACACTCAACGTCGTCGGGTTCCGTCACGTCACGTTTTAAAAATGTGTTTCGGGCTTTATTAAGTGCTTGCAAATAATAAACGAGAATCAACAATGGATATTATGTCAAAAGTAAAAGGAAAACAATTGCATAAACGACAAAGCACTTTATCGAACGGCTTTAGTTTGGTAAGCAGAGTGAAGTGAGTGAAAAGACACGGCCGTATCCTCATTCTTTTATCGAAGCCATTTTCAACGTCCTGTAATTTCATGCTGGCTAAAGCTAGAACATTGGATTTTCAGTTACAACCCCTCTGGTGTTGCAGGTGTCCATGGGCGGCGGTAATCGCTTACCATCAGGTCATCCGTCTGCTCGTTTGCCTCCTCTATCATAAAAAAAACATATTGAGCTTTGCCATTGCAAAGTAATTATATGTATTAAAAATAAGGATATCTAATAATGATACGGTTCTAACACTTGTAGCACTGTCTTAAATAACCGACTTGGTTTCAGATTACATCTCTAACTTTTTTTCAATAAAATACTATAAAAAAATATACTATATATTGTATATTTATTAGTATATTAGGTATTGTTTTAATACTTATATAAGTAGTAAGTATGTGTGTTTGCGTTTAATAGTCTCCATATTTAGCTCCTTGCACTACCTGTTGACTTTTGTATGATTTCTAAATTTCCTGCTACCTAAAGGTTGTCTGGAAGAGATCGCTTTTTACCGATAAGACCGCCTGTTGTTACCTGGTTCTATTTCCCTTTAAAATTCATTTGTAGTTTTACATGTATGTAAAATGTATACCTAATTGTTGGTGCAATAAAGAATATTTACTTACTTACTTACTTAGTCGTGTTACAAAAAACATGTATTTTCTTTCCTCGTAGGTTATGAAATTAAAAGTAGGATGTTTAACTCGGGTGATAGGCATCATTTCAGCCTCGGACTATTGGCTAAACTACTTCGGTAGAAATGAGTGCCTTTAGTCCCTTGGTTAACAATGTACAGTCAGCGTCAAATACTTTGTAGCAACCAAAGTAGCCAAATAGTTCGGTACACCATATAGTTAGTATGGTGTACCGAACTATTTGGCCACTTTGACTGCTACAAAATATTCGACGCTGACTGTACTATTGTGGTAGAATAATTACGTTGCGAGACTTGCATCCTTTTACATGTAATGTATTTGCTGGCTACCTTTACTCGTTACTCCGTCTCAATTACACTCATCGCCAATCCACATACGTCCTTTAATTTCTAAGTGAAGCAAGATTTCGGTGTTTGTTTAACCAAGATCCCTGACAGGGATGAGAATATCGAATCACGGAATTCCGTAGCGCAATTTCCGGATTGGAATGATCGGAGGCTGATATGGGATTAGGAAGCAATATGTGATAATGAGGAATCTAACTACGAGTTGAATGCGAGTTTGTGGTTTAAGAGTAACATCAACCTAGCTACCACCATACAATTTAAGTAACGTTCTCAATACAACGATATGCTTAATACGTGATTCTGTAGTTGTCATATTTTTTATACTTACACGTCATAAAGTTATAGCTAATATAATACCAAAGGTAAATGAAGATTATCAACTGGATCCCTTTCTTTCGCATAATTATCGAAAGTCATAATGTAATTATAGTCATATTATCATTAGTCATAACTCTGAAACCGTTAACTTTTCAGGAATTTCCTTAGGTTATCCTATAGATAGGTTAGGTTTGTTTTATGGCATTCCTGAAAAGTTACGCGTTTCTGAGAAAAACCAAATTATGACTAACGAAAATGCGGACAAAGAATACATTATGACTTAAAACTTTATGGGAAACAGTAGAGACCCATTATCAACGCATATACATAAATAAATAATGAATACAATAAATATTATGGGATGATATTACCCAAATTGATCTAGTCCCACAGTAAGTTCAATGAAGCGTGCAATGTTGTGGGTAATAGACGACGATTTGTATAAAAGATATACACAGAAAACATCCATTATTATTTAATCGTATGGCATTGTTATATATTATACACATACAGAGAAATCATAAGTCGACCTTCAGAGAATTAATCCACTTGATAGCTTCGTCGTTCAGTTCAGATCTTCCGGTAATTCATAACTAACAAACATCAATAACGCAAACATAAAGCAAAAACATCGATAGCTTTCAGAGAAAAGTGAAAAAAAAAAACAATCAATAACATAACACAAGCATTAATTCATAATAACGTAAGTTATTGCACCAGATTTAATTATAAACTGACAAGAAAATATAAGCAACATTTATAAACTGAAAACATTCATAAACTGAATAAAAAAAGAACTTAATTTTAAGTTCCTGAATGGTATTTACCATTAGAAAATAAATATATGATACTAGGAGGTAATATACAATTTAAACAGCGTAGATATATAAAGCAAAGGTCTCCAACATTTCGCAAATGGATTTAATCAACTAATCAACTTATCTTAGGTTTCTAGAATTTCAATCATCATTAAATGACGCTACTGCCAATAACTTGGAATTAGGTTACGATAAAAAGATTGAGATAAAATGTCACTTAGGAGTTTAATTGCATTTTTTTATGTCAAAATGGTAGGGAACATGAATATGATCTGCTTGATGGTTAGCGGTCATGAATGGTAGATTCCATTAGTCCATAGGGAGCGTGCATGAACTATGGGAGGCAGCACATGAGCCGTCAGATTTTTGGCGCGAGGCGTAAATGTGATGTTTTTTGTTCCGATGTAGCCCACAAGATGGCAGAACCTACTATGCACAAGAAAACACGTGACGTGTAAATGTACATGTTTATGGTTCCGATTCAGGCCACAAGATGGCAGACCCTCCAACGCGCACGGTCCTTATAGCGTTAGTGCAGCAGCGTTAGTCTATATTACTGCCACACAGGTCAAAATCGATGTTGCTGCCCGGATGTTTGATATTAGCAGCAACATTTCAGTTGGCAGTAATACCGCACTTCAATACTGAAGTCGTCATGATGCCGTTGTCTGCAATCAAACGGTACCTTCTTTCATCTACATAGTTAATTTATTTAATCTTTATTCAACACGAAAACCTACAAAACAACAATCTATTTTAGATCTCGAAATATATCAAAAAAAAAAAAACGAAATACAAAGACAAAAATGCAAAATCCTTTATTGCAAAAAATACACGTGAAATATGATGCAAGGGATGGGGCTACCCTGTAAGCTAAAATATGCCCGTTTTGGGTAACCACTCTTCCCTATGTGACATAATGTAGGTACGTAATTAAATTGAACTAATTAAATAAAATAACAATATAATAAGGTAAATACAAAAGAAGAACTACTTTTATTATTACTAAAACTAAGTCTAATAGACAGCTATATATATAATGCTAAGATCTAAGCTAAAAATTACATCATGGTTAAACCCTTAGGCAAGCCAAGTTGCCTTGTAACATAAGACCGAGCCAAATTTACCTGCACGAAGCTGAGAACTGCCATAACAGTAAACTTTCTACATTGTATCCATTAAGGTGCTAGTCGGGTTCAGACTTCATCAGCATTACTGCTGAAGTATTTCGGCGCTATTTTACTGTCGCCTGCATGGCTGCTGAATGACAAAACGATGTTGATGCCCCGAAGTTTGACATCAATGCAGGCAGCCGCATTACTGCAGTAAATAATGCTGGCGTAGTCTAAATCCGAACGGTACCTTAAGACCAAATTTACCTGCTCGAAACTGAGAACTGCTTTAACAGTATACTTTCTACATTGTATCCCTACCTGTCTGGATATTTCATACGTATGAACATAACCGCTATAAACAAAATTTTATTAAATAATATCCAGTATATCCACAGTATAGCGAAAACCAGACTATTATTAGAAATAAAAGAAAAAACCGGCCAAGTGCGAGTGGGACTCGCGCACCGAGGGTTCCGTACAAACCTGTAGGTATATATTATTATATAGATATGATGTAACTAAAAATATCCGGTTTTCTCAATTTTTCCTTTATCTATGCTATAAGAGGTTGTTTCGTACCAAATTTCAAGATTCTGGTAGGTAGGTAGGTTTTGATTCCCTTGCGTGTGTCGAAAATTTGCGGCATAAACGACTGTATCTTTTGGTTGCGTTGGCTTAGAAGTTTGATTTTTTCACAGCTCCAAGGGACAGTAGACCTGAGTATTTGATATAAATTCCAGCTTGATAGATCCACGGGTTCCTGAGAAAAAGGGTCTTTACAAACAGACAGACGGACGGACAACTAAGTGATCCTATAAGGGTTCCGTTTTTTTCTTTCGAGGTACGGAACCCTAAAATGATAGAATGACGAAAATGGCTTTGGAATTAACCACGTGAAAAATCAGAAGCGCTACCGAAATCGGAAAGATGTCAAGTGTTATTGGAAGTATTGAATTTAGAATTAATATGTGATTGCGTTAATAATGTAGGTACAGGATTTAAATCTATTCAGCGTTAATCACGACATGCCGTTTTGCCTCTATGAAGCATTTCCGGCACATACCGGGAAACTCATGTTATCGGCTACGGCGTTGCGCTACGACCATAGCTCAGCGGTGAATGTGTTAAAGCTTCAGGTAACATCGGGTGGACTGGATGCTTGTTTGCCACAGGTGAAAAAATAAAGTAAAATTTCGGTTCACTAAATTAAATTTAACTGAAAATACAACAGCGAGTGCTAGTAGGCATGGTGGGAGTATGATCAGTACTTTAGTACTTTATAATTTCCTTACCTATCTATACAATTATTTTACACGTGCTGTCAAAAACTTTACTAATTTAGTACGACACAACAAGAATAAACTACTTTAAGTAACAAAGTTACACCAAAATCCCGGGCCAATTTACTTTCCTAGGTTCGCGCACTTTGTAAAGAACATTTTGAAATACAAACACAAAAGGATTCGCGTATTCGCTTAGGGGGCTGGTTCTGTCTTAGATATTCGTTATGATATTTTTCTGATTTCGATTCTGGTAGCCCAGCGGTAAGAGCGCACGACTGTCAATCCGGAATTTGCAAGTTTAAACCCTGGCTTTTACTGACTTTTCAGAACTTATGACTGTAGTTACGATATATCTTTTGATATTTACAAGTCGCTTTTTGGTGAAAGAAAACATCTTGAGGAAACCGGACTAATCAATAAGGCCTAGTGTACTCCAACGTCACAGTTCCCAAAGGATATATAAGTAAGGCAGAGAAAAATATTCCGAAAAGCGTTGGTGCCAGTACACATCCTTGTCTAACACCACGGTTAACAGAGAAGCTAGATGAAGAATCGCCATTGTAGACAATGGAACCATGCATATTGTCATAAAAGGCACGAATATAGAAAGAAGCTTTGGCGGGCATCCAATTTTGTTTAGTATCTCATAAAGACTTTCATGACTCACTGTGTCAAAGGCCTTATTAAGATCGACAAAGGCAATGAACAGAGAACCACGTTGCTCTCGACACTTTTCCTGAATTTGGCGAATGGTGCTAAGTATCATATAGTTTGTTGAAAAATCCGTTTCTGGGTAAATACGAGCAGCTAGTCTTCCGAGCCTTTTAGGTACGTCAAGGCTTTGCTAAGGCTTTCCCAATAACACTCAGCAGCGATATATGTACCCCAGTAGTTGTTACAATCGCCTCTCTGGCCATTGCCCTTGTACATCGTGACTTTATTCGCATCTCTCGTTTCCTGGGGAATTGTTTCCTCATCCTAACAACGTAAAAGAGTGTGTAGTTTTATATCTTAAACGTTACCTCGCTCTATTTTCTCTGTATTACAATATGTTACTTGAACTTGAAAATGAGAGCGTAACATGGAATGTATGGCAGCGGCTAGGTTTGTGTGACTTTTAACGTCATGGTCAAGGCCATATCAAAATGAAAACCTTATCGACAACCAGGTCTCTTTATAGCGAACTAATTTAGAAGCCTCCATGATTTAGAAGAATATGCAGGGTTCATATTTGATGGAGGGCGTGTGGTGGATGAAGGTATTGTAGGTGCGTTGAAGTATCAATTTTGACAGGTCTTAAAGGTGGCTCATTTCATTTTTGCTTTTCTTTACCTACCGACTACAGACATGTCTCATATCTATTTGTATTATTTTTTTAATTTTCCTGACATTTATCTATTTTTCTAGCATTTTAGTGAATTGTTGTTACTGCTAAGGCAATTGGCGGTAACTCAAAAAAAAATTGAGTTAAGTATTGCATCAAGTAGCCTAAGAAAATCTGTACCAGATGTAAAAATCGGATTTAACAAATTTTCCTTAAAACCGTATCAAAAATACCTAAAAATAAACCCTAAAAGCGAAATAGCGGTATAGCCGTAAAACTTCCAAACGGCTTCTTAAAAATATTTATTTGCATGTGAAATATTCGAAAGCAATTGGCGGTAAATCTACCGCTCACTGGCTTAGTGAATGCGTTAAATAAACCTTACTCATTAGAAGTGGGTTGTTCAACGTGCAAGGCAATTTATGCAACTACCTGACCTATAATTTACTGACAATATGGATAATTAGCGTAAATAATAAGTTAATAAATTGTCTTCTACCTAGCGTTGTCCCGGCATATTGCCACGGCTCATGGGAGCCTGGGGTCCGCTTGACAACTAATCCCAAGATTTAGCGTAGGCACTAGTTTTTACGAAAGCGACTGCCATCTGACCTTCCAACCCAGAGGGTAAAACTAGGCCTTGTTGGGATTAGTCCAATTTCCTCACGATGTTTTCCTTCACCGAAAAGCGACTGGTAAATGGGAGAATCAACTTTTTAGCGTCACTCGTTGCCATGGTTACGATTAGTTGTCCACGGGACAAAAGTTCATGGAAATACTGATTTTATGGTACTTAAATGTATCAAACTTGCGTTTTTGTGGTCGTTATAGCCAATGTCCATAATGGGCCCCCTACTAAGCATGTTAATAGAACGGCATACAACGTCTCTTCAAACAAACTGTGCTACTGTTGTCCCTTGGACAACGGGACAGGATAACAAAACAAAAAAAGTTGATTCACCCAAATATCAAATGATATTTCGTACATAAGTTCCGAAAAACTTATTGGTACAAGCCGAGGTTTGAACCCGCGACCTCCGGATTGCAAGTCGCACGCTCTTACCGCTATGCCATCAGCGCTTCCCAATAAGTTAATAAATTGTGCAGTCATAATATTTGACTATTAAGGACAAGGTAAGTTGAAATTATAGCAGTATGTATATTTAATAAAAAGGGAAGTTAAGATCTGACTTATAAAACTGATTTCAGCGAAGACCCTATAACGATTAATATAATAGGGTCAATGGCTACGCCATTGTGATAATTTCATACATTTTTAAAATTAATTTAAGTTTATTTAAATATCTCATACACACAACTAGAACGCACCTCTTATATATTTTATATATGGCAACATCCTTTTTCCTATACCCCCACCCTCACCTTAAACCGCCAGTGCAAAAATAAAATCCCAACGCGCGCGCGCCCAAAACTCGCACTCGTCTAATCAAAACTCAAAATACAGGGTGGACAAATAAGAATGATACACTTTGTTTTTCAATTTTAATTACAAGAAGTGGAAATTTTATTAAATTTTTTTTTTCATAAATATATTATTTAGGGTTGGCAATTGTATACGGAAGATAATTTCTGCCAAATGTCTACCACTAGCAGCAAGCAATTTTATCTCAAATGTTTCTGTTGTTTAAAACACGTTGTTTGCTCGATTAATTTTGAAAAAAAAGTGACAGTGATTGGCACCCAAATTCCCCAAATGTCCCAAATGCTCTTGACTTATTTCTGTGGGGCTATCTAAAATTACGTGTCTATGCTAACGAGCTGATGAAATTTAAACAGTTAAAACCGAGTATTCGACACAAATGTACTAAGATAATGCCAAAAATGTGCGAATAGATGCTGAACATTGGGATGATAAGGGCTTACATTTGCCTGCTGTTAGAGGTGGACACATGTCAGACATTATGTTTCGCATGAATTTGCCAACCCTGAAGAATATATTTTTAAAACAATACGTAATCATTTTTGAACTTAATACAGTTAAAATTTAAAAACAAAATGTATATTCTTATTTGTCCACCCTGTACATGTAAAAAATACTCCAAGAAGATCAGTGACATCACTTTTAACGCTGTGCATTGTGAACAATCAAATTTTCGTGTTTGTGGTGAAATACGAACTCAAAATGGGAGTCGGCGGGATATGAGCTATTCGAAGGTGAGTCCCTGCTCCTCCAGTCAAATATATTAAAATCAAAAGTTTTGCCACCGCCTACAATAAAAATAAAACCAGAAGTTATTATTTATTTATTTATTTAAAACATTATTGCACAAAAGATAAACTTAATGTACAAAAGGCGAACCTAATGCCATGAGGCATTCTCTACCAGTCAACCTTAGGGCAAAGTAGAAAAGATCGTAGGCGGTGCGTTTAAAACTAAAAGAAATTGTTATTGAAAGAATTAGAGTCCTAATACACATAAATTAATTATAAACTACTTAAATATCATCAAAATAATCTGAAGACCATATCAAATTGTTAAAACAGAATCAGCTACCCGGCCTCTATTTATAACGAACTAATTTAGAAGCCTCCATGATTCACGAGATTATGCAGGGTTCATATTTAATGAAGGGCGTGCGGTTGGATGAAGGCTGTTGGTGCGTTTAGTCTCAACTTTGTCTAGTCTTGGTCATATTATTCTTGTTTATCTTTAAGTCAGAAAGAAAGAAGAGTATTATTTCAAAATGGGTTACTCACGTATAATTAAGTCGAAAAAGCGTTCGATATGTTTCAATCCCATTTACGAGGATCTTCTACACGTCGCGCGCGCGATCAGTAAAGACAGTGCAGTCGGTGTTCCATAAAGAAGGTCTTCAAAAATTCGATCTAAACATGTCGAGATTCTTTTCGACTTAATTATACGTGAGTAACCCGTATAAAATATTTAAAATAGTGTTCGAGTCTCACGGGAGTTTTATAGTAAAACCGATAACAGAAGAAGGTGAAAGAAAAAATGAAATAAGAAATAATACTTCTTCTTCCTCGCGTTGTCCCGGCATTTTGCTACGGCTTATGGGAGCCTGGGTTGCGCTTGACAACTAATCCCAAGGTTTGGCGTAGGCACTAGATTTTTTAATAAGAAATACTTATCCAGAACAATACAAAAACCACAGACAAAATTAGTGGCCAGACCATAGATTTTGATCATTTCATGAAATGCCATTTTTGAATATGGTTAGGTATAACCTTCTACTTTATCAATTCTAATCTTCCACGACATTCACACCAATATAAAATTGCACATTGCTTGTAGCAGTGTATACAGTAAGGTAAAAGCTTAAATAAAGCCACTCGGCTTTGCGTTGCAATTCGCAAGCGAGGCAAATTGCAACGCTAGTGAACCTTTACTACCTGACTTGCTGATTGTTATATCTTTATTTCTTACTGAGGTACGTTAAGTAATTTACCTCCGTCTGTCGCGTCCTAGAATATGTAAAAATATGCATAATCAGCCCGCAACTTTGTCCGCATCAAAGTTGTAAAACTGCCCTTACCCCTAACCTTATAATACCACTCCAAAGTTTACATCCTAGAATTCTGCAATAAATAAAAAAAAATATCCAATAGTTATTCGTTTCCAGGATATAAATTATCTATGTGCTTTCAAATATACAAACTGTTTCATTTATAATATTATTGTAGGACAAATCATTTTAAATATAAGTCGTAGATAATTACATTGTTATTCAAATCCTGCGTATATATTTTTCCATCAAATTGAACACAACATCCAATACTCAAGATCGTTCGTATCACGGCCTCTTCATAACTCAGACAACGTTACCCTTAACTATCGCACTACTCTTTCAAACGTCTTAACAACCCATAATTTCCGACTTACTTACTTCCTTTTAAAATGTAAACTTTCACAGTATAATTCATTTTATAAGCGACCGTAACATCATCAGAATATAGTTGTATTTTGATTGGCCAGGCAAGATAAAGCGTGCACACATGGGCGAACTTACTAACTCGTTATTTTGACTTACTTTTTTCTTGACTGAGTCTTAGGTGAAGTGAAAAGGTCTATTATGTAAGGCTTTGCCGTTGCTGGTTTAAGTAATAGTGGAAAAGCTACTACGGGTGTTTTTGTGCAAGCATTTTGAAGGTGCTTTGCGGTTTTTCTTAGTAAATTAGTTTGCAGAAGGTTGGTTAGTTCATTTTCTGGGCATTTTCCGCAAGTCGACATTATAGAATGAGTTTCTGCTCAAAATATGCTGTTCAGGTAATGTTATTGTGTGATAGGCTTGAGAAACAATTAACAGTATTTACAGTACATATGGTGCTAGTTTACCGCACTAGTGCGAAAATGAGCATATTACGTTACTATGTCGAACATTTAAAGGGCCATATGTACTGTAAAACGTTGTACGATACATGTGCGAATAGGTAATTCGCAACTCGTGTCGATTTAAAACACTCCCTTCGGTCGTGTTTTAATTTATCGCCATTCGTTTCGAATTCCCTATTTTTCGCACTTGTATCGTAATGTACTATTTTGTTTAGACCAAAAAACAACCCATGATGAGTTAATTTGTAATGCTTTTAAAAACCGATATTAATGTTTATCTACCTTAAACTGATATTAATGTCTGTACAATAAACTCAAAAACTACTGAACGGATTTTCATGTGATTTTCACCTGCCAATAGATGAAGGTTTAGGCGTATAATTTGTTAACCCGTGCAAAACCGGGGCAGCTCCCTAGGTACTTGATAAAATATCAGTATTTTTAATTTTTCAGATTTTGATATGATTCCTATAGAGAAAAATAAACAATATGAAAAGAATATTCTAAAACTAAACAAAAATGACTCCCTTTGTTTAGTTTTAGAATATTCTTTTCATGTTGTTTATTTTACGAAGATAGATACAGACAGACAAAATATCCATTTTGTTAACTTTACGAATCCTCGGTTCCATTCGGTTTTACCAAGAAAAAACTACGTACCCAGATTCTATTAAAACTCTAGTTCCCGCCTGTTTCGCTTATATTTTCCCGGGAAAGCAGCACCAGCCTTTTATATCCTAATCATTGTTCGACCTAGATTTTCACCGAATTGGCTCCCAACATCCCCCTTCCCCTAGTTACCCCCACTTGAACGATATGTACTCGTAATCTGTTTTGTGCTCGACTGAAATGCTAATTCACTTCTTGAAAGCGTTCGTAATTCGTTATTTGGTGAAAATTCTTGATGGTTTATTTTGCTGCACTTGAGATTTTTTTTAAGTTGTATGTATTATACCTACCTACCTTACCTACTACCTACTACTTACCTAATTCAAATCATTTCAATATCAAACGTTTACCGTGATTCCAATGACAATGTAAATTGCAATGTAATAATATAAATAAAAAAATAAATAAAAGGGGACATCTTTATTTTTTTATATTACATGGTGACAAACAAGCATACGGCCCGCATGATGGTAAGCATGGTAGCCTATGTACGCTTGCAACTCCAGACGAGTTACAAGCGCGTTGCTGACCCTAACACTCCGCACCTTCGTTGAGCTGTGGCAACCTTACTCACCGGCAGGAACACAATACTATGAGTAGAGTCTAGTATTATTTGGCTGTGGTTTTCTTTAGGGTAAAGGTACTTCCCCAGTTGGGCTCTGCTTTAGATCTGGAATGACATCCGCTGTGCCTTACCTAACAAAGCAAGATGACATTCACAGTGCCCATACCTCTCTTCTGCCCATATTTCTCTTAAAACTTGTCTATTCAAGTAAAATACTGAAAATTAATTTTGCTGGAAGTCACAAATTCCCAAACAGCATGTGTAACGAATAATATTGCAACCCTAACGAATATTACTCAAAGCGAAGTTACGAGAACAATAACTGCCCAAAGCCACTGGGGGCGAGACAGCACAAAGCGCAGATGACTATCCACATATGTGCACATACACTTATGTTGTGGTAGGTTTAATCGTACAGAATAGCCAGGGACCGATCTTACAGACCACTTACAACTACAGACGTTTCAATACAATAAGATCAACTTCTTTGCCCCAAAAGCTTCATTTCGAAATGGAAAGTAAGCACAGATGATAGTGGAGACCTAATAGAACGATTTTATCGAAGCACCCGTAATTTCATTCGTTAGGAGCCAAGGTGAAACGAGGTTATTGAATTTTTTTAATTTTTGTTAAAAGGCCTCGCTTCACCTCGGCTCTTAAAGGATGAAATTTGAAGTGCTTCGAAAAAAAAAATTTTTTATTGTTTTATTGTTTATTCATACAACACACAAGCTTACATAACAGTTCAGATACCAACGTGCTTAAAGGCTAAATAATAATACTACTTTGGTATCCATTTTTTATTACCATGTTAAGCGGCTTCTTTCCATCTTAAAGTGCAGTTTTTTCTTTATAATTATTACCCTTACTAATACTAATATTATAATTATTGATATAGTAGGCACATTATTTATAAAATCAGGAAGCATCAATTATATTATTATCATATCGAAGTATTTATACTATCAAATATTAATTACAACATTCTAATGATACCCAAAATCACAGAAACATTCGTAATTCGCAGAAATCAGCTAAATTAGCTATTGTTAATGTAAACAAGCAAACACCATCCCAATCCCGTATCATGTGCACCCAATTAGGGCTATTATTGCATTCGAATTACGCTGCTTAATTACGAACAGCCTAATTAAAATTAAATTACGTCTACGGCAGGGGGTCAATTATAGTGAGCACGTGTATCATTGATCATCGATGAAAGCTTCGTTACGCGAGTGGGGTTTTTTATTTTAACACCAATCTGTGAAACGCCCATCATACAACATGATTCACGGGAAGTGCTCTGAGGATTGTTTGGATTAAGAACCAAAACACAATTACATGATGCAACGTCATCCACGATACGACGTCGTGCCACGGTGCGACGTCGGGTCACGGTACGACGTCGGGTCACGGTACGACGTCGGGTCACGGTGCGACGTCGTGTCGTGCTATGATACGACGTCGCACCGTGTAATTGTGTTTCGGCCCTAATCCCTGCCACTTCTTTCCACCATCGCTCTTCCTGACAATATTTTTTTCTCAACTACTTAGACGGTTTGCAATCCTCAACTGTGCGTTTTTTTAGAAACTTCCTACATCGCACTGCTAGACTGTGGAACAAACTGTCGCCAGAGTTTTTTCCGGACCGATACAATAACAAACCTTCAAGAAAACAGCGTACTCAAATCTTAAATGCCAACGATGCATTTGGAACTACTCTGGTGTTCCAGGTGTCCATGGACGATGGTAATTGCTCACCATCAGGCATTTTGACTTCTCGTGTGCCGCCTATTTAATAAATATATATATATTGGAAAATTTAACGTATTATTTCAGTTAATTTAACCTGTTTGACAACGTTTGGCTTCAATCCTCCAACCACCACGATTTTCTTACTTCTTGCTAATGAAACCAGCGTGTAAGTAAACTGCACGTATGTAAGTACTTATTTCTATATTGAAGCCCAATAGGTCCATTCTTTATCTATCACGGAATAATGGTATTCTAGACATAGCCAACACATAGAGGCCCTTTTGTCCTTTAATGAAATTTAAGGGGTGCACCGAGCGGATGCTGTCCTTGCTTGTGTCATGGGACCGTATAAGGACTATTGAGAGATTGATGGAATTTAAAACGAACAAGGCTATTGGGCGAAAGCGATGGACTAAATCACCAAAAAGCGACATCTAGGATGCCTTAAGGGCAAAATGGGTGTGAGGGCTAAGAAGGGTAGCGAGGTGTCACTGGACTTTAAATATATAACCAACTCGCCACTTACGTTTCCACATCTACCCTCGAAAACCTACGTTCTCTCGCGACTCCCCCTGGGACGGCTGGCTAAGGCAAGCCAGAGGCAGAGATAATTGTTATATGTTCAGTTATTGTTATCAGATATTTCATATTTGTTGTTAACCATTTTCATACAACTGAAAACACTGATTAATGTGACCTAGAATGAGCAATCCCGATCGGTTATCTTTTGTTACAAAAAGTGTTATTATTTACTTTATTCTACACACCTATCACAAACCCTCCATGACACATTCAAAAACCGTAGATTACGAACCGGCAAGATAAACTGTTTTGTTACCACAAATTTTTTATCTGTAAAAAGTTATTTAATATTCATCACTATTTCTTCACTTGTTTCAACTAAAACCACTGTATTAATATAAAGTATGTTCCCCGTGTGTTACCAATTAATGTTGCCCTGTATCGACAGCCCAGATTGCTCTCCGTTTATTGCTACGGACGTATTGTTGGCCGAGACTCGAGTCCTTCGAGTCTTCTGCTTGAAAGACTTGATTCAGTTTTTAGTCAAAGTTCGAGTTATTTTCAACTTGTTAGAGACGCGAGTTGTTTGTACTTGAGTTCTTTTTAGAGAACTCTAAATTTAGGTATTTACAAAATTAAATTCATTGTTTTCGTGTAAAATTCATTAGTATGAAAATCCATGTATGGACTTATGGAGTGAGCATTCTAAGCTTACAATCATACAATAACGTTTATTTTTCGTATAAATTTGTTGACGGATTATATATTCAGTGGCTCGAGTTCTTTTGGATTACACTTAAAAAATACAGATTAAAAGCCTCGTTATTTAAAAGACTCGGTAGTTTTAAGCGATCGAGTCGTTTTTTTTTTGTCTCAAAAGACTCGCGTTCCTGCCAACAATATATAGGCGTCTTCAGCCCTTCATTTTGCTATTTTTTGTATTGGGCCTGTTCCAATAGATTCGTTTGCTTTGAGCAGTCATAAAGTTTATTAAGAAATAGGGAAAATATTGAGTTAGATAACTGATATGTGACAGAGAAAATAAGCTTTGTGTTTATTTTTGTGCCCACGTAATACCAACATTGGGTAGATTCAGGGAACCGGTATTTTTGCATGGGAACGAAAACGGTATTTTTTCGTTCTTTGTTAATTATTTCATTTCTAATTGGGCAATCGTATAATACGAAATCCTTATCTAAAACACAACTGAGTCCTAAATTTGGAGTAAACAGTAATAAAAAGTAATAAACCGAAATATATAGTTATTTCTAAGTTTTTGCAAACAACCGGTTCCGATCCCTGGGTAATAATTATTTTAAGTAAAAGTTTAACCAATAGCAAAATACGGCCAGCATAAAGATGACCTGGTTTGACCTGGACAAACGCATGTGCAAAAAGATATAATTGCGTAATAATAATGTAAGTAGATATCGAATTAATGACCTTCAAATTTCGCAGACCTCTGAAAAACAAAGTAATTAAATTTGAACTCATTTATATTAGTCGAAATGACGTTTTATTGACTGTGTGGTCAAATGACGCCATGGTGGTCGTAGCACACGCAACAAATCAAAGAGAGCTTATAATAAGTGTGTAGATACTCGTAAAGCAGTGTATGTAACTAATTACTTTATATTCTACTGATATATGTATATCTTTAGAGAAAATCTAGTTAATATTCGCTAAACTAATCGAAATGCAAGTCAGTAATTCAATATAACTGCTAACCATGACGTGGTACGTGTCGAATTGAGGTCCAGCCGCAAACACATTCAGAATAATGCCCACACTGGGGCTCAAGGCCGTTCTCGTCCCATTTCGGGGCTAGTTTATTACGGACTGTTAGTGTCCAGTTCTGTGTTCCATTTATACAATACATTGTGTGACTGTAGGCGTCTTATCTCCTTATTAGATGGTTCGTTGACCAAAATATGGCGACGTTAAAACTGTTAAAAGTGAGGTCGTCTCAATTTCTTGTTTTGAGCGGGTTGTGGTTGTACACCAATCCTATTACAACACGTTCTATTTAAGTTATGCGTTCCATTAATACAGTTTATTCTATGCTCAGGCTTGATCTATTCTAAATATGACGTCCGTCCTACTGTATCAACAAATAGTATTCTTATAAAAAAATAAGCGTCATTAATTATTCTCAGTTTACTTAAAGATATTACAGGTGTTGTTGACTGTAAGTAGCAACTACATAAATTTAAAATTTAAGCTTATTTGTGAATAAAATCGAAAAAAAAAAAAAAAAGAAGATGACAATATTATAAAGTAACTCTCAGACTAGTTTAAGCATCTATTTTTTTAGATATAAGTATCTAGGATATTTGCAATCACGATATAATTTCATATAAGGACAGTTAGAGAAAATGTCACGGCGTCTGACCGCTTCGCTTTCTACGTACTCGTACATAATTACTTCAGTGACTCAGTGACCTAAAGAGGATCTTGGCCTCTAACATAAGACACCGCCACTCTACCCTATTCTGTTCCACTTCACGCCAGTTGGGTACTCCGAGAGCGGCCATGTCTCACGTGCTTACTAATAAAATATAGAAATTATAAGTAGATTGTGTTTGTCCAGTCGATCTTGAAATAAAATCTTCTTCCTTGCCAATTCCCATTATTTTTAGGTCGGCTCTCCTCGTTCTAAGGCGCCAGGACGGTCTGTCCTGGGTTGTCGCATCTGTAAGCTGGGCTCGCTCCAAGTCGGGCGTGGTTTTGGGCCTTCCACTGCCTTCTCTGGTGCATAATATTGTCAGCGCCTTCCTGACCACGTAAAACACACGTGGCTCTTGAAATGAAATATTATTACTTTTTTAGTACCGCATTGTTTTTTGTGTACCATGTCCTATGCCTCCCGCTTCCCAAAAGCTGCTATTCTTGCGATACAAACCGTTTTATCATTCAACTGCAAAGAATACGCTCAAACAAGTTTGAAAATCTAATATACGGTTGTTGGACAGACTTTGGACATATTTATTCAGTTGAAACAGCATATGCTGCTATCAACACTGCTGCCGCATAATTCCGCATGCATGGCATTAACCCTGCTAACGCTTATGCCAATAACGAGCGGGCACGGTGCCAGGCCGGGCTTAAACTCCCAACTTCGGATACGACGCCCAGGATGAACCGAAATTCAATACCGATCACAAGTAATGCGCTGCAAATGTAAGCATAATTAGTAATTTAAAATGATTAGGAGTACCTACTATATTTAACCTCCTTAGGTGCAATTTAGAGTTAAAAAAACTATGCAGGTATGCAGGGGTTCTAACCTAATATTTTTTCTGATTGTACTTAAACAAACTGATTGTGATTGGTGACTCACCATAGAATGTTTTCACAGTAACTGTCATAATAATTTATATTTTAAAATCAATGCATGCCAATGACGTCGTAAATGTGATAAGGTTTCGGTATATAACGAGAGGCTTCAACGGGAGCGCGTTGCACAGGCGAATTAACTCTAATATCGTGAATGACCCGATTTTATATATTTCAATTTCAATTATTTATTTGTATCGAATCTAGGGAGATCCATATAGTGTTAGTACAGTACAACGAATCTTAAAATTAATTGGGGTTAGTGACACAAAATTGACAAACAATTTAACAAAAGCATTTCGTTTGAACTGTTTGCTTTTTTCGATTCTGTTCGATTAGCTGTTAACCTTCCCAAATGTATAAAAGATTGCTTGATTGATTCAGAATGTACTGTAAAATTTCTTAAACTAGTCAACTATTATGACTTGATTTGATGGAATTATATATTGATAGTGGTTGCTAATAACCGTAGCTGTTTCAGCGACCTTAAATAAATAAAAAAGATCGTAGAATAGAAAGGGTACAGCAGATGATTTATCATAAGTAGGTACACAACCCATAGGGCAAGAGCTCATTTTATCCTTAAGTTTCACCACCGTCAGCTGTTTTAAGAAAACTCCTCCAAATCGTATTTGTCACCGAAACCGGGGGTCAACCGGATCCCCCTTAATTATGTGACAATTAAAAGCAATCTGTTCGGAGCACCAAATTTAACTCGACATTTCCGCTCGGCCAGCGATTCCAAAAGTTCGCCAGTTGAAATGTTTTACCGACCCGAATTAGGGTGAGGGTCTTAGAATTATACCTAGTTTATAGGTTGAGTGTAAAACAATACCGTAATGCGTAGGTATTCAATCAATCGTGTAGATGGTAAGAAATAGGATGGGGGAAAAGCCTTAGTAGCCTAGTGGTAAGACATTCGACTTTCAACCTGGAGGACGCAGGTTCAAACTCCGGCTCGTACCAATAAGTTTTTCAGAATTTATCATTTGATATGATTGTGAGGAAACTGGACTAATCTCAGTAAGATCTAGTTTTCTCTCTGGGTTGGAAGGTCAGTCGCTTTCGTAAAAACTAGTACTTACCTAAATTCTTGGGATTAGTTGCCAAGCGGACTCTGTCCCATGAACCGTGGCAAAAAGCCGGGATAAAAGCGGGGAAGATGGTGAGTGTACAGATACGGTAGCTGCAAGTTGACCTCCCCTGCAAACAAGTTTATATGCAGGGAGTCAGTTATCTCCGCAGCGGACTGTACATGGCAGGGCTATTAATACTAGTAGAATTATATAAAAAAAACATTTATTTATAATAATAATAAGCCCCAGGGCAGCTTGAGGCGAGCTGAATGGAAAGTGACGTTCCTTGGGTCCCATACCCCCGAGAGTCGGTCAGGCCCCTCTCTCCGGCTTTCCTTGATTGGCCGGCTGGAGTGAACAGCTCTGGCTTGCCTTTACCGGCTGTCCAGAGTGGGGTGTCAAAGCTGTCAGTGTGCAAACTCGCATTTTATGCATGTTTCACTTCCACCCACCCAGTAGTAGAAACAACGCTTACTACACCCTGAGCCACTCACGTAAGCCACCCCTTGTCACTCCCCGTTTTTTCATGTTTTTAAACATAGATTAGGACAGGTGCCGTACTCTTTTCCATATACCCGGTTACCAGTAAATTAATATTGCCCAATAGCCCAATTTATTTAGTTTATAGTCCTACACTAAACGGGGCTTTTTCTTGGGTGCACTACTATAATGCATACAAGGATAATCGTCGGTTGGTGTCACATCACTTTCTAGAGTAAATTGTCTTTTTTCAAGGGCCTCTGCATTTTGGCTTCAACCCCTCGCACGCCTTCCAAATGTCCGGGACCTCATGCTCCCCAGATTATTTAATACACGATAATAACATTTAAATTATTTATAATCAGATTTTATAAATTATTTCTTTATTTAACATCATGTATTACAATGTAATAACTTAATGTAGTGTACATTTTCATCCTAGATAGTACCTATAATAACAACAAATTAATAGTTTAGTGAGCTATAGGCACTCATTATAAACTTTTTAACAACTCAGTGTTTATAACATTGACATGGGTAATATCATACTTACACTAATGCTTAGAAGTAAACAGCAGCATAACTATTATTACGTTCGCTCAGATAGCTTACGTTTGTTGCATACTCAGTGAGATTGAAACAGGAAGATGAACCTGCTGGGTCTTAAGCTTACACCTAATCTAGGATCAATATCTCTGATGAATATTAGCTTCGTTGCTTCACGAAGTCTGACAATATATCCTGTTACTACTTTGGGGAATAAGCCAAAATTGATCTCTCAAGGTGTTACCTTGAGAGACGCCGTCGACATTTAATTTCAACGTCAACACAAGAAAGGTAAGGCAGGTATTATAGGTAAATGTCACTCACAGGAACAGGACGTGTGTTGTGGAAAGGTGACAAAATAATATACGTAATGGTTAGAAATAAAAATTAAGAAGCATTTTTGATAAAATTTGTTAATTTTAAATCATTCAACAAGGCTCATATTACAAATACCATAACACTAACATATATTTATAAACTTAAACTACGAGTTAACACTATTTAAGCGACAAAACGGCGTGGGTCCGTTGAATCGTCTGGTCTTGTGTCAGATTATAATTGCATCGGATAATTTCACTATTAGCATTAATAAATTTTTCATTCTATACAATATTACTGGTTATACTGTTCTGTCTGCGTCTACGTTCAGCCCACAGCTCTCTATGCGACCTCAACATCAGAAAAAATACATTTATAGAAATTCCAGTAATACAAAAACATGTGAAACTTGTGTATAACAGTGCTTTCAAATTTGAAACAGACATCACATCCCTTAAATACAAAATAGTTAACGCTAAAGATACGAAAAAGAACGTTATTCCAGTAAATACAAACGCAAAAGTAGACAATACTACTTTTTTGCAAGTACTCGCTTCACCGTGAGTGCGTACACGAGAGTTCTTATACAAGGCAAATAACACTTTTAAATACACTACAAAATTCACTAACGGAATAATACTTGCAATGACAACTACGAAATAAAAACGCTTAATGAAATATTCAAGTGTAGACCATAAAATTGGAAGCAGCCAACTCAAAGTATTAGCTTTGAGATAAAGATGTTCGATTGTTTCAAATCCACTGAACACATTCACAAAATCGATGTAGAACATAACCGTAGTCACTAACAGCCAATGTAAAAAGGCATGTGTGAAAATCTTTGATAAGAAGTAACCTAAAAGAGGCCATATGAACGTTAGCAGGCGAACTCCAAGAACAGGCAAAGAGAAGGTTAGAAGTAAGTTGATGAATACGTAATGCCGGAATCTCCGCCATCTTGGTAGCATGATCCAAGAAACAATCCCGAAGATAACACTAGCTGTAGATAGGAGACTCATAAAACCGTATAATGTCATTATTGACACCATGATGCGATGTCTAGATAAGTCAACATTTTTAATGTGTGAATAAATTTTGTGGTCGATCGCATGAAATTGAGTAAGGTTTACTGATGAATTCATTTGGTTAATCCCCTGGGTTGAAACACTTTCTGAATGAGCAGTTTTAACTGCAAAACAATTTATTATTTTAATTTGTAAACAAACGTAAACAGTATTAGGCACGTCAGTTTGCAACAGTTCTTTACCAAGGACTGGAAAGTCAACGCTCCGGGGCTTCCTTAATGATAAAACCTAGTTGCTTGTATTATTAATTAAGAGTCACATGAACTTCGCCACTTTAATATTATAGAACATTATTACACAAATTGACTAAGTCCCACAGTAAGCTCAATAAGACTTCTGTTGAGGGTACTTAGACAACGATATATAATATATAAATATTTATAAATACTTAAATACGTAGAAAACATGACTCAGGAACAAATATCCATGCTCATCACACGAAAAAATGCCCTTACCAGGATTTGAACCCGGACCATCAGCTTCGTAGGCAGGGTCACTACCCACTAGGCCAAACCGGTAGTCACTGCCATACACTCTTAAGTTACGCTCTCGATTGAAATGAACATTTTGAAATAATATGAAATTTGAAGTGTGTACAGTCTCATTACTGCACATGCTTACGTTGCGATAAACTATAGCGTGATGCATACGTCATGTGACATTAAGAAAATGGAAAATAGATTAATTAACGCACAATAGAAATGTCAAGGGAAAGGGAAATCATCTAAGAAAATTATAATTATATTTAATATTGTTAAATGTCACCTAAATGCCATGCACGTAGACAGTCACTATATAAACCCTGGTTTTCCTCGATAAATCGTTCAGTATCCATCCAACCTTCAGTGTATTATACTACCTCCACGACCAGTGCTACCAGTCACATCAGTGCAGGGATCGGAACCGGTTTTTTGCAAAAACATCGAAATAGCCATATATTTCGGTCTATTTTATACTCAAAATGTAGGACTCAGTTGTGTTTTTAGATAACGTCTTCGTATTATTAGATTTCCCGATTAGGAATGAAATAATTAACAAAGAACGAAAAAATACCGTTTTCGTTCCCATACAAAAAATACCGGTTTCCGAGCCCTGCTGATCAGTGTAAGGGCTAACGGCCCCTAGATTTCATGGTCCTTCGAGCCGGATCGTACCTGTTTCCTATGTCAGCGAATATATTGTAGAAACATTCATGAGAGCCTTTGAGTATGCCATCTATCTCCCAGTGCTGTTTGTCTATGTCCGTCCATTTTGATTTTAGGATATTAAGATTGTCTTCTAATTCCGATTTTTCGTTGTTAGGGGCAATGGCTATTTTTGACATCGCTCGATCGATTGCCTTGAAGTTGCATTCTTGTTTGCTTAACGGTTGAATTATTTGTAGGTAGGATCGCGTGACTCTTAAAATGAGAAGTTTTGAATCATTGCTTGCCGCTTCCGACATGACACATAACCACTAACTGAACAAGAGAATAGGTATACATAGGGACTTTAAATGTAGGTATAACACTTATTGATAATGCAGTGTTTAATTATTCTATAAGAAGGAAAACAATGAAATACATATATCTATACAAAGGAACTAATTATACATTAAAGTAATAAGTAAATTGAATAATTAAATTGCATTATTAGTTTATTAAGTTCAAGGTATATACTTAATAATATTATTATTTATACTCGGGTATGTCCGGCGCAATAACAGTATCGGATCAAAAAACTTTTTCATAAGTATTATTCTATTCTTATCGTTTATGAGTTTTAAGTGAAAAAATGTCTAGTAAGTAATTTTAAATTCGACATGACAAAATAAAGGTGACAAATTACAAATTAAGTTACAGCTTAATATTAAAATTAAGCATGAATACAAACAAAACCCTGTCTGCCGTTCCCGATGCGAAGGTCCCCATGATTACTATGTCTGGCTAGCCAAATATTGTTGACAGATTTTTCCTTGTTGTATCACCAATTGTCTATGATGTAAAAAAAACCTAAAGGCTGTTGTCAATTTATGTCATTCATTAAAATTGTTCACGATTTATAAGGGGTTTATTTTAACTAATATTAATAATGACTATACCGAGTGGGGTCCGCAAACTATTATTTAAACTCGTAAATAATTACGACAATGTGCGAAGTTGACGTGAAGCGTTATATAACGAAAAACTGCTATGTTTACAATTCAGTAAGTTGGTGCTCTATAACTATGTCGATACTTTAAGTACTAGTTCTAACATTTGCGTATAAATTTAATGAAGTACGTGAATTTATTAATACCTGAATCTCATGAACTGGACAAGTGTGTAAAGAAACGGATAAACTAGAAGTTCTGAAAAATATCATTAAAATCCAAACATTGGAACGTAAAGAGTTAGATTTCTTCTAAAATATGTGGAGTGAAGTGACTAGTCAGTAGTAATTTGATTTAACAATATAAAATATATAAAAGTATCTTTGCGAAACATGTCTATATACTTATGTCTTTGTATTTTACATAGTGGTAGAAATTATGTGAGCTCACTTTGAGTGCACATCAACGTATATTTAATTGATTTCCTTAGGTACCTTACGTGTGCACAGAAAATCAAAAATAAATTCTAGTATCAAAATTAAATTCCTACTACACAAAGTGTGACCAGCCCCAGATTTATTTAATTTCCCGCCAAAAATTTGTGTAATATTTCGGTAGCCAGACTCTATGGACATTATTTGTAATATGAACGAATAAATATTGATTTGCGTTATTAAGACGTCACTAGATTAAGATTAAGATTTGTAAATTATCTCCCTAGGCTCCCCTACACAATGGCACAGCGCTGGACCAGCGAGATGACCATGGGATGATTGAGAGCACGCACTATGGAATGAGCCACGTGTAGATGTGTACGCACCATCCCGCCGCGTTATACGCTTATAGCTATCCGACACCACTACTCGCTCTACACGTTGGCCCATCTTAGTGGGCCAGTGTGATGGTCCATCAAAGCCATAAGCTATAGGCACCAGATAGATGCCAGTCTCGGCCACTTTCTGGTTTGGTAATTTTTTCTTTAGTAGGTATATAACATCTATTCTAGTTATAAACTAACACGGTCTTACATTGATTCAATTAATTTCGTACTATACCGGCAATCGCGTAACTCTTAAAAAAACAAGTAAATATTTCAATAAAAGAAACGAAGCAAACAAAACATGCATTACTTGCCTATTATATTACTAATGACGTGAATGTGATCATATTTGCAAAATGCGAGTTTTTCCGCCGGGAAAAGTATTTAAATGTCTTTTCCTGTTAGGTAGTTTTGTATTTGATGTCTCGAATTTTCCACGTATTTCTGCCGATTGCAAATTGATCTGCGTAGATTGGGATGGGATAAGACTCGCTGTGTGTTTATAATTATCAAGGCCCGTACTTTTCATGCCGTTGACGCAAAAATGACGTAATTTAACATACAGGGAGTTGTTTTACAATACTACTATGCCGCAGGGGCCATTTTTAGATTTATTTTAGTTTTAGATTTAATTTAGTCATATTTTAGTTTTAGTTTACATTATTAATTATTTATAAGGTTATATTATTGTACTAATAAATGTAATATTCAAGATTAAAAAAAAATACTACTAATTTAGATAAAGAGACTTCACAATGCAAAACTTCCACTGCTCTTTGTTTATTTATAATATCAATTTAGGGCAACATCCTGGGCCCATAACCACTTGGATATTTCACAAATAAACAAGATTTCTTCTTAATTCACACTTTATTCGTTGAAAAAAATCACACAGGAAGCAAGTTCAGTAGCATAGATCAGAGAACATAAAACAGATGCAGTGTGTCATAGATAAGAAAAAACTGAGACACAAGTAAATTGGATACACAGGCAGACATCAAATAAAATTTAACTTCAACATAATTGGCCAGAACTGTAATTCTAGCCTTCTTTTTTTACCAGAATAAGCCTGTTTGACCCCTCTTATTTAATTTGCAGGAATCCAATATAAAAGAGGCAAAGTGTTATTCCACTAATATATACTAAAGACATACATTATGCGTCCTACCTTGCCTTCTCAGAACGTCACACAGGGATTAATAAGCGAGTATTCCACAAAGGCAAAGCCTTTAATGCGTCTAAAATTAACTCAAGAGTTCCCTTATCAAAAAGCGGCTTGTCACAGTGCGATATTGTTTAGACTACTCGTATGTTGCTAGAAGAAAAATGGTTTCGTTTGATAGATGATCCCTATGAAATGCGAAATTGGAACTGGAAATTCAACCAAAACCATTTGAAATGAAGACCTATGGAATATATAAATACCAATTGATGAAGAAATTGCGATACAGAAATGGAGACATAATATTCGAAGAGGGGAAACGAATAACGCTACCACAGCTTTCGGTTGGAAATCGCTGGACGGAAGCCGTGGCTCTGGGCGCCCTGTACATTCTCGGCAACGGTCCGTCATGAGCTACGAGCGATCGAGCTGAGCTTGAGCGAGGCCAGAAGGCGAGCTGGAGATAGGAAGGCGTAGCGCGAGCTTGTGGAGGCCCTTTGAAGCTCTGAGGTACTTTAGGACAACAACAATAACATGAAATTATTTTGGGTTCATGGAGTATTGTAAATCGAGTGTCATAAAACTGCACAAGACATTAATAACTACAATGAGCATTATAAAAAGTGCGTAATTTTTTTTACAGTTAGAATTTTTTTTTAAATCAATACTTCAAAATAATTACCTAGTCAGTAGTAACTCTATCTATGAAGCAAGTTCGAATGGTAACGGCATTAATTTGTGTGTTATTCCAAATATTCGTTCCTAAGTCATGGATATTCTCTATGTATATAAGTATTTACATATAATGATACACCGTATTTTTATTAATTTCCGTTAACTTTGGGGTATGGGTAAGTACGTTTGAGGAAACTAAATAACAGTTAAGTGTCAAAAAAAGTAAAGTAATTAAATGTTTCATATAGCGTTTTTGTAACACGGGTATTACATTTAATTCAACCAAACGATTGAAAACATACGTGTGAAAACATCAATGTCATTTCGAACATCGATCGTCAGAGATAGTACTTACGTTTAGTAGCGAATGTATGAACTCATGCTAAATACTAATCAGTATGTAAACAGGCCCTAAGGTAAGTGTACACGCTCGTAAGGGCCTCTGTAAGATAAAAATTAATTATTGATTATCTCCGAAACGGAGTTAATTAGAATACCGGTGTCATTGAGAAAGTTACTTAATTTAAGCTCAGGGATGCACCCTTTAAATTAACGAAAAATAAAACACGGTGTATACGATATATATTATCGTCTTATACTCACAAAAGAAGCCTTATTGAGCTTATTGTGGGAAGACCCAGTCCCACAATAAGCTCAAATAAAATTTTTAAAGCTGTAAAAATTTCCAATAATATTTATTTATTTATTATTATTTATGTTATAGGGACATCAGACATCTGCCATGATATCCGTACTGTGTTGTCGCACGGCTGCCATCAAAACATCTTGAATCCGTCACGAAATTAATTAAACTCGAGCAACTTTGATTATGAGTCGCGAGGGAATTGTAGCCGATGAAGTTAGCGGTTTTCGACGTTTAACGGGGATACGTGAGATTTGGAAGAAAAATTAAAACCCACATTTTAGTTAGGTACCTTTCAACCTAAGGGCCTTGGTACTTCGTTCCGTATATAATATCTATTACAGTTTAAAGTGCAAATTTTAGATCTGTGCTTCAGACAAATTACTAGTTAACATCACAAAATAAAAAATAAACAGAAGGTCCGTTCCCGCCGTTCTTGAAAATACATACCTAAACTTGCCCGTCTCAGTAGGGTTGCTTCTGTATTATAAGGTAATATAAGTTTTCAGACATACATACATCGATTAGACATACATCTTATCATGTTTACATTCCTTAGTTTTGACGTACATGACAGTTGGTACCTACGTAGCGGCGGCGGGGACGTCAAGTAAGCAACGAGCGCACAGCCCGACTAAGCTCTGCCCGAGAGTGCCCGAGAACTCCTGTAAATATAACGTCTGTGTGCGTGCGGCGAAAATGGCACTTTGTACTGAGCGAACTCTGCTCCGGCGCGCGCCGCCGCTATTTACTTTGTGTTAAAATCGACTAACTCACAGATCAATCAGCGCTTGGGCACAGGTGATATTTTTTTTCACTATAATTTCAAAGACATTGAAAGTTTGAGGTGAATAGTTCCCTCAACAAAATTTGTGTATTGTATTCATTCAATATTGGAAAAGTATAACTGACCGAGCGTAAGCGAAAGTTTCCGTTTCAGCTTGGGCAAAATGCTTTCATATGATCGGATGTTCTCCTCTACAGGTCGCAATTCACATCCTATTCTCGTGAAATTTTGTGAGCAGGTTCGATGACTAACTAGACTTTTTTGTTGGTTTAGTTTTTTTTACATTTATTCAGTTTTAACTTATGCGCGCGAGGTCTACAGCTCACAGAGCCAAAAGTTGTATACGTATAGGTAGAGTTAACTAATGACTTATACTCGTAGCTATGTCGCCAATCCATATCACAGAAACAACCCCATTCAAGTATTCAAGTAGTTTATTTGCTTTCATTTTGTACAGTCAGCATCAAAAGTAGCGGATGAAACAATGTGCCAAAAGTATCTGATATTCCGGATAACTTTTCCAAATATAGATAAATTGTTAAAATTCGCGCTCAAAAGTATATCTTTTACAGTCTTAGTTATAAATTAAAGACATCACTTTTTGGTAAGCTGTTACAGAATGTATCTACACTTATGAAACGTTATTTGATCCGCTACTTTTGATGCTGACTGTACATAAGTTCTTATAAAATAAAAGTTTCAAACATAAGCTAACTTAAGGAGCTCCCTGGCGCAAATGCCCTTCGATCTAAATCCCTTAGTTTTGTAATGGTTTTTGTAGTTTATCATATTAACAGCAACCGTTTTAAGCTATCTAGTATCCCATATTTACTACAAAGTTCATTGTCTTTGAGATTTTTGGCATAAAAGTTGAACAATTTGAGGCCAAAAGAACTGGTTAACTGAAGAACTGGCCATAACTATTGTGTCAATTCGTTTAAAATTAAAATCTCTGACCAGATTTTAGAGACGTCAAAGACCAACCCAAATATGTAGATTTCGTATATGTAAGATCCTTCTCAACAATCGAGTTACGAAAAAGGTGTGTTTATAGACAATGTTTAAATGAATCATAAAAAATAAGTATTCATATATTTCAAAATCCGGCAGAAAAGAATGGAGATAAAATATTGAAGAACCGATAGCCGTTTGTCGTATTAATTTTATCTATGTATAGTGCAAATGGAAGAATAACGGCTCAAAACTTGTCAAAAATAGATGAAAACCGCAGGCAGCCCCTTAAATTAATGTTTTTTTTACACTAGATAACCACTGTAACTTATTTGGCATGAAAAAATTGACATTCTACAGTTGGTCGTCTAAATATTCATCCGGAGAATAATAGCTTTTGTTACAAGCATTTGTTTTAATTCAACTCAGCGATCTCAACTATCAAAGCAATATAATGAAACATGAGCTACACATACAATTACGGGCTCCTGGAACCCTGCGGTTCGTCCTAATTCCTGCATGATTGGGGTTCCGTAGGTATTGTGACGGTGTTCCGTCTATTCACAAAGCTACTCGTCTCTGAGCTAAGAGTATTATTTAGAATTAATTAACCTAATCGGGGTTTCTACGGTTTCAAGATGCTTGCCAGTACACGCGATGGTTTATCGGTGAATTTTTTGATGTCCCGCGGAAAAATATCAGAATCTTATTTTTTTCAATATTTATCAGAACTGTGAAATAATTTAATTTATCCGCTTAAATGAAACGACCCTTTACACGTCTTTTCCATATCTTGGAACCATGGGGTCATGGACCTTTGGTAGGCATGCGTGGGGCCGAAGCCAACAGCGCAGGTGCATTTTAAGACAAATTAATCTTGAAGTAAGTGATACAGGTGGCGGATACCACCCCGAGTGCACAACATGATATATCCGGAGATTTACTTATAAAACATAAAGAAAAATGTACAAATGGCGAACTTAATGCCAAAAAGCATTCTCTACTAGTGAACTATTGGGTCAAACAGAGAAATTTGTATGTTGGTGCAGGAAAAAATAATAACAAATAAGTAATAAGGAAAAATTTAAACGGTAAGTGAAATAAAATTAAAAATATATAAATAGTTAAATACTACTACTTATATGATGTATAAAAGATAGACTAACCATATAATTATGTACATATACATGATGGTGAACCTTATTTAAGTTCTTCTGACAGAAGATGCTTGCGAAGTAGGCGTTTGAAAACGGGTTTGCTTGGGGCTTGTCGAATAAAGAGAGGGAGAGAATTCCAAAGACGGATTGCCTCAACGGCGAAAGAGATAGACATAAAACCAGTACGGTGAGAAGGAATCGAGAGTTTGAGAGAACAGGAGGAACGGAGTTCACATCCTGGACGGGGGGTGATGAAAGTGATTGAGTGAAAAGGGTGCAAAGATTATTGCTATTAGGTATTAACAAACTTAAAGGTGACTTTAATACAATTTACACATGCACAATTATTAAAACAATGGACGGTAGAGTTAAGGAAAACAATCTATGTGTATTAAAAGTGTCCATCAAAAAACCTTAAATAGGTGACGCCAAAATACATCGTGAATAAATAAAGAAATCAAATCACTGACAGCGCACTTCACTCCGTCAATAACGTCTAAGTTCATGCTATGTCCTTGTGCCAGCTGGACACTTTAGCTTCGGTTCTTCTATAAGAGATTGTTTTCCTCTACCCTCCATATACGAAACTATCCGTACAATGAAGTTTAACGAACGTGCTCGCGGTGACAGACAATTTGTTGCAACAGAATTTTACGCTGGTCAGAGCAGAGTCGCTTGCTAAGTTTTGTGAATAAGTTCAAAGGACGGCGTCTCAATTATATTGTGATCAATATCCATCATTAACACTATTAGAGGTGCGGTGTTTTGTGTGAGGGACTATTAGAGTTTGTTAAAACAATACGAGTATAGGCTTAAGTATAGACTTATGCCAATGCCTTGAAATTAATAATGAATTCCAAAAAACTTCAAAAGTAAAAAGATCTATTCGATATGAATGAAAAAGTATATGTATATCAGACTGATTTTTGCGAGACTGAGACGAGGTCAACATTTTTTACGACTAGCAATATTCTTTACGAGTAGCAATATTCGTTAGGCGTAATTTGTTTGATTTATTTGGATCGTTCTAAAAAACAAGTGATACAAATTTTTCCAGCTTTTGTTTACCCAAGTAAAATTTTACTAATTTCCTACCGATTACATTAATCTAGGCTGATCGTATGTAAGATCTTTAGTATTGTTCCTTAGTTTTATATGCCTAATAAATATTTAAACAGATAAAATATTTATAAGACGAATTAAATGTACTGAAAGACAATTTAAAAGGCCTACTTGAATAAAGAATATTTTGACTTATGAAAATTGGATTTAATAACAAAACAAACAAAACAGAAATATATAAATACTTTACATTCACTCATTTATTCTGACTCCTCCGAAACCCTGTAATTTATACGATACTGCCTCAACGTACACTCAAAATCTCATTTTAAAAGTAACATTAATACGCGAGGGATAATCCAGCAGTTTGAATGAAACCCACTCGCATGGAATAAACGTGAACCATTGTTTGTAACATGGGACCACCTATGAGTCCGGTCGGTATCGATGTACAGTCAGCTAATAACTGACCACCGCCACACAAATAATTGTTTACAGTGGGATCAACTCTCTTTACAGCTGACTGTATACTCAGCATCAATAGTAGCGGATGAAACACTGCGTCAAAATATATATTTTCTAATAGGCCTACCTATGAATACCAGGAAACCTATTAGATGGAAAACAATTCAAAACTCAATAAAAAATATTTGTGTTAAACACAAATAATTACCTCTATTTACTACGATCTGATTCTTGATCTTCGTAGATAAAGTCGCAACAACTACGCTAGGAGGCAGAAAAATAAAAAATAAATCTTTAGAAACAAGATCGAAAGGCATATCATCATCATATCAGCCCTTTATCGCCCACTGCCCGGAATAGGCCTCTCTTCCAGTACGCCACTTGTCCCGGTCCTATGCCCCTCAATCTTCCGAATGTCGTCCACCCAACGAGCCAAAGAAAGGCATATATTTCTAGCTAAATAGGTATCTGTGGAAGTCATTTTATAAGTAGGTATCTAATTATCAAACCGAAAATCATCTAATACCTTCAGCAACGCGACGTCCGAATCTCCAACATCAAAAACATTATCTCAAAGGCAACTCGATTGTGTATAAGTTTGACAAAGGGCCCGTTTGTCCCGGAGCGACACAAAGACCTCATTGTACCGAGGGGTGTTGGATCACATTCTGAATACTATTAGCAGAGACAATGATAATGGTTTTGTTATGGAATTTACAATATGCTAGTGCACACAAGCTGATTAGGAACTACGAGTAAGTATTGTGTCTGATAGTCCCTTCCGATACTTAAATGATAGTGGAATTAGGCATTTCAAAAAGTCATAATTTTCAGCAACGGTGATATTTCAAGTTGGGTAAAGCTAAAAGTCTCATGTTGAGTACTGAACATTATTCAAAGTAATTATTTTCAACCACCGCAACGGGCAACCAGCGTAGGCTTTTTGTAAAGTCCAGTTATCACTTTACTAAAAGCAACTTCCGAACAACGTCATGATCACTTTACTGACATCAGCGTAATCATCATAAATTAGATGGAAGTCATTTAAAAAAGATCGGTGTTTTACAACAATTTATATAAAAGCTCAAGGTGATAAAATAGTTTATAGTTTGTAGTCGCCCGTTAGTATACACCCGTAATAGAACCCCAAAAAACAGGTGGAGAAAAATAAATACGTTTAAACCATCAATTATGGACTGTTATTCGGACGGACAGCTGAAACTCGAGAGGATAATCAAATTATTCGATGCTCATCAACGATGACCATTTGCATTTTCATTTCACTTTAAAAAGTCTATTGATTTAAGCGATCTTTTTTTTAAACGCTTATTTTTGACCATGGTGGTGTAAAACAAGTGAACGTACCTACTTACAATATTTGTAAGAAGATACTACTTTTACCTGTTGGCTTGTTTCAGAATGTCCAACTAAAGTATTGGATAGCTAATTAAGAGGCTGTCATACCTAAAGCGCGCACACTGTCTATTTGTATCGGAGTAAATGAGATAGCACTGTCGCATGTTACTGGGCCTGGGCAAGGGAATAATAAGAAAAATATTTAAATAAAAAAAAGTGGATTATTAGTGTAATATTTATAATAAGATATGTTTTGAAATTGTGATTTTAATTGAAGACCCATAAGTCAAAACAATAAAGACATAAAACCGTTTAATTGTGATTTTAAGACCAATCTTTGCAATTATTTTCTATCGAGCCGATTTCGTTCAATCATGTATCGAGTACAACCACGGTCTTTGAAATATAATTAATATGAACATATATTTTTCTTACTAACTGCCTAAATCAAATAGTCTTTCTTAAAAAACTGTTTAAGTAACATCAATTTCAAGGACATTGGGTGTTGACAGCCTCTTAACAAATTTAAAAAACTAAAAAACAAAGAGATAAACTTGCAAAGTGCCAGAAAGCTATGGAGAGGAGCATGCTCGGTTTAAAATTACAGGATAGAAACCGCAGCTCTGACATAAGAGCTAGAACAAAAGTAGCAGATATCCTCACTCACATAGATATGCAAAAATGGAGGTGGGCAGGTCACACTATAAGATGTAAGACAGAAAAATGGAGCCAAAGAGTTCTCATGTGGCACCCTACAGACGGGTCAAGATCGCAAGTCGCAATGCCCTCAAGTAACAAGATGGGAAGACGAAATTATACGAACAGTGGGACCACTCTGGACAAGGGTGGCAAGAGAGAGAAGATACTGGAAGGAGTTGGAGGAGGCCTTTGCCGACAGGCACACTGAGTCACTGAACTAAGAGACTTCATATGACTATTCAAGACTATCAAAAAGAACAATCATGTTCAGAACAAAGGGCTATATAATAATTTACAAATAAATTAACTATCAGATAAAACTTACTGCAAAACTTAGCACTTTATCTACCAGTTACCAGTACCAGTGTCAGTATTCGATAAAATTTGGGGGAAAGATTGAGTTCCCTATTCTGTACATAACAAGGGCATTATCATCGCTGTTGTAAAAAGTTGTAAAAACCTTATGGTATTTTCGTAATTCAATTCAATGGAAAATTACAGGGTCAATTTTTAATTATTAATTTTATTTTCATGGATTGAACACGTCGAACGAAAACAAAAACTGCTATATAATGAGTATTCTTGTGTATAATAAGTTGCCATATGAGATAAGACAATTACCTGACAAATTATTTACTACCGGATTACACAAATGGTTAAAGGATAAATGCTTTTATTCCTTAAACGAGTTTCTGGATTATTCTGTTAACTAGATGTATTATATAATTCTGAATCAAGTAAAGTGACATTAAATACATAGTTAAACTCTTTTCTGTAATGTTCGTATATAAATTTATAATGTTCGTAATATTTAACTACGCAACTTGTTGTCATGTTAATGATTTGGTATTATTTAGTTTTGACATTGTAATGAAGGGTTTATTTTTTTTCTCTAGCTTTAAGTTTGCATGCCATATTTTTTGGCTAAACATGTGATACTAAATTAATTTACTTTTGACATCTGTATGCAATTACCATGTTTAAGCAAATAAATATTTCTATTCTATTTCTATTCTAACAATCCATAAAATTTTCTCTAGGATAATGTCGACGGGATCTTTTACGTTAATAATAATAAAACCAGGTAAATAATACTTTCCCGTAGATAAACAACAGGAAGGAAACTTAATATTCCTAATAAATATGTAATGAGCTTTAGTAAGTTGCGTAGTAAATAATCCTACTTGTAACTTAATCCATCATGGCGTCCTCATTAGTTACGCCACGAGTTGAGCTCAAGGTCGAGATCTATCTCTTTCTAATTAGTAGTTTATGAGAAGGATGGAAGATGCTATTCCGATTTCGATTTGACAGGTAATCAAGTCTGACATAACTTCAAATATCATTAATCAACATGTACTTTTGCAGCAGCTTTTATGGTGTACGTGTTAAATGTTTTTTTTTCTGTGTCATATGGTTGGTCACATTTAGAGTCAGGCTAACACTCTACACCGTGCTTGATAACACAGACTGTGGAAGTGTTATCATAAACGTCGAACTTCTATGAAATTCTGAATTTTAACCTACAAAATACTTAGAACGAAAAAATACATTTACTGGATTTCCGATCAAGATTGAATTGGTACCTATTTCCATACTTTCAACACTCCCTCTTTCATTAGTTCCCTTATTACGAATGCATCGATTCATTACACCAATGTTCCTAGTTTTGCGACATCGGAAAAGTGCCCTATCAAGCGGCAAGCGAGACATCAAAAGGCAAAATGGATTCCACTTTTGAATAACGAAACGTGATTGGCTGGATAGAGTTGTTCTGCGCTAGGGTTGTCGCGTTTTTGGTTGCTTTACATTTTTATGCTGAATGAACTTGTTTAATGAATTTTTGCTTTAAATTGCCAATTATGTTTGTGCAGTGAAAATGAAAATAATAACACTTGTTTGTTTGTCGCAATTAGAGCTCAAGTTTAACGAAATATATTATTACGTGTCAGTATTTTTTTTTGAATAATTTCGGGAATTTAGGGTTCTCAAGGGTCAGCATTACTAAAGTGGCTCCTCCGATATTGCTTATGTCCATGGGCGACGGTGACCGCTTTCCATCAGGCGGGACGTCTGCTCGTTTACTGAATATCGCATAAAAAAGAAACCAAAGAAAGGGGCTCATAGTCATCTATAGAAACCAAATAAACTATTAAAACCAAACCCATCCTAAGTGAAATCAAATTTTTCTTTAGTTCTCGCCCAATACACCTCGCTAGATAAACCGACAATTTCTAAGATTATTCTACTCTCATCATTACGCAAATATAACTAGAGCCCACAAGCCCAGTAATGGACACTGCCAATTCGAAGCCGCGGGCCAAAGCATCGTGCTCCCATCGACTGCGCGAGTGTCGGTAAATTGGTAGCCCAGTGCAGGGTGACCTCGACATTAGACCCAGTTTTTAGTTGAGGGGCGTAGCCAACTAAAAATCGTGCACCAACAATCGCGAATGAAACGATTAATATATCCGGATGACAAATGCTACTAAAGGTAAAAGCCATTCCCTTACTCTATTACACACACAGACGTACAAGTCCTACGTTGGGCAACGTATACTCCCGTTGAAGCTTCGCGGTATGGAGCGAAACATGTCGATTACTCTTCGGCTTACAAATGTACAGTGGGGGAAATTGTTTTTTTTAGCAGTTTGCGGTTCAAGGAAATTTAGTTGTACATACCTATGCTAAAGTTGTCCAATATGTAAAGTGAACCGTAAACTGCTAAAGAATCAATTTCCTTGAATCGTGTGTCAAATAAGGTACATAAGTGACCTGTTTTAACATATTTTATGTCAAACAACAATGGTTATTCAGAGTCCTCGTCTCGCCCGTTTTCGGCAGTCGGAGCGACACTTAGCTTCGCTTTGCAGTAATTATTCCAGATTCCAAGCCTTGTCTCTTTGCGATCTCAAATTAAACGCAAAATTCGCCAAATTGAAATTTATTTGAGCACGACGGAGATGGCATAGCCATGGAAGGTTCGGATTGCTACAGGTGTCGTGGTAACTTCAAAGGGGATTAAAGTAATGAATTGAGAATACAATGTCTTTTGAGTTTACTGTGGGGCCGGATTTGTGTGCTGTCCTATAATGACGACGACTGAATTTGACGACCAGTTTGGCCTAGTGGGTAGTGACCCTGCCTACGAAGTCGATGGTCCCAGGTTCAAATCCTGGTAAGGGCATTTATTCATGTGATGAGCATGGATATTTGTTCCTGAGTCATGGGTGTTTTCTATGTATTTAAGTATTTATAAATATTTATATATTATATATATCGTTGTCTAAGTACCCTCAACACAAGCCTTATTGAGCTTACTGTGGGACTTAGTCAATTTGTGTAATAATGTCCTATAATATTTATTTATTTATTTATTATAATGTACACGACTAATACTTGCCCGTGATTTCGTCTGCGTAAAATGATGATAATTAATGGCTAAGATAAGTCTTTCATCATCTTCCTCGCGTTGTCATAGTTGTCACTAGTTTTTAGAAAAGCGACTGCCATCCAACCTTCTGACCCAGAAGGTCATCATCATCATCATCTCCTAGCCGTTTTCGACCACAGCGACTGCGTTCTACCGCTGAGAGCGTCGCTGGTGCGCTCTCAGGTGACTGATATAGCCAATTTTTGCAGCAAATGTACGACCACACTCGTTGCAAGTCAGCACCCCTCCGACATAATTGTAAAGTATGGCCGCAGGTGGTCTGGCCTTCAGCTCGTCGCGCTTAGCGTCGAGTTCTGTGAGCCGCCTGGCTTCAAACTGACGCACCTGAGTCTGCACAATATGCCTCCAACGTGGACGGTCACTGGCTAGACTCTCCCACTTCGTTGGCTCTATATAAGCTCTCTTCATATGCCGTTTCAACACATCTTTGAACCGCAAGAATTGGCCGCCTTGCTTGCGCTTTCCATCTTGCAGTTCGCAGTAGGACCCAGAAGGTAAAGGGTCCGGTTTCCATATGATGTTTTACTTCACCGAAATGGAAATTACAAGTAGGGATTTCAAACTTATGTTATGCTTTTTGCAGTTTAACTGTTGGGAACTCAATGCAATAAATATTATTGTTTAATATGTAGGTACGTCGGTTTTAATAGTTGCCTAAAAAAATATACTGTGTGAAAATCTTAATGCAGTTCACATAATACATCTACTTACCAAGTTTCAACAGTATAGTTCTTATATGTTCGGAAAAAGTGGCTGTGACATACAGACGGACAGACAGACAGACATGACGAATCCATAAGGGTTTCGTTTTTTTCCATTTGGCTACGGAACCCTAAAAAGGTGAAATGGGAGTAGGAAATTTAATATGGAAGGCGGGTTCAACGAATTTCACAAATACATAGTCCATATGTAAAAGTATAGTAATATAGTGTGTTTGTGTGAAAGTCATAGTCATATACACATAGTCACATACACAAGCAAAACTTAGTGATACTATTATATAGAATAGTAATAAAGCTTAATATTCACAGCAAGATAATCTCGATAAGGTTTCAATAAGATAACGAGGCCATGCATCACGTCGATCGCACAAAGACGGCCATTCTTCAACGGCCATTATTCCATGGTCGTTAACAACGACCGTTTTAGTAGCTGTAGAGAAACAGTACTTCAGGCTTAAAGGTACGGTTCGGTTTCAGACTGCGCCAGCATTACTACTGTATTAAAAAATACAAAAAGGAAAATTTATTGATAACATTAAGTTTCAGGTCGAGTTTACATAAAATTTACATATTTATTCAATATAGTATATACCTACATATAAGTATAGGATACATTAAAATATGCAACTAAATTATTTATCATTGCCTGAATTACTTGACTTATTGTCCTATGTCACCTACATGGGGCAGAGGGAATCTACAGTGCGCCGCCATCGCCATCTGGATCGGTCTTGAGCTTCGTTCTTGAGTTCGCTCCAAGTCTTCCCAATAGCCTTCGTCTCTGCAATAATAGTATTTATAGGGACTGCTATGCGTTGTCAGCATTCCGCGCGGCTACGGAAGGCCCGACGCATAGCTCGCTCCTCAGTTGTCTCCCGGTCGTGATTGGTAAAATACACGTCTTAATTAAGTACTTCCGCATTTCTTATTATATACTCCCAGATACCCTATAGTGGTGACCCCGAATGAACATTAATTGAGTGCACCTTGAACTTTTACGGCAGTGAATTATAATATTATTTTGCATACAGACTTAAGTAATAATTATTTTATGGGGATCTGGTTGAGTTAAATTCGTAATCGTCTTGAGTGCGCGTGTGTTTGCGTGTGCTATCGGGCAGACAACTCCCCGGCTCCAGGGTCATCGGAAGCAAATTTAAGAGGTGTAGCAGAATGTCTCCGACACCACCAACCCCACAAACAACAACTATTGAATTATCCGCTATATCATTAGCTGCAAAGATACCTGATTTTTGGCAGGACCAGCCGCGACTATGGTTTTTGCAGGTGGAAGCTATTTTAGCACAACAGAAGGCAGGTGATCAATCAAACTACAATATGGTCATCGCAAAATTAGGAAAGCAAGCAATTCAGCAAGTTGCGGATATCCTTGAGAAGCCGCCTAGTGAGAACAAATTCGATACTCTGAAGGCCAGATTGCTTAGTGTTTACGAGGAGACAGAAGCGAAGAGGTTACAGCAATTGATGTCAGACATGGAATTGGGTGAGCAACGACCATCTCAGCTAATGAGGAGAATGCGTGACCTTGCGTGTGATAAAATTCCGGACGACACTTTAATCTATTTTTGGCAAGGTCATCTACCACCATCGGTAAGGGCAGTCGTAGCGTCAGCAGATTCAAAAAACTTAGAAACCCTTGCAAGTATTGCCGACAAGGTCATGGAGACGTTTAAACCGAATGAAGTCGCCTCAATTCAGACAACATCGCGCCAAAGTTCATCGAATGATTTTATAACGGCGGAATTAGCGAAGATTAACAGCCGCATCAGTGAATTAGCCAGCTCTAGTGGACGAGGTAGGAGCCGAAGGAGGAACCGCAGCCAGGGACGAGCACGTAGTCGCTCACGCAACAACAGCCGCTCTGGGAGGACCCCTAACAGCCCTGATTGGTTGTGTTTCTACCATTACCGATACAAGACCAAGGCCAATAAGTGCGTGCAGCCATGCAGCTGGAAAGGACAGTCGCCGACGGGAAACTAGACACTGTGCAGACGTTTTCGGCGGAACCCTGCACCTTGGTAAATAATTATCGCCTTAGTGTAATAGATAGAAACTCTGGTTTTAAATTTTTGGTCGATACAGGCGCAAATGTGAGTGTGATTCCAAAAAACTTTAAATTTGCGAAAGACTCTTTACAATCCGTTAAAAATTGCAAGTTATACGCCGCGAATAACACCGAGATTAAGTCATATGGATACGTCACATTAACGTTAAATTTGAATTTGAGACGTACTTTTAAGTGGAATTTTATTGTATGTGATGTTAAACAACCTATTATTGGAGCAGATTTTTTGCATAATTATAGACTCATTGTGGATTTGTATGGCAAAAAGTTAGTTGATAATTTGACAAGTATTTATGTAATTGGTACGATCATAAACCATACTGACTCATCAATTAATTTAATTAGTACGGATAATAAGGCATATCATTTGTTGCACAAGTACCCAGAACTTTTAAAGCCGTTGTCGTTTATCGAGGCACCTAAACACAATATTTATCATCATATAGAGACGACAGGGCCTCCGATACATCAAAGAACTAGACCGCTGCCTCCTGATAGGTACGAAAAAGCAAAAAAGGAATTTTCAAACAATGGTGGAGATGGGCATTTGCAGGCCATCTAAGAGTCCGTGGTCTAGTCCTTTGCATATTGTTCCTAAAAAGATGGAGAGATTCGTCCGTGTGGCGATTACAGAGCTCTGAACGCGGTCACGAAACCGGATCGTTACCCTATTGCGAGAGTACACGACTTCACCTATCTACTAGCAGGTAAGTCCATATTTTCTTGTGTAGATATTCGTAGAGCTTATCATAACATCATGGTACATCCTGAAGACGTGGAGAAGACGGCCATTACGACTCCGTTTGGGTTGTACGAGTTTCCTAGAATGAGTTTCGGCCTAAGAAACGCTTGCCAGACTTTCCAGCGTTTTATGAATAACACCGTTTTAAGAGATTTTGATTTTGTGTATTGTTATTTAGATGACATACTTGTTGCTTCTCTCTCAGAGGAAGAACACGACGGTCATCTCGAACAATTATTTAAAAGGCTTAGCGAATTTGGTATCACCATCAATCTACAGAAATGTACGTTTAAAGAGAAGAAATTAGAATTCCTAGGTTACGAGATATCAACTGAAGGTTTTAGACCACTGGAAAGTAAGGTTCAAGCTATTAAAGACTATCCTAAACCGCAAACAGTTAATCAGTTGCGAACATTTTTAGGCATGATTAACTTTTATAGACCACATTTGCCACACGCTGTACAACATCAAGAATTATTACTTAGGTACATTCACAAAGCTAAACGCAACGACAAAACACCTATAGTGTGGACACAGGAAGCTGACGAAGCGTTCCGACAATGTAAGATTAGCTTAGAAAATGCTGCTATGCTAGCATACCCACTTGCCACGGTACCTATTTCTTTATTTGCAGACTCTAGCAACACGTGCGTTGGTTCTGTTATACAACAATATGTTGACGGTAATTGGAAACCCTTAGCTTATTTTTCTAAGAAGCTAACTTCTGCACAAATGAAATACAGTACTTACGATAAAGAACTACTAGCTATTTATTTGTCTGTACAACATTTTAGGTATCTGCATGAAGGCAGAGAACTAATTATATTTACAGATCATAAACCTTTGATATATGCTTTTAGTAAATTGAATAGCGACAGTAACAAAGAGATTCCTAGACGAACAAGACAGTTACTTTTCATAAGTGAGTTCACTACTGATATAAGACATATACAGGGTAAGGACAACGTAGTTGCCGATGCATTATCTAGAATAGAGACTGTTGCTCTTCAAAATATTGCGATCGATTATTTCATGTTATCGAAGGCACAGAAAAATGATGACGAGTTAAAAACTTTATTGCAAAATGATAAATTACAATTTAAAGAGATAATGTTGCCTAATTGCACTTATACTGTTTACTGTGAATTATCTACAGGTAATGCGAGACCGTACATTCCTGAGCAATTTCGTCGCGATGTTTTCAAAAGTGTTCATAATTTAAGTCATCCAGGTGTACGAACGTCACGTAAGATGGTTTCTAACAGGTTTTTCTGGACAAACATGAACAAAGATGTAGGTCTTTGGGCCAAAACCTGCGTTGCATGCCAGAAATCCAAGGTCGCGCGACACACCAAATCGACTCCAGGTAAGTATCCAGAGGTAGACAGATTCGAGCACATACATGTAGATTTGGTCGGACCTTTACCAACGTCATCTGAAGGTTGTAGGTATTTGCTTACTATAATAGACCGTGCCACCGGTTGGCCTGAAGCGTTCCCATTACAGGACATATCGGCAGAAACAGTAGCACAAACAATATATGACGGTTGGATAGTTCGATTCGGGTGTCCAGTTACTTTAACTAGTGATCAAGGTAAACAATTTGAAAGTAACCTTTTCCGACAGTTAATGAAGTACATAGGAACGGAAAAGCTTAGAACTACACCATACCACCCGGAGAGTAATTCTGTCCTTGAACGCTGGCATAGATCTTTGAAAGCAGCGTTGCAAGCGCGTATTAATAGTACCTCATGGGTTACTGAGCTAAACACCGTTTTATTAGGTCTCCGTACAGTACCTAGATTGGATACTGGTGTTAGTGCCGCTCAATTGGTTTATGGTTGTTCCATACGTTTACCAGCCGAATTTTTTTGTAATGTCGATAGAAATGTAACTGAACCACATTCCATGTTAAGTAAAATTAAAGAGAAAATACGGAATTTGACACCGAGACCATATTGTCATCATAGTAGTAATAACAAATTCTTTGTTAGTCCTGACCTTAAAACTTGTAGTTATGTATTTGTTCGTCGAATTGTAAAAACATCCTTACAAACGCCTTACGAAGGGCCATATAAAGTAATTTCAAGGAATGACAAGGTTTTCAAAATTCAATTGGAAGACCGTGAAGTAAATATGTCAATTGACAGGTTAAAACCTGCGTATTTACTAAATGAAAAAGTGAATTCATCACAAAAAATAATTACTCCAAGTACACCACAAGCGAGTAGCGGAATCGCTCCGCCTATGCCTAGCGTCGCACCCTATGTGACGCGTAGTGGTCGGATGGTTAAGAAATCTGTTCGATTTTGTGATGAATAAACTTAATCAGAGTTAGTAGGTTATATTTTTGCAATTAAGTATTTTAATGTAACAACATGTAATTTAGATTGCATGATTTTATTAGAAAATATTCAGAACAATTTGCACTTCACTTTAAGCAGCGAAACATATAATACCTAACTAATTATGGGTAACTACGGTAGCAAGAAAGATTCGGATAATACAGATAAATCAAGTACGTTGACGGCAGAAGCATCAATTAACGTTTCCGGGATAGCTACCCAGTTGAATACATTTAGTATTGTTTTAGTAGTAATTGTTATAATTCTACTAGTATTTTTGCTGTACTACTTTTATAGTAGTTGCAAAAGGAAGATGAACAAATGGTTCACCAGACGAGTCCAGGTCCTGGCACAGGATCAGTTGACTTCAGGAGTTAAGGCCACTTCAAGTCAGCCTCAACAAATATTTTTAAAAGTTTAAAGTGCAGTGCGGATTATTATTGTGTGTATAAGTGTCAAAATTATTGTGCTAAAATCATTTTAGTTTTAAGCCAATGAAATTCTATTTTTAGATTGGTATTGAGTACTTACCTACAATTCATTGTACCTATTCTAGAGTCAACTTTATTACAACATTGTACTTAATAAACGTAAGTAATCATGTTACATTGTGTTCTGTTATCGCTCGCTCTTGAATTCCAGGTAGGAGCAGCGCGGTATTGTTTACGAGGCACATTTTTATATAAATTAAAAGTACAGTCAGATATAATTTAAAATTGATAAGTGGTAACAGACACAATAAAATTAAAAAATAAATTAGATTCATTTATTGGTTTTCTTTCACATTGTTTGACAATTTAAAAACATAATTAGATATCTTTAGTTTAAGGTTATTTTTGGAAATTTTTTGTAAAAATTTTTTTTGGGGGGGACGACTATAGGGACTGCTATGCGTTGTCAGCATTCCGCGCGGCTACGGAAGGCCCGACGCATAGCTCGCTCCTCAGTTGTCTCCCGGTCGTGATTGGTAAAATACACGTCTTAATTAAGTACTTCCGCATTTCTTATTATATACTCCCAGATACCCTATAGTATTATTGCAGCGCAACTTTATTGCCGGCTGCATTACTGCCGCAAATGTTAATAATTCGGGCAGCGACATTGAATTTCAAATTGGCGGCAGTAAAGTCGCGCTGAAATACTGCTGCAGTACTGCAGGAAATATCAAAAAGGTCATTTTATCGTGACATTTATACTAAATTTGACGTTTCCTGCAGTAAATAGTTGACTGCAATACTGGGTTGCAGTCTCAATCCGAACGGTACCATCAAGCCTGAAGTAGTGTTTCACAACAGTCACTAAAACCGTCGTTATTATGGAATAATGAACGTTGAAAAATGGCCAACTTTATACCGCCGTTTTTATACCTTCAGACGAAATATACCCACTACTAGGTTATTTACAAAGTGAGTTAGTGTTGTTGTACAGTCAGCATCAAAAGTAGCGGATGAAACAACGCGCCAAAAGTATCTGATATTCCGGATAACTTTTCCAAAAATAGATGAATTTCTAATATTCCAGTTCAAAAGTATATCTTTTACAGTCTTAGTTGTTCTATATTAAAGACATCATTTTTTGTTAAGCTGTTACAGAATGGTAGATACTTATGAAGCGTTATTTGATCCGCTACTTTTGATGCTGACTGTACAACATATCACGCAATGGTTACTTAAAATTTCAAGAACAAAAGCCCAATTCAAATGTAACAACTCGTTAGGGTTTTTAACTGGTTTTGATATAATCTTGATGATCGTCTTGGTGATTGGCGCGCATTTCATGTAGTACTTTATTGTATTTAATTTACGTGTATTTTTTCGTGTTTTTATTTCTATGTACAATAAAGAATATACATACATACATACTTTCAATTCATTTCGCATGTTACAATCGGAATCCTTGTCGTGGTTTTCGGTTGAAAAAATGTTCAGACGATTCTGCAATTAACGTACTGTATCTAAGTGGTTTACTGTGCACAGACAGAGACTGAGCACTAGACTTGCGAAATATGAACTGGCTCCCAAACGGGATGAATAATAGTCCTAATGGTCGCCGGCGACGTTTTTAACACTTACTCTAAATTACCTCATCGCTTTTTCTACTTAAAGTCCATGTTTTACAACTTTTTATTTTAGTTAAGTGAATTAAATTGTTCTACATAAGAACAAATAGCAATACTCTTGGCTGTCTATCGGTGGACCTTATGCCTTTTGTAATAAGGTCCGCCGATGAACAGTTAACAGTGTGGACGATGGTACTACGGCTAAAAACTGGAATAAGTGAGTGACGCGGTAGAACAGTCCGGGTTCGGCTCGAGCCGCCCGTCACAGTTTTCTATAGAAAACATAACGTAATCACCCGTCCATAGAATCGAAGTGTCGGAAGCCTCTGTCCTGACTTAAACTGTTCTAGCGCGAATCATATTTAGGTATGTGAAAATTGGAAATATGCTTGCTAATTTACTATATCATAAACTTGTCAATGCAATCCGGCCTCAGCAAGCCCAATTTGAGTAATCCTTTTTGTAATTTTATTTACTCATACTTACTCTGGCGCAGCGACTCGAATTGTGTCTTGGCCTCCAACACTGGAGAGTCTGGAGCTCGCGCAGATCCGTGTCCACCACATCCGCCCATCGATACCTAGGTCGACCGACCAGGCGGCGTGCTGTCGGTTTTCCCTCAAACGCTCTTTTCACCGCCCGATCGGCTCCCATTCGCATAGATGACCGAGCCACCGCAGCCTTTGCACCTTTGTGACACCCATGATATTTGGCTCAGCTACTATCTGTTCGACTTCAACGTTTTTGCGGATTCTCCAGCTGCCATCGGGTCGCTGCGTAGGGCCAGGGATTTTGCGAAGTATCTTCCTGTCAGCCAGAAGCTTGCTTTCCTCCTTCAAAGTTAGTGTCCAGGCCTCACATCCGTATGTTAAGATGGGTCGTATTACGGTCTTGTAAATTCGGATCTTAGTTTTTCTGCTGAGAAGCCTGGACACCAAGACTTTGTGCAGGGCTGCACCGCACCGCAAGGCATTCTGAATACGAATGTCAATTTCTTCGTCACCGGTATTGTTGTCGTTGATCGTACAGCCTTGGTATTTAAATTTGGCCACCCCTTTAAACACAGTATCTCCGACATGTAGATCTGCAGGTTTGCCCGACCGGTTTTGTAACGTCGCATGTGAAGATACTCAGTCTTACTCATACTCATATTATATAGCATGTTTTATTGTTTCAGGTACGGATCCCAACTAAACAAATATCTCAGCTACCGTAAGGCGATGCTACTTCGAGTACGCCATACCTTCGTTGTCCATAATCAAGTAAACTTCTCTAATATATAATTTTATAGGTAGGAAGGTTGGATAGGACGGCAGGTATGGTTGCTGTTAAACGTCTGATATTTTCAAACAGAAACTCAATATAAACTGGAATCTAAACAATAAAATCCACTGCACAAAACTTCATATATCATGCATGCTCAGGAGCGTCGTTCCGACTTCCAAAGTTTGATCGTGATTCGACATGACTTGCTTACTTAGGTTGACTTGTTTAGGAGTAGTTATAATAAGTATATTATTCGCTGTATTCGAATACCCGCTCTGGCTAGGGACACTTTATTTTCTGACAGCAGACAAGGAAAATGCTGAAAATGAGATATTTAGTGGAATTAAAGACCACTTTTTTGTGCTGCTGTCGCTTTTAATTCCTCCATCACGCCACACTTCACATATATCCAATATAACACATTAGTTATTTTATTATATTAAAATTTATTTTCAAATACCATCATGAGAATTTGGCGCCACGAAAGTTTATATTTTTGCCACGTAGATCGCTTGATGTTTCTGCAGATAGCCCATTTTACAGAAAGCGAGGTTAGCGTGAATTTGTGAATATAAAATTTCCCAAGAACGACTCCCTTGTTTTAGCCAGGCTGCAAGATGTTATTGTTAGTTTTCCTGTATTTCATGTAGCCTTTGGCTTATCAACATTCGTTGGGAAATATTGAAAGAATATGTATTTCTTTAAATAAATTATCTTAGTGACACGCGCGACCCCAGGTTGTAAATTGATCTAATTGCCCTTTTTTGCAAAATGAATATTGAGTCAATATCAGCTGTTCATCCCCACAAAATAAGACCATAAGTAATTTTATAAGTATACTGTTAAATTAAGCGAAGTAGACTAACCGTATCGTCTCTTTCGTGCCGTTTAATTTAAAATTCAGTCATTGTCATCGTGTATATGTCTTTTTAATCATCATCATCTTAGCCATTAGACGTCCACTGCTGAACATAGGCCTCCTTCTTGGACCTCCACATATACCGGTTGGAAGCGACCCACATCCAGCGTCTTCCGGCGACTTTAATAAGGTCGTCTGTCCTTCTTGTGGGTGGTCGTCCTACGCTGCGCTTGCTAGTCCGTGGTCTCCACTCGAGCACTTTTAGACCCCATCGGCCATCTTCTCTGCGTGCAATGTGGCTTGCCCATTGCTAATCCGGTGGGCTATGTCGTTGACTTTAGTTCGTCTACGGATCTCTTCATTTCTGATTCGATCGCGTAGAGAAACTCCGAGCATAGCCCTCTCCATAGCTCGCTGAGCGACTTTGAGTTTTGAGACGAGGCCGATAGTGAAAGACCACGTTTCGGAGCCGTAAGTCAACACTGGTAACACACATTGATTAAAGACTTTTGTCTTGAGGCACTGAGGTATGTTGGATGAAAAGACATTACGTAGTTTCCCCAACGCTGGCCAACCGAGTTGGATTCGGCGGTTGACCTCTTTCTCGAAGTTGGACCTACCTAATTTGACTACTTGTCCTCGGTAGACGTACGAGTCAACAACTTCCAGTACCGAGTTCCCAACAGAGACTGGGACTGGGGTGGGCACAACATTGGCATTTGTCATAAGTTTCGTCTTATCCATATTCATTTTCAAACCCACCCGTTGTGAAACTCGGTTGAAGTCATCGAGCATCATGCTGAGTTCCTCCATCGACTCGATGTCTATTTAATATGTCGTAGAAATGGAAACGATTTGTAAGAAGGTTAATAGTGCTTAAGGTTATAAGCGTACAGAAAAAAGAACCGAGAAACAGTTGACGGGAACTTTGTAATTTTGAAAATTCTCTTTGGCAAATTGCTAAGCCAGGTGTGTACAGTCTCAGAAAATACAGTCAGAAAATATGTCCCATAGCATCTTATTCCAGTGTAATAAGAGTGTAACACAAGCCTTATTGAGCTTACCGTGGGACTTAGTCAATTTGTGTAATAATGTCCTATAATATTTATTATTATTTATTTTATTATTATTAAAGCTTTAAAGGAACCTCGCAAAAAACTTTACTTATTCGTTGTAATGTTTTTTTTTTCGCCAAGATGTAAAAATAAATAGCTGGTTGTGTGTAGAAAACGCAAACAAAAATCAGAAAAAATTTGACTAAAACTTTTTTTTTTTTTTTTGCATCTTATGACCTCATGAATGCGTGGTAAAATTTGTTGGGTTTAATTGGCCCACGTATAACTTTGAACTGGCAAAAAAAACATATTTAAATTACCTAATATTATATTTAGCAGAAAAGTCTGTAAACGATATCGATACTGCAAAGCTTAGCTGGAAATATTCACTGTCAACGGGTAAGCCTTAGTAGCTCAGTTGGTAGAGCGGCGGACTGGTATCCCAGAGTCGCGAGTTCGAATCTCGTATCAAAGGGTGTAGCAGGATAGCCTAGGAAAAATTGCCCCCAGCGATTTTGGGGCGAAACTGTAATCAAACGATGCCTTTTGGGGAGGTTATACTCTGCACAAAGTTTCATCCCTCTGTTACCCCCTGGGGGTGAAAAAAACCCGATTAACCCCAAAACTGTTTTAATTATTTTTTCCTAAACTATGAAAGTGACGAATTTCAAATTTCGTACAAATATTAATAAGACTAAAAGCTATGTGCTAAAAAAATATTAACCCCCTAACCATTGAAATTCTTGTAAAAAAAACAAAAATAAAAAAAGAATCAACCTGTATATCAAGTTTGGCTCATGGTACCACACCATTTTTTTTTTTCAAAAATGAACCAGTTTATATTCTACATGATACAAAAGTTTCATGGACCTACTCCAGAAGGAACATTGCGAAATTAATATGTATTGGCTCTTTGGTGCGTACTATTCATTGAACTCCCACTAAGCAAGGCTCTTAGTGGGAGTTATTATTTATAAACAATGGCTTGCGATCGGACCGCTGCTCGTGCCCGATTTGAAAAAGGTGGGGATAAAGAAGTATGAATCAAACTCATTTGTACATGGATCTCAAGTTTGGCTCAAGGTACACACACCATTTTTTTTTTTTCAAAAATGTACCAATTTATATTCTATATTATATAAAAGTTTCATGGACCTACTCCAGAAGGAACATTGCGAAATTAAAATAAACGTACTATTTCGTAGCTACTAATCATTATGCTCGTATCATGCTTAATACGCAACGTCTCGGACCCGAAAACAAAATAAATTAAAAAAACCGGCCAAGAGCATGTCGGGCCACGCTCAGTGTAGGGTTCCGTAGTTACTCTTCCGTCACAATAAGCTAAACTGGAGCTTAAAGTATAGTAAATTGTTAACCAAGGGATGAAACGGTACCTTTCACGTGAGTTAAACAAATAGGCAAATTTGCATAATCAGTACCTAATTAAAGTATGTCTTTTTACTATGAAGGGGAAACTTTTTGCGATAACTTAAAAACAGCTAAACTGATCATATCCGCTATAGTTTTCATTTAATGTCTTTCTTAAGCTCTACTTCCACGATTTATTAATTTTTTTTGGACCTATGGTTCAAAAGTTAGAGGGGTGGGGGGGGACACATTTTTTTTTCTTTCGGAGCGATTATCTCCGAATATATTCACTTAATCAAAAAATGTTTGTTGAAGACCCCTATTAGTTTTGAAATACCTTTCCAACGATACCCCACACTGTAGGATTGAAGCAAAAAACAAAAATTCACCCCCACTTTACGTGTAGGGGAGGTACCCTCAAAAAAATTAAATTTTTAGATTTTATTGTACGACTTTGTCGGCTTTATTGGTTTATATATCCATGCCAAATTTCAGCATTCTAGCACTAACGATCACGGAGCAAAGCCTCGGACAGACAGACAGACAGACAGGCAGGCGGACATGGCGAAACTATAAGGGTTCCTAGTTGACTACGGAACCCTAAAAATGTTTTTATAAATACAAATGAGTTTGATTCATACTTCTTTATCCCCACCTTTTTCAAATCGGGCACGAGCAGCGCCAGCGGTCCGATCGCAAGCCATTGCTTATTAATAATGCAAGGCTCTTAGTGGGAGTTCAATGAATAGTACGCACCAAAGAGCCAATACATATTAATTTCGCAATGTTCCTTCTGGAGTAGGTCCATGAAACTTTTGTATCATGTAGAATATAAACTGGTTCATTTTTGAAAAAAAAAATGGTGTGGTACCATGAGCCAAACTTGATATACAGGTTGATTCTTTTTTTATTTTTGTTTTTTTTACAAGAATTTCAATGGTTAGGGGGTTAATATTTTTTTAGCACATAGCTTTTAGTCTTATTAATATTTGTACGAAATTTGAAATTCGTCACTTTCATAGTTTAGGAAAAAATAATTAAAACAGTTTTGGGGTTAATCGGGTGTTTTTCACCCCCAGGGGGTAACAGAGGGATGAAACTTTGTGCAGAGTATAACCTCCCCAAAAGGCATCGTTTGATTACAGTTTCGGCCCAAAATCGCTGGGGGCAATTTTTCCTAGGCTATCCTGCTACACCCTTTAAATCAGATATTGCATGTTCAAATAGCTCTCCTTTGCACATAACAGCAGTATCGCTATCCCTACTTCATGACCATTCCAGTATCGGTGAGCACACACAAATAAATTTATTTTTATTGGCGCTCCGCGACTGGTCGCCGATATTTCAACCTACTATGGCTCCGTTCCACTACACTGAGTTTAATCTGTGGTTCGGGCACAATGAGAAGATGGAAGTAAGTTAGTACGATTTTACCTACTTTTTGAACAGCATGTGTACTAAAAACGTATCACGCCCAGAGCCTAAAATCGTACTTTTCAATTCTTATGCTCGTAAAATTGACATTTAAGTCGCGTGTAAGCGGCATAAAATTTCTTATTATATTCTAGAGTTTAAAGTAAAATCATCTCTTACTATCCCTATTAATTTAGTCATAAAGCCCAAAATCTGTCATACAAACGCACGTTCCCGACCGACGCGCTCCCGACAGTTGCGCCCCCGACCGGCCCGAGTAAGATTTTCTTTAGTTTTGAAAAAATACGGCAAAATAACCGAAAATATTGGATATTTTTGTACAATTTCCTCGCAATCGAAGTGAAAAGCAGAGTGTATAACTTAAGCAATTTAAAACTGCCACGGGTTAAAATGGATCGCTTTATGCCCTTGTTGTACAATCTACTATTTTTGGCTAATTCGTACGTTTTAGTACAATTTTACGTTCTTTTCGTATGAGCTGTTAAAAATTTGCTAAAATGGCGTAATAATACTGACGACCGGTTTGGCCTAGTGGGTAGTGACCCTGCCTACGAAGCTGATGGTCCCGGGTTCAAATCCTGGTTCTGGTTCAAAATAAAGGGCATTTATTCGTGTGATGAGCATGGATATTCGTTCCTGAGTCATGGGTGTTTTCTATGTATTTAAGTATTTATAAATATTTATATATTATATATATCGTTGTCTAAGTACCCTCAACACAAGCCTTATTGAGCTTACTGTGGGACTTAGTCAATTTGTGTAATAATGTCGTATAATATTTATTTATTATTATTTAATACTATCTAGTAACACATCCAAAAAGTATACCAATGTCTGTGTAAAAAATTATGCCTTTTTTGTTTTGGTATTTTTGTACTTTACTATTTTGCGTACAAATGAAGTTTTCGTGGATTATCAGTTAAAATAAAATTACCAATTTCTAATAAAAGACATTTGAATTATTGATTTTTGGAACAATAAATGAAATTGTACTTCATTTGGTAAAACCGTACCTTTTTTTAGATCTGGGTCGTACTTTTAGCTTTCAGTGCTCAGAACCCCTAGTGTAAATTTATTCGATAGCGTGACGTGATGTACGCGTTTGCGTTAAGACTCATTTTGTATGGGATTTAGAAACAGTGTTTTGGAAACTGAAAATTCCATACAAAATGAGATTTAACGCAAAAGCGTACGTCACGTTACGCCATCGAATAAATTTACACTAGTGGTACAGTACCCTTAGTGTAAATTTATTCGATATAGGTTTTACAGCGTAGCCTGTCATAATTTCCTTGTTTCACTATCCCCTAGTGGTTATTTCTCCAATCGACTGACAGATGTTGGAATTGGAGCAAACATTTCAGAGTATTAATATTTATATCGAGTAATACATCTTCGAGCAAAAGTACACTAAGCGTTAATAGTAGCGGATGGAGAATGCACCAAAAGTATTAGCCACCTTCTAATGCTTTTGCAAATACAATGAATTATAACCTTTTTAGTTTCTGTGTAAGTTAAATACAACTGAACACTGTCAGTTTTGGCAGAGATAGTGTGATTTTTTTATGTGAAACCGTTAGACTATTGTAGATTATATTTGACGTGTAGTCTTATCCACTAATTTTATATTTTATACTGATGTATACTTTTTAAATTGATAGAGATATGTTAAAGATTTTTTAGCTTGCTTTATTAAGCTGGATGTCCCATCTCGTCACTGTGTAATGATGACCAAAACATGACCTTGAATGGCATCACGTATCAATTGACATCTCTTTCTGCAGAATCTTGTTGTTGATTACTTTTAAGAGAAGAAAGAGACAACCAAATTGATGTGATATAATTCAAGGTTAATATTTCACACTTCAACAATATTATGATGTCGTAGATGTGACATCCACTTTGAAGTTAAAGGTCTTTGAGCCAAGCAATCACTTCATTCTGAATTTGAATGCCAAACGTTAATGTTAACAACAAAAACTTCCGGAGATACAGACATATTAAACCCGAACGTTAATTCTCAAGAAATCCTTAATAGCATAAGATGGATTACTGTCATTAACCCTACACTATGGCCACAATCTTTCAACCTTCCCTCACGGTTCACATAAGTAAGGTACAGTTGATAGAGATTTATTCTGGCATTACGATAATGTATAGTCGTTGGGATATTACACAACTTTCGCTTCGGTATTGAAATATTAGACTGGTAAACAAACATGTTGAAATATTACCTTACGAAAACTTACTTTTTATTGGGATAGAAAAGGAAGAACAATAACGAATAAAGACAGGAATAAAGTGGTCTTTTCATGACTGTTTACTAACTGTTTTAGAGGCCTAGTATCATGCTAATAGAATAATAAGACCTCTAAAGTAGACTAGGTATTTCACGGATTTAAATTTTCACGATTTTTACACATTATTAACAAAACAACAAAAACTACAACAAATAACAACAATTACAACAATAACAACAATTTGCAACAACAACTACAATAATAACAATTTGCAACAAATACTATAGTATTATTAACTACTAACCGTTTGTGTTAGTTAATAATACTATAGTATTTGTTGCAAATTTTGTCTGCTTAAAACTTTCATAGTGACTTATGCTGTAACACACGTCCTTAGTAAGAAAAAAGCTAAAATCAAAAAACCGGGCAAGTGCGAGTCGGACTCGCGCACGAAGGGTTCCGTACCATTATTTATAAAAACGGCAAAAAAAATATGTTTGTTGTATGGGAGTCCCCTTTAAATATTCATTTTATTCTGTTTTTAGTATTTATTGTTATAGCGGCAACAGAGATACATCATCTGTGAAAATTCCAACTGTCTAGCTATCACATTCATAAGTTCATAAGATACAGCCCGGTGACAGACGGACGGACGGACGGACAGCGAAGTCTCAGTAATAGGGTCCCGTTTGACCCTTAGGGTACGGAACCCTGAAAAGATCCAATCATTTCACGATTTTTTAAGCATTTAACAATAACCCGATTGGCTTTCGAAGTCAGAAGCATGAACTAAACAAGAACATTTTGTCATTATTAACATATAAAAAAAAAAACAACTGACCTTTATTTATTTCAATGTGGAGTGTAGCAATTTAATGGGCTAACGTCAGTTAAACATTGTTAGAAACAGAGCACACAACACATAATATGCAGTTCAAATTGTCAGCCTCAAATAAGTCTCTTTTCACCCAAACCCGCAAGACCGATCCACCGTTCCCATTCCCATGCAGATCGAATCCGATACCCTGTCCCAATACCGTTTATGTCTATTCAAAGGAAATGACACAATGGGGATCGATCTTAGGTTTCGGACACACTGTGTATTAAGGGATTCAGTACCCCTAGTATACATTTATTCCATATTTTTTTAGAAATAGCGCGCCAAGCGGGACGTTTTCGAAACTCAAAATCCCATACAAAATGAGACTAAACGCAAACGCGTACGTCACGTTTCATTTTCGAATAAATTTACACTAGGGGCGCAGGTCCAGACATTCTGAATAAGGAAATTAAATATGAACATTTTATTTTAAAAATGAATGAATAATTTTATTTTAAAATGCATTAATATCAGATAAAAAACAGATTTATTTTTCCATTTTGGAAAATTACGAATACAATGCACTTGGTAAATGTCAAACAGAAAGAGTAGGTACCACTCCTATTTATTTTATACCTCTGATCCAAGAAGACATCGCCACATGAAACTTGGCCGAACTCATTTTGATAAATTTAATAATGCATATCTTCTTCCTCGCGTTGTCCCGGCATTTTGTCACGGCTCATGGGAGCCTGGGGTCCGCTTGACAACTAATCCCAAGATTTGGCGTAGGCACTAATTTTTACGAAAGCGACTGCCATCTGCCCTTCCAACCCAGAGGGTAAACTAGGCCTTGTTGGGATTAGTCCGGTTTCCTCACGATGTTTTCCTTCACCGAAAAGCGACTGGTAAATATCAAATGATATTTCGTACATAAGTTCCGAAAAACTCATTGGTACGAGCCGGGGGTTTGAGCCCGCGACCTCCGGATTGCAAGTCGCACGCTCTTACCGCTAGGCCACCAGCGCTTATAATTTAATAATGCATATGTAACCATAAAAGCCGTTTTCAGTGAAAACGGCTTCTCCCTAGTTAAAAATATATTCAATTCAAATTGTCAGCCTCAAACTCTCTTATCACCCCCGTCTTTAACTTGCAAGACCGAACGCCAACCTTTCCCATTCCCACGCAGATCGGATCCGATACCAGTCCTGTCCCAATACCGTTTATGTCTATTCAAAGGAAATGCCACAATGGGGATCGATCTTAGGTTGAGAATAAACTTATACTGGATATAACTCACTGTTGTGTGAGATTATACTCAGGTCAAAGAGTTTGTATAAAACAGGTTTAAATACTAAATCGATTCCGTAATACATTTTTGATTTAAAAAATATGTTTATACAGAATACAGAATACAGAATACAGAATTTTATTGGTAAAATAAAAGTACGTCTTACAAGTCAAAATAAAATACAATTTTACAATTAATAATTATAGAAGATTCAATGAAACAAATCAGGAATAGAAAAATAATAATATTTCGTTTCACGATGTTGGGTCAATGATCTTTGGTTAAGGTTATACACATGAAGTCATCAATTGAGTAGCATGCGTGTTGAATAAGTAATAATTTAAGATTTTTTTTTTTTTTTTTATAAATACATATTTGATTTGATTAATTTAAAAGCCGTTTAAAATATGTCTACACAACTTTGAATCGTCGCCGAATGCTGGAAAGGTCTGTTTCTTCGATGCCTAACCTGTCAAAAAAAATTCCAGAAATTTTGGGAGTAGTGCCTTTTTGATAGGCGTACGTAAATTTTTTCATCGGTACGATAATTTTGACACTCAAATACGATAATTCTCTTCCGCTCACTTGGCAACACTGGTGCCACGGGCGGTACAAGAATAACGAATTCGTGTTAATTAAAATTAACACCTGTTCGTAAATTCGAATATACTAGAAAAATCTTTTTTTACATATAAACCTAATTACATTACATACCTAATATTATTATCATTAAAGAGTATTTGTATTGTATTGTATTATCATGTAATATATAAATCATAAATCTCTATTACTGTGGTAACCTACCAAATAAAAGGTAAACATAAATACCATTTTTCTTTGTTGCATACACCATGGTCGCGCCTTTTTCGAACCTAATATAGCCGGAGAGGTCAATCACTGTTCTTTGTTCAACTGATACTAGACTCCCAAACTCGAACTCAATATTCTTATTAAGCTGCTGTATAGGCCGATTCATGAGTTAATAATTTGATTTTTCTGTTGCTCATCTTATTTATATACGACCATGACTGTGAGCAACAATCAGGGTTAGGCGGCTCACGCTCGGCCTCAAGATAGGATCAAAAACATATAGAAATAGAAAGAAAGAAAGAAAGAAAGAGAGAGAGAGACAGAAAGAAAGTAAGAAAGAGAGAACGAAAGAAAATATATTTATTTAACGCCACAACATAGTACACACAAAAAGAAGGCATGCACCACACATTAAAAAAAAACATTTGGACGATAAAATAGGACACGTAAGCCAACGACACACAAATAAATTAACAATCAAACATTATCATTTGTATACAAATTAAACAGGAAATTGAAAACCAGAAAAAACATACAAATGACTACTACATTATTACAAATATAAATAATTTATTTGGAGCAACAAAAAAAGTTAACCTATAAGGGCCACGTGCGCCATTTCAGGTTAGCGACTAACCCAAGGTTAATCGGTTAAAACCGGAGTTACCAGTACAATTTAACCCTGCGTTAACGGTTAACTCAGTCAGTGGCTAACTAAGAAGTAGTGAAGCACATTATTACCTAAAACAAGTACATAACAACGTAAGTACGTCATATGTTGGAAGTTTGAATATCGATTGAACATTTTTATAATTTTACTTTAAAAAATTGCTATCGACCATATCAAATTATTAATACAGAATGTGCCTTCTGCTCTTTTGTTTACTCCGCGAATTTTCTTGCAATTTGATACTTTCTGGCCTAGTGACGTAAGTAGCCGTGTTTTGTAGTGTTTCGGCAGTGTCGAGTTTCCTCGCATTTTCTTTTCGAACATTTCTGTCGTGGATGTTTGGTCTTATTACTTTACCCTTGTTTGGATGTCTGGAATAAATGTTGTAGATAATGTTTGGCTTAGAAAAATTTCGTATCACAAATCAGCATTATATAATTATTACTAAGTACCTATGTATGAAATGTGTAGAAGTGAGTTTTTAATTAATTTATATATTCCGGTAGTTTTTTTTATATTTAGTGCGAGCGCGCGACAACGCACGGGTTGCCGGCCGGTGTCACATATTTATTAATAAATAAATAGGTATATAAAGGATGCTATTACGCACTAAGTCGATCCTTATTTTTTTTGTATTTTGTGCAATAAAGTACTTATAAATAAATAGTTCATAGTAAAATGGAAGTGACTAAAGTTTATATCTCAGAAAGTGCTAACTGTAGCATCTGCTAGTAAGAAAACCTGCAATGCATGGCTTGGTGAATTATAAAAAAAATCCTAAGTTATTAAATTATTGACATAATTCTTCATAACTAGCATTGAATGTATTCACAATTTCATAAAAGCAAGTAAATTATTTTCATCAAAAATATGAAAGAAATAATCAACTCAATACCGGAAAATTGTAACTCGACACAATGACGTCTGTACCCCTAGTGTAAATTTTATCGACATCATAACGTGACGAACGCGTTTGCGTTAAGTCTCATTTTGTATAGGATTTTGAGTTTCCAAAACGTCCCGCTTGGTGCGCTCTTTCTAAATCCAATACAAAATGAGACTAAACGCAAACGCGTACGTCACGTTTCGAAATCGAATTTATTTATACTAGGGGTACTGATGGAGATGACTCAATGTTAACATTGGTAACGCGAGGTCGAGCGGATTGAGTTATTCGCCAATTAATATTACTGTTAAGATAATATTCGAACGAAATCTGCGGCTGCGTTACTGTTGCGGCGTCCTTGTTGCCGCAGCGATTAAGACGTTCATTCCGTCACTCATTTTATCAAGGAAATTGACAGATACAACGGCAATACTGATGCAGTTGACATCCAGACCAGACATCCGAACGTCATCTTCAGTGTTTTTAAAAACTGGCCGCGTAGCCAAGGTGCCAGTCGTTAATGCTCCGCAGCGTATCGTAGTCATCTCTCTTTATCATTCTTCCATATCAGTGCGACAGTGACAGTTGCGTTTCGTTCGCTACGGAGCGTTAACGATTGGCACGTTGGCTACGCGGGCTAGAATCTTTGGTCCTTTCTTTCTCTTTAGGGCTCAACTTTGGTTCCGATTGGCTCTTTGAAATTGACGTTATCTAATTAAATAGGTACCTAAGTAGTAAATGTTCTAATCTAGCAAAACCGTAAACAGAATGAGAGCGGCGTGTTTTAGTTTCTAGTATTATCCTGGGTGACCTGTAAAATTTTTGAAGAAATTATTCAATTCTATCTTATTCCGTTAAACCACTGATGACAAAGTCCAATACTGCAACAATAGCGTCCAAATTCAATAAGTAATTATAATGACGTAGTAATATACATGTAATTTTTGGTTGTGCATGATTTTTAAGACTATGGTTAGTTTATTTTACCAGTTCGGTGGCTAAAATAAAAAGCAACAGAAAAACCTATCTAGGATTTGAGAGGAGTTTCAAAGTTTGTTTTGAAGAAATGGTCGTGTCAAGGTTTGGGCGGCGATTGAGGGAAAATATTGCCAGACAGAGTGATGGCAGGTGGACTAACGTGTTAACGGATGGGTTGTCGCTTTTATTCCGTGGCCGATATGGGAACATCTGGATGATAGAAGCCCAGGACCGAGATAAGTGGCATACATGAAGAGATGCATGATAAAATGATGATGATGATGGTCGTGTCGCATCAAATGCCGAATTCTCTATCGTTTTCAGGATCTCAACCTCAAAGAAGGTAACTCGGTAGGTGATTAGAATGCTATCTCTCTTCGCGACAAAATTCGATTTAGAGTTAGCGTAACTCGCAACTCGTGCTAACAGCCATTTAAATGTTCCGGCCTGTTTTACATTTCAATCCACTTTTATTCGTAGCGAATTTCACGGTTGGACATTTTGTCGTTGTTTATAATGTATTACGAACGTTGTTTATTCGTTGTTGACGGTTAACGGATTTGATTAGAGTAATAGGATTTAAAGCCCCGTTTTGTACTGATAATGTGCTTTGTATTATATGTGTATGTATATTATGTGTAAATGGGTAAAAAATGGGTAAGGAAGTTTGAGGACGATTATCCCAGCCCAATGTTTATCTAATTACAGAAATCAAGACACTGTACGTATTCCAATCTATAATTTCGATATCCGAGCTTGCAATTTGATTATTTGTTATGTATGTTGTATTGGTTCCATTGTTGTACTTAGCTTACTATCGTTAGGGGCTATTGTATCCCTAATATTACAGCGATGAAACCAGGCGTACCAGACAATAGCCGGTAACTACTGAATTTCCGATGTTAAGATCAGTTGCTTGCTTGATTGTGTATGGATGGTGGAGGATGTTTTGTTTCTGGAGAGGCAAGGTTAGTACATTCGAAAGCTGACCATGACCTTCTACGATGAATTTAAACGGCTTTATAGCTTAGCAGGGTACCTATACCTACCCTGCCTACGAAGCAGGAGGGCCCGGGTTCGAATCATGGTAACGGCATTTAACTATTAATCTGTTTATCACTAATAGTTATTTTGTTTCTCAGTAATGTAGTTAAATGATATTTATATATTTATTAAGCTGAATGTGGGACTAGATCAATCTATCTAAAATTGTCCCAGAATTATTTATTATCTAAATTTGTTGCGCAAGAATACAGCACGTTATTTAATGTTTATTTAATGACTGTAATAGCAGTTATACGTTGTAAATCAGATTACAGTGAATAATTTCTTATTGAAATTATGATAATTACAAGAAAAACGTATGCTTGAGAATCGTCGTCATCTTATTTTATCTAAACTATATACGAAAACTTTGCTTAGTATAAATGTTTTGATAGTTAACGGACTCAAAAATATAATTGGAACTCGAAGATCAGTAAACAAAAGTCAGCAAACCATGGAAGCATCCTTTCCTTTCTCACAATACACGAGATCATTGTTTGTACAGAATCTTTCGCTCAATAACCCTCCAAATGGGAACTGGCATCGACCTCGAGCAGCATTCCAACTTTAAGAATCTGATTTTTATATGATATTTCTGTTGTGGCGAGCCTAAAAAGACAATGTCTTTTGTAGTCAAAATAACAAAAATACGAAACAATCTAGCAGCCCACAGCCAAATTATAATCGTTTATATAGAAAACGAGATTGAAACTTAAATAAAGTACTCGTATAGAAATGATGACGTGACTTTTCGTCGCATATAAGTATATAGATATATGCGTCCCGATACATTTATATCTTGACTGCAGCCTATTATATCTTGACTGCGGCCCATGTAAACTTGCATCTTTTTCGTCTTGTCCTTTTATATAGTGTAGTAATTAAGTTATAGGCTTTTCTGACTTTCTCTCAGAATACATGACTACCTACTATAGTTACCATGTAGGTGCGAGCGAGATACACTTAAATCAAATTGAAATCATATTTTTAAAATCCTAATACCATTTTTCGTTCGACTGAGCAACTAGACAAAAACAATGGCATATTGTCGCTTCCGACGACATTATTTATTCAATGTCCTTATCTGCGCCCTTTTTGTGAACGGAATTATTAATATTATTTGTTGCTTGCTTCCACTTTGCCAAATTAAGTTTGCGGCTTGCAAAAACATATTTTCTGGTAGGGTTTGGAGCAGCATTGCGTTTCGGATTAAGACTTTTACTCTACGGATCACATCATGAATTAGATATATTTGTTTATTTAGACATACGCTCTTCTTTTGCGAATATATTTGTATTTATCACAAAAATGTAAGACAATTCAGTATGACTTTTCTATTCTATTTTATTCTCATCAAAACACGTTTCCCAGAATAACTCCTAGTTTACGAAATTAACTACTTGGCCACTTCAACGATAACGTTTCGTATCGTTGAAGCTTAAACCGTCAACGACCCACCACTACAGACAACTGCTTTCACCATTTCGGTTAATTGTTCAGCACAACCTATTTGCTAGACTTAAATTGACCGGGATATAAACCGTGATTACCTTTTATATTGTTTCTGAGCTCCCGATATTTCGACGCAGTTACATCCAACAATACAAACCGTGAATCATTCAAAGCGATAACCTATTTGTCTGTGGTTTACAATAAATCTTTTAAATTTTTTACTACCAATTTGGTCTCGGAAAAAAAATCCACAGTGAAGTTACAAAATGTAATTGCCTTGAAACGCTACACAACTATTATCCTGAGGTGGATTCAGTTTTGACAATTTGATACGGTTTTGATCGAAGTGTTTTTCGGTTTGATTTCATCTGATACACCCTCATACATACATGTGCAAAGCATTGCATGCGAAACGCAATATTCGAGACGAGGCGGGAGTCATTTTGATAACGTCATTCATGAACTAGATAGCCTGAGCCACCACCATCACGCCCAACCATATACTAAAAGGTGATAACGGTAACCGGCTTTGAACTATTTTCCCACTGAGACTATTGGCAGCTCAAGCTAAGCGGGGCTCGCTGACTTGAGGTCATATCAAAACAAGATGAAAACCTCAAATAGTTTAGAATCGGCCTCGGAATTCGGCTCGGGATTGTTTGAAACGCTACACAATTATTATCATGTCGTATCGCAGATCGGCTTACGCGTGCTTTCGGGCTTAAAATATAGATTTTGGAACTGTAGCATTAAATTGTATATCCGATAGTTTCGACAGCTATTGTTATTCGATATGTGTGAATATAAAAATAAAAGTGTTAAATACAATGGATAGATATAAGTAGTTATTTTTATTGTGTACATCATTTTATAGTATTGCATACCACCCAACTACATTAAGTCCAGTACTACTATCCATAACTTCAAGCAAGCATTTTTTTAGCAATGTTCTATTTGGTTTTCTCTGCGTTTTTTCTTCCCCATATTATACTTATTTAGCCATAGATCTACTACATTTAAAAGTCCCACCCCACCTAAATGAAGATATTCAAATCCTAATGAGAATAGTATGAGTTATGGAGATGTGACGATTTCTTATATATAACTAGTTCATTACTAATGGATTCGAAACTTAGGAATGTATTTTAAATATATTATACCCGATAAAATCCGTTCAGAATATGATTTTATTTCATAGACTAGGTACTTAATAACCACGAAATGTACTGGATTGTGAGGTGACAATTGTCAGGAAAATAGGGTTATTGTCAGCAGCAACATGGCGATAGCAATCAGAGGCGTTTTACGTTTAATAATTTAGCGAGCTAGACTTGTGATAGATATTCACCACTTAGATGTTTGGCAACCTTCAAACTGTGCATTTCTCCAGGAACTTGCTACTTTGCTCAGCTAAACTGTGGAATGAATTATGGTCCGCGATATTTCCGGACCACTACGACCTTCAAACCTTAAAAAAAATCACACTCCCATCTTAAAGACGAAATTGTCTATCACAAAAAAAAGGATTGTCGAAAGTCTACTTCATAAAGTATTTTTATTAACCAAACCAAGTATTTTAGGCATCATAACCAGTTCTTATTACAATCCTAAATTTGAATCACGCCATAACCAACTTTATTAGTATTCTTCAGCGCTCCAGAAAAATACTAAAGGCCCTGAAAATCCCACTCGTCAAGGTTTCTTTTGTTTCGAATGCAAATAAGAATATAAAGTAATAAAGAAACAAAGGAATATCAGATGACACGGCGACTGATTTATCTGGGATGAATAAAGGATTTTTATTTTGTCAAGGGAATATTGTTATAATGTTATCTTCTTTAAATAATGACGGGGATAACTGCGGATATGTTTGTGTCGTCTGATGTTTTGTGTATATTACATTTATAATGAATGGGAAGATTGTATTTTCAACAATCTTCAATTATCAACCGCTCGGTGTACTCCTTACATCTCATTATAGTATCTAAAAGAGCTCTACGTGTTGGCTCGTCTCCGCGCACGCTCCAAAATGTCTGGGACACCATTTATATCTACCACTACCATTATAATTTGCTTTTAAAATAAAATGATGACTGTCAAAACGGTAATCTTGCCAAATGTATTTATTGTGTCCAAATTAGGAAATAATAAGCCATCAAGTACGAGTTTGTTGTAACTTATTAAGTCCATCATTGGCCGCATAAAAAAGACAGGAATTTGCAATGAATTAATGAGTCCGTATTATTAAAAAGTTTTTAGTAAATTTTTACACCTGGGCAAAATATGGTCCGTTATGTAATTTTAAGGAATACAATTATGATTTATGAGTATGTCTACTCATAAAACTATAAGAGTAAGAGGATTTCGTCCAAAACAACATGAAATTATTTCGTCTAGATTATTTGTTGATACAGTAAATTCATTTCAAGTTCATAAATCGAATTTCCACCGACTGGCCTATTAGTCACGTTCCTGAATCGCTGGTAAATTCACCACGTTTCCGAACTTCGCAAATTTGAATTTCTGAATCCATCGTCCATTGCAGCAAATTGTTTTCCATACCGCGAATGAAGAAATCGTTCGAAATTGTAACGAGCTTGCTGCGAAACGTAAGGTAAATGAGTCTTTTAAAAAAAATTGAAACACCAGAAAAGGAAATCCTGCTCAACTGTTTGGAGATTTCCTATAAATAATATGTTTTAAAATACAACAGCTTTTGTTTTCTGAAGTTATTAACCGTAGCGTTAGCGAAAGTTTCTGTTTTGACTCGACAATTTTGCTTTCGTATGTCCGGATGTTCTCCTCTACAGGTCGCAATTCTCAACCGATTTTCCTATAATTTTGTGAAAAGGTTCGGTAAATAGATAGAATTTATTTGTTATTCGTTTCTTTGGAAAATTTTCAATATAGCGGAAATTGGCATAAAAAACATAAGTCCCAGTATGGCACTTAAAACCATGGTGAGTTTGATGTAAATTACCGCCGTAAATTACGGGGAATCTTTCCTGCGAATGTTCTCTGGTAGAGATGTGCCGTTCTCAAGAACATGCCCGAATGAGAGAACATTGCGAGAAAGTGCTCGGGAATTTCCTTCGACACGGAAATATCCGAGAAAGTACAAAATATATGCATGAATTCTGATGAACGAACAAATTACTCTAAAGGCAACTTTCTCCTCACTCTCGGGAAATTTCCGAGCATATTCTTGGGAATGTTCTCGTGAGAACTTACTCGAGCACTTTCTCGGCACTTTCTTTAATTGCTCGAGATAGTTCTCCCGAGAACATTCTCGAGAATATGCCCGGAAATTTCCCGAGACTGTAGAGAAAGTCACCTTTATAATATAGTATTGCATTTGAATGTTTGCAGATGTCTGTCAATTACTTACATAACGATAAACGAATACTAAAATTTGAACGTTTTTGCAAATTTTTATAACTTTCTCGGTAATTCTCATCCAAGACAACATTCTCGAGAAAGTGCGGAAATTTCCAAGAGAAGGAATTTCCGAGAGCGAGAATGTTTTATTTTATAAACAACTGTATTCTCTGGTAATTTTTCGAGGAGAAATTTTAACTATATTCAATATATAATTAGATGATAGAGATGAAATACCAAATAATATTAAATGATTTAACTAATGTTTAATAAGTTTTATTCGATGTGCGATTTAAAATGTTTTCAACAAAGTCAACACAAAGAAAGAGCTCTCACATGTCATCTAATCTAAACGCACCCGGCAATCAATGCTATCCCCATCCTAATTTTAATAATAATTAATCAGCCGTAAGAGATAGCAAACGACGGAAACGGAACAACGAAAACAACGAAGAGGCTGATTCTATTTAAATAATTATAAAATATGAGTAATAGTATTTTATACAAACGTGAGATTTTCAGTCGAGTACCGTATATTTTCATCTTTAACCGACTTCAATTTCATAGAAGGAGGAGGTTATGTATTCGGTTGTGGCTTTTTTATGTATGTTCACCGATTACTCCCACTCCCGTGGTCCGATTTCAGTAATTCTTTTTTTATTTGAAAGGAGTTACTTCCAAATTGCTCCCATTTTAATTTGTTTCTGATCTGATGATGGGATTCATGAGGAATTGAGGGAACTCCTCATTTTTTAAAGGCACGTGTATCTTAAGATATGTATATCTGTATCCGAGGATAGGGACACGTGGAAGAATAAGAGGGAGGCCTTTGCCCAGCAGTGGGACAGTATGGGCTCATAATAAATAATAATAATAATAATAACGTGTATCGTGACCTCAAACATATCAGTTGGTAACGCATATACTTAAAAAAGGATAATATATTATTTTATCCTTTTTGAAGTCGGTTTACTTTTTTTGTAAAAAGTTTTTATTTCAGCGTGCGTCGGTGAGTCAGCATGCATCGCTGCGTCTGACAACGTTACTGTTAAAGATACCGTTCGGGCTTAGACTACTCCACCACTGCAGAATCAAATCGATGTTGCCGCCCGGATATTCGCCATTTGCGGCAGCAATGCAGTCGGTAGTAATGTCACTGCAATATTGCTGATGTAGTCTGAATCGGAACAGTACCTTAACGCTGGTCCGCCCTTATAAAATGCTATCAGAGGTCGTGTCAAAAGGCATTTCGTTCGCACTTATTGGTGCACGTGAGATGTCTGATTACGACTCAGGTCATATCAAAATAAGATGAAATTCATATAAAATATTGAAACAGAATCGGCCTTCCATGCACAACTTTTGGTTTCAACAAAAACTCCGTACACGCTGAAAGAGATCTTATCGAATACTTGTTAAAGTTTGTTTTGGTTTGCTTTGTTAATAAAAGTAATTAAGAGTCGTGAGGTTTTCGTATGTCGGAGACACGTGTTGTGGGTGATATTTTGTGTTCAAAGTCTGTTATATCCGTTGAGGATTTAGGTAAGATTTTTTGTGTTATTTAAAATTAAACATCGGAACTTTTATATGCAGGCCTATTTTTATTTTGTTGTCAATTTATAACGGGTAAGCACTGATTGACTAGCAGGTTATCTTTTCGCGGATAAGCAAAGTAATTTTTTTTTTATTGACAATAAGTTGTTAAGCTCTTGATTTTATTTTGAAGATCGCTCTCGCTTGGTGCATGCGAAATAAAGTGAAAGTCATTTTTTTTATTTATCGTATGGCATATTTTACATCGCTGGATCAATAAATGGTCAAAATTAATGGAAATTATAAATACAGATCAGTTAGTGTTTTTAAATTTTTGCCCGCTTCAGGTAGGCAGCTGCTGCATAGGAGATGGTCTCGAAATCTTCTGCGTGTCCTGGGTATTTAGTGAGGGGGCACTCCTCCCAGTGAAAGTCATGCGTGAGATATAAACTAACCATCAAACTGATCGTCAAGGGGGTATCAAAGCCATAAAAAGTTATTAAATCAAGGATCTTAGAAATACCTCTCCAATCCTTCCAATCCTTCAAAATATCGACGAACTTTAAAATTCATGAGAAAATCCCACAGGTTGAATGTTTACGGAATTGGGCAGAAAGTTGGCAACTATCCCTTAAGTCCCTTTGAACAAGTTTTGACAGGAACTATGTGTGTTGTTGAAAACTTGCGTGATCAAAGCTGTGTGGCCGGTCAGACTTTGATAATGGAATTAAATCGACTGTTTGGACGTCTTGAAGTATATCTTCATATCAACTGACGAATATGACTAACTCTAGGGCTAGATAGTTTGTTATATTGAGCATTATCCGCATATATACAACCGTGCCAAAGGTTTTCAAATTGCTAACTGACTCCTTTAGTACCTACTGTAGTGCACGTAGACACGAGGTACCTATTCCTTTATACTTCCACCTACTTGCAGCCCAAAAAAATGTATTTTGTTGCTTTCCCTGTTTCCATGCACGCTCTTCACGTATAGCTGTCTATTTTACCCAAATTAAAGAGATGTCTCTTGAGTGTGTAATGTCCTGTAATTAACTAATGTTGTATTTTTGTGTTGGTTTTGTTGTGATGGTGTAGTTGGAGTTTAATATCCTTATAAATGACAGATGCCCAAGTTAACCTGTTTACTACTGCACTCAAACCGCCCCAACGATATACTCAATTATCGATTATGTAGTGCCATTTACACTTATTATTGAAACTATCCTTAATAAGTCAGTTACAAGGAAGCAATTTTGCATAATATATAATTTCAAACATTATCTCAAAATTCTTAAGCCACACAAAACTTTATTAATTAAACTGGTACAATTTTCATGTTATAAAACGTGCAACGACTTATCAAAATCGACGATAACATTTTCAAGCTCAACATCGCGCCGAGAATCCTGATAGTTCCCTTGTAACTGTTCAATGATATCCGTATAATCCGCATTGTTAGCTCTAAGTCGCGATGATGTTCTCATTGGCTAGACAATCATGGACCGGTCTAGTTTTAGGAAAGTCCAGTGTAGTATGACCTCAAGAGACTAACAATTCTGTGCACAGAGAGATTTTTAGAAAATGAATGATTCATGAAGCGGCAGAACGACTAGAGCAGTGTTCACAGAGTACGTTTTATAAAGTGGCGAGCTTGCTTGTGATCACAGCCAATAGTTGTAAGAACAGTAGTGAATGAATAAAGTTTAGTTTAGTTTAGTTTTAAAGTGTAGTTTTGTTTTTAAATGACAAATTCTGTCTCATATATAATCTTTGTTTCCCAGAGCAAAGAATAAAAGTGACATCAAACACTAGCAGACCCAAATGGATTACTAAGGGCATAAAAAAGTCATGTCAAAATAAGAGATACCTAAGGTTTCTGTATTACAAAAACAGAACTCAGGCACAAAAAAACATCTACAAGAAATACAGCTCTGTACTAAAGTCATGTATTAGTCAGTCACAGAAGAATATAAACCATAAATTCATATTAAACTCAAAGAACAAAAGTCGAGCTACATGGACCGTTATTAGGGAAAAAACTGATGTAACAAATCTTTTTGAAGGCATAGAATCATTAACCTTCAAGGGCCAACACGTTCGCGATCCTTCTGAAATAGCCAACATATTCAACGATCATTTCATTAATAATCCAAAAAAAATTTGTGACTGGAAGTTAATACTCAAGGATGTAGACTTTGCTAATCATAGTATGTTTGCCTCGCCTTGTAATATTAGCGAAATTATAAAATACATAGAGTCTTTAAATAATACAAAAGTGGTAGGCTTTGATGGCGTTTCGACTCATATTGTTAAATTGTGTTCAAGAGCCATAGCACCAATTCTAACTCATTTAATAAACGAGTCTTTTAGCCAGGGGAGGTTTCCCTCAAGGCTTAAAACTTCTGTAGTAAAACCGCTCTTTAAGAAAGACGATAAAGAAGCCGTAGGTAACTACCGTCCTATTACGCTCATATCTGTGTTTGCAAAAGTTTATGAAAAAGCTATGCACCATAGAATGTCTCAATTTTTAGAAAAACACAAAGTTAATTGCTAACGAACAAAATGGGTTCCAAAAGGGAAAGTCAATCACACATGCCTATTACTCACTTGTTGAATCCATTACTCAAAGGATTGACCAAAGAACTCCCGTTACAGGAGTATTCTTTGATATGAGGAAAGCGTTCGATTTTGTTAATCATGACATAATACTAGCAAAATGCGAAAGGTACGGTTTTAGAGGAGTATCGTTAGCATGGCTTCAAAGTTACCTTCATAACAGAAAACAGTGCGTCGAAATAAATAGGTTAGATGACAAAAATGATGTAATAACATATCGTTCTATAAAAAAAGGCAACGGCACAGGAGTACCTCAGGGCAGTGTTTTAGGTCCGCTTTTATTTATTCTTTATATTAATGACTTACCAAAAACTAGTAGTTATAAGATAGTTTTATACGCTGATGACATTTCTATACTGATACCAGGTGATAATATCGATAAAAATATGCATATGACTAGTATTAATATGACTATTAACTCTATATGTAATTGGTTAGAATTAAATAACTTGACGATTAATATAAGTAAAACAAAATATATACAGTTCTGTAACACTAGAGCTAATACATCAAATAGGGACATTACTTGTAGAGGACATACGCTAGAAGAAGATACTGAAACACGGTTTCTTGGATTACTTTTAGATCGCCATTGTAGCTGTTAAGTACTGGACATACGCACGGGAGGAGACGCGCGGGCGGCGGACAGAGCGCGACGTCATCGCGGCAAGCCGCAAGCGCCGCGCGGCACACACTCGGCTTCACATACTCCACCGGCAACGGACGAATACCGTAATAGTTTTTTTTTATAATTGTTTGGCCGGGATTCTTTGTAATTAAGGCGGAATAAACCAGCCTATTTTAATACAGTCCGCATTTTCATTTATACGTCCAGTAGGACCCTAACATTGGTCCTTTAGGATTCTCACCGTCTTAATTCGCGAAAATAACGGTCAACCGACTTCAAAAATCTCGGGGCGCTTCAGACGTGGTCTTCAGCTGTAGAAGATACCTGGTGAAGACTCTTCATTATCATCGCCACATCGGGTACTCCGCCTAGCAACCGCGCACGCCAGAGAAAAAGAAGCTATTCGGAAATTTGCATTGCAACGGACTTTGGACCCATCGAAAGTGCGAGTCATCTTGAGAACAAAGGAAGTTAACATCTTCGATCACGATTCATTTGTGGACGTTTATAGACATACGTGAGTTCGTTCCATATTTTTCCCTTATAAACCCCTTCCTTTTCCATAAAAATTAAATTTAAATTATTAAAATTGCTAGCAATTTCAGTTAGCGCTTTCGTATTTCATCATAAGTGTAGTTGGCAATTGAGTTATAATTTTATTTTGCTATTATTTCTTGCGTTTATAAGCTTTACTTTGCTAAATTGCAATTACAAGTCAAATAGCACACATCATAACGGGAATTTGTTTACGCAGTTCGCTCGCTTCTTATCGCCGGCTGGCAACTAGCTCTGTTCGGTCACTTGCATTGACTTTTTCCTTAATTAGCATTGCAATAAGGTTGCTTACGCTATTTTTTAACTTCATACGCATAAATAGTTATTAAAACTGGGTCATTAGAGCAACAAATTATTGCTTATTCTGTTACCATGTCGGCCGCAGAGACACTTAAGCAGCTAATTAGGAAGCGTAGTTGTGTAAAGGGCAAAATTACTATTTTTAGCAATTATTTAGAGGAATTTGGTACTATAACAAAGCCTAGCACAGTACAACTTTTAGATTTAGAAAGCAGATTTAATAAATTCGATGCCTTATACGCCGCCTTCGACAAATTACAGGACGAGATTGAGATGCTTTCGGAAACCGCGGATTCAGAACGCGAAGATTTCGAAACAAAGTACCACGAGCTAGTGGCGGGGGCGCGCAACCTGCTCGGCGCGCGTCCGCTGCACTCCGCGACCTTGGACGCTGCGCGTGAGGAATCCGTGGCGAGTTTCGTCGATGCTCATCAGGCAGGTGGTCATAAATCTAATTGTGTTAGGTTGCCAAAAATAGATTTACCTACTTTTCAAGGTCACTATCAGCACTGGCTTGAGTTTAGGGATACATTTATCTCATTGATACATTCCAGAGAAGATATGGATAATATTAATAAGTTACATTATCTTCGCGCGTCTTTAAAAGGTAGTGCCTTACTTGTCATAGATAACTTAGATTTTAAATCTGAGAATTACACTTCTGCTTGGAAATTATTGTGCAGTAGGTACGATAATAAAAGGTTGCTTGTAAATAATCACGTCAAGGAACTTTTTAACGCTGAGCGAATCAGCAATGAATCTTGTGCATCAATTAGACGTCTTATAGATGTTACTAACAAAAACCTGCGTGCACTTTCTACATTAGATGAACCCACTCAACATTGGGACACATTAATTATTCATATGATGACAGAAAAATTGGACAGTGTGACGCATAGGGCATGGGAGGAGCATAGAAATACTCTCACTGATCCTCCATCTTTAGAGGTATTTATTACTTTCCTTAGCAACAGAGCAGACTTGCTGGAGACTTTGCAAGAAAGTAAAGGTAACAGTTGTAAAACTGAAAATAAAAATAGTACCAACCTATGTATAGCTACAACTAACAATAATAATTCATTCAACAATAAAAATACAAACAAAACATTCAACAAACAGCATAAAAAAATATTTACATGTCCCGTTTGCAATCAAACTCATTTTCTCTTTAACTGTGAAACATTCAGAGCCCTTCCTATAGAGAGTCGTATTCAAAAGGCTAAAGAATCAAAGGTCTGTCTTAATTGTTTACGGCCCGGGCACTTAGAAAAAAGTTGCAACCTTGTGCCATGTAAATATTGTAAAAAAAGGCATAACACGCTTTTACATTTGCATGAGCCCGTAGCTCATTCTGAGCCTACGGCTTCCCCTGTTTGTAACTTCGCCGAGTCAAGCCATGATGTACCGCAATGTACTACTGCGCCGCATGCTTTGCTGTCCACAGCGATCGTGAAGGTGCGCGACGGCGCGGGCAACGTGCATACGGCCCGGCTGCTTCTGGACAACGGAAGTTCCTGCCACTTCGTAACAGAATCACTCTGCGGTAAGCTGGGTTTGTCGCGACGTAGTATGGGCTCCACGTTGACAGGTGTCAATAAGAAAAAATCACAGCTTACACAGTCTTGCAGCCTTACTATAATGTCGTGTTATGAGGATTACAGCTTTACTGTGAACTGTTACATATTACAGCAGATCACAGAAGCAATTCCGACTTCTTACTTTAATATAGACCATATTTCTCTTCCAAAAGGAATCGTTTTGGCTGACCCTTCTTTTAATGTACCGTCAGCAATAGACATTTTAGTTGGGGCCGATGTATTTTGGTCCGTCTTAGGTCACAATTCTATTGAATTAAGTAAAAACTTACCGAAGTTGTTTGAAACGAAGCTGGGTTGGTTGGTGGTTAGGGATCTTGCCCATCGTAAATCACCGTCTTCTGCTCCAGTTTGTAATTTTGCGCATGCGGAGCCTAACCCAGATTTAACTCGTTTTTGGGAGTTAGACACGGTCGCAGCCAAGCACTCTTTGTCACCAGAGGAACGCGCCTGTGAAGAAAATTTCTATCGCACTACAACTCGCAGCGAGGATGGCCGGTTTATCGTCACGATGCCGCTAAAGGAAGATCCTGCTGTCTTAGGCGACTCGTTTCAAAGGGCAAAGTGCCGTTTCCTGTCTTTAGAGCGTAAGTTTACTCGAGAGCCGATTTTTAAGGAAAGATATATCGACTTCATGCGGGAATACGAGCGTTTAGGTCATATGACTGAAAACAAAGAGTCTTCAGCTGGCTGTCTTCAATCCAAGGTCAATTATTACCTGCCACATCATGGTGTGCTTCGCGAATCGAGCCAAACAACAAAGCTGCGTCCTGTTTTTGATGCTTCAGCACCTTCAAGCACTGGCGTGTCTCTTAACCAGATTCAAATGGTCGGACCAACTGTCCAGGAAGACCTTTATTCCATTTTGCTGCGTTTCCGGCAGCACAAGTACATCGTAACTGGTGACGTCGAGAAAATGTATAGGGCGATTGACCTTACACCTTCTCAACGCTCTCTTCAGCAAATAATTTGGCGATATGATTCCTCAGAGCCTTTAAAAACCTACACTCTTAATACCGTCAGCTTTGGACAAGCTTCGGCACCGTACCTAGCAACTAAGTGTTTGGTTTAATTGGCATCTAGTGCCATCGATAGCGACGTCAAACAATCTATTCAGCGGGATTTTTATGTCGATGATTTTTTGAGCGGCTCGTCGACTATTAAAGACACAATTAGGCTGTGCAAGGGTGTCATATCTACTTTAAAATCAGCGCAGTTCAATTTAAGAAAATTTCAATCGAATAATAAGTACATACTTGAACAAATTTCGCCTAGTTCAGAGCCAAATAATATTCTGGACATTTCAAGCACTGATAACAATAGTTCTTCAAAGACTTTAGGTTTAAACTGGATTTGTGACTCTGATATGATGTCATTTGCTATTAGCATTCAACATAATGAAAAAGTCACAAAACGTCATATTTTATCAGTCATCAGCCAAATATTCGATCCATTAGGCCTAGTTAACCCTTGCATTGTCGAGGCAAAAATTGTGATGCAGAGGCTTTGGATTGAAAAGTGCTCTTGGGATCAAGAGGTCTCGCAGGAAATCAAGGAAATGTGGTTATCATTTGTTAACACTTTGCCTCTTCTTAACTATGTAATGGTACCTCGCTGGGTGATTGCTGATAACTCAGTGAGCCATGAAATTCACGTCTTTTCAGACGCTTCAGAGCGTGCATATGGTGCGTGTCTATACATTCGTTCGATTGATACGTCAGGTCAGGTACAAGTGCATCTTTTGACATCTAAAAGTAAAATAGTCCCAATTAAGCCAACCACCATACCTAGGCTTGAATTGTGTGGGGCTTTGATGGCTGCAAGGTTGTGTAAAAAAGTGGTAAGCTCATTGACTCTGCAATTTAGTGAATGTAGATTCTGGTGTGACTCGACCATTGTACTGGGGTGGTTAAATACACCACCAAATAATTTGAAAAGCTTTGTTCGTAATAGGGTCCACGAGATCCAAGAGAGCAGTGGAGGTCACACGTGGAGCTACGTACCGTCGAAGGACAATCCGGCGGATCTTGTTTCTCGTGGGGTGAAGGCTGACCAAATCAGCGGTTCATCCTTGTGGTGGTCAGGTCCGACATTTCTGTCGGAACCAGAATCTCATTGGCCAAAAATGCCCAACACACACGTGAAGCACGATCTACCTGAGTTGATTACATGTTCTCTGGCGCTTGTTGATGATCGTAGTACTGATTGCATTTCTAAATTAATCGAAAACAAATCAAGATTTATTAACTTACAAAACGTAACCGCGTACTTGCTAAGATTTATACATAACTGTAAAAATCAGAACAATAAATTAACTGGTCATCTTTCAGTTCAAGAACTTCAAAATTCGTTAAATTTAATAACCCAAAAAGCACAACAGGAAATGTTCCCTGACGAATATGCTGTTCTAAAAGCCGGCAAGGCACTACCTAACAAAAATCGTTTGATTTCATTAACGCCTTTCTTAGATACAAATAGTATCATGCGAGTTGGTGGCAGGCTTGATAATTCTCCTTATTGTTATAACACAAAGCATCCAATTATTTTATGTAGCAAACACCATTTAACAAAAATCATTTTTCGACATTTTCATATTAAATGTTTACATGCCCCATCTCGACTTCTTCTAGGAACTATAAAACAAACTTATTGGCCATTAGGTGGCACAAATCTTGCGAAAAACACCGTAAACAAATGTGTACGTTGTTTTCGCTTCAAACATGACACAGTTCAACCCATCATGGGGCAGTTACCTGCGACACGAACTGAATTAGAGTTCCCTTTTTTACATTGTTGCGTCGATTACGCAGGGCCAGTGTTGATAGCAGATAGGAAAGGTAGAGGATGCAAGCTTATAAAATCTTTCTTGGCAATCTTCATTTGCAACTCGACCAAAGCCTGTCACATCGAGCTCGTCACGGCTCTCTCTAGTGAGGCGTACATTGCTGCTTTAAAGCGTTTTGTCTCTCGTCGTGGGTTACCATTGTCCATTACAAGTGACAATGGGACTAATTTTGTTGGCGCTTGTAATGAACTGGCACAACTCCTTATGGAGTCAGATCTTGAAGGTAAGGTAGCGCAGGAAGGCATCGAATTTAAATTTGTACCTGCTTACACTCCTCACTTCAACGGTTTGGCAGAAGCAGCCGTTCGCTCCACAAAGCATCATCTTAAGCGACTGCTACAAACTACTCACTTCACTTATGAGGAAATGGCGACTTGCCTGACAGAAATAGAAGCAGCGTTAAACAGTCGTCCTCTCACCCCATTTTCCACTGATCCCTCCGATTTTTCGGCTTTAACTCCTTCTCACTTTTTAATTGGCCGTTCACTTATGTCTATACCTCAGCCACAAGTGTCTGATGTGAACATCAATCGTCTGGAACGATATAGGCGAATCCAGGTCATACGGCAGCATTTCTGGTCCCGGTTCTCGGTTGAATACGTCGGCCTGCTGCAGCAAAAACTGAAGTGGCAATCTTCGAACAAGGAGCTGAAAGTCGGATCGCTGGTTTTAATAAAAGACCGGGCTCTTCCACCCCTAGTGTGGTCTTTAGGGCGAGTAGCTCAACTGTACCCAGGCAACGACGGAGTCAGTAGGGTTGCGGAAATAAAGACGAGGAGAGGAACCATTCGGAGGGCCTTTAATAACATCTGTCCCCTTCCAGATTTTTGAAGTCTTCCTCCACATACTTCAACCCGGGCAGCATGTTAAGTACTGGACATACGCACGGGAGGAGACGCGCGGGCGGCGGACAGAGCGCGACGTCATCGCGGCAAGCCGCAAGCGCCGCGCGGCACACACTCGGCTTCACATACTCCACCGGCAACGGACGAATACCGTAATAGTTTTTTTTTTATAATTGTTTGGCCGGGATTCTTTGTAATTAAGGCGGAATAAACCAGCCTATTTTAATACAGTCCGCATTTTCATTTATACGTCCAGTAGGACCCTAACAGTAGCTGGAAATCGCATATAGACAACTTGTGTATTAGATTAGAAAAATTTTCCTATGCTCTGAAACGATTACAACGCTTAACTGGCGAAAAAACCGCTATTATTGCATATCACGGCCATGTTGCTTCATTGCTTAGATTCGGACTAATTATTTGGGGAAACTCAACAGACAAAAAAAGGGTGTTTATTAGCCAGAAAAAATGTATCAGAGCTATTTGTGGGAAAGGACCTTTACAATCTTGTAGACCTCTATTTAAAAAACTTAAATTGCTGACCTTAACTAGTATGTATGTTTTAGAAGTCGGCATTTTTGTTAAGTCTAACCCTAACTTATTTACAAAACTCGTTGCAAATCCAAGGTTACGCTCCAGAGATCCTACAAAATTGATAGGACCAATGTGTAAAAGTGCATTATTTAAAAATAACTGTCGCATAATGTCAATTAAAGTATTCAATAATTTACCATTAGATATTAAGGAAATTTCTGACATAAAAAGATTCAAACGGACATTGTATAACTGGCTATTAAATAATAATTTTTACAATATTAAAGAATATTTTGACTTCCACACTAGCTAATGACATTTTCATTTTCTTTATTATTATTTTATCATTTTATTTGTTATCACTGTTAACTGATAAAAAAAAAGCATTAAATGTAAATAGATTTTTAAGATGTAATTGTACATATTTTGCATGCTATAATACGGCTAAATGTGTGATACTTATAATTATAATAAGACCTGTATTGTTAACCACATTTAATGCAAATAAAGAATTTACTTTACTTTACTTACTTTACTTTACTTCACTGGAGTATTTTAAGAGTTTTGAGAACTTAACAACTCAATGTCCGCTATTAAGATTGCACACAGGCAGTAGAAATATTAGAATAGTCTGAATCTCAACATTTATTCTGATTTAAACTAAATCATGATTATATTTTAGAAAAAAAATTAGTATCAGAAATTCACCATTTTACTGTGCGTTGGTAGTCAAGCGGTAAGACCGTGCAATGTTCAAACCCCGGCTCGTACCAGCAAGTTTTCCGGAACTTAAACCCGATATGTCTTTTGATAGTTACCAGTCGTTTTTTGGTGAAGTAAAACATCGCGGGAAACCGGACAAATGCCAATAATGCCTAGTGTCCCCTTTTTCTAAAAACTAGTTCCTAAGCCAATTATTACGATTAGTTGCCAAGCGGATCCCAGGCTCTCATGAGCCGTGGCATAAGCCGGGGTAAACGCTAGGAAGTAGATTGACAATTTTATTCCTCAAAAATCACTAATAGTAGTCGCTAAATTATTTTAAGATAAATTCTTATCAAGTTGGGTCGAGTTCCTTCGTTTAATACTTACTTACCAACACTTTCATACTGTTCTTTTCTTACACCCACCCCCGGGTGACAGCAACACGATCGGGGCGTTCTTTCACCCCTTAAATCGGAACGTTACAGCTGCATTGGAAACCTATTATTTCCTCTCCGTGTCTTCTCTGAACTTGGTAAATGCCATTCAATTTGACAATTTCTGGTAAAGCCAGGCGCTTACCAGTGGAGAACGTATGGAGATATATTTGTTCAGTTTTTTTAGACACATATTTCCATTTTAGGTATATATTGTATTGCCTTCATTATCACCAGCTTATAATAAGCTCAAAAAAAGTATGATTAGGTTAACTGGTTAGACTTCAACTAATATCCACTAATACAGTTAGTCTATCCAATAAATAAATAAATTAAATATCTGTTTAAGTCCCAGCCACCAATCAACCTCATCATTGTGGTTTTTTGTGAGTGAGGATATATACATTGTTTTTCATGTACCAAAAAAGACCCATCGTTATTATAATTTTGCTAAAGGAGAATGGGCAATTTGTCCCATGGATGTATACTGTTGAGACATATCTCGTTTGAAAGGGTTTACTCTTAGCATTATTTTATTGTATGACACCAACTTTGGATAACGTGCAGGGACTGAGCAATTAAAAAAAAAAGAATGGCGAATATAAACTGTTGTTTTACAAAGTACTTGTTATGTAGCCGGTTGTTAGGTGTTTTGTATGAAAGAATATGAGAAATTCTAAATACGTTTAAGTACGTACAGGGCTGGAATTATATCCCGCGTATAAGGAAATATAACTGCTTATATGCGCAACTTTATTTTTTGTATAGCTCGGTCCCTGCAAGTTGTCCAAGGTTGGTGCCATACAATAAAATAATACTACAATTAAGAGCTTTAAAACGACATATGTCTCAACAGTATACATCCATGGGACACTCCCCATACAAAAGTGCCCATTGTCCTTTGAACCAATTAAAATGAAATTTTGAAAGCAGGCAAGCTTAAAGTCTTTGGCATACGTAGCGTTATTTGACTGTTTAGTCAGCATAACTAAAATATTAGCTATATTAAAAGCTATATTAACAACAAAAATCATGACAATTAATTTGTTTCAGTCATATTCACACTATGGAATCCTTCGGCATTAAGACCCAGCATTTCTAGAATTCTCAAAATTCCTCAACATTGTAATGAACTGCCATGCCTGGTGTACGCCGGACTCTAAGCCATTCCTTTGTGCGACGCGCTTTGAGCTGGCGTTGGTTTGTTTTACGTCTTTGTCAGTCCAATTACGTACCGAGCATGGCGAATAGAAGGCTCGAAAAACCGGAACTTCTAGTAAAGATATATCCTTTTGATATCCACGTTGTAACTATGAGATAAGTTACTATTACTATCATTTTTGATTGTTGAATTGGGTCCCAGCACAACTTTTGAAAAAATAAAATCCCCCAGTGATATTTAAAGATAAAGATAAAATATAAAATTCCTTTATTGACAGAACTGTGTACATGTAGATGTTGTGGGTAAAATAAAGTCCAACAGCTTGCCCATTTCGGACGTACAATAATAAACTAAAAACTAGTCAAATATACTAAAAGTAACAAAACATTAACAACAATACTATTTCAAAATAATTTTAACCATTTATACACATAAAATATTCATTTAGATTGTAGAAGATTTTTATTAATAGCCATTTCTTGAGTTTATTTTTAAATGCGATGCCATTTTCCGACTTAATATATTCAGGTAAATGATTCTTAATTCCGGAGACAAGAGCTCTTGGTAAGTATAAAACTAGAAGATCTAACTGTACATACATCATATTTATATTGTGTTCGTATATTTTTTTTTGGTAAAAATATCAGTTCGTTCATTAACTAATACGCAAATTTCTAATATATAAATGAATTTGTTGGTACCGAAAATTAAAGACGTTAAAAACATTGAATTAATCTAGTTTCAATATAAATATAGTACCTGGGCTCAAAAAACTTAGTAGAGTCCTAGAAGACCTATAGAGAAATTCTAAGGGACAGTTCAAAAGTCGCGAGGGCTACAAGGAGTACCCACTAATTACTTCGAAAATCTTTCCTACATCTATTTTCGTTCAGAAAACAGGGTCACTCAATGGACCCTTCAGACAAAGTGTTTCGAGGACCGGACCCGCGTGCGGGTGACATCGCCGACTATTTGTCTCCTGGCACAAAAAGGGATTTTTGGACCCCCTGTAACGTTATGTTGCTAATGTTGCTTTTGAAATGGAATCTTGGGGCTGGGTCGAGTGTTTTCCTTTTATAAGTTTGATGGGAATTGTAATTTTGTTATAAAAATAAAGGTAGAAGTGAATCATTTGATAACACACTTTTATTTAGCCTAATTGCGTACATTTGTATATAGGTATTATATGTGTGCTTACAATTTTATGAATTGGAACCACTTCCCAGTAGGTAAAGATAGATAGATGAATAGATTTATTGCAAAACATTATAGTGTCAAAAAATAATAATAAACTTGTTATAAAAATAAAACTTAGGTAATATACGAAACTAATTACTAACTGCTAGGGTTATTTTTTCATGACTGTGTAGTCGCGAAAAGGCGCCGACTCAGCATGTGCTGCAGCATTTCTACCGCAGCGCTGGTATTTTGTCGAAATCTAACAGTGCGCGCGCAGTACGCGATATGATCTACCATCAGTGACAAAAATAGACAGATGATATCTGATTATGTTTATATTTGGAGTACTTCCGATATTCTGATGACAATTAAATACAATAATATGGTAACATGGAGCTAATCTAATCATGCAGTCGGAGGGTAACCAAAGGAACTCCTCGATAGAATAACACAAACATAATGAGTTTAGGGTCTTATCTCGAGAAATAGATTGACATCCAAGTGAGAACAAATACAGTCAGCATTAAAAGTGCTATTCGTAAAAAAAATTTGAAGTAGAATAAGTTCTCAATAAAATTGGTGCTTCCCACCACTCTCCAAAAGATTTATTGTCGACTTTATAATAGTTTCTGAAAGCAAGGGATCTCAAGCCGCGGTTTTGATGGAGAAAGTTCACATTTCCCCACGGATTGCAAAGATTGCGAGCAAAGGCTCACAATGTCCGTCCATCGGGTGACCTATACATGATAGATACCTACGTATGTATATGAGCATAGTAACATTTACCATAGTCATTCACTACGAAGTAAAGTGCATATTCCTTATCATTAAGACATAATTAGCTCCAGTTGCGAGAATCATTTCCCATAATGGAAACGCACAGAAAGCTAGCTAATTAGTGAGCTCATTTCCTCCCGTTCTCTACCCGTCTTCCTCTACATCAAAAGATCCTAAAGTTTCTACTGTTGAATAGTCATACGCCTTTTTAGTGTCTATATTTCGCTAACATGTCTTCTTGTTTGTCAAAACAGCCGAAAATACAGTCGTTTCAATGCATATAAGTCTTTTTAGTTTTGCAGCGCATTTTGTAGATGTAACGATGAGTTTTGGGCGCCGACGTTATTCGCTGGATTATTTAATGAAAACTGGATTATTATAAGAAGGGATATTACTTTTCAGTTCATACAAACAAACAAACAAACAGATTGAGATTATGGAGGTGGATTCTAATTTAATATGGTTTTGAATTGGCTTTCATATGACCTCGACAACCTTGATTATTGGTGCGCGTCTCGTGCATGGCTTTTACTTCAGTTTGCATGCACCAATTACCGTGAGTGATTTTCAAGGTAAATAAGATCAACACTATCAGACATCCACACTAATCACCAAAACGATCGTCAAGGTCGTATCAAAACCAAAATTTTAACCCAATAATAATTTATTAAATTTTAATCGGCCGTCCTGTAAAAATTTTTTTTACAATATACATTAAGTATGATACCTTCAACCATTTTACTGATTCATCGTTTCATTCGGCTTCAGCTATCGGTGATAGCTGAATGCTATGGACTAATAGACGTGATCATTCGTGAGTTTGACGTGTATTGGATATAAAATGGTTTAGTTTTTGCAAATAAAACACGGGATTGGAATGAAATGTCGGTGCCTTTTAACGAATTGTGTTTGAGGGTGATTTTAATGAACGTTTTTGGGATGTTTGTTGTGTTTAAGTATATATTCCAGAATTATAGAAGACTATTTAGCTATTACTTGGAAGCCAATTCGAACGTACTTGTCCGTACATGTATTGGGGCCAGCGAGACGCACGGGTGAATAATAGCAAAACGACATCATTTAGATATCATTTTATGTCTGGATGTAAATGGTCTTGAAGACAGAACCTAGTTTCTGACTTCAAAGTTACAGTATTCTTAAAAGTAAATTTTACTTGCTGCTCAGCACCTTTTTTGATTCAAATAATGTATTTATTTTATTTTTGTGTCGAAGAAGAAGCTCGTTAAATGCAATGTTTGGATAGCCCGAAACATAATTGCATACTTTTTTAATGTATCTCTTGACTTGACTGTAATGACTTCATTATACAACTCTTTGATAAACTATAATGAATTTGACCACGATCTGTATTTTTTGTTCACAGGCCAGCGTCGCGTGATGGCGCATGGATTGCGCATGGAGCTGGTGGGCGACGCTGGTGCTGGCGTCCCTGGTCGCGGCGGGGCCTCGCTACAGCTCACGCATCGTGCACACTCACGCAGGTATATCATATGCGGTGCATGAAGCATGCAATGAGCTGGTCGTGGCGCCTCGCTCCAGCTCACGCATCGTGCACACTCACGCAAGCTGTATAGCATAATGCCGAGCATAGAGCGTACATGAAGCAGGTCGTGGCGCCTCGCTACAGCTCACACGTCGTGCCATTGACAGTGGTATTCTGCGGCAAAGCTGCAGCAGTACAATAATAATGATACAACAATAGTCCTAATAAAAACAACATCAACTAAGATGGTTGGCATACCTCACCTTCTTCTGAAAAAAGTATGTAATTTTGGGTCACTTTTTTAATATCGAATTTACAAGCCGACCTATAAAAATGTTATCAATAAATATTGTATTTTCTTTCTTTCTCCTATCAGTTTCGAAACAGCTGGTGATTCTGAGTAGAAATAAAATAAATATATCCAAATTAAAAAAAGTGTAGTATACAACTATAAAGTGACCCCAGAACAAATTATGAAACAGTTTACCGTACACGCGTTTCATCAGGTTTCGACAAGGGAATTAATAGCATATTAATAAACTGTTAACGTAGTTAGACAGGTTTTCATGGTTAGTTCCAGTTTCTAATGAAGTTTAAAATGGGGATTTAACTAGTTACGTTCCCCTTATAAATTAAGGGTAGTAGTAGTGGATTAAAAGAGTTTAAATATTTATGCACTAGTCAAATACGTATAACGGCCTCATACAGCCCGATTCGAAGAATGCTTAAGACACGTTTAAGACCTTGGAATGATCTTTCAAAGATCGATAACTAAACGACATGTCAAAATTCACGTTTGACATAATAATATAATAAATAAAAAAAATAAAATAAATAAATAAATAAATAAATAATAAAAGAGTCTCGACCAACACCTAGAGAGACTCTCGCTAGGTGGCTGGATCAAGGGTCAGATGCAGAAGGCAGTAATTTTGGACACGGCGCGTATAGTACGTCGGTTCCTCTCTCTGCGGCCCTGACCACCGGCAGCTTGGGCCCTGCCCCGCTGCTGGCGGCACCCTAGGTTAGGTTTTTTATAATGTGTTTATATCTTTTGTATTGTTTTGTAAGTGTTTTTATATTTTACTTTTATATCCATATTATAAAAAATCCTAACCTAAGATATTAAATGAATAAAGGTTATAATAAATAATAATAAATATTATAGGACATTATTACACAAATTGACTAAGTCCCACAGTAAGCTCAATAAGGCTTGTGTTGAGGGTACTTAGACAACGATATATATAATATATAAATATTTATAAATACTTAAATACATAGAAAACACCCATGACTCGGGAACAAATATCCATGCTCATCACACGAATAAATGCCCTTACCAGGATTTGAACCCGGGACCATCGGCTTCATGACATGTCGTTTAGTTGACTGTGATCCCAATAAGATCTATCTACGATATTTTTAAAGTCAAAGTGATATTGGTTGCCCGAATCAAGCTGCTACTGTCAATTATACGACATACAAACGATATCTAAATGAGTATTTATGTAGACCAGAACTTATCGTTATCGTATCTCATTCATGGAATAGCCTAGTTGGTAGTGACCTTGCCTACGAAGCAGGTGGCCCCGGGTTCAAATCCTGGTAAGAGCATTTATTTGTGTGTCCATCAGAGTTATTTATTCCTAAGTTATGGGTGTTTTATATTATGTATATAAGATAAAATTAAAGAAAGATAAAGATAGTTTATTATTCAAGTAGGCATATTACAATGCGCTTATGAACGTCAAATAAAGCTAACCCTACACCTCTGACCCGAGAAGATTTAAATCCCCCCTCAATTGGAGGAGGGTATCCCAATATAGACCGGCAAGAAACTCGGAGGGACACATATTTTCAATACATTACAACTTATAATTAACATGCATTAAGAAAAAAATACAATTTAGATTACTATAGAAATCATGCAATTACATACAGTTGCTAGTTTTCTTAATAGAAATTTTATCAAAAAAAAGTCATATCAAAATCATACAAATACGTAGCTCTTTTAGAAAACATATCAAATTCTTACAAAGATAAAGAAAAATAAAATTAATAAAGAAATGAGAATATACATTATATAAATCTGACAGATTGCTATACCTACAATAAATATTTGATGTGCTTTCTTACCTGAGCTGATAAGTATTTGTCTATCTTACAAGTATACACTGAAATAGATGTCATACATATAATAAAGATCACACACTTTTGCCCGTGCCTTGGTCTGCGTGGAATGACGAGCATGATTGAAAAAATAAACCCTATGTCGTTTACCGATGCCTCAAACTATCTCCGAATATAATTTCATCTAAATTAGTTCAGCGATTTAATCTTTTGGACGCTAATCATAGATACATCCGCATCGTAGATCCCACGCCAAAGACGCATTTATCCGTCACAGACCACAGAGCAATATCGACCTACGTGCATATACATAAAGTTCAACTTCAGTTTTGATACTTCCAGTGACTTGGCGTCTGAGTGACAGCTTATGTGTTTATCACGGCGTCGAAAATGTTAAAATGAAAGTGGTAAAAAACAGCTGTCTGTTCAACACATTTACACACACATTAACATTTATGATATTAGTAGGGATATGTTTTACAAAATAGTCATTGTTATTCGACTGACCTTCTGAAACTAATAATTACTTTCAAGTTCCATTACATAGTTAAAATGTATTTTAACCAATTATAAAACCTTTTATTTTGTCCAGCCAATCAAACATAAATCATGATAGCCCAATATATATTAGAAATACAATTTTTTTTTAAACAAAAGCTATTCAAAAACCTTTCACAATTTCAATTATCTTGAACAAAGCAAAATAATAACATTTCATTCAGGCGACTTTATTTAACCATCACCAGCACAAATAAATAACCACGGGCAATTTTTATTAAAACGCTCAAACGTGGGTGTGAAAATAACTATTAAAAGTGAAATATTAGCCCAGTTTTCTTCATCAAGAAGTGATTGGTAAAATATAAAATGTTGCATCGTAGGTACATGAACTCTGAAAACCTCGTTAGCGGGAATCGGGTTCAAACTCGCGACTCAGGGTTTGGCGGCAGTTAGCAATTATTGGGTATAAGAAATTTAACATGGTATAAAACTTATTCGATGTTTAATTTAACCTAAAGTAAACCAAGAGATCAAGTTTTTTTCAAATGAGTTACGTCCTGCTGAGATCATTTAATAAACGAAAAATAATCAAGTATTATATTATTGATTGCTCCAATAACGATACATTAAAAAATGTAACATTTGATATTTAATATTCAATATTTTAATGTATTGTTACTGAGCAAAGTTTGTGTATACTGTGGGTACTAGGAGATGATATTATTACTTATATACATAAATACATACCTACTTATATAACATCCATAACTTACACAGAAATAAATGCCCTTACCCAGATTCGAATCCGGGACCTCCTTCGTCGGCAGGGTAACTAAGTGACTAGGCCGTTAGTCTAATTTTAGTTTTGGATCCATAAAGGCACATTAAAACCGAATTATTTCAGCAAAATATACCCGAATCGCTAATCCCAAGATTTCCAGAACGTTTTTGAGCTAAAAACACCTTTTATAAATACAAATTTCACTAACGCATTAAAAGGGTTGAAACTACGCATACATAAATAACACTAGCCTCAAGCGAAATCCATAAAGTAATTAAATCATTAATATTTAAATTGCGTTAAGGCCGCATGTACCTATTTATATACTGACACAGGTAAGTTTAGAGGAAAATTGACGGCCACTTCTCTATACAAACTTAGTTTCCATTTTCCTCTCAAATTTGTTTAGATTTATAGATTTTGACCATAACTCTCTCATGTTTGAGGGACACCCCACCATTTTTCATAGTTTTGATGATCAGCGCCACGCGTGGTAAAGTAAAGAACTGATGACGACCGGTTTGGCCTAGTGGGTAGTGACCCTGCCTACGAAGCTGATGGTTCCGGGTTTAAATCCTGGTAAGGACATTTATTCGTGTGATGAGCATGAATATTTGTTCCTGAGTCATGGGTGTTTTCTATGTATTTAAGTATTTTATAAATATTTATATATTATATATATCGTTGTCTAAGTACCTACCCTCAACACAAGCCTTATTGAGCTTACTGTGGGACTTAGTCAATTTGTGTAATAATGCCCTATAATATTTATTTATTTATTTAACTAATTCGAACAAAGTGCCGCAGTATATTGCAAACGGCGTTGTTTATGTCATAGGGTATAAATCTACAAATTTTACAATTGTACAAATGTCATTATTTTACACGCGTTTTAACGTGATTCTTACAACTGGACTGCGACAGCTATATATATTCGTTTGACATTATATGTCTTTTTTTAAATTATTATGTTGTATATATTACTGGCAAATCAAAATTTTGAATTTATAAATTAACATACCTACATCGAATTGCGTAAACATATTTTCTCAAATCTTAATATTAAGGGAGGAAAATGGGGACTACGGTTGTGTGGAGAAGCGATCGTCTACTTTCCTCTTAAGTCCAACAATCCAATCACGAAGGGAAATCCGGAGATCTCGGCGGCAAATGACATCGCTTTGTGTTAAACCCGGGGTCAAACTGATTAATGCTCCCTCTAAAGGGCAACTAGGGCACAAATCAATTTTGATTAAATCATTATTTTAAATTCTACAAGGGCTCTAATATCGGCCAATTTTAAATACGGGTATTGTAAACCAATATCGACCGGTTTGGCCTAGTGGGTAGTGACCCTACCTACGAAGCTGATGGTCTCGGGTTCAAATCCTGGTAAGGGCATTTATTCGTGTGATGAGCATGGATATTTGTTCCTGAGTCACGGGTATTTTCTATGTATTTAAGTATTTTATAAATATTTATATATTATATATATCGTTGTCTAAGTACCCTCAACACAAGCCTTATTGAGCTTACTGTGGGACTTAGTCAATTTGTGTAATAATGTCCTATAATATTTATTTATTTATATCGGAATTCCGGAACTAATAACGGTATTGAAGATGACCATTTAAAAATCTATTTACTTTTTCACTAACATTCCGTCAATTTAGTAAATATAATTTACACGTATACAATTTAACAACATAATATATTTATACATTTTCCGTATCTGCAACAGTCGTTCATAATTTCATTATTTTTAATAAATGGAATTGGTACATAAAAGGATATTTATTTATACAAGGAATTCCAACAGCTATAAAAAATACATTAAACTTTTTAGATAGTAGTACAGAGCCAATTACAGGAACTCGCAAATAGAAACTGTATATATAATTACAAAATACACACTAGATACAAAAGCACATGTGACACAAGACATTACAATATGAAATATATCAAGGTTACAATTAATAAAAAAAGAGAGACCAAGAAACAGATATGCGCAATAAGCAAGAACACTTATAATTTATGAAATTACACTAAGATAAACAACTTATATTCGCATTTAGATGAACAACATGGACCGGGCTCAAATACATTAAAGTTACAGATCACATTCCATAGCATATTGTCGGGGATAGTGCAATACCGCGTAACTAACAAAGTCGTAATTCTAAATTCAAACAATGTACAAGGTAATTGGACCTTACTGCATTTGTTAGTTACGGGGTATTGCACTATCCCCGACGATATCACATATAAATTTGATTGACATGATTAAAATTTTAGTTATAATTATACATGTATACTTTAACACTTTTCATTAACATCATCCACCTGAGATCACTCATTAAGATTTAATTTCATGAATGTAATTTAGTTTGATTGTATGGCGGCGTCTAGGTTCATGTGATATTTAATGCGTGGCGTTTACCTAAATATACAACCATTTACAAAGTCATATTTCCTGAGATTTCCGAGTAATCCGTACCTGAAGAGTCCCTGGCAAGCTCGGCCGAGTTTCACCTTCCCATACAAACGGAATTTCGTTCTTATATTAAAACTAGGTGTTGGATTGTAATGAAACTTTGCACGTACAATGATATGAGGTATATCTAGGGCTGAATTTAGTTTATATTGCCTTATAAAACAAACGAAATAGAGCAAAAACAAGTTATGTACATATGAGAATCTTAAATTTGCTGTATTTTTTTAACTATGATATCTGAGGCTGCATTAAATTAATTACAGCCCTTGCTGCGTACCACGTAACGCAGCTGGCCAACTTTATTGTCACGCGTGCAATAGAGTATTTAAGAGCAAGTTCGGCCTGGCCAGCCACATTAGGGCTCATGCTAGACAACGTCCATAATATGTTTATTTGGGGTCGCCGTCATCGAAAACGATGAGGAGGACTATATTGGTATACACGGTGCTTACGAGGAACCCGAAAGATTCTAACCACGTACTTCTGAGGCCAAAAGAAGGAAAATTTTTTACATGTTTCACTAAATTTCGCCAAAAAGCCATTTTCTTTTTAATTTTGAATGTATTTGTACATAAAAAGTTAATGTTATGGTAAAACTGGCACTGAAAATATTTTTTTACGATTTTTTTTTGTAAAAACTAGTTCTTGGAAAGGTTACTTGTCATTTTTTGACATCTATCAACAAGGATATTTAGACTACGCCCTATAATGGCATCATCGCGATCAAAAAGGCGTTTTGCACTAAGTTACGATAAGAAGATGTTTTTTTTACATTGATATTAACTCTGAAACTAGGCGAAATCCAGAAAAGTTTATATGACATTTTAGTCTCTAAATGTGATCAGTAACACACTGTCAAAATCTTTTGGGTTCCTCGTGAGCACCGTGTATATTATCCTATTGTAAGTACAAAGTTTCAGAGCAATCTAACAAGTCGTTATAAAATGAGAGCGTAACTGCGTTTGTATGGAGAACTGAGCTTGCTTAACCTTAATTATTTTACAAAATTTGGGCTTATTTTAAGGTCAACTAATTTCAAATACAATTTCGACATTAATTGTTAAATTTGAAGCGAGATATCTTGAATCGGAGTGATTATATTTGGAAGAGAACATTTAGCTGAGTAATTTAATTTTAGCTCCATTTCGTTGGGTTTTAATCCTTATGGTGAGGTTTTAACCATTTCAGGGCTAAGTCGCAGTAAAGATAAGGTTTAGGGTAACTGCGAGTTTATTTTAATGAACATTAGTTGGGAGGAAACACAGATTGTCTACTTATTAGATACAGTACGCAAGGTGTCATTAGTATCCTTACCACGAGTTTGACAGTTGACACAGGCATATTCAATAACAGTTTTGAATGATTCACGGTTAGTTTCACTAGACTTAAATCGACCGGGATATAAACCGTGATTACCTTTTATATTGTTTTTATTGAGCTTCCGATATTTCGACGCAATTACATGCACCTTTTTTTTTTTTTTAGTGTTAATCACAATCTAGATTTAGTGTTTTTAGCTATGGCAAAATGTATAGTCTTAGTTTGCAGGAAATAAAAGGCTTTTTTATTTTTATTTTATTTTATTACGTTTTTTTTTTTTTTTATACCACGACGGTGGCAAACAAGCATACGGCCCGCCTGATGGTAAGCAGTCACCGCAGCCTATGGACGCCTGCAACACCAGAGGCATTACATGCGCGTTGCCGACCCTTTAAAAACCTGTACACTCCTTTTTTGAAGAACCCCATACTGTAGCCCCTCGGGAAAACCTCGGCAGGAAGCTCATTCCACAGCCGAAGCGTTCGCGGGAGGAAATTCCTCTTAAACCGCACAGTACGCGACCATTTAGGTTCTAGGGTGTGAGGATGAACACCCTGCCGACGGCGAGCGGTGCGGTGATAGAAAGCGGCCGTTGGCATCATGTCAAACAATTCTTCAGAGCACAGCCCATTGTACAAGCGGTAGAACACACACAAGGAGGCAAAGTCTCTCCTTAGACTTAAAGGTTCAATACCGCTTGTGAGTTTGGGATCGTCGACGATTCGTACAGCGCGCCTTTGGACTGAGTCGAATGGTCCAAGCTGGCATGCAGGTGCTCCTGCCCAAAGGTGACAGCAATACTCCATATGGGGTCTGACTTGCGATTTATAAAGCAGCAGTCTTTGCCCCGGAGTAAAGTATCGCCTCGCTTTATTGAGCACACCCAGTTTTTTGGATGCCAGCGCAGCCTTTCCTTCCAGGTGGCTACGGAATTGGACGTCACTGGAAATGTCGACACCGAGGATCCCAATACTCCCTGATATGGTAAGGACTGAGCCTTGGAACTGTGGGACCACAGTAAATGGGGTTTTCTTAGCGGTAAACGCGCAAACTTGTGTCTTGGTGGGGTTGAATCGGACTAGATTGTCCAGACCCCACACCGAAACTCTGGATAGAGTGCTCTCAATGTCCGACACAAGCTTTTCACGACTCTCCAGCACCACAGAACGAGGGATATTGGCACGGCCTGTGTAATAGGCATCCCCAGTACTGTCGTCCGCATAGCAATGAATGTCGTCGTTAGACAACATGTGTAGTATATGCATGCAAACCGACGCGGGCGCGGTGTCGCTCCCCGCGCCCCCTTTTGTATCCACCAGTAATAAACGGACCGTCGACTGAACTGCTGTGTTTCCTTTACGCTCACATCTACCTCACTGGCGACGAATCTACCCGCGCGTGGAAAAAAAAAAACAACCATTTATTATGGCTTGTATCGGAAGTCTTACAGTTTTTGACCATAATTCTCAAGAGTGGAAGATATTTCTTGGAAGGCTGCAGCAGTATATTATTTTAAATTCAGTTGAGGATGCCAAGAAGGCCCCGTTATTACTCACTCATCTATCGGATGAGACTTACCGTCTGGCTACGGATCTCGTGCATCCGATGAAAGTAGAGGAGGTTGCGTTTGACGCTTTAGTCGAAGTGCTGAACAAGCATTTTTCGCCGAAAAGGTGTACCTTCGCCGACAGGGAGAAGTTTTCCGAGGCGAGAAGGACAACGGGAGAAAGTGTCGAGGGATGGGCGGCGCGAGTGCGCGGACTAGCCGTGCACTGCGAGTTCGGCAGTGCATTGGACATGCTCCTAGTCAATCGTTTTGTGCTAGGCATGAACGTAGGCCGCGAACGTGATCGCTTATTCGAGCAGGACGCTACCACGCTTTCGTTTGCGAAGGCTTTGGAAGTAGCACAGCAGGCGGCGAGTGCGCGCCATGCCCGAGCGACCGCCACGGAGTCAACGGCGGCGGCGCTCGTGAAGGAGGAACCGGTGTACCGGGTGAGCGGGACAAAGCCCGCCACCGACCGCGGACGAGAGGTTCGCAAGTGCACCGTGTGCGGCATGAAAAATCATGATGCGGAGCAGTGCAAGTATAAAGGTTACAAATGTCAAAAGTGCGGTTTAGTTGGACATTTGAAAAAAGTGTGTAAGGGCAAGTTGTCGCGAATCAATAATATAGTGCAGCAAAATACTGACACTTCGGATGAGGCATCGTGCTGTGTGGAGTGCCAAAACTATAGATTAAGGTACGTTTCAATAAAACCTATTGAAGTTGAGGTCAAGTTAGGCGATAATCTTGTCACTATGGAACTAGATTCCGGTTCGGGTACCTGCGTCATATCAGACTCTTTATATTATGATAAGTTTCATAAATACAAATTATTGCCTTGTAATGTCCGTATGTGCTTTTATAACGGTCATAAAATCGCACCCTTAGGAGTGTTTGATATTGAAGCTACTTTTAACAATAGCACCAAGTGCATCAGCATTTTTGTTGTCAAAGATGGGGGTCCCGGTTTATTGGGCCGCGATTTTATGGCCGCCTTTGATATATATTTCACTGCGAGAATAAATAAAATAAGTGAAGATAAGGATGTTGATCTTTTGTTAGAGCAATACCCTAACCTGTGGCGTGACGAGCTAGGTGCATTTAATAAGTTTAAAGTCACTTTAATATTAAATAATAAAGCTAGCCCCAAATTTTTTAAGCCACGACCAATACCCTTTGCCCTTAAAGGAAAAGTAGAAGCTGAACTAGATAGATTGGTAGGTTTAGGTATTTTAGTACCCGTCAACCATTCCTTATACGCCACTCCAATTGTACCAGTGCTTAAAGAGAACGGTAAAGTAAGAATCGCGGGGGATTTTTCAGTTACCCTGAATAAGGACTTAGTGATTGACAAGTATCCGCTTCCGCGTATAGAGGAAGTATTCGCAAAGCTGGGCGGCGGCGAGCACTATAGTAAAATAGATTTGAAGAACGCATACAATCAATTTGTTTTAAGCGATGCGTCCCAGGAGCTCACCACAATAAACACGCCGAAGGGGTTATTTAAGTATACTCGTCTCGTATATGGCTTAGCGAATGCCCCGGCTATTTTTCAAAAAGCCATGGAGACGTTGCTTGCCGGCATAGAGGGTGTAAGTTGCTGGCTGGACGACATATGTGTTACAGGTCCCAACAAAGTTGTCCACCTTAGCAGGTTACGGGAAGTACTGAGTAGGCTTGACAAAGCGGGTCTCCGTCTGCAGAAAGAAAAGTGTGAGTTTTTCAAAAATAGTGTTACTTATTTAGGTTACACGATAAGTAAAGAAGGGCTTCAATCCAGCGCGCAAAAGGTAAAAGCAGTAATTAATGCACCGGAACCTAAAAATATAACGGAGGTTAAACGTTTTTTAGGCATGGTTAACTATTACAGGAATTTCATTCCAAACGCGTCTAGTGTGTTAAGTCCGCTGCATGAATTACTACGGTCGGGAGCAGAGTGGGAGTGGGGCGAGCGGCAACGCCGCGCCGTGCGACAGGTGCAGCGCGAGCTGGCCTCAGAGCGCGCGCTCGCGCACTTCGACCCCGAAGCTCAGCTGGTTCTAGCGGCTGACGCTGGCCCCGCCGGCCTTGGCGCAGTTCTGTCGACTCGTGATGCTGAGGGTCTGGAGCGGCCGCTTGCATTTACTTCCAGGTCACTAACAAGTAGTGAACGCAATTACAGCCAAATAGAGAAAGAAGCGACGGCAATTATATTTGCGGTAAAAAAGTTTCATCAATATCTGTACGGTCGTAGTGAGCCGTTCATTCTAAAAACTGATCATCGACCGCTCCTATCGATTTTTAACAATAAAACTGGTATTTCTATTACAACCGCCTTAAGATTACAAAGATATGCCATTATTTTGTCCGCGTACAACTACGTCGTACAATACATCTCCAGTGAAAATAATTTAGTTGCAGATTATTTTTCCCGCGCTCCCTTATCAGAGACTTATTGTGATAGCGATAACCAGTTTGATACTTTTAACTCCCTGCATTTTATGAATGCAATATCACCGGCGGTAACGTGCGACGAAATAATTCAAGCCACAGGAAACGATACCGTATTAAAGACGGTTATAAAGTACATGCATAATGGTTGGCCGCGTAAAATAGTATGCGATCAAATTAGACCTTATTTCCTATGCAAATCGGACCTACAACTGGAAGGTGGGATCTTATTACGGGGACATAGGGTCGTCATTCCAATGATACTTAGGGAGCGCATGTTGAAAGAACTCCATAGTACGCATCTAGGTATCGTTAAAATGAAGAGTAATGCTCGAACTCGGATGTGGTGGCCGGGGATCGACGCGGATATCGAGCGCTGTATCGGCGCGTGCGCCACCTGCATTTCGTTACGCGCCAAACCGCCGCGCGAGGCGCCAGCGAGCTGGCCGCGGCCGTCTGGAGTTTGGAACCGTGTTCATTTTGATTACATGACGGTGGGGCAACGGGTATATCTGGTCGTGGTCGATGCGTTTAGCAAGTGGCTAGATTGTTTACATATGAATAATGGTACCTCTACGCAAGCACTTATTTCTAAGTTGACAAATTTATTTTCGTATTTCGGTATACCGAATGTATTAGTTTCAGACAATGATGTCAAGATAAATTGCGCCGAGTTTAGACTTTTTTGTTCTAACAATGGAATTAAGTACATGAATTCTCCTGTATACCATCCAAATAGTAATGGTCAGGCGGAGAATACAGTAAAAAACTGCAAACGTATGATTAAATGTATTTTGAATGAGAATATGTCTCACCAAAAAATGATTGACGCCTTGTATGAGTATTTGTTTACTTACAGAAATACCGCGCACTGTACTACAGGAACGACCCCCGCCGAACTAATGTTTGGAAGAAATTTGAGGTCGCGTCTTGATTTAATTTTACCTCATGCTAATAATAATAAGCACGCGCAAACACCTGCGCCGGAACATCGTCGTTGTTTCGACTTAGGGGACAAAGTTTGGGTTCGGTGGTACAGTGCTCGAAAAGAAAGTTGGCAGTTAGGTGTCATAAAGGAAAGGGTTGGCAATAAAATGTTTAAAATATTTATGTATAAATATAATTCTTATTGTGTACGCCACATAGACCAATTGTTAAAGTATAAAGGTCCTAATGATAGTATCACTACTATGAGTGATTTAGAGGACCTGGATACACCTACCCAATTGCCTTCACTTCCCAGCCCGCTAGTGTCTGAACCCTCAATGAATTGTTCAAGTTTACCCGAAGGATCTCTTATTAATAAGGATAATGGGTCTGGTGAGTTAGCCTCCGAGGTGACTCGGGAGACACGCGCGGAGGAGGAAATGTGGGCAGATTGCGTTGGTGACGGAGGCTCCCCGCCGGCCTCCCCGAGCGGCTCCGCGCCGGGGACGCCGGTGCAGCTGCCGAGCGCGGTCGACGCACCTGTGCAAGAGACCGCTGAGTCAACCGCTCTCGCAGAGTCCTCATCAAGACGTCTGCTGCGTCCAAGAAAAGACATTAACTATAAAGTTTAGGAGTAGGAAAATAATATGCCTACTTATTATTATTAATATTAATTATTTGTTTGTTACTAGGTTTCAAGATTAGTGTGGGAGAAATGTAGTATATGCATGCAAACCGACGCGGGCGCGGTGTCGCTCCCCGCGCCCCCTTTTGTATCCACCAGTAATAAACGGACCGTCGACTGAACTGCTGTGTTTCCTTTACGCTCACATCTACCTCAACATGTCATTGATGTGCAGCAAAAACAGCGTTGGGGATAGCACAGAACCTTGCGGAACGCCAGCGTTAATGTCCATGCTATCGGAGCAGCTTCCGTCTACTACGGCTCGTATGCGTCTGCCGGACAAAAAGCTAGCGATCCATTTGCATAGTCCCTCCGGCAGTCCATAAGATGGTAACTTCGATAGGAGACCCCTATGCCAGACCCGATCGAACGCCTTCGCTATATCTAGGCTAACTGCCAATGCCTCACCTTGACTCTCAATGGCCGAAGCCCAGCGGTGTGTGAGATACACTAGAAGATCACCAGTCGAGCGACCGTGGCGGAAACCATACTGGCGGTCGCTGATCAGGTCGTGTTCTTCTAGGTATCTCAGGAGCTTTGCGTTAATTATACGCTCCATGACCTTTGAGAGAAGAGAGGTAATAGCGATAGGCCTGTAATTCGATGGGTCCGATCTGTCGCCCTTTTTAGGCACAGGGTGCACAAGGGCCGTCTTCCACGAAGATGGAACATGCCGTTTCTTGCTAGAGAGTGTGAAAAGGCGCGCCAACACGGGACACAACTCAGGAGCACACTGCTTAAGTACAATCGCTGGTATGCCGTCTGGCCCGCTCGACTTATGAACGTCCAGCGACAGCAACTCCCGCCGAATATCCCTCTGCGTGAATGAGATCTCTGGCATGGAGTATACGCACCGCGGGATGGTGGGCGGCACGGCGCTACCGTCGTCGCTCAGGCTCGAGTTTGAGGCAAAGAGAGTACCAAGAAGATCGGCTTTCTCCTTTGCACTATGGGCCAGATCACCATCAGCTTTCCGCAGTGGTGGTAAGGACGACTGACAAAAATTTCCCTCGGCAGCTTTGGCAAGCGACCAGAACGCGCGACTCCCAGTGGGGTAGCCCGCTAGTTTCTCACCAATTCTGCCGACGAAATCGTATTTAGCCCTGGCAATGGCTCTCTTACTGGACCTCGAGGCAGCGTTTAATTTGCGTTTCACATCAGAAACGTTCGGATCCTTATTAGCTACGGCCTTGGTCCAAGCCCTGTAAGCGGCTTGCTTGCGAACTGTAGCTTCTTTACAGGGCCGATTAAACCAAGGACGTCTCTTCGCTCCCGCAGCTATTACTGAGTTGGGAATGAAACAATCCATTCCCATCAGTATTGTCTCGGCGACATTGGCTGCGCAGGAGTCAGGATCTTCTGATGTGAAACAGAGCTGCCTCCACGGGTACGACGCGTAGAATTCACGCAATCCATCCCAATCTGCTGACTTATACTGCCACACGCGTCATCTTGTTCGCGGGTAACTGGAGATAGCGGGCGGGTACCGTGAACAAGGTGCATGTAACTGCGTCGCAATATCGGAAGCTCAATAATAACAATATAAAAGGTAATCACGGTTTATATCCCGGTCGATTTAAGTCTAATGACAGACATATTCGCTAGCGACTGCTTAAAATAACTCAGAATGTATCTCACTCATACTTATTCAGTGAAAACATTTGTAAAATGACGACGCCGTTTGAAAACGGCGGATTCTTACAATTTTCCTGCGACATATGGACAAAAAATGTACACTGATAAATAAACATTCGGTCAAGACAGACATAAGGGATAAGAGGTTAACAAGGTATTCATCTAATATTTAACAAATATTTATGAATTTTGGCAAGAACTCTTATAAATATGACACTGGTCAGGGCAAATACAATGGTGTAGTAGATATTAAGAACGTGCCTGCTCTTTTCAATTCTATAGAACGCAATATGACCATTTGAGTACATAATTACATATATTGATTGTGTAGGATAGCATTTTACAAGTAATTGCCTATTCATGATAACCATGAAGAGTTTACGGAGTCTAAAATTGACAGTCCGTGTGTGAAAAGGCTTGCCCCAACTTAAATAAGAATAATATACTAATGAGCAATGAAAATCAATTCTTATGGATAACTAAATACAAAGTTACTCGTTTTAATCGCTTTTAAGTGTAATATAGCTCGTTCGTAGATTAGAATTAATTTCGCAAAGTATTATGCATGAGAACGTTGTAGGCGCGTCTTGTATATACTTTGGGAAAGATATGTAAATAAATTCAGGAAGTTTACGGACAGCGGTGTGAAGGAACTGAAATGTATACGGTAGAGTTTATTATTTTACTTATTCGTCACAAAATGTTACAGAATTAGAAGAATATGACAAACAAATATTCCATAAAACACACACAAGTCAATGTATTTACTTCGGAATGGTGTCAATGTGATACCATGAATGAATTCAGCAAAACGATACCAAACACGGCCGGGCAGCTTCACTGGTGTAAATATCAAGATAAAATTGAGAGCTCTAAATAAACTTTCAAGAGGATATCTCAAAACTGTACAAGATACCGAAAAAATTGACTTAATAAAACTTGTAAAAAATTTAATCAAGTTTCATTATGTAAAAGTGGTCATGTCGCTAAGACGCATAGTTTACGAGATATAATCGACAAACCGAAAAATGGCAGCTGCAAACCCCCCTCACCCCCTAGGCTTAAGGGTTACGGTCGGGGACTTTTGATATGTTCACCTTCCAACTAGTCCAAACAAAGTTATGAAGTCAAAAATTGTGTTCCAAGCATTTCCCTCTATAACATTTTTTGAGCATTAATTGCCTGGCCTATCACATATATGTACTATGGTAATACAGATATGCACTGTGTCTGCAATGTGTGAGATAAGGAAAAGGGAGTAAAATGTAGTTTTTATTTAGTACCTAAGGGGATTAACAGTACCTTTGTTCCAGGCGCCATCCGCGGCATCATCGTGGAGCCTGCCTCGCGGCGCCTGGAGCCCGTGGAAGTGTTCCGTGGGGTGCCATACGCGGGGGCACCACTACGAATGGCTCCCCCGCCGCTGGCGCCCGCCTGGCCTGGCACCCGGCTCGCCGACGCTTTCGCGCCCGTCTGTCCGCAGCGCGCGCCCGACATATCCAACAAGTACGTCAGTTACTCATCAGACCGTTCATAAGTTACTCTTGGCCACTCACGTGGTTACTCACATAGTCACTCATTCTTTCATTCACTGTCCAATCTGACAGTCACTCGATTGGCCACTCAACGGTTACTTTTTTCATCCCGTCACTCACTCATCGAGTTACTCATTGGTCACTCACCCCCTTGGTCACTCACCAAGACATTGACTAAGTGACTCGCAAACTCACAGGATAAGTCCAGGGGACGGGGTTGGGCACCACGGGTATAAAAAACTAATCTTTGATATAGGTTGCTTTCATGCTACAAACGCCCTTTTTTAGAATGTTTTTAAAGTGAAGATGAAATGTGATAAGCGATAACGCTACGCTTTTAAACATGAAAAGCAATCCCACTAAGTTCCCCACATTTGTCCCAATCGTCCAATAAATTAGGAAAACCACGGAAAATGCCCATGAATAGGCTATTCCAAAGTTACAAGAACATATTAAATCATGCCAACTTTCGCGACGCATGGTCCGCAACATGGTGTGCCCCCAGGCCTATTCTGTTTAAAAAAAATTATACGGTTTGCCTCTTTCTTTGATACGAGCTTGACTGTGAGCACCAATCAGCGTTAACGGCGTTAGGAGTCATCTTATATGGCATTTCGCTCGCACTTATTGACGCGCGTGAGATGCGATGACATGGCTCAAGAAGCCGTTCGGATGGCATTACTGTGGCGGCATTAGTGCTGCGGCACATACGTACATACATACAAACATAGATATAATCACGCCTATTTCCCGGAGGGGTAGGCAGATACCACGGATTTCCACTTGCTACGATTCTGACATACCAGAGTGAAAGAAGGTTAACAAAGAGAGTGTATAAGGGAGAAGTAGAAGAGGGAGCTGGAAGGGGTAGACCTCGGTGGACTTTCTCTGATCAAATCGGGGAAATTCTGAAGAAAGGCCAGGTCAAGAGTACCTAAAATCGACGAGCGTGTATGAGGAATGTCATGAAAGTGAAGGAAGTGAAAGAGGTATGTCAGGCACATAACATGTCCGCTGTAATTGTCAATTTCCTCGATAAAATGAGTGTCATTCGCCGCCGCAATACCTTCACGATTCCAACGTTCGATGCGCCTTATTTTATGTAAGCAATCGGGAATAATACGCGAAGTTTCACTGCGTAGGGTGCGCCACTACCACAATCTATCACAATCTGAGGTTCTACTGCGAAACAAGAAAATAGAAATTTCGTTATCTAACCTCTCCATCACTCGCATATTCGAGCGATGAAGAATGGAGAGAGAAAGTGCCTACCGGGCCTACCTCTAACTTCCCATTTACTTAGGGCTCGGCCCTTCTAATCATACATAGTCAGGCCGATCGGTCCTGGGTCGTCTCTGGTCATAAGTTTCCATCCTTCATGTCTTTTCGTACAACTGCCATCCAGGTTTCATGTAGTCTACGTTGCCTTGATGCATCAATGTCATATTTTATTATCTGTGAAAGCTTGTCAAAAACAGTTTAAGGCACAGTATGTATAAGTTACTCTATGGTTTACGAAAGGTCCTAGTGCTGCACTCTGGCGGCAGAACATTGCAGTAATACTCCCTATTTATATTGACAGCGCCTATTTCAAGGCCACAGCAACAGTAATGCAGCTGCAGTTGCCATTCAAATGTCAATTTTAAGGTCTCTCAACTCAACGACGTGTCGTATCAGGCTGTCAAATACTGACAAATGGATATTTCTCCACCAATAATGACATGATTATAATGATAGTCCTATCAAAATGAGATGAAAAATAAGGTTTATTCATACAGAATCGGCCACCCTGTTAAAAGTTCTCAACAAACTTGATAACGGTAGTTCTAATAGACTTCAGAAGACGTTGAATTTAATAGGCACGAATGGTTCTTAGGAGTTCTTAATAGTCTATAATAGAAACAGACGGAACTTATTTGTTTGAAGATCGTTTTCGTCGAACAAGAACTGGCTTATTAAAGGGTCTTTTGTGAAGCAAATTAGGTCATTGGAGACAAAAATATTTTTCTTAGAATACATCATGTATTTTATTGAGACAATCTTTAGTTAACGAAGAGGAACTTTTATTATTTTTATTTAAATGTTTGTCTATGGATATTTTTGTAAAAAGAACGTGCAAATAATTGATAGCAAATTTACAATAGGTAAACATATTGAATGGTCATGTACTTAGAAAGCCATATCCCATTCACTGCCACTTACTTAAGCCTTGTAAGTCTGTAAACTACAATCCTAGCACGAGCTCTCTGCTTTTCTGAACGGGAGGCCTCCTTCATCGATTAGGTACTTCAATGTGTGGTCTTGCGCAGCTTCTAACGACTCAATCCAAAATTCTAATTTCATTTAAGCGCAGTGTTGTCCTAGATAGTTGATATTGTTGCGACAACGTTGCACAGTAATGCTGTTGCAATTAAAATGTCACCTTTACGGAGTGGAACCCCTTTTCGAAGGCTGCCATACAGGGCGCTTCCTTGTTCATGTCCATGGTTGCCATTCTAAGACATTAATGCCCAAAAGCCAATTCTTTCTTCCTCTTCATAGTAAAATAGACATTCTCTGTTACCAGGACCGCAGCGCTATCAAAGATGCCGCTAGGCACATACAACGAACTGAAGGCCACGCTGCCGCTGCTAGCCAACCAGAGCGAAGACTGCCTCTACCTCAACATCTATGTGCCCGGTAGCGGTGAGTACATTTAGAATCTCTATTTAATTAATTTTGAGCCGCAAAGACAGTATGGAATATGGAGAGGCCTTAAGAATCGGAAAATTTTACGTGACGAATCTTAGTCATAGAGGATACAAAAGCTTACTGATTCCAATTGGCTTGGTCATCTTGACAAAACGAAGATTAAAAACTTTACTCTTGCAACACTCTTCGAAACTAATTAGTACATATATAAGTAACAATAGGCAAAAAGAAGCTCAGTACCAAGAAATGTGGAGAAGTCTCGTGTCGGAGGTACCTATGGAGTAAGTATATTAAGAAAACCCAAAACATATTTCTTATAGCCCAGATACATCTTGCTTCTATAATGATTACTAAGGCTGTCAGAAGAGAGCTTTATCCCTTTACGGCCGGGAAAAATATTTTGCAAAGATTCATAAAAAATGTATGTGAACCGTTTTCAATTGTTATAAAATACGCGTATAAAATGTTTATAAAAATCCTAGTGTCCTTTATCATAAAAAAAATCGCGTGCACGAAAGTGACGTTCAGGAACTATCTGGAAATGCACGAACGTGCAAATTCATTTAGTTTTGTAAAATAGTATGACTAAAACGCAACATTTTACAGAATAAAGCATACACATGCTGCACATGTACATAGCAAAAGTAATCAGTATTCAATTTAGCATGATTATCACAATTTTCTTTAAGAATCAACATCTTAACGATTAAATAATGATTAAAAACAATAATCAACAATTGTTAAGTACTCTCAATTCAACTACATCCAAAGGAAATGCTTGAAAAATTATTTTGACGTGTAACGAACACGTTGCATTTAATACAACGAGTAATAGCCCTGCTGAAGCAGTCTGAAGCAGTCTGAAATTGGCGGGCTCTTGGAGATTTGGTATCGTCAAATTGTATCATCATCTGAAACATCACTTCTGAGTGATCTGAGTCGTCTCAGACATGCTTCACTACGTCATTTTCTTGGTAGTTTATCCAACATTTCTAAGATTTTGAAGCGAAAATCGAGTAAATCCAGTATTTCGCACCTAGGACGGCCTATGGCATCACAATCAATTTAGTATGCCCTCCATTTCATGCACTCACCAAGCTAATATCCATAAAATGAATATTGATTCATTCACATGTAAAAAAAAGAAAGAATTTAGTTTCAGTGTCCATCTCCTTGTTTAAAAAAAGGTATATCAACGCCTCCCATGGGTTTATTAGTTTATAACTATTTCTGAAGCTGTAACATGCACGTATGACCGAATCTTTATCTCCCATCTCTTGACAACCTTAATGCTGATCGTTCCCGAGCAGTTAGACAGTAGGAAAACATATTTGTTGTCTTTCCTCCTAACTAGTGACACTGGGTCTGTCACCATCAGCAGACTCTCTTTAGGTATATCTCATAGCATTGTCGCCTTTGAATGTTAAACTCGATCTGTCAGGAATTCGATTCACCATTACTCTACCCATGCTGTGTAAACCGCGTTGAGTTCTTCCATAAGTTATATATTTGTAAAGATTATATGATGATATAAACAACTACTTTGGCGTCCTAAAGTAGCTGTTTATATTATCACTTCAAGTTATGTGTAAAATAACAGCTGGATCTAACCCCAGTGACATACCTCATATCAGAGCCAAACTTGGTTTTAGCTACTTTATAACTAAGCACAAATTCTATATTCCACGACCTAACTTAGCGAAGCTCGTCAATCCATCGTATTCGTCGTTGATTCTTTGATTTCGTTTTCAATCCATTCAAAAAGCGAATAAGGGAATTCTTCGAGGTCATCGTATAATTCCTCAATATGTAATATACTCGTATCATTATTGCACAAAATTTCAAGGAATTTTTTGCCTTTTAATGGACGCTTAAAAAAAACACAAACCTAACATTATAAAACGAAAAGTGTTATAAAACTATCAAACATATGACTATCTCTTCTGATTTGATTTTCTGCGCAGAAGCCGGATAGACAAAAACTTGCAAATAGTTATGACCATCGATTTACGGGCTACAGCCGAACCCACAAATTCGTGCACTTTTTTTTTACGAGCATGTAGTTTCCCCTTAATAACTTATTGTTACTCTAATTTGTGCTAAATAAACACACATAACTCTTTTACAGTAATAATTAAGTATTAAATAACAAGTTTGATACCAAAATTATACAAAATTAAGAACTTACGTGTGCCACTACTCCCATCAAAAAATGCCACCATCTTCAAAGCAGTCTCGCGACAGACTGATCCTACAGACCTGCGGTATTTAGTACTGAAACGTGTCGCTAATGTCTGCAGATTCGATCGGAATAGGTCTGAGCTCGAAAAGACAATTTACTTGTGGGCAGGATTTTTTAAAAGTAATTTGCAGGATTATATCGAACCGGTCGTAAAGGGTTATATACTAACTAGGTACTGATATAGCACCCAAGTTATTGTCCAATCTTTTCTTATCTACATTAGACCTCCGGAAGTCTTGTACGAGCATCTTTTATCACTCAGGTATTCTATTTTATTATAGGCGTTCATTATTTTCTTCTAGTGATTTCTGATCACTACATAGCGAAGCAGGCTATCGGCCTGGAAAGAAGGCAAATAATGGATATAATTGTATATAAATCCAGTGTATGTTATTAAACATTAACATAATTTTCTTCAAAATTAAAGAATGATGACTTCAGATGCAAAGTAAAGGGGAAAGATGAATCCCAGTTTTTGACTAAAAATTCTTACTATTGTTTGAAACTTGCATTTATCGTTACTCAAGAAGTTTTTCTGCAAACTTGGAGGTTTTATTACTGACGAACTTGAAACGTACTAAGTAGTCGTACGTTGCGACTTGAAAAGTCGGACTGTTATACTATTAAATGCAATATTTTTAAGACAAAGTTTCGGGAGCTATAAGACAAGTTGTTCTTGGAAAAGAGTGATTTTCTTTTAAAGTCGAGAGCAAGTACTATTTATTCAGTGTCTTTTTATAAAAACTAAATTTAGACAACATAGCAGAAAAGCATTGCTATGTTAAATTTTACATCCATGTCTTTGATAAGTGTATCTATTTTTGCAGCAGTGTAGTCTGCAGTGCCTTTTTATAAAAACTAATTGTAGATAAAATGGCAGTAAAGCATTGCTATGTCAAATGTAATATCCATGACTTTGATAAGTGTATATATTTTTGCAGTAGTGTAATCTGCAGCATTTCTCAGTAATAGTACATTACTATAGAGGTGGGGAAACGAAGGGTTGCAGGCCAAGTAGATATAGACGGCCGAGCGTAGCGAGGTCGAATAGGGATACGCGGCTGGCAACCCCGTTTCTTGCAGAGATTTGTATAGTGCTTTTCTCAAACTTGCAATGAAATAATAACCGTGCGTCGTAGCGCAAAAATAATGAAATTTTTGTTCCCCTTTGAACCCTCGAAATAATATTTAACAAACACAAAAAAGAAAAAAACATAATGGCAGAATTTTGCTTATAGGTTTTTTATGGTTGAATGCCAAGACGTGCCATAATTTGACGTTTAAAAACAAAAGAAGGTTGCCTTACAGGCCTAAGGCTGTATGAAATTCCTTTACATATCATCTTCACTCATCGCGCCTGATATGTAGTATTTCCGGACCTAATTTGAAGTAAGTCATGTCAACATTTCATTATAAGTTTGAGAAAATGTCCATTTTAACCTCCATGTCCTGAGTAATATACATTTCTAGCACCAATACAGTCTGAGAGTCTGCAGCAAAAAACGAAAATCTCGTTCTGCTTCTTGAACGGACGAATATGGAAGAGTGATCTTCGAGGGTATGTCTCTAAGGAGATAAAAAAAATCTATTTTCGTTTTTCCCTGTAGACTATTTGAAATCAACAACGACGAAAACCTCCCTATAGCTAACTTTGCATCAACTTGAACGGAATAAAATGGAGGGAGTGGCATCATTAAATTCATAATAATGAATTTAATTATATAATGAGATTGCCACATATTGTATTCATATCACATATTACTCTATTAATGCTGCCTGCGTGATGGGCAGCCTGCCAAGAGGCCAGGGTTTGTTTTAGGTATATTTTTTTCTAGGTAGGTTTAGTTTTAGTCGTTTTATTTTAGTCATAATTTAATTTTATTCATTTAATGTACTCGTATCCTCTTTTTAATAAATGTAACTATGTTAATGAGGAAATAAAGGTTATCTTACTCTAGGCTGTATTGTTAACCAATATTACATTTTGGCAGGCGCGCGTGGCGTGGAGGCGCCATACGCTGTGGTGGTGTGGGTTGGAGCCCCGTCCCACGAGTGGGGCTCGCCCAACACGCTGGACGGGTCTGTGCTGGCCGCGCGGGCGCATCTACTCGTCGTTACTGTCAACTATAGGATAGGACTATTAGGTAAGTATTCAAGAGTGGAAATAACTAGATGCCATCGCTAAACATTGCTTATGACTTAATAAAATCGTCTAACGTGAAGACTAATAATATCCCCCGAATTGAGGAAATCATACAAAATAAGGATATGATAGAAACTCTACCATCTATTGTGACAAACACAAGTCGACCCACGTACCTATGTAAGGTGTAAGGTCAAGGAACTTTTGAAGGCTTCTAATCTAAGAGAGTGGTTCGCTAAAAATAACTTACATTCAGGGACATTTGCTCGAATATTCAGTTTATCATGAAGAATGTTTTAGCGCACCTTCAGAGTTGTCATGTTAAAAAATTGTGCTTCGAACCTATTTTTTTATACTCGTCGGTGGCAAACAATCATACGGCCCGCCTGATGGTAAGCAGTCTCCGTAGCCTATGGACGCCTGCAAATCCATATGATGAGTTTTCTTTTAATTAGTGACACTGCTCGTTAGAAACAATCATATCTAGTTTAAGCCTTAAGGCCTGGTTCTTCTTTACAGGTTATTTAACTACGGGGTCTTCAGACGAGGTACACCGAGCGGGCGGTGCGGCGTTGCTCGACGTTGCGGCAGCGTTGCAATGGGTCCGGCGGAACGTTGCTGCGTTCGGGGGAGACCCGAAGAGGGTCACGTTAACTGGTCATTCGGCGGGCGCTGCGTTGGCTAATGCATTACTCATGTTACCAGACACTAAGGGTAAGAATGATAGATGTTTGAGGAACCATCAAGTCAATTCTAACGAAGATTGCAGCCGATAGCTCTGGTGTAACCTTTTATTTAGCACGAGTTGGTAATTACTCAATTGCCTTTGTGCTTAACCAAGTAATTTTTTTCTTGAACTCGTGAAGTTACAATTTAAATAATTACACATAATTACTTTCATATATGTAGATAGATTTGAAAGTAACAGATCTTCTGAACGTCAATCCGACAAATAATACATCATTTATACGTTTACTGTCCCAATCTGAATTGTTAACTTTACCGTGACATGGACAGTGAAAGTTTAAGTTTGATTCCAGCCCTGGACATCGGAACCCTTGGTTTTTTTTCTTTTGAATATGCTATCCAAGTTTCATATAAATGGGTCCTTTTATGCAGATCTAGCAAACGATCATTTTGATTGAAACAGGGTTAATATCCCGAGTGCTGCTACTGAGTGGTTCAGCGTTAAGTCCGGCAGCGCTGGCTCCGGACGCATCACTAGCCAGAGAACATACAGCGCAAGCGCTCCGATGTGTTCCTGAGGAGTCCTCTACAGAACACTGGTAAGATTCATGTCTTTCAACTCCCTAAAGTTAGTAACATTCTTATCATCATTATGTATTTATGTGCTGGACCATTGTCGGTGAAGCAATTCCCTGGAACTCTATCCAAAGAATTTACATAAATAGGTTCAACACTTTAATATCCTTAGGGCGTTAATAATTGTTATTCATTATTTTCCTCGCCCGTAAGCAGCGTGTTAAAATCAAATCATTTTAAAAACGCAGACATTTTTTTAAATTTTTATGTTTAATCCACTTTCTAATTACTTATACAAAAATATCCGTCGGATCTGAGTCTTGAGCCGGAAAATACAAAACTAGTTGAACCCGAACTTGATCCGGACTAACAACTGGGTCATCCACCGTTTGAAACAAAACTCGCCACTTATGTGGAGATCAACAGTTTGGGTGTTTATATAATTATTTTATCACGTAAATTAACAGGAAAGGAATACCTTAAACAGAAAATTTAACTTTGGGTAGGCATGTCCACAAGATACACATGCAGCTAATAGCTGAGTGTGACCCATCTCTCGACTAATTGACATGTTAATATTGTTAATTTTGAAGTTTGGAGTATTTAAGGCATTAAAATGTGCGCTGTAGTCCTTCCTTTATAAAAATAAAACACTTTTGCAAATTCTGCTTAAACACAGTAACACTTTTTACCTTAAGTTCATTGGATACCTTGCAATAGATTGCTATTGCAAGATATTGTATGTAATTAGGTTCCCAAAAAGTTGGTTGAGTGCTAAAAATAATTGCACCACCCTAATGTGACTGAAATACAATAAAAAATAAATAGATAAACTATGTTATCTCTAGGCTGGTAACCTGCATCCGCGCTCGTCCCCTCGCTGCGCTCCTAGCAGTCGAGGCCCCACGCGCCCGCTTCCTCGCCGGCTGGGCCCCCTCAGTCCCCTCTAAAGACGGCAACCAGGCACCCACTAGGGCCCTACACGCTAGTGATGCGTTCTTGGACTGCGCGCTGGCGGTGGTGGTGTCGACTACTGAGAGCTATCAGTTTTTTAGTGAAGATGATATAAGGCATGGATTTGAGGAGGATCATAGGTGAGAATTTCTTCTGTGCGATAAAATGTTTCTTACTTCTTAAATACCTTCAAAAGACTTCCTCGCCGGCTGGGCCCCCTCAGTCCCCTCTAAAGACGGCAACCAGGCCCCCACCAGGGCCCTACACGCTAGTGATACGTTCTTGGAGTGAGACCATATATTGGATGCCTGGCCCACTTACCCACTTCTGCTACAGCCTACCACTATAATTTTTTATGAGGTAATCGTATTTTCTTTTGAAATCAAAAATCGTTACTGAAGTTGAGACTAAACAAAATGATACTTTGAAATTAAACTAGTGTTTGCATATTATACGAAGTCAATAGAATGTTTCTGTCCGTAGGTACTATTTATACTCAGCTTTTTGTATGCAATACTTTCCTCAGAAACCGAATCCTCCGCACCTACGTCCGCAACGTCTACCGCTATCATCGCAATGAGATCTTCGCCGCCATCCGTAACGAATACACAGATTGGGAGAAGCCTATACAGCATCCAATCAACATTAGAGACGCTACGTTGGAATCTCTAAGCGATGCCGCAGTTGCTGCTCCGGCGTTAAGGGTAGCACAGTTGCACGCAAGAAGAGGGGCAAGGACATTCTTTGCGCATTTTACGCATCAGAGTAAAGATGCTGAGTATCCACAGGTATCTCTCTAAGTAAACAATGTTTATTACTACCTCTTTTCTTTAAAGTCTACGAATGTATAGATCGTATCATTCATGAAGACTTGTGCCTTGACTCGTAATGTCATGTTATTAAAGGTTAGATTTGACAAATCTGCGCGTCATCGTGGATGACATGAACTATAGTTATGTAAACATCGAAAGTAAAGCTGTGTTAGATCTACGAGTAAGTACTAAGTAATTCTATTAGGTTACCTAGGCTTCCAACATTCAGTATAGGGAGATATGCCCCGACGATTCGAATCCAGTTTCAAAAATAATTTGATCCAAACCACGTCTAAATTAGTAATTCATAAAAATGGTCCCTACCCAATGTCAATTAGAATTTATAATAAACTACCTAATCCCATAAAAAATGAGCTAAATGATAATAAATTCCTAAAAAGTTTAAAGGCATTCATCGTAGACTTCTATTCTACTCTGTAAGCGAATATTTGGATTCTGGAGGTAATGTTTAGTATTTATTCGTGTCGATCGCTCTGTCACTCTTACGACCGGCCGCTAGATACATATATATTAAATAGTGTTATTAGGTTAAGTATTTGATTAGTTTGTAAGTTTATTGCAGTGCCCTTAGCGGGTTGTGTTGAAACATAACATAATAATCATAAGTTCTTTTTGTACACACAAATCAATGATTAAATGAAATGAAAGTAATGAACTATTCAATCTCAGGCATCAGTAGCTATGACCATATCCCTGGAATGGAACAGAAACCCTGTATTTTGAAATTTCAAAATCCTTTGTTTCTGATAAAGTGCATCTCGTCTTCAGTCAGTTATATAGTTCAATCCCACATGTAGATTTCAGCTAACTACAAACCCTTTAATTGGTTTGCCTCATATGCTTAAATTCCAATGAAATGGACTAAATACAAGTGGGCTTTCCGAAATTAAGCTTTTCATCGCATCGCATTAACATATATGTTCAGAGCTTCCCAGGCACAAACTGATTCAACCTTTTCTTCCAGCGCCTTGGCAGCACAAGCAGCGAAACCCTCCCATACTTCCTCGGTCTCCCCCTTGTCGGTGGGATGCCATATTCCCCCCGAAACTACTCCCGGGGAGACGTAGGAGTATCAGAGTCCGCTGTGGCGTTACTGGCGGCTTTTGCAAAGACAGGGGATCCGACGCCGAGTGATCATCATGAGGGGGCAGTGTCCTGGCCGAGATATGAGCTGAATTCGCAGCAGTATTTGAGTATAAGTAAGAACATTTTGAATTTATAGAAAACCCTTCTAAATACCTCGGGCTTGAGGATAGTTTGACTAGATAGAAACCCTTCCTTACTTCTTAGATCGCTGCTGCTTGCTAACAATGCTAACGTACATACAAAAGTATCAATTTATAATAAATAGATACAATTGATTAATGTTAGAGGCAGACAACAGGCGGTCTGATCGCTAAAGTGCGATCACTTCCAAACAACCTTTGGGTAGTGGAAACAAAATAATTATTCAAAAAGAATAGGTGTTGCCAAAAAAATCGTTTATAACGACTGTCATATACATTATTTGAATGTATGGAAAAGTAAAACAAGATTTATGTAAAACTTCTTTAAAGTTGCATACCTACAGTAGCCCACCTTTTTCTGATATGTATGTAGGTACTCATTTAAACACAAAAAGCCCCTTTGTTGCATTACACGCCGTCTAAATTCAAAGTAGGCAAGTTTTCAGAAGATAACCCTAGGCCAAGACCGGCAGTTCTAAAAGACTTTCATTCCGATTTTTTTTATAAAGTTTTTTTCTAAATGACAATCATTTTTCTAGGTACCAAACTTCGCATAGAGTATAAAAAGTTTAAAAGTTACTACAGAAGTACAGATAAGATTTAAAATGAGAATTTTTGTTCTAGGTACAAAACTCCGTGTAAAAAGCCACTACAGAGGCCACAAAATGGCGCTTTGGCTTCATCTTATCCCGCAGCTTCACAGGCCAGGCGCGGCTCCACGACATCATCAGTTCCGCTCCATACATCCTGATATGTTCGCCGGTAAGATTTGCGAAATAATTACTACTAATTCACCACCTTTAAAAGGGAGGAGTCTCAATTACTTTTCTCCGACTTCTGGCAGACGGCGGGACAGATTTTATTTTGTTTTGTTGGGATTCACACGTCGTTACAGTTGATTAATGTCATTATGTCAGAATTGGATAATGGGATCCTGGAGATATGGAGAGAAATCTTCAAGTGACTACTTGAAGATGCATGTTCTTTGAAAATAATATTTCAAACTTTGACTTCAAGCTTTGTTAGCTCAACATTTGGTGAAGTAGAATTGCTCGTGAAGCAAAAAATTATAGAAAGACTGTTCTATGGACTTGTTTCTTTAAAAAAAGATTATTTTACTCAAAATGTTCTCCACGTCTAAATTAAAAGACTTTATAGTGAAAAAGCATAGCCGATTTTTCATTACTGGCAAGAGATCCAAATTAAGAGTATGCATTTATTAAAATCAGGCTCATCTAATTGTCATCATTGTCATCACCATCTAATCAACGCGCATGAACCACCCATAAATAGCCGCAAGGCAACCGCAGGCAGGTAAAAGTATATACAAAGAATGCTGATCATCAAAGTGTCGTTCATAATGTAACTCAAACAAGTAATTGAAGCTAAGAATATCCACTTGATTCTTCGGGCTATCGATTATATGTCCAAAATTGACCGACTAATTGCTCGCTCGCCATCGACAACATTTTCCTTGTCCACTTTTTCCTTTTTCCACCGAAAACCAAATTTAAACCTTACTACAAAAGACATAAAGTCCACAGGATGTAATGAATTTTTCTGATTCTTAGATTGATTTACGCTCATTTAATACTTCATTAATTGATTTCAGGCCCATTAGTAAAACACCGGTTATGAGATACTCTAATTGGGCGTAATTAATTAATTACAAGCGTCCAAATAACAGTAATTTGGTTGCTAATGGTCGGACGTTGATCATGGTTGTTTGCGTTATTAACAATTTTGGTGGAATTCTATTGGGAATGAAATTCATAAACAAAATAGCTTTACGATTTTTTGATGAATTAAACGAGTTGTAAAGTCAAATTTTCAACGCAATACAAAATCACAATTAATTCTTAAATTAGAATTGGCTCCAGTAGTAAGTGGAAATCATTATTATTCACACAATTTATTTTGAATTTAACGTTCTATGTGTACAATGAAATAACAATAAAATTAATAATCCACCATTTATTTTTGTATTGAAAGTAGATTTGACAGATACAAGAAGTTAATAAAGAATTATAGAACAATATTCAAAAAAATGCCCATTTGCGTTTTAACGGAAAGGCTGCGTTTTCACCAGATATTAGGTCACCAGGATGCCGAGCGAGGGATGTGTTTATTAAGGACCAATATAACCTCCTCAATATTGTAACGTACACAGCCCACTATTTGGACGACAGAAAACAAGTCGACGTAATATACTTAGATTTTCGCAAGGCTTTTGACAGGATTGATTGTGATGTCTTATTGCAAAAAATGGCCAAGTCAGGTTTTTCAGAAATACTGTTACAGTTCTTCGCCAACTATCTCTCAGAACGCAAACAATATGTCGTATACAACGCAGCCAAATCCGAAACATACTCAGTCTCCTCTGGTATAGGTCAAGGAAGCAGTCTTGGGCCACTTTTATTTTTAATAACTATAAATGATCTCCCGGATTGTATTAAGCATTCGTTAATTCTGATGTTTGCTGATGATGTCAAGCTTGCTTTGCCTATACACGACCAATCTGACATCATCAAGCTCCAAACAGATATTGATAACGTTTACCAATGGGGTGTACGTAATAGTTTACATTTAAATACAAATAAATGTGCAGCCATGACCTACTCAAAGACGTCACACACTACGTATCGTTCTTATACATTGAATGGTGAAACCCTGCAAAGTGTTAAATGTATGCGTGATCTTGGCACATTTTTTGATTCTGAAATATCGTTTGGTCAACATATACTTCAAATTTGCAATAGATCAAGAAAATCGCTTGGCTTTGTTGTTCGTCAGTCAAAACACTTTAACATTCATCATGTCATTACGTTATTATATAATGCATTTGTACGTAGCCTTCTGGATACTAACTGCATTGTATGGAACCCGCACGAAAAAAAGTATATTCTTCTTCTTGAAAAAATTCAAAAATCATTTATCAGGTATCTCTACTGGAAAACACATGGGTACTATCCCTACATGTATCCCACGCCGTTTCTATTAGGAATGGTCTCATATCAAAGCCTTGAAGTACGTAGGCAGCTCACAACGGTAAAATACTTTTTTAGGTTAATACGTGGATTAATATTTAATCCATTGCTACTGCAATATGTGCATTTTAAGGTACCTTCACCATTTGTTAGAGCTACTCTCCGGCCACGAATTACACCTCTGTTCGTAATTCCCAATACCAGCACAATGACATTAGTCAGTAGTCCTCTATATGTTGCACTCAACCATATTAATAATATTGTTTTCCATAATCCCACTCTTGACATATTCTCACAGACAGAACCGAGATTCCTAGCCACAGCAGCCCGCTACTTAGAGTCGATATCTACACCCACAACTATTAATATTAATTAAATCTAGTGATAAGCTTAGTCTAATTAGTTTTAAGTATGTATGTAACCCATAACTTGCATGTCTGGTTTAACTGTAAATGTAAGTTGGTGAATAAATAAAATAAATAAATAAATAACATTGTCCACTAGAGCTAGGTGCGCTGAGCTCGGATAGGTGAATGAAGTGATTCTATTAGCTCCTCTCGCTACGCATCATTGTACATCTAGTGCAAATGCAGCATACAAGACTCTACTAGAAACTAGTTGCACTGAGGTAGATGACAAAAAAAGCGAAGGCTGGACGATATCGTGAAAGTTGATATGAGCGTAAACGGGCTCACACGAGAGGACGCCCAGGATCACAAAGTGGGGGAAAGCAAGTAGGAAAGCGGACCCTGGCAACGGCCCGGATTACGCTAGGTAGAAGAAAAAGAATGTTCCACTACCTAAGTCAAAAATAAAATCGTTTTCTATTTTTCGAGTTTTTATATCACTATTAACTTAATAAAAATCTTTTTATATTTTTGCGCTGAAGCAAAATTTTCCATCGATATTATTGAAAACATCATTTATATTTGCTGGTAGCCCGATTTCAACATTCAAGTTCAATAATTTATATCTAAAATTATCTTCAAAGTAAGGTATTCAGAGGTGAAAAGCCTTTTTAACCAAACAAGTCGCCAGAAATTAAAAGAAAATATTGACTGTGATTGAATCGCTTCAGCGATCAAAAGGACGCTGATAAAAACCAGAGCTACTTTGTTGTTTGAAAATGTTTATTTAAAAATGGAAATTATTTGTATATTCTGTTGTATTTCGTCAATGGCCAGTATTCAAAAGGTCATCGTCAGCGTTATTTGTGCCTTTGTCTGAATTAATTAGAGTTTGCTGCATTAAAATTGGTTGAAACAACAGTATGAGTAATATCCATTGTAATATATTAATATGTATGCGTAAATTATGTAGTAGTACGAGTATATTAACTAGTGGCTATGTGTGCTATAGACCTCGCGATAAAATTGATAAGTTTACACACACATGTAAAAAACAAAAAAAATACTTATCTACTTCTTTCATTCATTATCACAGCGTACTCATGGTCTTATGTGCCATAAACGCTATTGGGACTTAAATTCTTTATGCCAATTTCTACCATGTTGAACATAAATAAAAACGAAACGACTCATAAAATCTAAGTAACTACTGAACGTGCTTACAAAATTTTACGAGAATTGGTTGGGAATTGCAACCTGTAGAGGAGAACATCCGGACTTACGAAAGCAGATTGTCAGAGACAAAATGGAGTCCTTTGCTAACGCTTCGGTCAATTATATTTGTAATAATATATTCATTTTTCTATTGCATATTATGTGGTTTATTATTATCAGCATTGCGAACCAACAAGGGAATACCGCCATTGGCACAATGCCTCAAGTATCTTTTTTAGATTTAAGCTAGTTATTGAATGAATGAATGAAAATCTTTATTTCAGGCAACTAGAGGCCCATAAATAAATACCTTAAAACTAACATACCTATTATAACAATATATCTTAAAACTATAAACCCTACAGATCACATTAAAATTAATTATTATTATATTATTAAAAATATTTGCACAGTTACTGTAGTACTGGACAGCATTTCGGACCAACGGCTCCATATTGCGAGAACTCAACATCTCGTCGCGGCTGTCATCCGAATGTCTACGCAGAGTCCTTAAATACTTCGGTCATATTCGTAGAAAAGACGGCGGCAACCTCGAAAAGCTTACTGTGACCGGCAAAGAAAATGGGAAAAGGCCTGGATGCGGACGCAGTCCAAACGTTGGTCTGATCAGTTCCGCACCGCTCTTGACTCCACAGTTCATATAGATCTCCACACCGCCAGAGACAGAAACAGATGGCGAGAGATCATAAGAGAGAAAGTAATACCAAAGCCAGGTCACGACCCTTAACGTTAGTAGAAGTATTTCTAAGCAAAATTTATCTCAATATTATTATTAGGTCCTATGTTAACCCCCGTTTAAAAATTCGTCCGTATTAACTTTACACACTGTATAACTACAGAAACACAAACAATGACAAAGGCTAGATTGGATGTATATGTTGGAGATAAGAGGAAAAAATTGATGCGTCAGGTAAACAAAGTTAGCTCTCATCTCAATAACGGCAAGTAAACAACTTTGCTACCTAAAAATAACCATTGTTAGTCCCCAAGGAGTACTCAACTAGAAAACATACATCAGTCCTCTACTCTACTTAAATTCTTTTCACTGCCACTACGGTATTTCCGTCCTTCAACGACGGCACAACAAACTATTAGTCAAATGAAATCCAGGCGGGGTTGAACGGTCTCTCAAGTAAAACAGTATATTCCAAATGCTTAACTAGTGCCGGCAAATCTTCAAACATTAGAACGCTGATATTGAACGACGTGAGCGTTGGAAAAGGCAAAAGTTCAACACCAGATTTGTCCAACGCTTCAGCGCGTTCATATCGCCCTTAGCTGTAAAAGTTGGAAAACTAAACTCAGAAATTAAACCGTAGAAAAGTAAATGGGATCAAGTTTATTTAGTTCAAATATGCTTTAAGCAACCGGGTGCTAATTGTTTTATTACCTTTTTGTAAATGTGCTAATAACGATAACATTCATTGGTGCTAACAATATTTCTTCAACTATACTCCGGAATCAATGAATGAAAGTTTATTCACTAGAACACGAGCGGTCAACCCGCTAAGCGTTTGCCACAATACCCACCCCGGCCATCTCCCAAATATATGCAGCCTTTGTGGTCTCAGCCGAGCGAAGTAAAATTAAAATGTAGAAGTAATCTCATACATTTCAGCGAGCGCGACATTTTAGTGTTTTTGTCCTTAGCTGGAACACAAATGTGATAAGAATGTAAGTTTTAATTAATTTTCATTTCATTTCATTTCATTTCATTTCATTTATTCAACATTAAAAGTCATGTGCATTACAGAAGATGTTAGTTGGATGTAGTCAGTACATGACACCCGGATAGGGCGCATAATGTTAGTACTTATGAGGTACCTAATTACCTACTTATATACTATAGTACTTATAAATTCGTGCATATTCGCTTATCAACGTTATTTATAATATTATACAAACGCATATCTACCTAGGTTAATTCATCAATGTCAAAGTTAATACTAATGGTTATGCTTTATGCCAATCCGAAACTCAATCAACAATTTAGTGTCACAATTTTCTACAATTATTTACATTATAAAATAACAAAATAACAAAAGATGAAAGAGGTCATATTATTGATAGGTAACATATTGCCTTACGGGTTCCATTCTAACAACTTATTATCATTTAAAAACTCGTCAATTGTGTAGTACGACTTTTCGGTTAGTAGATTCTTTAGTTTATTTTTAAACACTTTATCGTTGCGTTCTTGTTTTAACTGTTCGGGTAGTTTGTTTACTATGGTGACACATCGATAGTACGGACCATTTCTATACATAGCAAGTCTTGAAATTGGCAGGAGAAGTTGATTTTTGTTTCGCCGGTTCGAGGTGACTTTTTGCAATGGGAATAAATTTGCATTGTTCCTAACGAACATTTCCGCTTCCATGATGTACATGCATGGTAATGTAAGTACCTTATGTTGCGCAAAAAGTTCACGGCAGCTACTTGGTATCCGCGTGTTAGTAAGGATCCGTATACATTTTTTTTGCATCAAAAAGAGCTGATATGCGTCCGTGCTAGCCCCCCAGAGTATTATTGCATATCTTAGCCAGGAATTTGCGTACGCATAATATGCTGACAAAGCAGTTTCAAAGTTGGTATTTACTTTGAGGATTCTGAGGGCGTAAACAAATCTGGATAATTTTGCTTTGACATTTTGGATATGAGACTTCCAGTTTAAGCCGGAGTCAATTTTTATTCCTAATAAATTAAATTCAGTAACTTCCTCGATAGTTGTATTATTAATTTGTAACGTCATTTGTAATGATTTTTTCTGCGCCGGTTTAAACTGAATTATTTTAGTTTTTTTAAGATTCATTTCCAAATTATGATCGTCGAGCCAGTTTCGGGTAGTGAGCGATATTTCCTGTAATCGTTCATTGCACTCTGCGCTGTTTGTGCAACTAAATAATAAAGATACGTCATCCGCGAACATTATACAAGTTGTGTCCAATTATTTATTTAAGTTTCAGGTATGTGGGTTACCGCAAAAGGTAACTAGAATTCTGGACAAATTACACTGGGTTTTGTTTTCCTTTTGTTTTTAATGGAAAATCTTATCAAATGTGTAGTAGCACAGAAAAAAATGTAGTAGGTACTTGTAGTAGTATTTTGATAATATGTGCTGATTACACGAATTAGTGGGGGACCTTGTATTTTATTAGACATACGAGGTAACAATAAAAAACACATTTAATGAAAACACAATGTATATATACACTGGATTTGGGCGACGACGTTACAGCGTAGCTCCGTTGCGTCATCTGACGCGATATTTGCAAACTAAATGTATTATCAACCCTAGCGAATATGCAAATACATCTCTGTTATTTTGTAGTAATTATTTGTTGTGAGATTATTAGAATCGAATGTTTCATCAATTCACTATTTCACTAATTTTTACACATTTTCTGGCACTTTGAAGCACGTATAGTGTCTTTCTGTCAACAGTGTCGTATGCTTTGTTAAAAATCAACAAATGGTATAGGGATGTTTTGTGCGTATAATAAAAATACAGGTAGGGCTTAGATGGTCGGCTCTTTATCATTTGTCACTATGTCTGTCACGTTCTAACAAGTATGTAGGTAAGCGCGAAAGTGACGGGTATAGTGACAAGGGATAAAAATGGAACCATGCTGCTACCGCTGGAATTCAAAATTTCTAAATATAAGGTTTTATTTATTTAAAGAGTGTAAAATACTTCAAGACGGATTCTTAGCAAATGTGACGTCATGATCGGTTGGCGTATTGTTACAAGCGTTTTGTGAGTAGATTACGATTGTCAGACTTTGACCCTTGTTTCTGACTATTGTATTAGTTTAATACAATGGGTCCCATATAGATATTTGATCCTCGACACAAACCTGATCGCTCTTATTAACAACAACGTATCATCTAGGCTGCTGTTATGCCATATGTAAATAGGTATTAACAGCATTTTTTCGAACATTATTAGAACTAACGCGCACTGCTAGGTCCCGGCACAATACAATCATGCATAGTAGTAACAAAAAAATCCTAGTACCTAGGTAGCTAGTAATTACTTTGTTTGGCATAGTAGACCTAAGTTTTAGTTTTACTTATTTTTATTATAAGTTTATATTTTTTTTTTGCCACGAGAATGTTTTTGAAATAAAGCTTTTATCTATCTATAAATTTAATATAGTAGATATGTTAGCATAGCTATATAGTTAATTAGCTTAGGTACTTTTCATCCCACAATTCATAAATGTCTCAAAGAGTGGTGAAAGCAGTTTAACCTACATGGCAGGTCCCGGAACTCTCAAATTATGTGACAAAATTATTATATTTCCATTGTTTTGTTTTAATTTCAAAATTCAATATTTATTTATTTATTTCATTATTAAAATTTATTATCTTAACATACCTTGAATTTATAATTTATTTAATTTTTAATTTTGACTCTAAATTTGAATTTTCTCATTAGGTATTAATAATTATCAATTTTCGAATTTTGATTTTATATCTCTATTTTATCTATATTTAAATGTTACCTTAATTTATACGAGTTGGAAGTGTTTGTATTCTGTATGTTAGATTAGGTTTTTATTTATTTTATTTTAAATTTAAATCGTGTTTTGTTTTTTAACAACTTCTACCTAAACGAAATCACGGTTAAAGTACAGTTTGACATAAAACTTTAAAAACGTTTGTTGACATCTATATAATTTATGTCACCACGTGTATCTGACTCGACAATCCTGAAACCAAATCTAGAACCTAAAGTTTTATCGCCCGTAAAAGGTTTACGACACAACCATTTGATAAGAGCGGATTTTTTGGAAAATCGGCTCTAAAAAGATCGTAAAGAAACTCATCTAATACTGAATGCATAGCTGTAGTCCAGATTTTACTGATATCAGAACTTAGATGCCAATTCTGGTTTAAGCCATTTTAATATGACTTGTATTTATGTCGTCAGGTATCTTTTTTTTTAAATGGAGGATTGGCAGGCGTTTGACCACGATCACACCTGATGGTAAGTGATGATGCGGTCTACGGTGGAGCACGCTTACCTATGAGATACCTATTTACTCTAGCCTTGAAGAGATAGCTTGATCTCGAGCTAGTGTTGGTTTAAACTCGAGTTCTTTGAGTCATCTGCTTTAAATAAATAAATAAATATTATATAGGGACATTCTTACACAAATTCCCACGGTAAGCCAAGAAGGCTTATATTGTGGGTACTCAGACAACGATATATATAATTACAAATACTTAAATACATATAAAACATCCATATATAAGTAGAATGTGTGTTTGTATTTAATAGTCTCCATATTTAGCTCCTTGCACTACCTGTTGACTTTTGTATGAGTTCGAAATTTCCCGCTACCTAAAGGTTGTCTGGAAGAGATCGCTTTTTAGCGATAAGACCGCCTGTTGTTACCTGGTTCTATTTTCCTTTAAAATTCATTTGTAGTTTTACATGTATGTAAAATGTATAATTGTTGGTGCAATAAAGAATATTTACTTACTTACTTACATCCATGACTCAGGAACAAATATCTGTGCTCATCACACAATTAAATACCCTTACCGGGATTCGAACCCAGAACCATCGGCTTCATAGGCAGGGTCACTACCCATTAGGCCAGATCATCTGGCCATCATGTTATGACGTCATTAGGTCGTCTGGCTTTAAAACTAGATAGTGTCATCCACGACGGTGCGTGCTTTAACTCGTGTCCACGCATGTAGGGGTGGACGAGAAGATCTTGGGGTTGTGGATGAGGTGAGTTAAATGACACTCGTAGTCCAATACATGCACGTACAATACTTTAACTTTGGTGATACATAGATGTTAAGTTATCACTGATTGTAAGCGGACGGGCACAACCGTCCGTCGCAAGATTGCTGAGGGAATGGCCGCTCGGCTGCCGGCCCCACTTCTCCGCGCGCCGCACCATGCATTGCGTCGGCGACGGCTCCCGAAGATGCCCGAACAAAGACGAGGCGTTAACAACTTGTATTGTCATCTTATTAAAGGTTAGATTTGGGAAATCTGCGTCATCGTAGATGACACGAACTATATTTACATATAACATACAAAATTATTAACGGAGTCTTTATTCGGAATTTTATTTATACCTACTCAAAAACTCGAGTTGTTAATTAATCCTAAACGATACGACTTAAAGTAGTATCAAAGTAAGATGAAAATCATATCAAATTGATACAACAGAATCAGCCTCTTGGACAAAGGCAAACGAGATAGGCGGTAATAAAAATGGCCATAAATAAAAAAGTTTTCTCAAATTGTTTACTTATCGGCCAGTCAAGGTTTGAGCCGTTTCGGAACAGAAAGACATTAGGAAATCTCTTTTTCATGAGAAAAGTACGGTGCTTAAATACCTATTACCTATGTTTTATAAATCCTTATTTAGCTGCCGGAGGAGAAACAAAATGCGAAATTTAATGAGTTAACGATGTTTACTTTATATTCCTTGACAAAGAATCGTAATAATAATAAATAAATAATAAATAGAATAGAATAGAATAGAATAGAATATCATTTATTTCAGTATAAGTACACAGTTATACAATACATATAGAGGAAGAAAGAGAAAAAATGACTTATAACTAACTTGTACACTGTATATAATTATACTGAAAAAGGTGAACACTCAGCATAATGCCAGGTCCTACTGAAGTAGTACGCTGACGCTGGTCTTCCGTGGGCACCTGTAGGGAGCGTAGTTGCGCGCAGCTACCAACTACAGTTAAGTTACTGAGATAACTATAATAATTACGACGGTAAACAACAAAGCGGCAATGAAGCAGTTGACATCATATGTTAGCATGACTATCATGGTCCAGAAAATATATATATATGTACCCAAAATAATAATATAAATAATTAGTTACAGTACTTAAGATTTGTAATGGCTTCACTCAATCACTCTGACAATAGTTTTTGCTTAGAGAGAAGGTAATTTTTTACTTTTACTTTAAAAGACTGCAAAGAAGTTAGTTGCTTAAAAGGTGGTGGTAGGTTGTTCCAGCATTTTGTGGCGGTGTACTTAAAACTGCCACGAAATGCTGCAGTTTTGTGTTTGGGACACATGAGAAGAGTAGATAATCTCTGGCGCTGCAAAAACCGGAGCTTCTCATGCAGGTAACGAGGTGCTTGAAACTTCACGATCCCGAACAGTAGGCAAGCAAAGTGGAGAGAGCGCCTAGATTCCATGTTCATTAGATCGCTTCTGTTAAGATAGGGAGTTACGTGAGTTCTTGGTGGAATTATAAAACAATAACGTGCACAGGCATTTTGGACTCGCTGAATCACTTTCTTTGTGTGAGATAAGAGGCAGGAACCTACAACTGTGTCAGCATAATTAAGTTTTGATAGTATCAGTGATTCGCATAGAGTAATTCTGAGCTCTATGGATAAGTAATTCCGAACTTGATATAGAATCTTAAGCCTATAGAAACAGTTTCTAGCAACATCACAAACATGATTATGGAATCTTAAGTTTTCGTCCATGATCACTCCTAGATTTTTCGCTTGTGTAACTTGTTCAATGTTGTTATCTCCTATTTTCAACAGCGGTACAAACTCGTTGATTTTTTGCCTTTGTTTATTTGTGCCTATAACCATAAATTTAGATTTTATTGGATTTAAAACTAGGTTATTGCGTAAGCACCAATCAGCTACACGGTTCAGGTCCTGATTAATGGCGTCTACCGCGAATATGGTTTTACTGGGTTGACATGGCAAATATATTTGTAGATCGTCGGCATAGATGTGATAGCTACAATTCTTTAGACAGTTTATTATATCCGCGCTATACAGAATGAATAATATTGGTCCTAATATTGAGCCTTGTGGAACTCCGCGAGGAACAGGCGAGGCTACAGAACAGCTACAAGTGCCACTTTCACTGCACAGTTCAACCTTTTGAGAACGGTCTTTTAAATAACTAGAGAACCATTTCAACGCAACGAAGTCAAATCCATAGTAAGCAAGCTTGGATATAAGTAGGTTGTGATTAATTGTATCAAACGCACGCGAAAAGTCTAGTAAAACCAATAACGTTCCGTTTCCAAGATCTGCCTCTGACAAAATGTCATCGACGACATCTAGAAGTGCTGTAGCTGTACTACGACCTGCTCTAAACCCGGATTGTTTTTCAGGCAAGATCCCGTTAGCATTAAGGTACTCTGTTACTTGTTGACAAACGATTTTTTCGATTACTTTGGACAGAAATGGTAAAATGCTGATCGGTCTGAGATCTTTGTAATCAACCGGGTTATTATTTTTAGGGATTGGTTTGATTCGAGTAAATAAATATTATAGGACATTATTACACAAATTGACTAAGTCCCACAGTAAGCTCAATAAGGCTTGTGTTGAGGGTACTTAGACAACGATATATAAATATAATATATAAATATTTATAAATACTTAAATACGTAGAAAACACCCATGACTCAGGAACAAATATTCATGCTCATCACACGAATAAATGCCCTTACCAGGATTTGAACCCGGGACCATCGGCTTCATAGGCAGGGTCACTACCCACTAGGCCAGACCGGTCGTCAAATAATACGTCGTTTAATACTTGTAATATATCGCTAGCTAGTCTAGGTATAAGCTATATATTCCCTGGGATGGCTAGTACGCCGAAGAACGGCGCACTCTTAGCGAGGTAGAGGAATAGTTCCTCCGAAGTCGAGTCCGGAGTGTGGACAGCCGTTGGCGAGGTTTCGGAAGCATGGTTTCGGTCGGTTCCCGTGCCCTGCCTTATAGCCCTGAAATGGCCAACAAAGGGGTTTTAGTGGGTAAACCTGGGTCTCATTAGCCCACAACAGGGAGTCCCACATAACCACCCCGGCCTGTCCCCGCGCCGGGTGGTAAGCGTAAAGCATTTCCCCTCTTTAAAAAAAAGTGGCTGTGACATGATCGGACAGACAGACGGATATGACGAATCTATAAGGGTTCCGTTTTTTGCCATTTGGCTACGGAACCCTACAAAGGTACAAGCTATATATTAACAAATTAATAAACAAATATAAATAATAAAAAATATATATCATCATCTTCCTCGCTTTGTTCCGGCATTTTGCCACGGCTCATGAGAGCCTGGGGTCCGCTTGACGACTAATCCCCAGAATTGGCGTAAACACTAGTTTTACGAAAGCGACTGCCATCTCACCTTCCAACCCAGAGGGTAAACTAGGCCTTATTGGGATTAGTCCGGTTTCCTCACGATGTTTTCCTTCATCGAAAAGCGACTGGTAAATATCAAACGATATTTCGTACATAAGTTCCGAAAAACTCATTGGTACCAGCCGGGGTTCGAACCTGCGACCTCCGGATTGAAAGTCACACGCTCTTACCGCTAGGCCACCAGCGCTTCTAATAAAAAAATCTTAAACTAAAAAAAATTAATAAATTATAAAAATATTATACTGCTATAATAATGCATACAATGATAAAGAAATACTGAAAAATAATGAAAACGGGTCTAAATGTATGTATGTATGATTTTTTTACACGATACGACAATGCGTTAGGAAGGAATGCGCTAGGTACGGTCTCATCTGTAAACAGCGATACGGACAAAGTGCCAAAAATATGTATACACTAACTTAATCTATGGGCAATAAGGTCGTGTATACATATTTTCGGCACTTTTTTCGTACCGATATTTTCAGACGTGACTTAAGTGCTGACTGTACCCATATCCACATACTATACCATGTGATAATTCTCTCATGAATGATCACTATTCATTACCTAAAAACGAAATTCAAATCTCACTCGCGATATTCAGTTACAGCAGGAAATGGGGCATTCCTCGATTTGCATATATTCAGTCGGTAAATCGAGCACAATTCAGAAAGGGCCACGTTTTAGACGGAGAGCTAGTCCCGAAAAACGGTGCATTTATTTATTTATAAAGTAACAAATATAGATATTTACACGGCATCACAGACTAGCCAATACGCCGAGAAATTAAACATTGAAAATGAAAAGGTTTAGGTATTAGGTATCAAATGATTTGATTACCCAGCCATAGTCGCTTGAACAGGCGAGAACTATTAATAGATACCTAATTTGTTTTTACTGTAAACTATACCTAAACCTTGGTACCTAGTCAAGATGCCAATCGTTCGCGATATGATAATCTGCATTATGCAGTGCACCCTAGTCATCTGGAAAACGAAGCACGCACGGAATGCGTTTCTGTTACCCATTACAGCGGCTAGCTACAGCCCGAAAATTCCCACCAACTGGGTATATTGCTTACAAAGGGTATGTGATACACTGAACATTACTCTGCTCTCAGGACTTCTACATACCTACTCACGGCGTTCGAATTTGCAGTGAGTAGAGTTCACTCTCACCTTCAGCAAAACCGAAAGACCTAGATCTATATGACTAGTAAAATAGCCGAAACAATACGAAGCATCACTCTAAATGGCGCTACATGTAACGCCCCTTACACTGATACAAGATTTTCATCTAATAATGTCAAGAACCAGTGGATGATTCAACCTTTACTGGTCGACATGGTAAGACCTAGGATTTACCAAATTCATGTCGGTAAAAGCCCGAAGTGAACAATAATTATTTCACATTTCGGGCTTTTACCGATCGGCGTCGGTAAAACCTAGGTCTTACCGGTATATCCTAGGTTTTACCGTACTTCGGGCTTTTACAGTAACATAGATATAAAGTTATACAAACACAAAAATCTTAACCTAAACTGAACTAAATCCTAAATCTATCCGAACACAAAAACTATCCGCACAACTCGCCCCGCGCCCCTCCAGATGCAGATGCTGTCTATTTTAATTCATAGTTTGGTAATTATTTTACAATAAACATAGTTATAAATACACGAAAACATTCCCGCACCGAAAACCCCGATGTATGTTTATAAAAGAGAAGTTACATCGGTTATGGTTACTTATCTGCCAAACTGCATAGCAGTTTGTTGGCGGGAAAACTTATTCTAACCTCTTAGAAGAAGAAGAGGGTGTGGATAGTCATGGATCCCTGCAATACCGGAGCAGTTACAATTGCCTTGCCGGTCTTTAAAACTTTACTTTACTTTTACTTTAACACTTTTTCTGAAGGTTCTATCAGTCCGGAAATACCGCGAGTCACACTTCATTCCACAGTTTAACTGTGCGAGTTACTGGAGCACTAACTACTCCTAATTTAATTATCAAATTTCATTGCTCTTTTGTGTCATTTTCGGTGCGAGCTCTTAGTGTATGTCAGAATCAGCGGCTATAATAAATTCAATTCGCCAGAGACAGCCGAATGGAGTGTCAATGTTGTGAGAGTTACAAACTGCGATTTTTCGACGTTGGGATACAAATGGTGTCCACCGGCATGTAAACCGTATGTTACAAATGTTTTAGAAAATTCATTCCATTGTATACCTTGTTCTCGCGCTATAAAAAATATGTTCAATAGTATATTACTAATATTAAAAAGGTATGTAGGTAGTAAATAAGCAGTAAAGTAAATGTCCTCGGTTTCGCCTCGGCCGACAATGTGATGTGTCTATGATAGGCTTTCCTATTCCGGTGTCATTTCAGCGCGTTTCTCCTAACCCTCGGTCCGAATGTCAAAACTGTCCATGTCCCGCTTACAACAGGAGTCCTTAAATCGTAGAGTTGGACGCCCAACAGGTATTTTTACGTCCGCTATCTGACCCAGCATTACTTGGCGTGGTAGTCTCTCAGGGTCCATGCGATGAACGTGACCGAGCCAGCGAAGTCTTCTTTGCTTTAACACAGCAGTTAATCTGCAGCAATGTGTTCTTGAGTAACTCAGTTTTCTGAACTGACATTTTAAAACCTAAATAAAGTTTGTACTTAATGGATATTAAAGCGCATTAAATTCATGAGAATTGAATAATTTGACGAACTAAAACCCAGCACTTTCATTTAGATTGTATAATTCTATCGAATAAAACCCTATGATAAAGTTATTACAAAACAAAAATCCTCGCTATAATAGTTCTTAACTTTTGGGAGCCGACAGGGATTTGATTCTATTTCATTTTTGTTTGGAGTTCAGCAGTTTTAGTTGAATAATTATCTCGTCATGTTTGAGCACTACATTCATACAGCTCTCTCTTCGGCCTTAGCTGTTAAAATACTTGGGGAAGTTGCGAGAAAAGCTCACCAGTCGGACGCTTCCGAGATTTCGGCCTCACACGGAGCTCGGTCTTCGGCCTTCACATTTGGGCAATATAAAAAAAAAAAACATAAAATGAATATCCATGCTGGTGCCTCTTTTTAAGTATTCAAGATACCTAGCTGTATTAAGAGACAACCGTTTTTCCACAAAAGGTTAACAATTCTAAATCTTACATGACCTATAAACGTAAATAAAACTGTTTAAGGTTTTTATACATTTTAGCAGTATACCCGTATATGGGCACTGTCTTGTATTATTTTTCTGTATTTGATCTTAATATCTGAGCTAGATACTTTGCATTAGTTTTGTACAGTCATTAATTTTAGCACACAGTAGCCTCAAACAAGAGCAAACGCTGTGACAAAATCGGCTGTCTGTGAAAAATCCCACATTTTAACTTATTTAAAACTACTTACAATCACACGTATTTTTTACACATTCATTAAGTAAGAAGATCTATCAAATGACATCATTTTCTTTCTAAATATCGTCCTCGACGGAATGATAAAATCACTAAGTAAATATTGCGTTTAAGAGTTATTTTAGCTCCAAGTAATGGCTTCTTTCCTAACCATCGATATATATCTATTATAGTTGCAGAGACACCATGCCATGACATTTTCTGTTATATCAGATTTTTTTTATTTTTGGGATTTTCAAGACGTTTCACGTAAAAAATAAAACATTCTTAATTATTTTCTGATCTACGGAACTCTTGAAACGCGAGTCCGACTCGCACTTGGCCGGTTTTTTTTTAGTGTAAATCTAAATTCCATTAGATTTCATAATAAATATTAAACATCATTATCTTATTGACACCTTTTTAGCACAGAATCTTAAAAAGGGGCAAATCTCTGCCATCTTAATGAGCTCGCGTCGTATGAATTAATTCTGCGGAAGTCTGGCAACAATGCGCGCGCACAATGACGCCTTGCTATTGTGCACTGGCACACTTTAGCGGCGAAATTGCTGGACGTCAACAAAGAAGTTATGTAACTAGATAGATAAGGTGTGGTGGGGTTATGTCGTTAAGGAGGAGCCAGGAACTAGGTCCGTAGATGCTGAATCTACGGACCTAGTTCCTGCTACCTAACATGCTCTATAGCCGTCAATTCATTAAATTGTATGTTGCTTTATACATATTAAGGTGCGACCAGACCGCAGCTTAAAAAACAGTCACGATATATACGGAATCGCAGTGACGCGTCGTATGCGTACCGTTTTTGACGCATGCTCCCCACACCGCTGCTTAAAATACGCTGACGCACCGTAAATGTATCTGCGTAAAAATCGCAAAAAATATTACACGGAGATCTTATGGCAGACACCGCACCGGTGACATAAAAGACGCAACTGTTTTGTAAATGCAGCGTTTTTTACGCAAAGGTTTGCGACCAAAAAAGATTCGCGTGAAGCACGTCACTGCGATTCCGTACCTTCACCGTTTTTTAAGCAGCGGTGTGGGGAGCATGCGTCAAAAACGGTACGCATACGACGCGTCACTGCGATTCCGTACCGTCACCGTTTTTTAAGCAGCGGTGTGGGGAGCATGCGTCAAAAACGGTACGCATACGACGCGTCACTGCGATTCCGTACCGTCACCGTTTTTTAAGCAGCGGTGTGGGGAGCATGCGTCAAAAACGGTACGCATACGACGCGTCACTGCGATTCCGTATCGTGACCGTTTTTTAAGCTGCGGTCTGGTCGCACCTTTACATAACATAATGAACACTATTACGTAGTCCTAACGTACAAAGTACTGAAAGCATATCTTCCAACGAAAAAGAAACGGCATGAACCTTCTGTTCTGCCGTTCACTTCAGTCCCTAGTGATGTCCCTAGTCCTTGTGTGATGTGATCAATTTTCTAAGTAAACACCTATTTCGACATCTATCCAACTAAGATTGGAAATTTAGGGTTCCGTAGTCAACCTGGAACCCTTGTAGTTTCGCCATGTCCTAATGTCTGTCCGTCCGCGGCTACGCTCCGTGATTGTTAGTGCTAGAAAACTGCAATTTGGCATGAATATACAAATCGTGCATGACGATAGAACGGTAAATTAAAATCTATACTACTATATTTTTACCCAATGGTGTGGGGTATCTTTCAAAAAGAATAACGGTCAGTGTTGGCGACTGGGAATGCGACCTCTTTTGTACTCATCAAATATATTTTCAAATATTTATACTTCTAGTTTTGTCATTCCATGTCATATGTCAGTCTACCGTTGTCACTGATATGAATTGTGCCTAATATTTTTTGTATCGATATTTATTAAAATAATTAACTTCTAATACGTGTTTTCATCATCTCATCTTATTTTATACAGTCCACAGTCCACCGTTACCTATCAGTCTGTAAGAACCAGTTTTTGTTAAAGTAAATATTTTCGGAAATAATCCCCCCCCCCCTCTCTTTAACGTTTGAACTATGGAGTGTTGAATTAAGAGGAGTGACATCTCTTATGGTGGAACTGTTGCAAAAGTGTCCAGCTGTCAGCTATAAATAATAGTACCAAATCTCTCCAGAGTAGCGCTAGAGTAGCTAAGAACCTAGGCGTTATTGACGGAGTGAAGTGCGCTGTCTATGATTTGATTTTTTTGTTCAAGTATTCTAGGTATTCTAGCGCCACCTATTTAAGGTTTTTTGATGACACTTTTTGGTACATGGAGATTTATTTCCTTACCTCCACCTTCCGTAGTTTGAACCATGTGTCCAAATATGAACAAAATCGTGAAATAAGAACTTAATAAATACTTTCCATGTAAACTATAGCAAATATGAATTGTTTTTAATAATTCCAAAAAGTCTTCTCTACTTAGTAATAAGACGTAGGTATACAAAGTGCTGCAAACGTACTCCCTTACGCTTGTAATGTACATGATACTTACTTATGGCTCCGTTTAGCCTATTCTGGCAAAATGGTAACTACGAAACCCTAAACTGAGGTGAGAGTCAGAATGGCGGGTGTACCTAAATAAAAATAAATGAAAAGCATACCATATTTTTGTAACTAATTTGTACTATTTAGTACCTCCGTTAAAAAAAATTGTACCTCACGGTACATAAAGTTATCATCAAAAAACAGTACACCCGCCATCCTGACAGTCAGAATGGCGGGTGTACTTTATTACGCTATGTTCCCGTGGTTATTGATTTAAATTCTATGAAACCGAATGTTTTGTACCTTTTTTGTACCTTCATATTCAATTATTATATGAGCCATTTTATTTGTGGTTTCTAAGTTTTACTCATTTTATATTTTGCTTGCTATTACAATTTTGCAGGCGTTTTAATTTTTCAAGTTAACGATCGAATGCAGGCTGCTTGTTTTACCTATATTTCGATAGTTTTTTTTTCTACGACGAAAAAACGGCCGAATAAATTTGTTTGGACATGTTTTTAATTATAAAAAATAACTTATTTGTACCCTAATGCAGCCGCACAATGTTTCCTTTTATATCTGAATAAAGCTTGCATAAAGCTTTGGTTTATAAAATAATATATTACAACATATAAAACATTTCATTAAACAAACTGTATCCATCGCAAGAAAGAAGTCGTGACTTGTTACTTTCGCAATCACAATTCTCCACTCACCCCAAAACTTTATTTAACCCCAACGCACCTCACCCAGCCACCTAGATATCGAAAACTTTCGGTAAATATCGTAGAACAAAAGCTTGCTTTGTGCGCCATTACGGCGCGTCCACAATGGCGCGCTTTGTTTGCGTTCGCTCTCCGCGCGCTCATTACAGCGCCATTTGAGAACGGACGGAGATAATTAATATCATTCACCCTTACCATAAGACCTCGGCCGGTTTCGCGAGTGATTGTATACCAAAAATCAAGAATGACGCTTAAGGTATCGTTCGGATTCCGACTGCACCAGCATTACTGCAGCAGTATTGCAGCGCGTCATTACTGCCGACTTGCTGTTGCAAATAACAAAAACGATTTTCGGCAGCAATACAATCAGCAGTAATATCGCACCAAATACTGCAGAAGAGTAATGAGTCTGAACTGAACCTTAACTAACAGGTTAATTCGAAGGTGCACCTAACATCAATCCGATATTAACTGATATGATTCCAATATCATTCAAATATTGTTTTGATGATGCGCATTCGTATGAGGGCTAACGCTTTAATTTCCCCGCTAGGGGCACTAGTGTAGACGAAGGTCTTTCAGAATGTGAAATGCATAGTATTTATGGGGGTTATAAGTTGTTTTATCGCGAATTTTCACTCCTTATTCATAATTTTTTAAGTTTAAATCTTTTTAATCTTTTTAGGGTTCCGTAGCCAAATGGCAAAAAACGGAACCCTTATAGATTCGTCATGTCCGTCTGTCTGTCCGATTATGTCACCGCCACTCTTTTTCTATTTTTGAATATTCATGGTATGTATGCGTCAATAAATGTTAGTGGTTTTAAAAAAGTGACAACTAAAATATATGCAAAACGAATCAGGGTTAAAAAGCGGCTTTAGAAGGTAACATATTTTAGTGTATTTTTATTTTTTAATAAGACTAGCAGAATTTTGATAACTGCTTTTCTGGACCATCTACAGTGGCGCCAACTGGTGAGCACATTGGTCTGTTAGTCATACCAGTTGTATTGGTGTAAGAGATTATGCACTATCAGTTTCATTCGTTAGCTAATGCAGTCGTGTTATCATGGTAAGAAGAGGGCAATTCAAACTTACATTATGCTCTCGCTTGCGCCAATACATTTACGAACAAGCATGAGAGAGACTGACATCACATTGACATTATTTTGATGTTACAATATAAGTTTGAATTGGCCTACAATGCCCTTTGCCCGCATCGAGGGTTACGTGATTGTGATAACAGGCTAGAGATCTGATGTTTGGAAGTTTGAAAAGTCAAAGTTTTGTCTCAGAGTGAACTGACATTTAGATTAGGGAATGTCTTAGAAACAAGTGTAGGAAAATACACAAAACTCGACGATAAGAACCCGGCAAATTTTGCTATGAACCCGTCCAAAGCCTATATAGACGTCATTTTCGCGTGTGACAAAATTGCAGATATTAGTATCACCAACATTCTTAACTTTCATCGGCAAAAAACCCAAACATAAGGTAGACATCGCAGTAAACTTTGATGGAGCAACACTGTGCAACATGGTAACATTAGGTAACTTATCTAGTTACTTATTATTGCACAGTGTTAATCTACAAAATTTAACTATGACATGGAATGTGGATGCACCTTAACAGGCACTATGTAAATTTATAAATAAATATTCAGCAACCTAATTTTTCCTCATGAAACCCGCCCAAAGCCGATCTAGACGTAATTTTTGCGTGTGACAAAATTGGGTATTGGTATTACTAACATTCTTAACTTTCATCGGCAAAAAATCCAAACAAAGGGCACATCGCAGTAACCTTTTATAAAACAACGCTGTGCAACGCGGTACCATTATAGTTAGGGAGGTGGCGAGCAAAATTTCGATATCATCAGCACACATGGCAGACGTTATTAATAGCAATAATGATACCTTGAGAAACATAAAGGACCTCGTCTGCCACCACGGTGGCGCTGCGTTGTCAATTTACAGCGTTTCAAATATGTAAAAAAAAAAAGGTGGGCGATATTATTTGCACATGTCTGCCTCTGGGGCTGATGATCACAGTCATCCTGTAAACACAAAAAATCGAAGAGGCAGACATCCAGGGCTCTGACTTTTGAAGTTTTCAATTTTTTAAGTTATTTTTATTATTTAAAAAACTGTATATGAAATGCACACTTGGCAGATTTGAATTGTTCGATTAAAAACAATGAAAAGGACCACGGAAAAATAGTCTGCCAGCGTGATGCCGCTGCGTTGTCTATTGACAGCGCTTCAAAAATGTAAAAAAAAAAAAGATGTGCTATATTATGCGCACATGTCTGCCTCTTGGACTGATGTTTCAATTTATCATGAAAACGAAAAAAATCGATGAGGCAGACGTTCAGACCCCTGATATTCCAAAGGCAGACCATTTGAATTTTTTTTTTTTTTTTTTCAACTCGACACTCGCGCCAAGCTGCAAATACAAAATTTTGCATCTACTGAATATTATTGAAAATAATTAATAGAATCTATACGAACGATTTTCAAAACTCTTCAAAATATTTGGCTTCTGCCTGTTAACTGCGGCTCCGCAGGTATAAAACATCTCCATAGTTCCTTTCGTAGTGTCTCTCTTTTATCTGGGAATATGAGTGAGAACGGTATAACCCAGTTCCGACCTTTTCCGTATTGCGTACCTAAATGTATATAGCGTATACCTACATCTATAGATACATGTGGTAGTATAGAAGTAAATAGAAAGAAACAGGAGACAGCCTTCCCTCTTATTTTGCACGCTTTCCCTCTCTCTCGCGCTCCCAGGCACTTCCACAAGGACGTCTCGAAAGCGTAAGGCTTTGTACACAGCAGAGGTTGCAGAGCAGGTTCTCCGAGACGCTCATCAACAGTTTTGGAGTATTTCGAGTAATTGGAGTATTTGGAGTCTTTGAAGTTTCTCGAGTAATTTTAGTGTGTAAGCGCTTGATACACATAATAATTGAAAAAATCGGAGCGCGTTTTAGGAAAATGTGCGATTTGAAGTGCGCTATGTGTACTCTGCCTAAAGATTTCAAATAACGTACAAAGCGCCTCTACCATCGCCCGTTTTAATAGGGAGAATCCCTCGCAGCTGCTCCTGTACAGTAAGAATTTGGTTAGTTTATTCAATTCAATTCAATTCAATTTATTTATTGCAATCATGTTCATTGTATACAGATGTTATATAAACTACAGTCAGTACATGATACCCTGTTAGGGCACAGCAATTTTCTTATGTACTAAATTAACAACTACGACAATGTGTATATAATATATAAATAATAAAAATATCGAATATCGTTATACGCTGCGCTGATACTGACGTCTTGATAATCATGCTCGGAAATATGGAATTTCTGCAAAGCTCCCACAAGATTTGGATCGATTTTGGTACTGGCAATACCCGTCGGTATATTGATGTTTCCGAAATATATACAAAGATGGGACCTTTGGTGTGCAATTCCTTACCTGGTTTTCACGCAATCACCGGCTGTGATTATAATCCCGCATTTTTCCGAAAGGGTAAAAAAAGACCTTTCGAACGATTATTACAGTCCGAGGAATTGCAAAGAGCTCTGATCGCCATTGGGAATATCGATTTCGACGCTTGTGAGAGCGTTTTCAGCGTATTAGAGGAATTCGTGTGCCGTTTGTACAACGTCAAAAAAACAAAAAAAGTAAACGAGGGACGATACGAAATTTTCTTAAAAACATACGACGTCTCAAACGCCGCCGCATCTTTCAAACTGTCTCCCTACAATTTCGACGCTTCCAATTTGCCACCATGTCAAACTGAATTGACGGAACACTTTCTGAGGACTCTGTACATTACGAAAATTTGGAAGAATGCCCACGAAAAAAATCCTGTTGGTGATTTGGACCCGAATGATTGTGGCTGGGAAGAAAAAGATGGAACGCTGACATTCAAATGGTTCAAAGGAGAACAACTGCCCCAGTTCTACAGCGACGTCATCTTCGAAGTTGAAGATCCTGAACACCAATCAGGTAATAATTTTTTCATTTAGGTGTATCATGTAACTTTCGTGCCATAAAAATTTTAACACGTTGTGTATTTTTCAGATGAGGAAGGAGACATGGATGAAAGCGCCGACATGAACGATCGCCAAGGCTTCTCGGATGCCAGTGATGACGACGCTTTTTAAATATTATCGCTTTTTGTTAACTTTTCTATTGTAAAAAGAAGAAAATAGAGCCGAGGTTAAAAATCTACGTATTTTATACAAATAAAAACTACAATTGAAAAAAATTCACTCTCCAATTAAAGTTTCGAGCGCATTTCGTTTCCTCTTAGCATTTAAAACAAATAATTTCGTAGATTTCAGCTCTAGAAGAAGTTGGATTGTCACCGTGAGTTCAGCGAATAACAATAAACAAAATAATAATAATAAACCTATAAAGAATCACAATAATAACATGCAATACCCGCTTCCCCTTGATTACGTCCATTTCAAACCGTTATAAAGTTAAATATCAGTGAGCAAAGTGTCTGCCAAATGTTTTTTCGTATCCACGGAGTCGTAATGAATCGAATGGGGGCAATGAGAACCGTGTGCAAATGACTTAGTAGAGTTTTTTTTTCAAACACTTTTACAACTCCGTCCCATGATAATGCAGAGCCCTGAATGTCTGCCTCCTCGATTTTCTTCGTTTCCAAGATATTTGTGACCATGAACCCCAGAGGCAGACGTGTGCAAATAATTTGATACCCCTTTTTTTTTAACAACTTTAATCGGCTGTAACGCGAAAACGCAGCGACGTAGGACCATTATTGACTGGACCAAATCGATTCGTACTGACGTAAACTGCAATCTACCTCGATGTGAAACGTGTGCAAATCATATACCGAAATGCTCGCCACCTCCCTAACTATTAGGTAATATTGGGTAACATTGGGTAACATAAGGTACACAACGCAGTAAACTTTTATAAAACAACGCTGTGCAACGCGGTACCATTAGGTAATATTGGGTAACATTGGGTAACATAAGGTACACAACGCAGTAAACTTTTATAAAACAACGCTGTGCAACGCGGTACCATTAGGTAATATTGGGTAACATAAGGTGCACATCGCAGTAAACTTTTATAAAACAACGCTGTGCAACGCGGTACCATTAGGTAATATTGGGTAACATAAGGTACACAACGCAGTAAACTTTTATAAAACAACGCTGTGCAACGCGGTACCATTAGGTAATATTGGGTAACATAAGGTCCACATCGCAGTAAACTTTTATAAAACAACGCTGTGCAACGCGGTACCATTAGGTAATATTGGGTAACATAAGGTCCACATCGCAGTAAACTTTTATAGAGTAGGACTATGCAACACGGTAACATTAGGTACCTTATCTAGTTACTTATTGTTGCATTACAAGATTTGCTGTACAAGATTTAACTGGATTCTGGGTGCACTTGAAAACACTATGTAAATCTACATATAAATAAATAAATAATATGGGACAAATCTTACAAAAATCGACCTAGCCCCATATGACAGTAAACCCAATAAGATTTGTATTGTGGGTACTATACGACGATATATTATAATAGACAGATATACTGAAATACATAGAAACATCCATAACTCAGGACCAATATCTGTGATGAATACACGACTAAACGTCCTTACCAAGATTTGGACCCGGGACCTCCTGCCTCAGAGGCGGGGTCACTACCGACTAGACTAGTAGGCCATTAAAATAAAAATAACAAAGTAAATTACCGTGTTTCAAGAGGAAACCTTAGGAATATTCATTCCTGCTCTCCCTCTTCATGTGTTAAATATACTACGTATGACCGTTCACATTAATAATGTATGAATTATCAAACACCCTACATTTTAAGTTTCATTACTTTGCCTTACTCTAAACTTTATTTTGAATAACTTCCAAAATTCTACCTACCAATCCAATAGGTATGTCAACTACAACAATCTTATTCTTTTCGCAGGCGAAATCTTTCCCGAACTGTACACAACAGCAGCCCTAGACGATGAAGACAGCACAGAGGCCGAAGAGACTCCAGAGGCCGAATGCGAGCCTTCACCCTCACCGAGGCCGGCGCTGTCATTACCTTCGCCGCAACCCACGCCGAAAGAAGACTCGTTAACTACCATGGACACGCATTATTATAGGTCAGTATCGATATAATGCCCTAAGGTGTTAAGTCCGTCATTTGTACTCTTTATTGTCCAATTGTGCAATAAAGTTTAATTTTTAAAAAATACCTTCGAGCTGATCTGATTATGGAGATATGAAGTGGCGATATTAACTGCGTGATTAACTGATTACAACAAGTTAATATTATTTTCATAGCAAATTGACATTTATGATGACATAGCCACACTTTATTATTGCAAAAGCCATGCAAAATTAGCTTGGTCCTACTTTGAATATTAAAATTTATTTAGTATACTAACAAGTTGACCCAATGCACATGTTTTAGAAATCAGAAGTGACCCCTAATCATCTAATTATTAGTTTGTAAAAGTGGCTAATTAATATAATCTTAGCTATCTAACTAGCTAAACAGATGTGACCTTGGATTGGGATCGGAAGTGACCTCTAGTAACTAGATTACTGCAATATCCGCTAATATACGGAACCTTTATCCGCAATCGTCTATAATGTGCTTTTCCGTTCCCTACCCTAACAAGACGACCTCATACCTATGTCCATAAGGTCAGAAGTGACTTCTAATTATCTCATTATTAGTTTGTAAAAGTGGCTAATTACAATAGCTCGCCAACTAGCTAACCAGATGTGACCTTTGAGATCAGAAGTGACCGTTAGTAACCAGATTACTGCAATACCGCTAATATACTGAACCGTTATCCGTAATCGTCTGTAATGTGCTTTTCCTTTCCCTACCCTAACAAGACAACCCCATGCCTATGTCCATAAGGTCAAATCAGAAGTGACCCCCAATTATCTCATTATTCGTTTGTAAAAGTGGCTAATTACAATAGCTCGCCAACTAGCTAACCAGATGTGACCTTTGAGATCAGAAGTGACCTTTAGTAACCAGATTACTGCAATACCGCTAATGTACAGAACCTTTGTCCGCAATCGTCTGTAATGCGCCATTCCTTTCCCCATCTGCGGGGCTCTGATAGTGGTAATGGATGGGCAGGGAGCGTAGTCTAATAATTGCAGTAGGACAACCGCGGGAGTGTAAATAAATAAGAGTAAGAATAATAATAACAAATATTTATACAAAAAAGTTACATATTATATAAATTAATATGAATTGGTTCGAGTATATAGAAAATTGATGCGCTAAAAGGTCCTCACTTAGTTTCATGACCCGAAGTGAGTCCCAGAATACACTATGTGACGCTGACACACAACGTTTAAATTAAATAGATAGCTTTTAGCTAGAGATCTAGCCCTTATCTCAAGGTTGGTAAAGAAAAATTATTTTTACCAAACAGATCCATCAGCAACCGATATTACAATTTTTTTAAATAAAAATATAGACGTAAAGTTCACCGCTTCGGGCCTAAGACGTGTAAACAAATACAAGGAAATTAAAAACTTTGCGCGCTATTAAACTGTTTTTTAAAAAGGTTAAATTATGGGATTGAAACTAGTTTATATAAAGATAAAGATATTAAGAACGTCAAATAAAGCTACACCGGCTCTAACCCTACACCTCTGACCCGAGAAGATTGAAAACCCTCCTTAATTGAGGAGGGTATCCCAATAAGGACCGGCAAGAAACTCGGCGGGACACACGTTTTCAAAACATTACATTATAATGAACATGCATTAAATAAGAAAAAAAATACAATTTAGATTACTATAGAAGTCATGCAATTACATACAGTAGCTACATTTCTTTATAGAAATTTGATAAAAAATAGATAATAAAAAAAAAAATATATATATTTCATTACTTAACATAATGTTTGAGACATCAATTGATGCACTAAGCAGTAATTTCGCAATACTGCTGCAGTAATGCTGATTTACTCTGAATTCGAACGAACCCTTTAACTTACTTTCCTTTTTCCACTTTGGCAGCTTCCGAATGAATTAACCGGAGTTTGCAGTAACGGAATTAACGCATGAATAATGAGCGTTATTTCTCCAACAACGTTGTTTTGATGCTTTTTATCTTTCATCTGCGTGAGAAATGAGTCTGAACGTAGGGTTTTAAATTTGTCGCTCAAGAGAGATATGACGCGATTTATATTGTACATTATGGTAATGTTAATCATGCTTTTGAATATTCAAAAAGCTTACAGATTTGTGAAACACCGCACAGGGGCCGAACCGAAAATTGCAGAGATAAATATTACACTTTTCGTTTAGACGACTAGTCTGGCCTAGTCTGCCCTGCCTATGAAGCCGATCGTCCTGGGTTCGAATCCCGGTAAGGGCATTTATTCGTGCGATGAGCACAGATATTTGTTCCTGAGGGGTATTTCTATATTATATTTATCGATGTCTGAGTCACGACACAAGCCTTCTTGAGCTTACTGTGGGGCTTAGTAAATTTGTGTAAGAATGTCCAATATTTTAATTTTTTCTATCTGAAATTTTTGCAAGTGATTCCTTCTTAACACACTATCATTTCATATCATAAGTGCAACAGAAATATATCTTGAACTTGATTTACTTATATAATACTTCTAAGATTCTTCTTACGCGTACGAATTGAACAACAATACTTTCCCTCTCTACTCATAGTCACTTTTATTCTCACTCTTCTTCCTCGCGTTGTCCCGGCATTTGCCACGGCTCATGGGAGCCTGGGGTCCGCTTGACAACTAATCCCAAGATTTGGCGTAAGCACTAGTTTTTGCGAAAGCGACTGCCATCAGACCTTCCAACCCAGAGGATAAACTAGGCCTGTATGTTGGGATTAGTCCGGTTTCCTCACGATGTTTTCCTTCACCGAAAAGCGACTGGTAAATATCAAATGATATTTCGTACATAAGTTCCGAAAAACTCATTGGTACGAGCCGGGGTTTGAACCCGCGACCTCCGGATTGCAAGTCGCACGCTCTTACCGCTAGGCCACCAGCGCTTCTTCTCACTATAAGCTTCACTTTTATTCTCACTATAAGCTTCAATAAGATCATTGATATTTTACTGCATTTATACACATCTCTCTCTGCGGTCGCTTCCTCATGACTGAGGATCATGGTCATCGGTGGATGAGGATGCTCCATACCTGGTTTTTATGATCTTCCTCCATCTGTGCCTGTTAATTGCATCCCTGAAGACCGAAATAGATTTACATATACATATACTTAAGTTAAAATGGCAGATCATTTAGTCTTGTAGTGCGTTTAATGAATAAAGGGGTAAGTTTTCCGGCGATCTTAAAAAAGATAAACATCTATTTAAAATATTTTAGATAAATGCTTAAAAGCCTATGACGCTATGACATACAGACGAACGTGAAGATAATGAAACTACAAGGGTTCCGTTGTCATTTGACGGAACCCTAAATACACAAAGAATAATAGCAGTTACGGAAAAATAAGGGAAATGGCGCATTAGAGTATACGATTTCGGACAAAAGGTCCGTCGACATTAGCGGCTACACACAACGTAACCAGGTTACGTAAAGATCACATCCTATTATGTACTTAGGGAGATAAGCTGGTTATAATTATCCTTTGTTTATTAGCTGTTTATTAGAATTTATCTGGAACATTCATTAGCAAAAGGTCGCTTACCCCACATGACCAAATAGAATTAAGAAGACCAAGAGTGATCACTCCATACAACAGTTTTGTGACCAAAAATTGTATTATTTTCGTAGTCTACATCTAGCGTTAAGTAGCGGAACTCTTAGTACTGCTACTCGACAATTATAGATACCGCAGCAAACAAAATTTTTAATGCTCATCGATTTTCAGCTAATATTATAATCAGAGTAAGCGTAGGAGTTGAAAATAGAGTTCCAGTTACTCCGGCTATGATATTAGCGGAAAATCGTTGAGCATTAGACTTTTTGTTTGCCGCGATATCTATTGTTGAGTAGCAGTACTGAGAGTTCCGCTACTCGATGCTAGATGTCGACTGCGAAAATAATAAGATTAATAAGCGTTTTGGTACCAAAACTGATGATGAATGGAATGAGCACTCTATGTACTTCTTCTCTATGATAGGACAGAGGGAAGATATTTTATATTTACATCTTTTTGAGATCCGAAAATAAGAGGTTTTTCTTAAGGAGGTAAAAAAAATGAATTTAACGGGAAAAGAGGCACCTATTTATAATCACTTCATTGACCAAAGCTTCTCAGTACTTTCGTATGTTTGGCTCTTCAACTCTATCGGTCTTATTTCTCAACCGATTCTCGTAAAATTTGGTGAGCAGGTTCAAAAAATATGTAGAATTTTTCAGATGATATTTTTTTGGGTTTTTTTATGGATGTTGAAGCCATGAGGGTCCGCGAGGTCACAATTTTATTTCACAATTCAGGATACGTATCGTTAAATTACCGTCATCAAAACCAACTGAGAATGATTTAACTGTTTTCTCACAATTATTTAATTACTCACCATTAATGTCACTAATTGGTTCAAAGTGCTGGCTTCCTGTTGAAAACCGAGCTTAACAGGTAATCGAGCAAAGCAGGAACTGAAAAGCGCACAATTGTAATGCCTACTGAAATTATTGTGTCATTAATTTGTAATTGCGGATTTCGTCCATTGTTTCTCAAGCTAATTAAAATGTATTAAGTGCTTTAATGTATATTTGATTTTGAACCGTAATGCATTCATTTTATGTCTGGATTTGGGGTAATTTTGTCAGCGAATTGCAAGCCCTTAAATGTAAATGACTTAAGTTAAGTTCAAATGAGTTTTGAAATTAAACTTTAACTCATTATTTTACGGTTGTATTTGGTATAAACTGTTAGCAAACGTACAGTTTTGTAAGTTAAAAAGGTTGTAGTTAGTTCTGTGTTTTATAGGATCATTAATAAGTTTTAATGGCGAGGGCCGATTTTAGTTTTACTATTACTTTGAAAACGGGGAGTTTAATGGGTATTTAAATTCCCAATCATTGTTTATGGTTGTTTTCTTTTCAAAGGTTTAGCATAAGCTTCGGTTTGTAAGTAATAAATTCCATTTGAAAGAATGAAATTCTTCTGATCAGACGATAGTGACCACCGACTACGCTCTGGCACCGATCATTCCCTCTCTATCCCGATTCATAAACAGCGATCATATCATAAATCATTCACCGTAAATTTTGTTAAGCTTTGGTACGCGCTACCCCCTCCTTTGAGTCACTAACAAAAACTATGGCTCTCAGATGAAAAACCTACTGATAGGTAGGAAGATGTTGCGGTCATAATATATATTTATATTTATTCATAAATGTATATAAAGATATTTATTTATATATAGTTTATAGTATGTAGTATAGATATAGGAGCTTCGTCTGCCAACAAACCACTCTGTGGTTTGGCAGAAGTATATTGTAAATATTTATAAGGCATGAAACGTGAATAAACGTTTATTTATTTATTTATAATTACTTTATATATAGTTTTTGATTACTCTTTTAGGTATGGGTGAACTGGATCCCTCTTAGGGATAAGTCCGTCTTTGTAGTACCCAATTATTTTCCATCTGATGTAATATTTATTTTTCTTGTACAATTTAGTGTTTACTTACTTACATCTTCTTCTCTCGTAGTAAACTTATAAAAAAATGAGCATTATAGAAACATTGCTATGGAAACTGCGGGGCCTTGCTGTGCGGAGGCAAAAAACCTTATTAGAACTTTGGGGCGGTGTTTGAGGAATAGGGGCAGCGACCCCCGTGCCGGCTCTTTCCTGGTCCAGCAAATATCGCTGGCTGTGCAACGTGGCAATGCCGCTAGCGTTTTTGGCACGTTCTGATCAGGGGACAGTCGCATCGGGACATGGGTCTTTTGTTATACAGTTATTTTGCTATGTTATAATTCATTCATTTCTAGTTTAATTTTTTTATCAGAATGCTTCAATTATATGCCAGAAAATATTGAATATTAAAATAAACATTTTACATTTTCGTTCTTTTTTTACATGTTTTATTTAGATTTCATTAGGGTTGGGAGCTTTATACAGAAAAGTATGTGATTATGATTGAGAGACTAAAAACCTTATTCAAAAATTAAATTCGACGAATCTAAAGACTTTATGGAATGTTTATTAAAGTTTATCTCTTTAGTTGAATTATTTAGCTTAGAATAAATTTAAAAGTGTAAAAATGAATTTTTTCCACTTTTAAATTTATTATTAGCCTAATAGCATCGTTCACAGAGGTTTCTGCTTGTTAAAAAAATAATTATTTAGTTTCATTAAAAGTATAATTGGGCCTAAGCAGCTTTAGATTGGCCTAAGCTAGAGATTATCTCTGTTAATATGCTTAGGCTTTTCTAATTAGGTATCAAAATAACAAAAAAAATCTATAAGACTTAGGGTTTCTATTTTAATTTGACCCTCAATGAGTTTGACCTTAGGTTTTTTGGGAATACCATTTTTCTCAATTAGTGAATTGGCTACTTGACAGTTTATTGTAAATAATGTCAAACGATCTTGATTTTCCTGAGGATCAAATGTCTATATAGGACTCGTGGCATTCAAGCAACACAAAGGTCAGAAATTAGAGTTAAAAAAAAAAAAAACATTTATTTCAGACCAAATTGATCTATAAAGTCTGACGCTCGAACTCGACGATTGAAACGCCTCTAACAAAATGATATCATGATGTGACGTCACATTATATAAGTCTGTCCTAAATGTATGGAAGATCAAGGAAATTGCCATTTGGACCCTGAAATATTGCGTTTATATGTATAGTTGTCATACAATTTATTTTTCAATAAAATGTATGGAATCGAATGCTACCATTTATTTCTCTATTTTTGAAGGACAAAAAAAAACATTTTTTTTGCGACTTTGGAGCCTTGTATTTTTATAATGTCAGTATATTTTTTTAAATTCCACTTTTTTATAATAGATGGCTCATTTTCTATCCATTTAACAAAATTTTATTTTAATATTCAACATGTGTCAAGTACCCAATTCTAATACATTCTATTAAATCTTGTGAATGTATTATAATTTATTTTATGGAATATAATATATCCCAATTCTTAACACTGCCCGTCTGTAGTTACTTACGATATACGGAAACTCCGTCCTTAAACTACGTCCAAAAGAGAGGTATGGGAATTGTAAATGTCATCTCGCTTTGTGTGGTAGGGTACAGCACAGCGGATGTCATTCCAGATCTAGAGCAGAGCCCAACTGGGGAAGTACCTCCACCTTACAGAAAATCGCAGCCAAGTAACACTAGACCCTACTCATAGTATTGTGCTCCTGCCGGTGAGTAAGGTTGCCAGAGCTGAACGCGCATGTAACTCATCTGGAGTTGCAGGCGTCCATAGGCTACGGAGACTGCTTACCATCAGGCGGGCCGTATGCTTGTATGCCACCGACGTAGTATATAAAAAAAACTGTATTTTAGTTAGGTTACGCACTTACTCTAATTTACCTACCAAATTTTCTATCTTTACCAGTTCAAGCCACCGAACCTAACCAAAAGCGTGCGAATCCATCCTCTAATAAGCTTTGGTAGTTTAGATAGTTAAGAGCGAGCGGACCGTTTTTCTGAAACGTTGCAAGTTCTTTCCATAGATATATTTTTTCAATTATTAATCGTTTAATATAAAACAAACAAATATAGTATCGCTTACAGTACAGACGTATCAGTATCTGCTTGATACGGTCTGCTAAAAGGTTAAAGTTCTTTGTAAGAATGTCGCAAATTTAATTTATTTATTTGCCAACAGCTACACAGTGGCACTCGGTGTGACCGTGGGCGCCGGCTGTTTCCTCCTGGCCTTGAACGTTCTAGTATTTGCTGGGATCTACCTGCAGAGAGGCCGACGGAGAGCCACGAGGAGGCCTAGGAGAGAAGGTCAGTGAATAACTACAGTAGCGCACAGTGTGACCGTGGGCGCCGGCAGTTTTCTCCTGGCCTTGAACGTTCTAGTATTTGCTGGGATCTACCTGCAGAGAGGCCGACGGAGAGCCACGAGGAGGCCTAGGAGAGAAGGTCAGTGAATAACTAACAGTAGCGTACAGTGTGACCGTGGGCGCCGGCAGTTTTCTTCTGGTCTTGAACGTACTAGTATTTGCTGGGATATAATTACAGAGAGGCCGACGGAGGGCCACACGGAGGCCTAGGAGAGAAGGTCAGTAAACGCTGCACAGCGGCGCTTGATGTGACAATCAGCGCAGGCTGTTTCCTCCTGGCCTTGAACGTTTTAGCTAACTGCAGAGAGGCCGAGGAAGAGCCACACGGAGGCCTAGGGGAGAAGGTCGGTCAACATCTACACATTGGCTCTCGGTATCACGGTAAGTGCAGGTTGTTTCCTCCTTACCTCAAACGTGCTTGTATTCACCGGAATTTACCTGCAGAGAGGCCGGAGAAGAGCCACAAGAGAGAAAGAGAGAAAGTCAGTTAACAGTTGCAAGTGTTCACCGAGATCTACCTGCAGATAGGCTGGTCGCGAGCCACGAGGAGACCGAGAAGAGAAGGTTAGTTATTTATTTTGAACGGTACATAATGTTAATGTTTAGACGTAACTAGACTAAAACACAAGTGTACATTTTGTCTAACGTAACCGTACCGTAAACCAATTCACCATAAAATGGCCACTATCCACTACATTTTTGTACAATTTGCACTTCGTTAACTATGTCAAATGATTTACTGAATAAAGTCGTCTATTATTCCGTTCCTTTTCTTCTGAAATCTTGAGAAATCGGCCAGGCGGCGCCGAGCGGCCTGCTTAACCACTTAGCCTCCTTTCGGTATAAAAATATTGGCTTAAATCTCTGAATCTAATCTTTAATGTTTGATATGCTTTGTAGACCAACTACCTATAATTACATACTTTTATTAACCTGTACACTTAATTATGATTTAGTTTTGCAACTCTGTAGTAAAGTATAATGTATTATTGTAGTAAAACCAAGAATTTTGAAACTAATTTAGAAGTTCCCTACAACTGTTTATATATGCCTTTACAAGTTAAGTAACAAAATTAAATACAAAATCTATTTTTACGGACCGATGCGAACTATAAGATACATCAAACATTTGCTAAAGATACGATATGGATTATGCAATGAATGAGATGAAAATGAAACCCAAGTTTTTCTGAATATATATGTATGTAAACACTTTATTGTACAGAAGAGAGGTTAAAAACACAATAAAATATATGTAATGTGTTATATTAGCGAACTTATAAACCTATAGAGGATTGTGTCCATGTGAACCTGTGAACAATTGAGATAAAAATAAATTTACGATATTATTATAAAAGTATATGTACTTTTACATTTAAAAAAGTAAGTAAGTACATAAGTATATATTCTTTATTACACCAACAATTATACATTTTACATACAAGTAAAACTACAAATAAATTTTAAAGGAAAATAGAACAGTCGCTCTTATCGCCAAAATGTAATGTATCGTTAAAATGTAGTATATTTAGGTACATTTAAAAAAGTACAATATTTTATATCATACATTACATTGTCACACCTTAATTCTTACTAACATAAACAAACGTAACTGAACAATTTTGAACCTTATTCAACCCCGAGTAAGGTCTACACACTTGCAATGTTTCTACTCAGAGTTGCCAACCGCAAATGGGCTACAAAATAAAAAGTGTATGTGCAAATAACATCACGAGATAACGGTATAGCTCTTTCATCCCTTGGTGTGCGTTGGCGAGCTGTCGCGTCAAGAGAACCAGTAGATATATGAAGTAGTATTTTCAAAACCAATTTTAACCATTTACGAAAGAAAAAGCTATCAAGGCCCCTAGTGCCTAACGCACGTTCTTAGTATTTGCGGCAGATGCCTAGACCGCTTGGGCCGAATTTTCTCAAGTGTGTATATATGCAAGCCCTAAGGCCGGCGCCCCACTGGTGCGCACGCTATGTACACGACCCACGTTCCTATAGGGAGCGTGTATGAACTGTAGGAGGCAGCACAGGAACTGTCAGATTTTTGGCGCGAGGCGTAAATGTGATGTTTATTGTTTCGATGTAGCCCACAAGATGGCAGAACCTACTATGCACAAGAAAACACGTGACGTGTAAATGTACATGTATATGGTTCCAATTCAGGCCACAAGATGGCAGACCCTCCAACGCGCACGGTTCCTATACAAAATTTCGTGGGCTTGCCCACGGTTTATATTAAAACGTGGGCCGTGGATGTAGCGTGCGCAACAGTGGGGCCGGTCTAAAGAGCTCACGGCGCTCTTTGGTAATTTTTTTAATTTAATAGTCAGCAAACGAGCCGCCTGATGGGAAGCGGTCATCGTCGCCCATGGACATAAGCAACATCACAGGAGCCACTTAAACGTTGCCGTCCTTTGAGAACCCTAAATACCCGCTTCTTGAAGAATCCCATCTCGTAGCGCGAAGAAAATACCTCAGGAGGCAACTCATTTCACATTCTCCACAGCAATTCAATTATTTTATTGTTCAAAGTTATGTCAAAACCTTCGCATGTTTTTAAATCAAAATCGGCCTCCTGTAGTGTACTTACAGTGTCTGTAAATATATACAAATAATAATCGTTTGAAAGGCGGAGGCCTGTGTCCGGCAGTTGCGACCGTACTCCTAGCAAACGAAGGGGCGTGCCATGAGTTATGGTGCCGCCATTGCGCCCCCACTCCATAATGAATGACGGGGATTCTTTCTGTCATAATTTACAGAAGATGGAATGTTTGTCTTTCATTTCGTGATCAAATTTAAAGCCCCGTTGATTCTGAGTTCAGGCGGAAATTTCAGAAATATCGGAGTATTATTTTATCAGCCTTTTGAAGCAAATTTGTGTTTAAATAATTAAATCATGGTGTTTTTCGAAAGGTCAATATACTTTTTCAGAAGTTGTGGCTCAAACGAAACATGAAAAATGTAAGTAGGTTGATCATAAAATATTTTTGATTCACAGAGAGTCGAGCTACCCAATAGCCTTAAAAATAAATTCTTGCGAGGAATATTTCGTTTTTTTTTTTAATAAAAAAAATACATTTATATTATAATGGATTAGCGAAACATAACCGTTTTTTTTACCGTCGGTGAGACGGACATAAATGTTAAAATATTTTTTTCGTTTTTTATGTTTTTATTTTTACAGAAACAACTTATTCGGTACAAACACAACAACATAATACATATAAAACCAAAAATCTAAATCTAAAAATAAATAAAACTAATATTAAAATAAATAATTAAAAACTATCCCCCTGCGGCATGGTGCCGTAGATGCTGGCAGCATTTCCTCGTTGTATCGCAATACTTATTCTTTGTGCGAGGAAGTTGCCAGCTCTACGATCACCGGTAGCTTCTGCTATTTTTTTGGCTAATTCCTTGAATAGTGTAGATGCACTCGGACCCCACGGGCCAAGGGTCTCGACGCCAATATGTTGCAATAATTAAATCACATAATTATTATAATTACACTTTGGATCTACATTATAACTATGTTACATCCTATATTTAGATAGGAAAAAATATATATATATATGAATTTAACTTTATTATGCACGGTATGACTGATAAGAATTGCCGATAACAATCACTAACATAAAACAGCTTTTCACCAAAACGAGCAAAAAATTCAAAGCGTCGCTCTGAAAGACCTAACGTGCTCTTTTGTGCGCAAATCGTTTAAAATGAAAAATTACTTAGTTAATATTTCACCAGTTAGCGTTTTATGAAGAAAAATCCGTTCAGAAAATTCTTTCTCCATATCATCGTGAGTCTTAACTTTTGGAGCATGACTAAGAAGGTATTTATAGGCCAAATGGCCTTCGTAAGTTTTACTGCTACGCTTTTTTAGTTCTGTTAAAGACCCTTCTTGTTATTACGGCTGGAAAAGGCTGGTTTGCTGCACAATGTCCAAGAACAGTCCTGAATAACCTACATGCCACATATCTGACGAATAAAGTCCTCGTTGTCGTTTCACAATATTCGAATAAGCTTAAGAGGCTGTCAATACCTAAAGCACGCACACTGTCTATTTGTATCGGAGTAAATGAGATAGCACTGTCGTATGTTACTGGGCCTGGGCAAGGGAATAATAAGAAAATTATTTAAATAAAAAAAGTGGATTATTAGTGTAATATTTTACTCGTTAGCGATTTAGATATAAATGTTTTGAAATTGTGATTTTAATTGCAGACCCATAAGTCAAAAAAATAAAGACATAGAACCGTTTAATTGTGATTTTAAGACCAATCTTTGCAATTATTTTCTATCGAGCCGATTTCGTTCAATCATGTATCGAGTACAACCACGGTCTTTGAAATATAATTGATATGAACATATATTTTTCTTACTTGACTAAAACAAATAGTCTTTCTTAAAAAACTGTTTAAGTAACATCAATTTCAAGGACATTGGGTGTTGACAGCCCCTTAACTGGTAGATAAAGTGCTAAGCTTTGCATAAAGTTTTATGTGGTAGATAAATTATTTGTTAATTAGCTATCCGATGCTTTACATGAACATTGTGAAACAGGTTCTGAGAGTAATGTACATATGTATTGGACATTTTTTAGCGTTCTCACTAAATATTTAACAAAATGATTGCTTTTCTTCATTACAATTGGTCATTGAAATTTGATGGAAATAAAAAAATAATAACCTTACCTAATGTAATGCACATTTTTCCATATAACCGCTCTTCTTCCCTGGATTTTTAACCTAGAGCAATGATTTTTTTCAAATAAGATCAATATCATCAATATCTGTGCCGCTTTGTTTTGGTTTTTTGGATTATTTTATTTTGAAAAAACTTACAGCGCCTCGAAAATCGCAAAAACGGCTCAATTGAATTGGCTGCAAAAAAAGGCGCAGTATACAACAACCAATATCCAAAAAATTTAAACATAGCGGCATATATATTGATCTTATTTCCTTTATTTCAGTTTCCAAAATTTCATAATGATTGGTTGCGTTTTGGAGGAGGAAACAGTCGGGAGCGAAACCTCGTTTTTTTGAGTTTTTTGCGTGGGAATTTTAGTCAGCTGCAGTTGTCCTTATCGCACACACGCCCCCCCACCGCACGGTAGCGCGACAGAAACATAACTTCAAAAACTCAAGATTTAAAAAGTTGCTCAACTAGGAATTGATCTTTATAGCGAACCGAAATAAAATACCTATCAGATTTTCTTTACCTTTTTAAATATGTGTGTTTCCACAAACATCTGTCATTTGATTCAGATAACTTGTTATATTATTATAATAGTTAATAGCTACTTCAGTTTAATGATATAAAAAGAAAACTCAAGATTTCGCTAAATTTCACTTAAGTTATAATTTATAAAATTAAACTTTCGTGTGGGGTGGCGGTTTTAAACCTCGGTGGTGCTACATACTATATAGAGTAGAAAAATCATTCTCAAAAAAAAAATGCGAGAAGATGACTAAAAATTCAATCAGAATCTTTACACACACAGACACACACACACACAAAAGGACACACACATAAATACACAGAACAAAGGTTAAGCCAGTTTGTCTAATAGCACGATAAACATAAATCTAATAAGATTATCTGTATGTTGGCAATAAATGATGCAGCCAACGAACACCAAGGAACATCGCTTTCAGCGAAATTAAGATGGCGGCCATTTATCACAACCGTCTCCGTTTCCGTCACATTTCGTGGTGCTGTCATATTTCGTACCCTCGTTTATATATTTACTTTAGTTTAACAATATATTGTGTAATGTAAGCTATGATGTGAGACATGTGATAAAAATAATAATTTGTGGTCCTATAATTTGTTCGGATATCACTAGAATAATTTTTTCAAAGGCTTTTTGAATGGTATCAAATAGTTACGATGATGGTTTGCAATTACATTAATTATTATTATTATTTATTTTATTTTATCTTCTTCTCTTAAAATATGGCTTCCGCTCATTTTTCATGACTTTTTAATGTCAAATGTGCTCGTAGAGCATGACATTCGGTAATTGCTTTTAGTAAAGCGATAGCTGGACTTTACTAAAAGCCACATGGACTGATGGATATCGACTACAGAATGGTTAACGCGTTTCAAGATTAATTGTTCATTATCTGCACACTTCCACATTAGTTTACTGCATAATACGCATTTTTTTACTGTCTTAATAATAAATAATAATAAACTTGACGCCGTCAACGTCAGACGCGTTTTATACTAAATTTTCCTTTTATTTTTGATCAAATATGTTTTTAGTGGCTTTTTTACATTTTATTTGTACTGTTTTTTGCGGAGAGTTACCTTCACATTCATACGACACTTGGCAAAAGGATACGTTACCGCCAAAATATAACTAAGTACAAAAATAGCCGACGAACAATGGTCAAATGACAGAAGAAGGAAAAATGATTACACGTAGTAAAACGCGTTCACAAGCGTCTACCACATCCAACGCACGCCCACCACCCTCGCCCGCCTCGTGTGTCTCCTTGCTATCGTCGTCGGGCGATGAATTCGCCACCGCGCCCGACACCAGCGAGTCGAGCGACGAGTGCGGGCCGCCGCCGCCGCCGCCACGACCACCTGCGCGACGAGGGCGGCCACCGCTGCCGGCACGCTTGGGGCCTGCGGGACATCCTGCCCCGCCCACGGCTCCCGCTGCCGGTGGTGTAGTGCGTCGCATGCGATGGTCTCAATCCATGAATGAGAACGTCATGCGCGCCTACTATGGGGCTACAGAGGGAGGAACTAACCTATGCGCGTATCGTGTCCGGATTCTGCCTCTGTTTCAGGCTCTTGAACCGACCATCGAAGTGACTGCGCAACGATTATCGGATCAGGTGCGAGTCATCCAGCGGCGAAAGCGGTTGGATGACTCTACACTTGATCGGCTCCGCCTGGAGGCTCTTTCTGCTCGCTCAACCTCCGCTTCGGCGCGAGACCCGCCCGCCACGTCGCCAGATCCGGTGCCGGCACCCGACCAGGCACCGGGGGCGCCGCGGGTGGATCTCAGTGCCGACGAGGAGGAGCAGTTCGCGCAGAGAGTGAGTAGTACAGCCAATGAGCAACTGAGGAGGACTCTGGAAGAGGTGATTACGCAGTATCGGTCCACACCCAACACTAGGCCACGATTACCACGTTTGCCTATGAATAGACGCAATCTAGCGCTAATGGGAGCCCTAAACGCTTTACTAGAGCCATATCTGCGGACTAGTAAAGATTTAGATGATACGCACGCGATCATGTATTGCGGAGCCATCGCGGCGTGCCGTGTTGCACGAGTCAAGTTTCCGGACGCTGAACGTGCACCTGCGCGCCGGAGGTGCCCCCGCATGGCAAATACGGATCGAGCGACGTATCAACTCGTTTAGGACTCTCATTGCAAAGCTGATCTGCTTCAGGGGGGGCAACCACCGCCCCCGAGTAATGCGCTTTGTGAATCAGGCGTTCGCGGGGACGGGTATTGAGCCCCGCGACTATATTGCCAATCTCACGGAGCGCATCGACTTTCTTAAGCAGAAAGTATATGCATGGGCAAACCGTATTCGCCGCTACAGAAAGCGTGTGGATCGATTCCAGCAGAATCGTCTTTTTCAGAGTGATCAAAGGAAGGTATATCGAAAGTGGGAGGAAGCCAACCTTCGTGCGTCCGACGCGCGGTCGCCGGATGCTACTGCCATGACTGATTTCTGGCGTAGCATCTGGTCAGTGCCTGTCGAACACACCGAGGGTGGTTGGATGAGTGTTGTCGAGCGTGAGTGCGAGTCCATCGAACCTATGGGGGCAATCACCATCAGCCCCGATGACGTAAGTTGTGCCATCCGCACGGCCCAGAACTGGAAGAGCCCTGGGCCGGATGGATTGCACAACTTCTGGCTAAAATGGTTCCGATGCTCGCACTCACGCTTGGCAGCACAATTTCAACAAGCCCTCGAGCTTGGTTCTCTCCCATCTTCCTTAACAACTGGTGTCACCTTCCTGCTCTATAAGTCCGGTAGTACCACGGAAGCAAAGAACTACAGACCCATCACGTGCTTGCCTACACTCTACAAGCTCCTTACATCCATTTTGAGATCAAAAATAAACGCGCACATTGTCGCTAACAACATTTTGGCCTCCGCTCAAAACGGATGTAGGGTTGGGTCCCGTGGTACTAAAGAGCTCCTCCTCATAGACATGACCATTTGCCAACAAATCCGGCGGAATAAGGGGGCCCTCTCTGCCGCTTGGATTGACTACAAGAAGGCCTATGATTCGGTGCCTCACTCATGGCTGGGGAGGGTCTTAGAGCTGTATAAAGTTGATACAGCTTTAAGAGCCTTCCTAAGCGCGTGTATGAGGCAGTGGACCACAGTCCTTCGTCAACCAGGAGGCGGGGATGACCGCCCTGGCCCGCAGGATTTTATAAGGATTGAGCGAGGAATATTCCAGGGTGATAGTCTGAGTCCCCTGTGGTTCTGCCTAGCTCTGAATCCCCTCAGCACCCTGCTGAAGGATTCGGGACTAGGTTGCCGGCTTCGGAGAGAGGGTGAAGTCATTTCTCACCTTCTGTACATGGATGACCTCAAATTATTTGCACCAAATAGCCAAGACTTGTTGGAGCTACTGAAAACCACTGAAGTTTTCAGTAGTGCCATCAACATGGAGTTTGGTGTCGATAAATGTGCGGTAATGCATGTACAGCGGGGGAAGGTTGTAAATTCAACAAATTTACAACTATCTGAGGCAATGTCTTTCAGATCTATCTCTGAATCAGAAACCTACAAATACCTTGGTATGGCTCAGTCGTTGGGTATTGAGGACGAGGGTATTAGACAGTCGGTGAAGGAGCGCTTTTTCAGTCGGCTCACAAAAGTCCTTAACAGTCTTTTGTCAGGAGGCAACAAAGTGCGCGCCTTCAACGCCTGGGTAATGCCCCTACTCACATACTCCTTTGGCATACTAAGGTGGACTCAGACCGAGCTGGACGCCCTGGATCGGAGGGTCCGACTACTGCTCACCACACACCGTATGCTACACCCACGCTCGTCTGTTATGAGATTGTACATCCCACGGAAGTGTGGAGGTCGAGGCTTCCTAAACGCCAAAGATCTCCACAACCGCGAGGTGTGCAATCTCAGGAATTATTTCCTTAACAACGAGTGTGGGATGCATCGTGACGTGGTGGCAGTAGACAGGAACCTCACGCCGCTCTCCTTGGCAAACGAGAACTGGCGCAAACCTGTGGTACTAAGTACTGCGGATCGCAAAGCGGCATGGGAGAGTAAGGTGCTACACGGGCGGTTCTACAAGGCCCTCACGGGACCTGACGTGGACCTGCTCGCGTCGGTGAACTGGTTACGATTCGGGGACCTCTTTGGAGAAACCGAGGGTTTTGCCTGTGCAATTGCGGACGAAGTTATGATGACGAACAACTGTCGGAAATATATCCTGAAGGACGGTACGGTCGACATTTGTCGGGCATGCCGCCGTCCCGGAGAGTCACTCAGGCATATCATTTCCGGTTGTTCTCATCTTGCTAACGGCGAGTACTTGCACAGACATAATCTCGTAGCCAGAATTATTCACCAGCAACTTGCTCTTCTATACCGCCTTGTGGACCGCGAAGTACCGTACTACAAGTACTCACCTGCTCCAGTTCTCGAAAATGGTCGTGCCACGCTCTATTGGGATCGATCTATTATCACTGACAGGACTATTGTAGCCAATAAGCCTGACATCGTGATAATAGATCGATCGCAACGCCGGACCGTGCTCGTCGACATCACCATCCCCCATGATGAGAATCTCGTGAAAGCCGAGAAGGACAAGTCCAGTAAGTACCTAGACTTGGCTCACGAGATAACCGCCATGTGGGATGTTGATTCGACGATCATTGTCCAGATAGTCGTTTCAGCGAACGGTCTCATAGCGAAGAGTCTCGACCAACACCTAGAGAGACTCTCGCTAGGTGGCTGGATCAAGGGTCAGATGCAGAAGGCAGTAATTTTGGACACGGCGCGTATAGTACGTCGGTTCCTCTCTCTGCGGCCCTGACCACCGGCAGCTTGGGCCCTGCCCCGCTGCTGGCGGCACCCTAGGTTAGGTTTTTTATAATGTGTTTATATCTTTTGTATTGTTTTGTAAGTGTTTTTATATTTTACTTTTATATCCATATTATAAAAAATCCTAACCTAAGATATTAAATGAATAAAGGTTATAATAATAATAATAAAATATCTTTATTCAATAATAAAGCACACATATTTTTGCTTGCGTTCTTGTTTACAACTACATAGTTAATTAACTTAGCAAGTAGACATAGCACAGCACATGGCCAACTCCAGTCCCTAAGTCAATAGAATAAGGTGTACAATTGGTCAGTTAACTGCGCTATTTAGTTAAATATTACATTTCAAACAACATTTATAAATTCAACAGGAAATTATCAAGAACCTGAGATACATCTACAAATATTTAATGAATGCATTAAACGGATATGATTTAATTAACGTGGACATAAAACAGGTAGTGTATTTTTGTCTGCACCAAATATTTTTATAACCTATTTTCGGGTAGTTTACTATTATTTCTTCGTTGACATTTTGCTGGGACATTTGTCATTCGTGGCCACAGCTGGCGCAACCTAGCTGAAACGTCGGATAAGGTAAAAATAATAAATTATGTGTGGCTTTCCATCACAGAAGGGTCCTTATGCTTAAAGTGCAATAAGGATGTTTTTATCTGCAATAGATAGAGAGAGAACTCCAATAGAAATTCTGATACGTCCTTATAGCAAGTGAAGCATAAGAACCCTTCTCTAATGGAAAACTACATATCTTGTTACACCCGTTTCAATCAACGATGTGTTCAAAACGTGAGAGTTTAAAGTGTATCTATCTACAAATATTCATAAAACGTGTGATAATTCCCTGTACCAAAGTTAAATTAAACCGTAACCGCGTCTCTAACGGGTGTTCAAGCTGCGATAACATTTGCGAAGACCCTTAAGTGTAAAGTTCAACTTCAGACACGCCTCGATCGTCGAAGTTGGGGCACCACAACACTGCGATCTTAGTGTTTTTCTTGCCACGGCAAGGGATGAGTAAATATTAAAGACTGTAAACAACGTCACGACGCACCACCAAGATGTATCAGCTACACCAGCATCACTGTAGCAATATTATAGCGCGACATTACTGCTGACTGCATTGCTGCTGCACTGTACTGCTTTGACAACTTCAATAAAGTTTCCAAACTGTATATTCTGTAGAAATCTGTGATATTTAAATTAGGAACTAAATCATGACTATGATGAAACAAATAACTAGCTTTCATGTTCTACTCTTACATTAATAAATAAACATTAATATATCTCCTGGGACTACTTGTTTGTCTTTTAACGACCTCGTTTAATACAACATCATTAGAACTACCGCCGTTCCATCAACGTCATTTATGTACCTTAAGGTAATCTTTGTAATTACTTTTTTCTCAGGAAAATACCAAATATCGAATGTTTGATGTTATCACAATTTTTGAAATACAATATATTCTTATGATGGAACACTCTGTACGTACGGAACGTAGTAATGTTTATTTTTATACTTCACGCTATTAAGATTAGTCTACAGCCCCTTATAAGGTAAATTTGGTTTCGGAATAAATCGGTATTCAGTTGTCTAGTGAAGTGTTTCATTGCAAAAGGTAGGAACTGCAGTGCAGTGTAGTGAGTTAATACACGCAATAAAATTATCTATTCGGAAAGATTAATTAGAATAGCTTAGCATAGTCATGTGTTACTTACCAATTGGGTTTTAGGCATCCGTACCCAATGGACAAACTGGACCCTTTTACCAAACATTTGTCCGTTCCCTGAACGAAAACGTTCTCAGAATTTGGATCATTATAGGCTGGCACCAAAATACATTGACAAATATAATATTTTCACGTCAGCAGCTAGAACAAGGGTAATTTGCTGCTTAAAAACAGTGAGCAAAATCGCATTTTGCTCACCGAGTGAGACAAAATAACATTCAAGTGACCTTTGGATTCGAATGTCATTTCAACGTGCGGGGCCTAATACAAGTTCGAAATATTTGGATTCTACTGTCCCTTCCCTTTCACGTCATTAGCAAAAAGAAAGAGACAAAAAAGTGCATACGTAATTCAACGGTATATTGACGGTTTATAATAGACCCCCGAAATAAGTCAGACCGCATCGTTCCAAAACACCCTACGAGTCTTCATTCGTAATAATTAATTAATGAAATAAAAGTTAAAAATTTAATAAAAACACCATATTTTACGTATTTTATTATACAATCAAAACAATGAACTTATACAAATTTACGCAATTGTTACGCAGTAAATAATTCTACTTAACTACTTTTAACGATCTCTACTATAGTTGACAAATAGTAGTATCCGCAATTCGGACCGGATCTTACAGTGTATTTTTTTACAAAAAAAAGTGATCGATTGAACTGTCAATTGATGTTCGTTTATTCATTATTTTCGTATTATTTTATTGAAATTTCTTTCGTTTTGTTTTATTACGGTAATTAAAGTTAATTGTTAGAATACCTTCAGAAAACATGAGTGAAATAGTGATCCGTCCGTCTGGATTTCATTCATTCATTCATTAATTTTAATTTTTTGAGGTTGTATTTTTTGATGGCTGACTGACGTGAAAAATTTTGTGTACTACACGAGATCAAAGTTATTTACATCTCGTGCGCTTTTAAGTCCCTTACTACGCTCAAGATTCTAAATTAGATTCACTCGCTACGCTCGTGAATCTATTATAGAATCTTTCGCTTGCACGGGACTCAAAACAAGCACTCGAAGAAATATCAAACTTTGCTCTCTTGTTGTACAAATAACTATTTTCCCGGCATATTGTTAAAAAGTTTAATGAACGTTTGCGTTTGTGTATCAAAGCTAAAAGATAATATTTTGAATCAATGCGTTATATTTGTTTTTTTTTATTATTATATTTTGGGAAATCCTGCGTTATGGTGACATTTTTTAAATACAGCTGCAATACTATTGCGACTGTGTCTGTCATTTCTAGTCTTGTCCTAGATATAATGAGTGAAGTTCGCCGACACATTACTGCCACTTAATCCGATACTCATTTTATCAAAGAAATTGACAGAAACAGTATTGTTGCAACATAAGTTCACCTGACATCCGTCACCGTTACATGCATGTAGGAGACAGTTATTGATGTTACATATGTACATACACCGATTCACCAACCTATTTTAAATGACATATTCACGAAGCTATTACTTCGTTACACAGGTTTCAATTAGAATCCTGAAGTAACATAATTAAATAATTAAACATAGTAATAAAATAATATCTGATCTGATAAGGAACCAGGTGATAAGAAGCAGAACCAAGTTGCACGACATTGTAACAAAAATTAGAAGGCAGAAATGGAAGTGGTCAGGTCATACCAGTAGAGGCATGGACAAATGGAGTAAAAAGGTGATCCAGTGGTACCCAAGAGGCTGTAAAAGGATAAGAGGAAGGCAGTTCAAATGATGGGATGACGACATCAGGCCTGTTGCTGGTGCCACATGGAGCAGGGTTGCCAGAGACAGGAACGAATGGAGAAGGCTGGAGGAGGCCTATGCCGACTGGCAAGCGGGCACCCAAAACATTTAACAACATATCAGTGAAGAAACAAATAAAACTAATAAACAGCATTTGGGTGCCACTACAAAAAGGCTGTAATGATGATGATGATGAGATGCCACGGTCCGGGCTGTCAGTACAGCTGCTTTCTGGACATCCACTGTTTAGGGGATCCTCGACACGAGAGAAGAAGAATAAGACTATAATGAATAATAAATAAATAAATGAAATAATAATAATAATTAAATTACTAAATAGTCATGGCCAGCATGGCTATGATGGTCGTTCTTGTCTATGTGAAGTGGCCAATCGATCATTTCATGAAATTATTGCAACCTTATGAAATTATCAATTCTATGATCTAGCCTCGACATGTATTTAACTGATGTTAGATCACACCATAATCTGACTTTTGCAAAGTTTTATCTGTATATTTTCAATCGATTCCCTTTTTACTTTCAGTCTTAGTTCTCAATTCAACAAATAACCAAAACACCTCTATATTAAGTAATATAAACAACCAGGAACCCGTGAGACTCAATTTCGGAACTCAAACAAAAAGTTCTGCAATCACATCTTTCATAACTTTCATAAGCAAGGGTGTAACATCGTTACCAATAAATGGAGATATAATCATTAAGATCATCAGAATGATTAAAATCTCCTTTTTGACGTTAAACTCATGACAGTGTGGCCAAACGTTAATTAAAATTGAAAATATTGAATATTAACTATTAAAAATTGAACCATAAACCGTAACCGTCCGTTACGGTTTATTTTCAATTCTAACTAACGTTCGGTCAGCACTGGTTAAAATTAATAAAGAAAATACCAAGAACCCGTGACACTCAATTTCGGAACTCAAATAAAAAGTTCTGCAATCACATCTTTCATATAGTCAGCAAGGGGTGTAACATCGTTACCAATAAATAAAGATAAAATCATTAAGATCATCGTAATGATTAAAATCTCCTTTTTGACGTTAAACTCTTGATAAAAATGACATGGCAGTGTGGCCAAACGTTAATTAGAATTGAAAATATTGAATATTAACTATTAAAAATTGAACCATAAACTGTAACCGTCCGTTACGGTTCATTTTCAATTCTAACTAACGTTCGGTCAGCACCGGTTAAAATTAATAAAGAAAATACTTTTATTATGACAATTTATCTTATTGTAGATTAAAAATATTAGTTTCACCTTGTTTATACATCACAACCCTCAAGTTCGGACTCAAACAAAAAGTCCTACAATCACATCTTCCACACAGTTAGCAGTTGTGCCGCAACCCGGGACGCTGCGGTTTGTGCTCATCGATCGTTCCCCATCTCCCGAGGACAGACAGCAGCCAAATATTAAATTTATTTTATATGGGTGGTCGCAAAATTGGTAGTTGCATTGTTGTTTGGTAGCTGGGAAAAAGCAAGGAGGTAGTTGAGAAAATTGTTGAAAATAACTTCGGTACATAACCGTGGCAGTGACATGGTAGATGGGGAATTGGGGATGGTCAATTATCACTAGGGCAATGTATGGACATTCCATGCCGTTGACGCCATAAATGATGTAATTTTAAAGTTTGGTGGTTTTTTTTATTTTATACAAATACAAATACAAATTGTTTATTTGACAAATATAAGTTTAAACAGTGTTACATGTTATACTGACCTCCACACTAGGCATAGCCTGTCTCGTAGAGGAAATAATAAGATTAACATATTGTAAGCATTAGCAACAGTAAGTACTTATTCTAAAGGTAATACATATAATTAATTTAAGTAGCAAATAAAAACAGATAAGACTTATGACCTAGGTAAGTAACATGTTAATAAAAATGAAGTTGTATTATAGCACAAGCGTGTGTGTGTGTGTGTGTGTATTTTATAAAATAACAAATTTAGATAACTTACCTATTACCTATTGTTTTAAATTTATTCTAAGCTTAATAGCATCGTTCACAGACGTTTCTGCTTGTTAAAAATGAATTTACCTATTGACGCTTAGAAAGAAAAAAACCTGGTTACGTACAATACTTTCGAACTTCTGTGCGTTGGCTAATTCGAACGTGTTTTCGAACTAACATTTCTAACACTACTACTAACATTTTTCTATGTATTTAAGTATTTGTATATTACATATATCGTTGTCTGAGTACCCACAACACAAGCCTTCTTGGCTTACCGTGGGATTTAGTAAATCTGTGTAAAAATGTCTTATAATATTCATAAATTATTCATTATCATTTTGTCGCGTTAAAATTCTGTCGCATCGTCGTGGCGTATTTATTGTTCACAGTCTATGGTAAAATACTTACTTTTTATAATAATATTCTAAATAATGTATTTAACTTTATGTAATTTAATTCAATTTAAAATTAAAAATACCCAATAGTTGTACTTTTTTCGGAGCAAAGGAATTTTGTAATATAAATAATAAATAAATAAATATTATAGGACATTATTACACAAATTGACTAAGTCCCACAGTAAGCTCAATAAGGCTTGTGTTGAGGGTACTTAGACAACGATATATATAATATATAAATATTTATAAATACTTAAATACTTAGAAAACACCCATGACTCAGGAACAAATATCCATGCTCATCACACGAATAAATGCCCTTACCAGGATTTGAACCCGGGACCATCAGCTTCGTAGGCAGGGTCACTACCCACTAGGCCAAACCGGTCGTCAAATTATCCATAAATGGAAACTGTTTTGGCTTATGTTCTAACGTTATCTTGTACCTTATTGTATTATTATGTGCTGTATGTTTCCCAAATAAATAAATAAATAAAAAATAAACAATTATATCCTAGCTTAGCTTTATTTTTAAATAACACTGCATTGGGTTGACACAGCCTCCTGTAAAATTATTATTATTATTATTATTTATTTTATTCCATTCGGTGTCGAGACCCTTGGTCCGTGGGGCCCTGGCGCTCTGAGTCTCTTCAAAGATCTGTCTAAGAGACTCAGAGACGCCACAGGAGATCAAAGAGCTGGCAGCTTCCTCGCTCAACGCATCAGTCTAACGATCCAGCGAGGAAATGCTGCCAGCGTCTTCGGTACTATGCCGCAGGGGCCATTTTTAGATTTATTTTAGTTTTATTTTAGATTTAATTTAGTAATATTTTAGTTTTAATTCATATTGTGTTTTTATAATGAATAAAATACTGGGTTTTTTTCTATATAGATTTTCTAATGCGATGTTAACAAATTGCCACAGCGACATTAATTAGCCTCCACAACATTTGAAAAATGTTGAATTTCCATTTTGCATGCTGTCTTTACCGACGCGTATCTTTTATAAGGCCCTCGGTTTTTGACGGGCCTTTTGAAGTTGGATTTAACGATACATTCACCGTTTGATGGTTGTTTGGGCGTGTTTATCAATGTCTTTTATGTTTTAAATTTATATGTCACAATAATGGCGGCCGATGTTTGCGATTATATATTTCTTTATTGAGATTTTGTTTTGATATTGATAAAGGAATAAATATTTTTTCATTGAAGAGAGGTTTATATGTGGATTAAAGAAAAAGTGTTTGTTAATGTTTGTTTGTACATTATCTATTTGTACTTTAAATAAATAAATATTTGAGGACAATCGTGACCGACGGGGACACAGGTTGACCTAGCTCCAGACTAAGCAAAGCTTGTACAGTCAGCTGCAAAAATATGTATCGAGAGAATCGTCTCAAAATATGGTACTACGCTCTTATTACACTGGAATAAGATACTATGGGACATATTTTTGAGTAAGATGTGTACACCCATATTTTTACACTTGACTGTACTATGGGTACTAAATGACAGATTCTTGAGACGCGAGCATGGACTAAGGCTACACAATCAGTAAATGTTGATGAATCTTTCACCGTCATATTTAAGTAAAACCATTCACGTTTTTTTTCTGTTATTTAACTTTTTGGTAAGGACAAATTTGATTATCTACAATAAATGGAAACTCTACAACACTAAATTAACAAAGATAAAACCTCTTTAAGCATTATAACAGAACTTGGATTACGAAGAAAATAAAATGTCATATAAGATTTAATAAAAAGTAGCCAGACTGCGATGGCATTTATTTGTGTGATGAGCACAGATATTTGTTCCTGAGTCATGGATATTTCCTATGTATTTAAGTATTTGTATATTATATATATCGTTGTCTGAGTACCCTTCTTGAGCTAATCGTGGGACTTAGTCAATTTGTGTAAGAATGTCCCTATAATATTTATTTATTAAAAAAAAAAAAACACGAGACCCTAATAGGATCACTTTGTTGTCTGACCGTCCGTCGGTCCGTCCGTCTGTCTGTCGGTAAAGATCCTTTATCTCGGGAACGTGTGGAGGTATCGACTTGAACTGGTACTCAAGTTAACGTAAAAAAGATACGGCCATTATAACTTTCAGCTCCCTAGGGAGTTGCAGCTTTTTTACAAACCATAACGCGCGGTTTTTTTAGAAGCTTAATTTTAAAAATATCCTTTGGTAAAGAGGAGAATTTCATGGTGATATCTATCAATAGCTTGTGTTTTCTTTGCCAGGAATGAAATTAAAATGTTTTATAAAGTACTTATATGTATATTGTCCATAGGAAGCTGCAGCAGCCGCGCCGCCACGGGGTCCCTCAACAGCGACCCCACCGCTCCGTCCCCGAGGAAAAGCACCCTCAAGGTAATATCATTCAACTGCCAAGCTGCTCTTCAACAATCGCATTTAAAATAAAATAGGTTCGCTTGATAGTTAAAAAAATAGAAATAGAGGGACAAACCTTTTACCAATATAACTACGTTCCGCGTTATCTGTTACATTATGTCTTTATGAGCTTAAAGTACAAAAGTTTGTTTGTAAAAATTTGATGACCACTGAACACCATGAGCCGATAAAATAGACAACTTACTATACAAATTCAAAGGTGTGTATGAAGATAAAGATGAAAGATATTTATTCGTGACGATCACAAAACATGTACGAACATGTACAGACAACAAAAGCAAGAAAAGAGGAAATCATAAAGGGTGCGGCACGAAATGGACCCAACTCAGCATAATGCTGGCGCTGGTCTTCCAAAGGGCCCATTCAGTGATGCCACGAGAATAACACATAAAGATACATATTTCATACATATAAAAAACAAGAGGAATAATTACGGAAACAAACAAAATAAGAAAAATATACAAGAGAAACCATCATCAAACAACAGTAGCCTAGTAATATTGTTAATTTGTGTGTAAAGTTTAATAAATAAAATTAAAATTAATTAGACAATTTATACTAACTAACTAACTATTGTGGCGCAGTGATCCAAAGAGGGTCTTGGCCTCCAAAACGAGAGAACGCCACCTGTCCCGATCCTGTGCCACTTCCTGCCAGTTATCGGCTTGGAGTGGGCACAGATCCGCCTGTACACTAGACAATTTATACAATTTTACTTTTTATAATAATCAATTTTACAGTTTGACGATCTTATTGTGAAGTCCACAATAAAAAATAAAAATAATAAAAAATCATTTATTTCAGACAAACATGGTCCATATTTTGTTAGTACATCTTAAGACCCGGGCCCGGACCCGGGTACGTCCTTAAACTACGTCCAAAAGAGAGGTTTAGGCATTGTGAATGTCATCTCGCTTTGTGTGGTAGGGCACAGCCAGTGGATGTCATTCTAGATCTAGAGCAGAGCCCAACTGGGGAAGTACCTCCACCTTACAGAAAACAGCAGCCAAATAACAATAGACCCTACTCATAGTGTTGTGTTCCTGCCGGTGAGTAAGGTTGCCAGAGCTCAACGAGGGGGGGCGGGTTTAGGGTCGGCAACGCGCATGTAACTCCTCTGGAGTTGCAGACGTACATAGGCTACGGAGACTGCTTACCATCAGGCGGGCCGTATGCTTGTTTGCCACCGACGTAGTATAAAAAAAAAAGAATTAAAAGCTATGACTAAGGTTAACTTAAATAAATTTAAATTACTATCTAAGGTACTAAAGAAAAAAAAGCCTTTGTTTTAGAATAACAAAAGGAAGCTAAGGCTTACCTAGCAGTAGGGCGTATTATTGGCTGATATGGATCATATTTATGCTACAACATGACTGTGATCTGAATGACATACATGCGTACAAAACAAATAAGTATTTCCTACATACAGTAACAGTTGGCTACATTGAATGTGTGCCAGATATGTCAATACTTTTATCGCTGCATGAGTAATAAAACCTTTATTGAATGGTTCAGATTTACGGCCTGTCTGACGTCGTGGAATATTATTTTATGGCTACTATAAATTGAATCTTTACATGAAACATTTTTCTAGACATCATAGCTTTTCCAAACTATTGTAACATACATTGACCAGTTGGTTTGGCTTTCTAGATAATTAGAAATAATTTTTGAAACAGTGTTCAACAAGTCAGAAGTAGAATACGGCTATGGATTTCTTTTAAATTTCTATAGCCACCAGATGTTTTGTCGTGAGAGCCATTAATGAACGATTTGTCTTTTTTTGTAGACTGTGTCGCATAGGATGCGTTTCAGCGGGACTGGCGGGACCTTGCTCAGCACAGGGAGGATTGGAAAGCTAGAGGGGAGGCCTTTGCCCAGCAGTGGGACACACAAATACGCTAATAAAAAATAAAATAAAAAGTGTCGCATAGACTAGACTTTAATTGACTTTTAAATCATGAACGTTGCCAATGTATGGAAATAAAAACTGATTGCAGTATTTAAATTTATGTTTTCGACAAACAAATATGAAGGGCAATGAAAGATTTTTCTCTGACTAAGGGCCTTACTGGACTAGTCAATGTGACTCAGCAGTAAATTTATTAAGAAACTATCTATATAATTAAATTTACCGAGATTATTTTGATTATTAGATTCCAAACCATGGTAGGTTAGCGTGGTATGGGTATTTAATGAGGAGGGATGAATGCCATATAGGAAAAAGAATGTTAGGAATGAATGTTGATGGACGGAGAGCGGATGGTAGACCCAAAAAACGATGGATGGATTGTGTGAAAGAGGATATGAGAAAGAAAGGAGTGAGTGCTGAGGTGACGAAAGATAGAGGAGAATGGAAGAGAAGAACATGTTGTGCCGACCCCACATAATGTGGGATAAGGGCAGAAGGAAGAAGATATTCCAAACCATGCTATGTTGCAATGTTCTGTTGTGTTACTAACATATGTTTAAATTCCAACAGCGCAGCAGCGAAACCGAACTGAAGGAGCGTCCGGGCGCCGCGCCGGCAAAAAAGCGCGTCCAAATCCAGGAGATCTCAGTCTAGAAGAATTCTAAAAATATCCAGATATTCCCTTAAGAGTCCGGGCGCTTTACCGGAAAAAATAGCGTCCAAATCCAGGAAATCTCAATCTAGAAGAATCCAGAACTTACCTTGAAGCTTTCCTGGAAGGTCCTGCAGCCGCACCGGACCTCAAAAGCTATCAATCTAGAAGTCTTTTAGAAGGATAAAGGAGCCTTTCTGAAGGTCCAGGAAAGCTACGTCTTGAATATTTTACGAACGATCACAAACTTTTGAAGTGAAAAGTTAAGCTGTTAAGGCATTTGTGGACTACAATTTTAAAAGGTACTGTGACGTTCAAACAATTTTAAAAAGTGAGTAATTACATTATTAATAATTCATAAAAATGCGTGCACATCAAGAAATTATAGTGTGGAGGTGCAATACTGACATTTAATGGACTAAATCTAACTTAGATGATTAACCTAGATTGGGCAAGTACTTTACGTTAGTATTGATACTGTGTATGTATGTATGTATTCTTGGCTACCGTAAAACCTCCCAACTATAATTCAAGAGCTCCTGACTATGGTCTAAAATGAACTCGGATATCTTCGTTTAAATGTGACTATTATTTTATACAACGCAGTTCCAAGGAAAAATATGTTCATACATGGAAGAAAAATTCAGGACAAATTAAAATCAAAAATATTTGTACTGATACTTGATTAGGTATGACACTTGTGGATCATAGTTGTAGGTTGAATTGGACTCGTGTTGGGTGGCTTTACGATATTTTGTTTTCTAGGATTAATTCCTAGGTACTAACGAACAATTTGTTTACGTAGATTGTTTGCCAAACGAATGGAATAAAATGGAATCAAAATGAATATAAAAACACATAGAAAGTTACTTTTAAAAACAACAAACAAGCTTTTCTTCATGTTTCAGACGATGCTATATTGTTCTAGAACGGGAAAAACAAATATCGAATTTTTGTAGAAAAATCATATTTGCAGGTACAATACACGTGCGATGTTTCTTTTTTTCTTATATGTTATTGAATTGCGATTGTTAGAGAATTCCTCGCAGAGTATCTTGCTCGCCAATAGTTATGTAAGTACCAGTGAGAAGCACGGTCTAGTACTTTTAAATTAAGATCAAAATGATATTATTATTAATTCCTGCCCTAAATATAATAATCATCAATAGGTATATACCGATCAATATACACATCGATTATAATTATATCCTTAAAGATATAAATACAAAGTTTAAAAACTTAAGGACAAGGATATAACACGTAGAACTTTGAAATACGTGTCAAAAATAACTCAACCTACGGAGCGCAGTTGGTTAAAAAGCACTTCTAAAACAGAAGATTTAGCCTGCGAATGTAATAGAGAGGAAGTTTTGATGAATATTCCAGATAATCGCTTGAGCTGACCAAACTCTGACACGGAACTTCTAAATGCTTTTCTAAAATATACCTTATCTAACACAACTTTAAGTCTATATTTGAATGTGAAAAAAAAATATTTTTAAAGTCCTTGACAGACGTAACCTAATTTTGAAAATGTGAGGGTAGTAAGAGATAAAAGTGTCCAAGTGTTGGAGTGAAATGAAATTGTGAAGTGAGATGGAAGCGGTGTGCTGATATTGCTCGGCGAGCGCAGGTGGACGGTCCGTTACTCTCTGTACAGTCCGATACGAACAGTAGGACCAAGTCGTGTCAATCGTTAATCGTTAACGTCATACAGCAATGGAAATAAATTACGCAATTAATCCTATGAATTTTCGTGTGGATCTATGATATTTATACATTCTTAAATGACGTTGACGATTCATGATTGTCACAATGATATTTAAAAGCTCACTTATTTCACTAAGTTCACTGCGCAAAACCAATCACTAAGATTGAATCGATCAATACAATTTCCACTATTGTATGTATAGGATTATCCATTCGTACTATGTGAAGAAACACAAAATGTATAGTATTGCTAAAAGAAACGTAATTACCTATGAATTAACTGTTATAATGACATCGTATAGGACGTGATTATGCGTAAAAATGTGACATATGGATTATGGCTCAAATCTCAGTCAGAATTTAGATTGTAATTTGTATTTTAAATGTAAAACGTACACTAGTTATCTAATACGTATTTTCAGTTAAATACGAATCAATGATTTTTTATATTATTTCTAAAAACAGGATATCTTTGTACAAGTTGTTATGTCGTGTAAATAGATAATTCTAAATAAATGATTTTCGTTTGCAATACCTATAATAAACAGTCTGAAAGTTTACGTAAGTTAGCATAGAACTGTGAAAATATGGAAATATGGACGCAATGTATAATAAACTTCTTTTAAAATTGGACATTCAGAATGTCTGTATGTATATCGTCGTTTTTTTCTATTTTGCAAAAGTTACGCAGTGTACCATGTACGATTTGGATTAGTTTAACCAACACAGTGAAATGAACTTTGTAATATATTTAAGATTTAAAATAACGTTGGGCATTTCCTTTAATTAAGCTATCTCTAGGTTATCGCTGACTGTACTTTTTTTCCACAGGCAACTAATACTCATCGAGACAATTCTAAAAACCCCAAACACATTTAGGTTGTGTTGTTTTATCACAGAGTTCCTATGGCTACCTCCTGTCTCCATCATCAGATCAGCTTGATGGTACCATAATATTGCATTGTCACCCGATTTACATATGTATGCAAATTTTTAGCTTCATCGGAAACCGGGAAGTAGGTCAAATTTAACTTGCAAGATTTGTCCCATACATACTAACAGGGCAAGTTAAATAAAAGCTTGTAATAAAATCCGACAATCATTACGAGTTTATGCCCTTTTCTATATTATTATGCCATGGTGTCATTTCAAAGTTAATTCAATCAAATGTGATATTAAAGAAAAATAATAAACATTATATTACACTATTGTTGGCCGAAACGTTAATGCAATTGAATTTACGGTTCAATTTGTAATTGTTATTGGTCAATTGCAATTAAGATTCGGCCAACACTGTATTACGCCAACAAGGTTATGCATTTTAATAAACTAATTTTGTAGTTACTCTATTCTTTGTAAGACGAACACTTCGTGCATAATTGTAAAAATAATAGCTTACCTACTGCAATCATTTTACTGTGGTATGCTCGAGCCGGCCGAGCGAGAGCTGCGTGCATGTGTGTGTGTGTATGTACGTTATATGTCCGTATGTGCGGAGCACTTCTACCTCTGACCAAATGTACGGCTTTAGACTCAGTTACAACCTGATACTCCAATCAACGAAGGCTTCTCTGTAGCTTTTCTTAATTTAAAATATTTTTTCTATTTTCTTCACTTTACCATTTTTGATATTAAGTTCTTCTTTTACTCCCCACCACTTTTATCTTTAGCAGCCTTAATTTTTTGGATGTTTATGGGTCAAAATTCTTTTCGTTGTCTTGATTTATGTGCCCAAAGATTGTGGCGGAGTGGGGCTATTTTTATAGCGTAAAATGTAGTTTTTAATTTTTCTCAAGATAATTATAATCTACTGCTAGAAAGATGCAAAAGCACTCAACTTTTTATTTATTAAAAGACAATAATATAAACATGACAGAGTGGTCAGTAACAAGACAACGGAAATAATTGAGACCCTTATATCGCCAAACGAAACAAAAAAATACTGATAAAAATTATGTTGTTAAGTTAAAGATATATCGAATTTAATCCTAGTTGAATTATATTAAACACTTTATTAAATATCGTTAGCAAGTCAGAAATTTAGTTCGGAGTTTACTCCTAATTGTTATCTTCAAATTCCTTTACTAGAATTGATAAATTGTTTACTTAAAATTGTGTTTTTAGGAACAGTGTATCTTTAACTTTTCTGAATTAATGTTTTAATAATACTATTGGTTTGTTCAAGAAAAAAACTTTCCCGGTTTTCTACAAAACTTGTCTTTTAAAAATAACAATGAATCATAAAAAATCTGACGATTTTTATATTTCGGCACAAGCTGGAAAATACAAAATCTAAATACTTGTAATTATTCTGTACCTATACTTGATTCTAAAAACACTATGGACTACGGACCCGGGTACGTCTTTAAACTACGTCCAAAAGAAAGGTATGGGCATTGTGAATGTCATCTCGCTTTGTGTGGTAGGGCACAGCACAGCGGATGTTATTCCAGATCTAGAGCAGAGGCCAACCGGGGAAGTACCTCCACCTTACAGAAAACCGCAGCCAAATAACACTAGACCCTACTCATAGTGTTGTGTTCCTGGCGGTGAGTAAGGTTGCCAGAGCTCAACGAGGGGGAGGGGGGTTTAGGGTCGGCAACGCGCATGTAACTCCCCTGGAGTTGCAGGCGTACATAGGCTACGGAAACTGCTTACCATCAGGCGGGCCGTATGCTTGTTTTCCACCGACGTAGTATTAAAAAAAACACTAATACAAAATTCACAATTTCAAAACTAAATTCAAAGATACATTTTTCCTGGAAACATTCAAAAACTATATACAATTCCAATTTCCGAACTCATATGTAATTACTATTAATATACTGTGGTACTGTAAATAGATCGATTTTAGAATATATCTGTACATAATAGAATGTCGGTATTTGTGAACTCGATGAAAAGAGGTTTTAATAAAGACCATTTTTCCTGAACAATTTGTCTTATTTTGAAAGAAAGAAATAAAATACATTTATTTATGACCAGAGATCGGACAAATTTGCGTCATTGCTCGCAATAATGTGGACATGACTCCAAAATTAATCAAATATGTACCTAATCATTTAATTAATTTCTTACTTGACTTAAATTTTAATTCCTAGTCAATAAATACAAAAGTTTGTTAAAGTATAGATTTATTAAAGAAAATAATCAGTATTTTTTCCAAATTTTCTGCCGTCAGTCTATTTCTTTTTACATCAAATATATACTTAAGTGCTGAAAAACTCCGCTCGCACTCCACTGATGTTAATGGGGCAAACTTAAGTAGTCTTATAGGAATATTATTATTCCAGTCTGAATTAAGAGTTTATTTTCTGTTCTAAGTTGTGAGCGATAACCTCAAAATCGGGATAAACTAAACAAAGAACAGAAAATAAACTCTGAATTATACTGGAATAATAATATTCCTATAAAACTACTTAAGTTTGCCCCATTAACATTAGTGGAGTGCGAGCGGAGTTTTTCAGCACTTAAGTATATTTTTGATGTAAAAAGAAATAGACTGACTGCAGAACATTTGGAAAAAATACAGATTATTTTCTTTAATAAATCTATACTTTAACAAACTTCTGTATTTATTGACTAGGAGTTAAAATTTAATTCAAGTAAGAAATTAATTAAATGATTACATATTTGATTAATTTTGGAGTCATGTCCACATTATTGCGAGCAATGACGCAAATTTGTCCGATCTCTGTTTATGACAAAACAAACACGGATGACAAAAACATGTCGCACACAAACCTCCTCAAGGTTTTGCCTACGATGGGTCTTGTATTAAATTCTTGACTGTAAATTGTTTGTTTATTCAATAAATTAAAAAAAAAATGTTGACAATACAATGTATTACCATTTAGCGCAAAATACCATAAAAAGGTCACAACTCGGCATGTAGCTGGCAAAGCCAGCGCTGTTCTTCCGTTGTGTCCCAGCCGTACGCAGTTGTACAACGAGGCGGTTATGCTTTAATTAACTAAACTACTTAAAACTAGAGCTATAACTATACATAAAACATAAAATTGGATACTTCACACATGTTGAATATTATAACAAAATTCAGTTAAATGGATAGAAAATGAGCCATCCATTATAAAAAAGTGGAGTTCAAAAAATTATATTGAGATTAAAAAAAAATACAAGGCTCGGAAAATCTCAAATATTTTTTGATTTTATCTTTCAAAAATAGAAAAGGTAATGGTATCATTCGATTCCTTACATTTTATTGAAAAATAAATATTATGACAACTATACACATAAACGCAATATTTCAGGGTCAAAATGGCAATTTCCTTGATCTGACAGACTTATATGATGTGACGTCACATCACTTTTGTTAGAGGCGTTTCAATCGTCGAGTGCGAGCGTCAGACTTTAACTCTCATTTCTGATCTTTGTGTTGCTTAAATACCATGAGTCATATATAGACATTTGAATTCAAGATCGTTTGACATTATTTACAAAAAACAGTCAAGTAGCCAATTGAAACTAAACTATTTAGACACTGCAACATTGCAGCAATTGCCGTATCTAAAACAGCCCTGACAGGCAAGTGACAGCTGGCCGCCACGTCATGGCTACGTCACACGGCACGGCACCAGCACGGCCATGTTTGTGCCAAACTAAAACCTACACTAATTATTTTCATGTTATTAATGTCAGACCAAGCTAAGTTGACAACGATTTTGAAAGCCCAGACTGTGCAAGTGTTAAGTAAACGTCATAATTTAATAGATGTTTGACGTTTAAAATAGCACGTGCACTGTTTGGGTTATCAACATCGCTACCAACTTATTTTGGTCTGACGCTATTGTTACTGCATGTTAATTGGAGATGAACCTTGAAAATGGACGTTACGGTTCAAAAATGACAATTTGAGGCAATTTTTATGTTTTGTTTCTGAAATAAATAGTGTATTATGATGACCGGTTTGGCCTAGTCGGTAGTAACTCTGCCTACGAAGCTGGTGGTCCCGGGTTCAAATCCTAGTAAGGGCATTTATTCGTGTGATGAGCATGGATATTTGTTCCTGAGTCATGGGTGTTTTCTAAGTATTTATAAATTATATATATCGTTGTCTAAGTTCCTTCAACACAAGCCTTGTTGAGCTTACTGTGGGACTTAGTCAATTTGTGTAATAATGTCCTATAATATTATTTATTTATTATATAAAACAAAACATTCGCCTTAAGGTGGTTCCGCTAGGTTACCCAAAGCTTAAACCTCACTAGATGGCGCCACAATTGCAAATTTTGAGTTTTAATTTTTTTGTGGAGTAGTCTTGGTATTTCTATTCTGTAAATTATGTTTAGCGCACTCTTTAAATAAATATTGAACTATTACAACAAACATTGAACACTTCATTGTACAAAAACTACCCCTTAATGTCGACAGAATGTTTCTTGACTCTATTTCTAAGTATCACTCACACATTCAAACAGTCTTACTGGGATCCTTGTAGTAGACAATTTGGCACAGCGTGAGTAGGCTTCAATAGCGTTGCGGTATGTACGTGGAAATACATGCAAGAGGATGTGGGTTCGAGTCTCATTAAATTTTTTTTGTTATCAGTATTATCAAGTACCTATTATTAATAAATTATTTTATGAGAAATATTAGCGTTTTCCATAAAAATATTAAAAATCTGATTCTCACACATCATGATATTTTTGGGTTCTTCCAACTCAGAATCACTAGTATAATCAATCCTCGTGCTAAAAAAACCCGAAAATTTGTATTGAAATTTTAGTTTTACATTGAAATTTCTTTCACACTAAAATGTGACGTAATGGTATGGATATTTTAGGATATCTTTTTTTAATGCTAGGGTGGAGAAGATTCTAAGTAGAATGAACCTAAGAAAGTCCAAATTTGTAAGTCAGATTTTCCGGTATTTTTTTCAAAAAAAACACGCTGTTTTGTTCTAAAATTAAAGCAATCCCTTACTGCCCAGCCTTTAAAAAAGTAGGTAATATTTTACAGTAGAATTAAAACATTTTTTTTTACGATACATTTAATTAAATTACAGTGAGTTACAAAATTGCATGGCCTTCTATTTATAACCATTATAAAAAGAAATGAGATATTTACCATGTTTGTTTATATTATTGATTTCCCGATATTTTGACACAACTAGAAGTTTCACACAATGCCTAGAGATAGAAAATTATTTATTTATTTTATTTATTGTCAATTTCATTCAACGGATCACATCATATCCAATTTATGTGTTTATGTATTTCATTGTTTTCTACCTAGTTGGTTATTAAATTCTGTTACTGCAATAATCTTTATCTACATAAAATATACCAACGAAAGTTTAATAAAGTATTTATTAAAATGAAGTACACAAAATCAGGAATTACATATGACAATATCATTCAAAATCGCCTCCTCTGGCTTTGACACAGGCCCTCAAACGACGAGGCCAGTCATCAATAGCGGCACGCACGATTGTCATGTCTAATTCCGTCACTGTCTTAACTATGGCCCGCTTGAGGGAGTTAAGATTTGTGTGGGGTTTAGCACAGGCTTTCTCCTCAATAACCTGCTATATGGCATAATCCAGGGAGTTAAGGTCCGGGCTGGAGGACGGCCAGTCTTCGTGGGCAATAAAGTCAATTTTGTTCCTTCGAAACCAGGCTTGAGTTGTTTTTGCCTTATGTGCAGGAGCTGAGTCCTGTTCAAAGATCCATGGCTGGTTTTGAAATAGGGTGTGGCTTAAGGGCTTCACTATTGGTTCGAGAACGGTTTCCAGTTTCCGGTTTTCACACCTTTTTCACAGAAATGAATCTGTGTTAGCCCTTAGTATGACACACCCAAAATCATGTTTGGCGGGTGCCCACATTTGTGCAACGCAATAGGGTTGTTTCCATCTACAAATCTTAGAGCATAATTGTATCCCAAAAAAATTTTTTGGATTATAAGAACATGTTAAACTACTTTTAGGGGACCTGTAATGACCATATTTTTGTAAATATTGAATTTAAAATATCTTTTGGCACACGTCACGTGACCAAACCCAAAACGTCATTGAAGATTCTGATGACGTCACAACTCTCGGATTAACACTGTTGACAGTTAGGCGATTAACAACAAATGACAAATATCAGTTGACAGTTCGTATCTTCTACGTGTGTATGTAGTTATGTGTCAAACCATAAACTGTGACGTCACACAATTTTCAAAGAGCGTTTTGGGCGCGAAAGCATCTGTCAAAATATATTTTGTTAATTTAACATATTTAAAGCCGTTTTTAGTATAAAAGCTGAATTTTAAGGCAACTTTTAGTTAATATAGAAAGTAATACAAGCGATTCAAAAATTTGGAATACGATTCTCTTTTAGGCCCCAATTCATTATAGATACGACGAGATAAGCGTTATTTGTGGTATATAATTATAGCTCACAAATACACCACATTGTCATTTTTTATTTTTTCGGTAGCATTTGTTTTAACGGAAATAAAGAGGTTGCAAATCGAGTAACAGAACTTCAGAACAGATATCATTTGATATTTACCAGTCGCTTTTCGGTGAAGGAAAACATCGTGAGGAAACTGGACTAATCCCAACAAGGCTTAGTTTTACCCTCTGGGTTGGAAGGTCAGATGGCAGTGGCTTTCGTAAAAACTAGTGCCTACGCCAAATCTTGGGATTAGTTGTCAAAGCGGACCCCAAGCTCCATTGAGCCGTGGCAATATGCTGGGAGAACGCTAGGAAGAAAGAAAGAAATCGAGTAACAGAACTTAGTAACCAACTAGGTATAATAGTTATGATGTAAATGTCCATATCATGTTGGAGTCATTTAGGTATTAGCCAACTAATTATTCAAGATCAATACACTTAGCTCCCTTAGGTATTCGCCTAAGTACAATCTCGGGCAAAATTGAGTTTTATAAAAGTGAACTAGTTTCTAGGTCATATTTTCTATGAATTGGTTATTTTTGTAGACTCCAATTACAGTTACACTTTTCCTGGTTTTTCGCGGACCAGAATATCGATGATTTTTGTAACTTGATTTAGACGTTGCTATCATTTTCAATCCAAAAACACATAAAATCACAATTCAGAACATGCGGCAGCGTTGTTTTCTATCAAGTACCTCAAGCACCAGGGCGGCTACCGGGAAAATCGAAATTCGTCAATTTCGGGCATTTTTCTCTGTCACTCTAATTACGTCTTAGTGAGAGTAAAAGAGAAAGATCCCCGCAATTTGCGAATTTAGGTTTTCGCGGTAGGCCCCCAGGTCCTGTCAAGTTTCAGCAGTGTTGCCAGGTGAGCGGAAGAGAATTATCGTACTTGAGTGTCAATATTATTGTACCGTTGAAAAAAATATCGTACGCCAATCAAAAAGGCAGCCCCTAAAATTGTCTTGCAAAATAAGCTTAAACTTCCAATTAATAATAAAAAAAAGACAATTTTCGTCTAAATTGCGCAAAAAATCTGTTTATGTTTGTGTATTTTTGGGATAGACTTAAACGGTATACAGGAAATTGTGACATTTTAAACTTTAAACTTACACCAAGGAGCCGAACACCCAAAAGATACTAATTTTAGCCTATTTCTGAGAGAAAGTGTCATATTTTGCTTCAAATTACTAGACTTTTAAGGTGGCATCATCCAAGGGCTGAAATTATAGTACTTTAGTGTACGATAATGCTCTTTGGAACATTACGTCATACCGGGGCCCAAATTATCGTACATGTACGACAATTATCGTACGCCTGGTCACACTGAGTGTCAGTGTCGACAGAGTCAGCTAAAAACGCGTCAAACGCCGCAATGTATTTGTACACGACATTTGTCACACACACATGAGTAAAATTTATAAAAATATAACGTTGATTATTGCATGATTTCTGTATGAAACAAAGTTTTTCTATTAATTTAGCGCAAATGAATATTCGAAAGTAGATAGATGCGCAACTATTTATGTAATAATGTTGTGTAATTAATTAATAAATAGCGATTGTTTTTTGTATGAAAATCGAACCACCTTAAATGAGTTGAAGGAGGAGGAGGGTTGGGTAGTCTATTATATATAAAAAAATTGCCTTAAAAGAGACCGGTAAACTCTTTCCAACCTTTGACCCTTGACCATCATAAACATCTACAATCCCGGACTCAAATTGTTAAGCTATTTAAGGTCCAATAAAATTTAGTTGTATAAAATAACATACACAATAAAACAACCCAATGTCACTTGGGGTCATTGGTCTCAGACGGCGTATAGGAGTGACATCTCTTATGGTGGAACTGTTGCAAAAGTGTCCAGCTGTCAGCTATAAATAATAGTTCCTAATCTCTCCAGAGGTAGCGCTAGAGTAGCTAAGAACCTAGGCGTTATTGACGGAGTGAAGTGCGCTGCCTATGATTAGATTTTTTTGTTCAAGTATTCTAGGTATTCTAGCGCCACCATGCGCCTACATGGAGATTTATTTCCTTACCTCCACCTCCCGTAAGACGGCGGAGCGGACTTAAATCCCATACAAAATGAGACTTAACGCAAACGCATACGTCACGTTTCGCTATCGAATAAATTTACACTAGGTGTAGATTTCGTACTTAATACCTAAAATACCATGGTTGCAAAAAATAATTATGACTTTGCATATGGATATTGCATATTTAAAGTGTAGATCAATAAAATAACGTATAGATCTCGTACCATATAGTTGGGTAGTTTTACGGTACACGTTTTCAACATGAAGACTCTTTTGGTCCGTCGTGAGAATTCAACGTCCAGCAATGTCGTACGTTCGGACACCTCGGGTATTCGCCTGAAATTCAATTTACCACATTCCATGACCGTTTGAAACTTCTTTTCTAAGTAGTAGAACGTGAGCGTTTTCCAAATTTCTTTTTTAGGAATTCGTTTTTGGAGTTTCCTTTTCAAGAGTGAATAGGTAAAATGCTTCAGCCTCGATCTGTACCCCTAGTGTAAATAAATTCGATTTCGAAACGTGACGTACGCGTTTGCGTTTAGTCTCATTTTGTATTGGATTTAGAAAGAGCGCGCCAAGCGGGACGTTTTGGAAACTCAAAATCCTATACAAAATGAGACTTAACGCAAACGCGTTCGTTACGTTATGATGTCGATCAAATTTGCACTAGGGGTACAGATCGTCACTTACTATTAAGTAAGATTCAGTTAATAGAGGATATTACGCAATACTCTGCGTAGAGGGCGCCACTACCACATTCTGAGGGCTTACCACGAAACACGAAAATCGAAATTTCGTTATCTGCCTCTCTATCACTCTTGCATATTAGAATAATAAAGAGGCCAGATAACGAAATTTTCGCGTTTCGCGGTAGAGCTCTGTAAACAAACCGCTTTGATGCATCTTTAAAAAAAAAAGCATTTATTTTGGACAATATCCAATAAATGCTTAATCAATGTCATAAGTAAAAACTTCTCAAGAACCTGTTTAAGGCATAGTATGTATAAGTTACTCTATGGTTTACGTGATGTGATAGCGCTGCTCTCTGGTGGCAGAACACTGCACTAATACTCCCTATTTTCTTATACAAAATTACCTTGATAAAAAGTTACCAGATAGAACTTATAGAAACTAATAATATTTATTGAGATAACAATATACATAATGGATTACTATAACTAGCTTATATCTAAAATAGGCCCTTGAGGCATTGTACCAAGGATGCTGGCGGCATTTCCTCGTTGTATCGCAATACTGATACGTTGTGCGAGGAAGCCGCCAGCTCTTCGGTCACCAGTTACGTCAACCAGACGTCTCCAAAAAACTTGTGCGCACTGGGACCCCATGGACCTAGAGTTTCAACGCCAAATGGTACAAAATGGTACTCTCTACCGAGGCTCTTATATTTATTACGTTTCAAAATTTCGGCGCTTTCCGACGCTCCGCCCGCTTTTACATTAGTCCTAATATATTCAGACCGTCAAAGTCTTTGATATTGTCTTATAAAAATCTGAGGATCTAGGGGGCCTAGCCAAGTTAACAAAAATATAACGAGATGAGAGAACAGGTCCTACGAAAAGTCACGTGACTATTCTATTAAGCATGACTACCGCCATACAAGAGGCGGACACAGATGGAAATGATTTGTATGCAGCGTCTATTCCCATCAGTGCCCGGCGGGGACAGATGGGAATACACTGAAATAAGAACATCAATCCAAAAACCGAAGCGCAAAAATGAAATAAAAATAATCAGCAAACATTTTAGAATAATTTTGGGAATTCTCAAGTAAGCATTTCGGGGAAAAGTCGTAAACTGTAATAGAGTTACGAGACATCATAAAAATGCCACTGGAAGTTTAATTTCTCAAGGGAACTCATAATGCAATCAATACTGATCCAAGTCCAAGAGGCTGGTTCAAACTTATAGTTCATTTCAGATTTTTTTAATTAAATAGCTACTGTCCAGTGGGACAACTTAGCCAGTGTCAAGGTATTTAGAGCTAAAATAATAATAATAAAAAATAATAATTCAGCCTATATACGTCCCACTGCTGGGCACAGGCCTCCTCTCATGCGCGAGAGGGCTCGGGCTATAGTCCCCACGCTAGCCCAATGCGGATTGGGGACTTCACATACACCTTTGAATTTCTTCGCAGATGTATGCAGGTTTCCTCACGATGTTTTCCTTCACCGAAAAGCTGGTGGTAAATATCAAATGACATTTCGTACATAAGTTCCGAAAAACTCATTGGTACGAGCCAGGATTTGAACCCGCGACCGCGCGTGAATTTAGAGCTAAATTAATAAAAAAAAAATAAAAAAGCCTTTTATTTCTCGCAGGTACTAAATTAACAAACATAATTAGCGAAAGCAATACACTTGAATTAACACTAGGTTTAGTATTTAGTTACAATAATATTTGATATTCAAACGACAACTCAATGTTATAAGAGAGCCAAATTGTACGACGATTATTGTATAGTTCGTGTCACCAAAGATAATTTGAAATAGAGGTGGATTGTCAAAGAAAATTTTGTAGCCACAGTAAATCGTCGACGATTCCAAACTCACAAGCGGTATTGAACCTTTAAGTCTAAGGAGAGACTTTGCCTCCTTGTGTGTGTTCTACCGCTTGTACAATGGGCTGTGCTCTGAAGAATTGTTTGACATGATGCCAACGGCCGCTTTATCACCGCCCGCTCGCCGTCGGCAGGGTGTTCATCCTCACACCCTAGAACCTAAATGATCGCGTACTGTGCGGTTTAAGAGGCATTTCCTACCGCGAGCGCTTCGGCTGTGGAATGAGCTTCCTGCCAAGGTTTTCCCGAAGGGCTACAGTATGAGGTTCTTCAAAAAAGGAGTGTAAAGATTTTTAAAGGGTCGGCAACGCACATGTAATACCTCTGGTGTTGCAGGCGTCCATAAGCTACGGTGACTGCTTACGATCATTTATGGTATAAAATAAAATAATTACTGCCATCTTTCGACACATGATTAAATTTTTTAGAACGCCATTTGACTTTGATCGTTATTCTTTCACAGTTATGTGTTAAATTTGTTAAATATCAAAAAGTGACGCTAAATGATGCTGCCATACCTTTGGCCTTTGATCTATTAGATGGCGCCACTTTTTGATATATAAACTAATTTAACAAATATCAGTGAAAGAATAAAGATCAAAGTCAAATAGCGTTCTAAGAGTTTTAATCATGTATCGAAAGATGGCGGTAAATTTACTGGGACTACAAAATTTCCTGTGGCAATCCACCTCTATATCAAATTCTCTTTGGTGTCACCAACGATGACGTGCAGATTTGTCAAATCTAGCCTTTAATAATATAGCAACACGAGTCAAGGCACACGTCTTCGTCAATGACACAATCTATACGGTTAGTATAAGATAGTGTACGGTTATAAGCTCTTGAAATGCGATAGCTGGACTTTACAAGTAACAATGTGGGCTACCGGGCGTTGACTCCATAATGGTGTTAAACGCGACTCAAGATTAATTTTTCATTATGCACACTTCAACATTAGTTTACTGCATAATGAGCTATCCATTTTACACTTTAGACAATACTAATAAGCCAAAAACAAAGGAATTAGTCACGCGGCGTGATCACCAATAAGGCACTCAGACTTGATACAGGTGCCGGCAAATTTCTTAAACACGTGTTTAAGTTCGTTTAATTCTATAATTATTTGTGGGACTGAGATGAAAATAAAGTACAAAATTACACTGTTGTTGCTACATTGGTGCTGTATTTCCATCTCTGTCGCGCAAATAATGACAGGATTAAACGAACTTAAAGGAAAGGTCACATGATGAAGAAGTTCTCCGGCACCTATAATCAAGTTCATGTAACTATTCTATATATATAATATAATACTCATTATTGGCACACCTCAGTAAAAAGATACAAAAGAAAAGAAAATAATCAACAGCAACATCAAGAATTTAATTAATCAGCTGTCTACAGTGATATTTCTGATTGACAAAATAAAGCTAGATTGAGAATAATTCTAGAAGTTGCTAGAGTCCGTCTAAGCTAATATTGCACCATTGGCAACAATCTAACAGAACAAATTGAAGAAGTGTTATTATAAACGTCATATTTTCACAGAGTCATGCAGAGTTAGCTAGGTCTGACTTCATGATGATATTGCTACTCGTAACTGTGAGCATGACTTGCGGTGTCGCGCGACGGCATACTTGAAACCGTGCGTGACATATAGAGACGCGAGCATCAACGCAAGTCATGCTAAAGGACATTTATATTGGACGTTGTTTATTTACATTAAACGCTCTGTTTAGATCCGTTGAGGAACTATGATCCTTTAATCCCGTCTCGTTGAAATTGCCGTCTGTAAAAGTTTTCTGTGGGATTCTTAAAAGTATATTGTTTTGACGACCGGTTTGGCCTAGTGGGTAGTGACCCTGCCTACAAAGCTGATGGTCCCGGGTTCAAATCCTGGTAAGGGCATTTATTCGTGTTATGAGCATGGATATAATTATGTTCCTGAGTCATGGGTGTTTTCTATGTATTTAAGTATTTATAATTATATATTATATATATCGTTGTCTAGGTACCTACAACACAAGCCTTATTGAGCTTACTGTGGGACTTAGTCAATTTGTGTAATAATGTCCTATAATATAATATATATGCAAGCGCTGTATTCCCTTAAAAAAATCTGTTGAGCCATTTTCAAGACATCTTGCAGGAAAGGATAAAAAACGGCTTTGACGTCATTCAAGATCATAATTCCGTGCTTCATCGAAATGACCTAGATGGAATATCCAGTTTAAATGTAAAGTTCCTCAGATTGCTTGATACGTGAAGAGATTATGGCACCTGCCCTGACACCTGATGTTTAAAATTAGGTTCCAGATAAATTGAGAGATCTTGAGTGGATCTATTATGACTTGGCTACCAAGAAGCTCTTAGCCTAATTGGAGTGGAATTATCTTCGCCTACGATCTAGATTGAGCAACATTTTTCAAGATACTTGAGATCTTGAATGTTTTATGCTATTACAAATATGTGGTATTTTATTTCGGTTGAAGATTAATAGTATTCCTCACCATTAAAGCTTATTCTCTTCAATTTATTTACATTGTCCATTGCAGTTTTTTTGTGGCTTCGTATTAGGTATATCGATTATCAAATTATTTTTACCTAACCTAATACACAGAAGTTTAAAATTACTGACGCGATTAAAGTCCCGTTTTGATAAAGAAACCACGAAAAAAAAAGGACATTCAGAATTAAAACCATATCCAAGATAACATTCAAGGTATTGTAGAAAAACCTCCATCGAAAAATAGTGATCTATCGGGAGGACAGATGCGACGAAAATTTACGTCATCATAAATTGTTTACCTATAAGTTTCAATTGTCATTTTACATTAACGATTTTGATCTTCGCTGGGCTCCCAGTATCAATTTCTATTCTATTATGGGGCTTATTCTATGCATGGGGCTCTTGGGGCTATGCCCCCTGATCCATTAGCGAAGCCCAGCTCTTTGTCTAATATCTCCTTTAATAGATAGCAGCGATTACGTCAGCGTTTCTGAGTAATGCTGCAATTTTAAATCCGCCATTGTTGCTCAACTTGATTAACTTACACTTCCACAGTCATCCTGATACACAACTTTCTAAAAGATACTTTATCTTCAAACTTCAGGAATTAAAGATAACAAAGAATATTCCCTGAAAAATATGGAACAATAGAGATCAGTATAATTTTCCCAGCGAGGGGGTAATTTTAACTTCCGGAAGTATTAAAAGTTCGGCGGGGAGAATGGGGGGGTTTAGAGTTTTTTGTTGGCAATTTTGTTGACTATTTGAGGCAGTTTCTTTTCGGTAAAGTTATGGATGAATACGAAAGTGACGGCGTATGCCAGAGTTGAATAACAGTTTTGAAAGTTGTTTGAATAGTGAGCCTGTTTAGATCGTCATGCAAGATAAAATAGAATCTATGATGGATTTGCTTTTAAATTTGCTTCTAAAGAAACTTCGTGCTTTTTCGTATAAAGGTACCATTCCGATTCAGGCTGCACCAGCGTATCCGAATCCGAACTACCGTTACTTTATACTAAAACAATAATGTAGTATCTGCCGACTAATGTTACCCACTGTAGAAACGTTAAATAAAAGACCTTTTTAACTAGTGTAATTTGAATCGTCCATCGTCCAGTGTCGTATTTTCACTTTCTTTGAACATATTACACGTCACGTCAAAATGATACATCTGTACAACGACTTGTAGTGCAAGGAAAAGTCGAAAGCACAAGGCGTGGTAGGTCACCAATGCGTTGGTCAGACCTAGTCAAAATACACTCAATTGACTCCACGAATGTACAAGAAGGGCTACAGTACGGAAAGAATGGCGACGGATTGTGAAGCTTGCCACCGGCCCTGACATGATGAGTATGACGACCACGACCAATCTGACCAGAGTGTGACGATAAAGAAAAAGAAGAATTGGAATTCGAACGGTACTTTTACGGTACTAATCTACTACTAGAACTTTGGCGTTGAAACTCTAGGTCCATGGGGTCCCAGCGCGCACAAGTTTTTTGGAGAAATCGCGAAACGTCTGGTTGACATAACTGGTGACGGAAGAGCTGGCGGATTCCTCGCACAACGTATCAGTATTGCAATACAACGAGGAAATGCCGCCAGCATCCTTGGTACAATGCCTCAAGGGCCTATTTTAGATATAAGCTAGTTATAGTAATCATCCGTATATATCCATTATGTATATTGTTATTGTAAATAAAGTATAATAGCTACTAGAACATAAATATTTTTTGTATTGATTTTAAACGTCCGCAAACGATACTCACAAAGCTTAGAAATAAAATAATAAAAAGTAGAAATATTCACTATCTCGGGCGAGGCTTAAACTCGTAACTCTGGATCCATATTCATTCTCGTATATTCATAATAATTCATATTACACGTCGTTTTTCATAATTACATGAAATTACTTTAAAAAATGAATTTATTTCACAAAAACTACATAATAATTAGACTAACTATTATACCTTAAAAAGCTAAAACCCGTTCTGAGCCATGCCGGGTCCAAAGGTCTCCAACACACTAGCAGCGTTACCCCGCTCTATGGCGATGGAGACATGTTGGACAAGCCATGACTCAGAACGGAGGTAATTTCCTTTCTCCCTGAGTCGCTTGCCAAGCTCTTGGAAGAGCTCACGCGCCTCAAATTAACAATTAATTTAAATGAACAATTAAATTAAATTAACAATTTAATTAAAATAAGCATAATAAATACTATGTCAAAAAAAAATTACCTACAGTTACATCAGGTAATTATTAGCCCTTCGCTATATCAACTGAGCTACCGAGGCTTCACTCGATGACAGCGAATATTTCAGTTGGCAGAGCAAATGGGCTCGTCTGAGAGAGTGAAGTTTTCTAAGCTTTACTAGGTTACAACATAATCAGCAAATCTAATGTACAACAAATGTACTAAAACAAAAGCAGTACACCACCGATGAGCTTCGGCTACGAACAATTACACCCAATGAATAATCCATATTATAAGCGGTATGCACTTAATTTATGATCGGGATATGATTTGTGGATTACCGTGAGAGAGCGAGAGAAGAGACGTCTGGACTGGGTGCGAATGAGAAAGATGATAGCCAATTAGGGTTAGGTTGCACTGAGATCATAATATTTAAGTTACATATGATCGTTGTTATAGACGAAGCTGCTGAAAGACTTAAAGTTTTAGTAATAAATAAAACACTAGAGGTATTCATTATTCATAGGTCTGCCAAGGTCAAATAAAATTTTGCTCTGCAACAGAAAAACGTCTTAGGATCTAGTCTCACTCTTTGAGTCTCAGTGATCTATGTACCCTCATCTTATCCTTGCCAGGTTGATGAGAAATTAAAGTTCATCAGATATTTTTATTTGATATTGAATGTTTACAAAAAACAATCCAGGTTCAAAAATGGCTTCTTCACAGCTAGCGTGTCCCATGGAAACCTCACCCGATAGCTCGTGTCTATGAGAAAATCGTTAAAGGTGACGTTTGGATGACAAATGCTCTGCTTATCAAGGGATTGACAGATACAGCGGCGGCAGCAACGACGCTGCAGAAGGAATGCAGCTGTTTTTGACATTCCAATATCTCATTTAGGCTTCCAAACGAAATATAATTATTTTAACTATTTTATATCGTGTAATATGAGGTAGAAATACACCTTAGTTTTACAGTAATAAAATGGTTGTCTTTTTATGCCTTTGTGGACATTAAATCATTTTCAATAAAATTTTCTTTTGATACCTCCCATGTATGGTGTAAAAATGAATAAAGTTACCTATTTATCTAAATAAATGTAGAATTAGATAAGGATCTAGTGTACCTCATTGTGCCCCCGGCCTGGCCTTGCTGCATCGATGAGAAATTGAGCTCACACGCCATCGACACTGCACTTCAGAGAGGGCTGCTAGTGCCAGATATGGCAGCCTACTGGCTTAATACATCTGTTTGATTGTCATTAAATATTATTATATGCATGAATGTACAAATTAAATAATAGGAGAATTGGTTTCAATTTAGTGTGCCCCACTGTGCCCCGGTCCACCCTTGCCGCGTAGATGAGAAATTGAGCTCACATGTCATCGACACTGCACATCAGATCGGGCTGCTGGCGCCAAATATAACAGCCTACTGGCTTAATACATCTGTTTAATTGACAAAAAACACAATTATTGCAATACAATACAAGTACTCGTTATTGCACACCTCAATACAGAATCAATATAAAGAATACAGCACAATAAGAAGAGGTAAACAACAGGCGGCCTTATTGCTAAAAAGCGATCTCTTCCAGACAACCTTAATTATTATATGTATAAATAAATAAATAAATAAATATTATAGGACATTATTACACAAATTGACTAAGTCCCACATTAAGCTCAATAAGGCTTGTGTTGAGGGTACTTAGACAACGATATATATAATATATAAATATTTATACATACATATTTAAATACATAGAAAACACCCATGACTCAAGAACAAATATCCATACTCATCACACGAATAAATGCCCTTACCAGGATTTGAACCCGGGACCATCAGCTTCATAGGCAGGGTCACTACCCACTAGGCCAGACTGGTCGTCAAATGGTGTATGGATGTAAATATTAAATAATAGTAGAATTGGCTCTGAATTTAGTGTGCCCCACTGTGCCCCCGGCGTGTCCTTGCCGCGTCGAAGAGATATTGAGCTCACAGGCCAAACGACTTTGCACTTCAGAGCGCAGTAATGACAGCTTACTGCCTTATTCAGCTTACTGCCTTATTACATTTGTTTTATTGTCAATAAACTTAATTATTATTGTATTCATTGTTATAAATGTTAAATAATAGTTGAAATGGAGCTCACACGGCATACACTGCAGTTCAGATTCAGAGCGGGCTGCTGGCGCCAGATATGAAAGCCTACAGGCTTAATCCTATATGTTTTCTCTCTTTTTCTTCAGCGAGTATGCGCCCACTGTTGGACGTACGTTCAAGTCTTAAATTTTCCTCCAAGCAGCCCGATTTGCTGCTTCTCCTTCAGATTGGAACTGCAAACTTTTTAATGCCATCCTCCTATCTGGTTGGAGGTCTGTTAATATATCTATCTGTTTTATTGTCTACTATAAAACGTATAAATAAAAAATTGCTTTACCTTCTGCTCAATGGATAGGCTGTCTAAACTAACTGTCTAAGACTATGGTCCAAAACGAACTCAAATATATTGGATTCAGTGTGACTATTATTTGAATTGCTTCTGAGGAAACATAGTTTCACAAAATTAATGGCGGAAAACATCCAGAAAACACTAAAAATACCATTGGTATTGGCACTCAATAAAATGTTTATTTACCTGATGACATTGAATATTATCCATCTTCCTAGCGTCCTTCCGATCTTCCTCTACCTAGCGATATCCCGGCCTTTGCCAATGTCCGTTTTCCTACTTGCCTTCCTCCACTTTGCACGATTCTGGGCGTCCTCGCGTGTGAGCCCGTTTACGCTCATATCCGCTTTCACGACATCGAGCTAGCGCTTTTTGGTCTGCCGTGGGGTCGGGCGCCGTCAAGGGCTAGATGAAGGCACATGTTTCCTGCGTAGTCAGCTGGCCTGCGACAAACGTGGCCGAACCACCGGAGGCGACATTTTTGGAGCTTCTCCGCTACGTCACGGACTGCGAGGCTGCCACGGAGGAACTCGTTGCGGATGCGGTCAGCGCGCGTTACGCCGCACATCCACCGCAGCATCTTCATCTCTGTAACTAAGTAACCTATAAAACTTAAAATCTAAATCTGAAAATAAATAAAATTAATTTTAAGCTAAATAATTAAGGATTCCTCCCTATGGCATGGTGCCGTAGATACTAGCATTATTTCCTCGCTGTATCGCAATACTTATTCTTTGTGCGAGGAAGCTGACAGATCTACGATCACCTGTGGCATCTGCTATTCTTTTAAATAATTCTTTAAATAGTATACACGCGTTCGCAGCCCACGGACCAAGGGTCTCGACGCCAAAAGGTACTCATTAAATGTGGAACTTGCGGTCAGCAGTTGCTGTCTTTAACTATTGAGTGGTTTTAGGGTATATACTGTTAAGGAAATCTGTCGATTGGGTTAACAAATAACACAATGTAATATAGAGCACTTAGGTTAATTCACTAATAAGCCGATTACACTTCACATTATCACATTTAAACACACGGTCATGACTTAAGCGCGGCGGTCTAGCAACTAACTACGCAACTAGCCTAGCATCCTAGCATGGCGACGCCAGCTCTCTCCTGATTGGCTCATTTTCGAAAAGTGTCCTTGAGGTGCGTCCTTTCTTCGGCGGGGTCGCCGGCGCGCGCGCTTGAATGCGAGGAATGAAAACGTTGTTATAATACAGTGAGAATTCTAAGCTCTCTGGTCACTGATATGTAAAGTCAAGATACACAATCGAATTTATGTTTGCGTACGTTTAACGCCTACCAGTACCAGTAGACGTATAAATTCAATTTTCCATGTATTGTACACCAACCCGATTTGAATAGTACCTAGTCATATTAACATATTTATCGAACCCAGTCAAATTGACTTCGAAATATAGTGCAGGTTAGCATGACAAGGTTCTTTTGTGACGGTAAGTCGAACATTAAATGAATATGCATTTTGTGAATATTTTGAGGCATACATTTAAATAGCTATATAACTTGGCAAAAAGAGTTCAATATTTTGCAATCTTTTGTTTTTTTTTTTAAATATATTTTGCCTTGCCTATAAAAGTGCCTAAAATATGTATACACTACCTTAACATATGGACAATAAAGTCGTGTATACATATTTTAGTCACTTTTTTCGTATCGATATTTTCAGACGTGACCGTACGTAGTTAATGGAACGAGGAAGTGACTGACATACTTACAGCAAATACACGTGCTCGTTAAATTTGCATGTAATTTGCGTCTTTGCGTGGCAATAACTATTACCCAAGTTCTATACAAATGAGTGTAGCTGGCGCTGGCGACTTAAGAGGAAAGGGAATGACCGCTTCTTCATACAAAAGAAGTCCTCATTTTCCTCTCTGGGTATTAACATTATTCAGAGAGGAAAATGAGGACAAAATTTGTATGGAAAGCTAGTTTCGGGTCGTTTACTTTCGTTTAACTATGTAGTCCATACTAATATTTAAAAATAAAAAATTTTAAAAGCAAAACTGCCTGTTACCTCTCCACGCTTAAACCGCTGAACGGATTTATATGAAAGTTTTCATGGAGACTGTTTGAGGACTAGGAAAGGACATAGGGTAGATTTAATCTTGGAAATCATCCCTTAAGGGGGTAGAAAGGGGAGAGAAATTCATTATGGAACTGTAATATAAAAGTAGTTATTCTACGCAAACGATGTCGCGGGACGAAACCAGTCCTATAAAATGCATAATTTTTAAGCTATTGCATAGCTTCTATCGCGGGCCTTGAGCGCGGGGACCGAATCCAGAAATTCCGTAACGAAAAAACCTCACGCTCCCCACTTCGTCTAACGTCGTTTCAGTTCGGCAGTCTTCGACACGGCGTTGTGTGCGTGCGATTAGACGTATTGTACTACTCAGAGACTTGTCATACGCTTCGCTTGACAGACAGATGAAGTGTGCGAAAGGGAAGCCATCACGTATATGAACAAGCCACGAGTGTGAAAGAGGCAGACTACATATGAGAAAACGTAACCATTTTTTGAATTCGAAGGCGGCCGAGGCGGCCAAAATCATATTGCCGTATTTTTTAACGTTAAAAATATACGAGAATCAAAATCAAAAATAAATATTAAGTAAGTAATTTAGTGAAGATGGTGTCATGTTGTGTGCCGGATTGTTGTGTTTCAGGGCCAAAAAACCCAGGGAAATACTCATTTCACAGGTAATTATGATAATCGTAGCGAAATTTTCGTAACGATATTATATCAAATTAACAGCATAAAAAGTGTAAAAAGCCAATTTATACAGTTCATTATAAGTTTTTCTTCAATTGTGTGTTAATATTTCATGATATTAGTCAATAATTTAGAATATTTTGTGTAAAAACCTAAACTGTTACTTTACGCTAGGGCTTGACAAAATGTTCATATGACTGTATCGATAACTTGTCGGTATATTAGTAGGTATGGAATTAGTTGTTCACAAGACATCATTAAGATATTAACCTTTATAACCGACGTAAAATAATAACGATTGTTATAATACCTTTTTTGAAGATGCACATGTTCAGCGATAAATTTAAACTTCACTTTCCAACACATTACTTACATTTTAACCACTTTTCCACGGCTTTGCCGCTAACACAAGGAAACACAAGACAGCGTATACACACCCAACCCAACTTGTCAGGCGGAAAAGGCGCGAATTTCAAATTTTCTTTGGTAAGTCAACTATTTGCGCCTACTGTTAACACTTAGCATGTGTTTGTGTTAACGACATTGCACATGTTACACCACTCACACCCGCATACGACAGAAACCTGCTTTATCAACGCGAGTCACCTGCTTTACCGACAGCGCCGGGTTCCATAATGCTTGATCGGACTACGTTAGTAATTTAGTCAAGTAAAAACGAAAAAACGTAAAAAGAGCGTACCTGGGTCGCCTAGCAGGACGTCCTATCGGACGCCCTAGGTATCGCTGGAGCGACATGGTGGAGGCGGATCTGCGCGAGCTTCGAGTCGACAATTGGCGAGAGGTCGCACAGGACCGAGAAAAGTGGCGCTGTCTTGTGTCGGAGGCCAAGTCTCATTTTGGGTCGCTGAGCCAACGGAGTAAGTAGTAAGTAAGTAAACGTCCCAGAACACCAAACCAGGTGAGAAAAATAAAAAATCGCAATGAGTGGCGATACGATTTTAAGTCGACACGAGTTTCGAATTAACTATTCGCAAATGTATTACAATACATATGGCCCTTAAAATGTTCGATATAGTTACGTAATGTGCTAATTATCGCACTAGTGCGGTAAAGTAGCTCCATATGTACTGTAAAATAAGTAACAATATATATTTGACCATTGTGACACATGTGTACCTATATATTTGACCATTTTGATGCTGACTGAAACGACTGTAACTGTAGCCTCGGTTATCACTATCAGTATTGTTATTTACTATGCGTCCGCTGTAAAAGAAAATTAAAGGTACTAAAGGCGCTAATAAGGTCTAATAGTAGTAATAATACTCATACCTATTACATTTTTTATAAAAACAAACACATTTGAAAAAGTAGTCGATAAAGCAGTTAAACATCGATAGATTATTAATATGTTGTAACATGACATCACTATTTTTGTTCGCACATAGACAATTTACGCACACACTTGCATTTCATTTTTGGTCACACTTTTGAAGTTTGACAGTCGTTCTATACTATCCTATTTCTATGGTACTACTCTACGAAACTCGCACGAATCGAGACGAGCTGCTCCGAAATCGGACAAATACATAAGCAGCTGTTTATAGTAATCTGTATGTATCATTGATGTACGTAATAGGGGTAGATGAGGTACCAGGCGGTCGATCGTGAGCCACAAAATATAGGTTCCGGGACCTATATTGAATTAGTCGTATGGGTGACGCTGAAGTGTCAACATTGTCATCAAATTCGATAAAATATTGCCAAAGAATGCCGTGTTGCGCCTTTTTCCAGTGCTTCAATAGCTCCAAGCACAAAAACAAAGCTCACGGTATCACTTTTCATTCGTAAGTACTATTATAACATTTGAAAACATATTTTTTCTAAATAAAATTAAAAATTTCCTTGTTATTGAGTGAGCGCGACAGCTAAATAATGCATTACCCATGTGAGAAACACGTTTATCCGAGTGTCAAGTAGGCATGCCCGCTTCATGCAGTGCATGCATGCCCGAGTCAGCAATTTTTTTTATAAATAATGCAACTTTTTAAATCATGTGCTCCTATTCCTTGAAACTATAGAATGTAACCGGTTTTTATTTTAATATAAGGTCACTGTGGGCAAGACCGTCTACAAGGCAAGTCCGTCAACACATTATAACTTTTGAATTAGAAAGCGTTTGCCGCTTTAGCGTCGAGTTTATAAGTCAGTTTTTCGTGCTAGTTCCCTCACTCTAAAACAGGCGAAGGCGCTTATTCCCATGACTTACAACTTGTCCAATATAAGTGAATCCGTATACGTATCGTAACTATGAATAAACAAGGTTCACACTTTTATATTGGTTATCTTGAGTCGTGCGCTCGGTGAACGATTGGAATATATAAATACCAGGAGTAACTACGAATTACCAGTGTTTACATTATCTCTTGTCAAGCGTACTTGTCTTTTCCGAAAAACCATCAGAAGTGAAACCTCGAGATCCCTATCAACTGAGATCATATCGTTATACTGGTTTACTGGTGGTTGGTTATGGTGGTATTAATATCAAAGAAAAAGAAATACTGCATAAATAAAATAAATAAATAATTATAATTGCATAAGTTGATACAAAATGCTATGCAATAGCTTTACCGCGGCAGTCCCCGAGTGCCACACGTCTTTTTTTTTTTTATTATAGGACATTATTACACAAATTGACTAAGTCCCACAGTAAGCTCAATAAGGCTTGTGTTGAGGGTACTTAGACAACGATATATATAATATATAAATATTTATGAATACTTAAATACATAGAAAACACCTATGACTCAGGAACAAATGTCCATGCTCATCACACGAATAAATGCCCTTACCAGGATTTGAACCCGGGACCATCAGCTTCGTAAGCAGGGGCACCCACTAGGCCAAACCGGTCGTCAATTTTATAAAGCCTTCTTTCATCTCACTTTTCAGGGCTAACTAAGTTCTAACCTAATAAATTCAATCCTCAGTACCGTAACAGGACTTTGCATATCGACTCCAACACTTCTAACCCCATAACATCACATATCCGTACATTTACTACTGGAGTTACATCCTTTTAGAATACACCAACAAACCGTTGCAACCACTCTAAAACAACTTATATGCATATAAAATTAGCTAGACTTATGACCTTTTGGAATGGATTAATGAACATCTGCAACCGTCTCGAGTTCCTTAACTTATCCCATAAATATTGCAACGGGAGTGAGTGAAAAATGCGAAAAAATGTTCGGAGCGGAGGTGATTTGCAATAACGCCTTTTGTTGGAGCTTGAGAGGAAATACTGGCTTGTATTAGTTCAACAGGATAATTTGTGACGTTCCACGGGTAAAGATAAAGATAAATATAAGATACTTAAGAGGCTGTCAATACCTAAAGCGCGCACACTGTCTATTTGTATCGGAGTAGATAGCACTGTCGCATGTTACTGGGCCTGGGCAAGGGAATAATAAGAAAATTATTTAAATAAAAAAAGTGGATTATTAGTGTAATATTTTACTCAATAGCGGTTTAGATATAAATGTTTTGAAATTGTGATTTTAATTGCAGACCCATAAGTCAAAACAATAAAGACATAGAACCGTTTAATTGTGATTTGAAGACCAATCTTTGCAATTATTTTCTATCGAGCCGATTTCGTTCAATCATGTATCGAGTACAACCACGGTCTGTGAAATATAATTAATATGAACATATATTTTTCTTACTTGACTAAAACAAATAGTCTTTCTTAAAAAACTGTTTAAGTAACATCAATTTCAAGGACATTGGGTGTTGACAGCCTCTTAAAGATAATTTATTTTCCAAGTAGGCATATTACAATGAGCTTATGAAAGTCAAATAAATAAAAGTGGTAAGCGTAAGTAAAAGCGTACAAACTACAGGCAGCTAGTATCAAGTCTGTAGGCTTTCTGGTTAAGTTGGTGATTAAGTAAATACTGTTTCAGCTTTGAATTAAAACTATGAATACTAATGTGTCTTTTAATATAATATATACTAGAAGTTCTGGAAAATATCGATAAAATCGAAACATTGGAACGTAACGAGTTACTGAAAACGAATATTTAGAAGAAATCTGTGGAATGGAATGGACTGGTCAGTAGTAAATTGTTATAAAAATATAAAATATATAAAAATATCTTGGCGGAACATGTCTATATATATCTTTGTACTTGACATAGAGGTAGAAATTACATGAGCTGACTTTGAGTGCACGTCAATGTATATTAACTTATTTCCTTTGGTACCTTACGTGTGCACAGAAAATCAAAAATATTTTCTAGTATCAAAACTATAATACCTACTACGAGTACACAAAGTGTGACCAGCCCAAGATTTTTCTAATTTTCCGCCAAAATATTGTGTAATATTTCAGTAGCCAGACTCTACAAACAGAATTAATTAAAAGATAAATTGAAGAGAAATTATAATGTAATGTTTACCCAGGTATTGGCTGTTGTATTTATAAATGTTGTTATGTATTTTTCATGTCACTATATGATGTTACTATAAATGTTGTATTGACTTGTAAAAGAGCCCTTGAGGCCTACTTGCAGAATAAATTTTTTAATTTTTTTTTTTTTTTGAACTTCAGATGGCGGCAAATGAAAACTTTTCACACATGTCACGCTTACGTTTTTTTTATTCAGAGATAAACTACAGTCGGAGACCTCAAAATATTAACTTAAACGTGTTTATAAGATTTCTCGCCATTCTTCCTACGACCAAGAATGTATAATGTCTCATTTGAACACCAGGCCGCGTAGCCATGGTGAGGGCCTACCGCACTACCTCTCACGCAGCGGCATGCCTCCTTGCCGGCACTCCGGCGTGGGAACTAGACGCGGGGGTGCTGGCTGAAAGATACTGGCAGAGGGCGGAGGCCAGGAGGCGTGGGGAGCCCACAGATGCGAGAGAGGTGGAGAGGTTGGCCCGAGCAGCCGCGGAGCGCCTTAAGGAAAGATGGAGGAATGCCTTGGAGGATAGCCGTTATGGAACCCGAACCATAGGGGCTATCCTCCCAGTAATGGATGAGTGGTTGGGGAGAAGGAAGGGGGCCCTGACATTCAGGGTGACGCAGGTAGTGTCCGGACACGGCTGTTTCGGACACTACCTGCACAAGATACAGAGGGAACCGGGGCCCCAGTGCAACGAATGTGGCGCAGCGGATGACACGGCCCAGCACACTCTGGAAGAGTGCAATCGCTGGGCCGTGGAAAGAGTGGCCCTTAGGGCGGTGACGGGGGTTGCGGACCTCTCGCTACACAGCATAATTGTGGCGATGCTGGGTAGCGAGAGGAAATGGGAAGCGGTGGCCTCCTTCTGCGAAAAAGTCATGTCGCAGAAGGAGAAGGCGGAGAGGGAGCGAGAAGCATCTGCGAATGCGCCTCCTCTCCGTCGCAGGCGGCAGGGTCGAGGGCGAAGAGCCCATGCTCGCCTCGAGCCTTAGTAGGGCCAGCGGGTACCAAACCCGCACTGCACGGCCCCATAGACGTTGTCGGGGGAGGGGGTTCAAGCGTTTCTGATCCCCCCCTCCATTATGAGGGTGCCTTGGCGATAAGCCGGGGCTGCCGGAGGGCGCCGTGGTGGAATGTCATCGATCCCAGTGCGCCCTCATAAACGGCAAAGTGGGTGAAACGCCGGAGTGGGTTTAGTGGGTAGGGCCAATTCTCCCCCCCTCTTGCCAGGAGAGGGGAAAGGAGCGGCGAGTCCCACACACTGTGCGTAAATGCATTCCCACTCCGTCAAAAAAAAAAAAAAAAAAAAAAGGCCGCGTAGCCAACGTTACAATCGTTAACGCTCCGCAGCGTAGCATAGTCATCTCTCTCTATGACTCTTCCATCCAACTGTGACAGTCGCATTTCGTTCGCCACGGAGCGTGAACGATAGGTACATTGGCTACGCGGGCTGGACGAGTAATAAATGCAGGGAAGTGCATACGATTAAAGTCGGTATCAGTTTAAAACACTATTATTATTTATTAATCAGGCAGGCAGTTGAAGCAACTGTTGTCTGTATCCGAGTAATCTTTACTTAAAATGTATTCTTTGCGCTGGTTAAGCATTTGTCTAGTCTATTCTTAAACTGATTGATATTCAGTGCTAGGACCACGTCTTCTGGTTATTTGCTCCACGATTTGACCACTCTGTTGCTGAGAAAATGTCTGCGGGGGTTGTTTTTAGACAGTTCAGATATTAACTTATTTTGGTGTCCTCGCAGACGGGTGTTACTATTACGCTTGTACAGGTCTTGAAACTGGTCTATATTGTAGTGTATTTTTCGTGCACTGTTAAATTTTGGATATTGACCTATATTACTTTTCACATACAATGCTGTTTCGTATATATAAAGGCACGGAAGAGTTAATATTCTCAATTTAGTAAATAAGGCTTTACATGATTCACATGTGCTTACACCACACATGGATCGTATACATTTTTTTTGGCTTTTAAATACTAAATCTCTGTCTGTTGAGTTTCCCCAAAAATTACCCCGTATCTTAGAGTTGACGTGACGGAAGCGTGCGTGATAGGAAGTTATGACAGCAGATTGGTTAACTACTTTCCTAAGATGATGGAGCGCATATGAAAATGTACTAAGTTTCTTACACATATGGTCAATTTGATATTTCCATGTTAATTTATTATCTAAGCTTAATCCTAAAAATTTTGTTACATCAGTTTCATCAATTATAATTATGTCCATTATTTGATACATTTAAATCCGCTACTTTGTCTATTCTTTGCTTAAAATGCATTATTTTGGTCTTGTCTAATAATAATTAATTAAATAATTAATAATTAATTAATTATTAATAATTAATTATTAATAATTAATTATTATTAATAAATTAATTATTAATAATTAATTAATTATTAATAATTAATTAATTAATCTGTCTAATAATAATTGATGCGAAGGTTGTTAGTATTCAGCCAATGAATAAGGGATTTCAAGGAATTGTTTATTTTTGTCTCGTAAGTCTGTAAGTCTTCTCCTGTAAATATGACGGTGCTATCATCGGCAAAAAGAATCATGGGTTCCTCGATTGTGTTATCTTAAAGATCGAATCGGGCTTATAGCCTTAGTTTGTTATGTTCAAATCGGTGTAACCGTTGGCTTAGAGAGACTATTCGTCTTTGAAAGTGTAGTGTCTGTTATATATTTAATCTGTGGCGGTAATCTATGTTCATTACGGCAGTCATAACGGGAGCAATAATTGACGTCGTATATCAAAATTAGCTATTCCACTATTACACCTACGGGATAACATGGGAGGAATAGCTTTTTAGTTTATGAAGGAGCGTAAAGCTAAGAAATTAGAAGAAAACAAAAGATCCGTCCGTCCGTCCATCCGTCTCTCACCAGGCTGTATCTCATGAACCGTGATAGCCAGTTGAAATTTCTACAGATTATGTATTTCTGTTGCCGCTATAACAACAAATACTAAAAACAGAATAAAATAAATATTTATTTCCAATCTCGAGGTTCTCATCCAATCACCGAAGTTAAGCAACGTCGGGCGGGGTCAGTACTTGGATGGGTGACCGTTTTTATAGATAATTGTACGGAACCCTTCCTGTGCGAGTCCGACTCGCACTTGACCGGTTTTTAATTTATTACGTAACTGCTGACATACAATTCTAATTTATAACAGACAACTGCACAATAAATACTGGAATGAAATGGACACAAGCAGGCAGACAAGGATATTTTACCGGAACTGAACCACAAGCTCACCAAAATACTACCCCTTTACGGCCGGGAAAAATATTTTGCAAAGATTCATAAAAAATGCATGTGAATCGTTTTCAATTGTTATAAAATACGCGTAAAAAATGATTAAAAAAATCCTAGTGTCCTTTATCATAAAAAAAATCGCGTGCACGAAAGTGACGTTCAGGAACTATCTGAAAATGCACGAACGTGCAAAATCATTTAGTTTTGTAAAATAATATGACTAAAACGCAACATTTTATAGAACAAAGCATGTGTATGCTGCACATGCATGTAGCAGAAGTAATCAGTCTTCAATTTAGCATAAATATCACAATTTTCTTTAAGAATCAACATCTTAAAGAATAAAGAATGATTACAAACAATAATCAACACTTGTAAAGTACTCTCAATTCAACTACATCTAAAGGAAATGCTTGAAAAAATTATTTTGACGTGTAACGAACACGTTGCATTTAATACAACGAGTAATAGCCCTGCTAAAGCAGTCTGAAGCAGTCTGAAATTGGCGGGCTCTTGGAGATTTGGTATCGTCAAATTGTAGCATCATCTGAAACATCACTCAGACGTCTTAGACATTCACTACGTCGTTTTCTTGGTGGTTTAACCAACATTTCTAAGATTTTGAAGCGAAAATCGAGTAAATCCAGTATTTCGCACCTAGGACGGCCTATGGCATCACAATCAATTTAGTATGCCCTCCATTTCATGCACTCACCAAGCTAATATCCATAAAATGAATTTTGATTCATTCACATGTAAAAAGAAAGAAAGAATTTAGTTTCAGTGTCCATCTTCTTGTTTAAAAAAGGTATATCAACGCCTCCCATGGGTTTATTACTTCATAACTATTTCTGAAGCTGTAATATACACGTATGACCGAATCTTTATCTCCCATCTCTTGACAACCTTAATGCTGATCTTTTCCGAGCAGTTAGACAGTAGGAAAACATATTTGTTGTCTTTCCTCCTAACTAGTGCCACTGGGTCTGTCACCATCAGCAGACTCTCTTTAGGTACTTCTCATAGCATTGTCGCCGTTGAATGTCAAACTCGATCTGTCAGGAATTCGATTCACAATTACTCTACCCATGCTGTGTAAACCGCGTTTAGTTCTTCCATAAGTTATATATTTGTAAAGATTATATGATGATATAAACAACTACTTTCGCGTCCTTTGTAGCTGTTTATATTATCCCTTCAAGTTAAGTGTAAAATAACAGCTGGATCTAACCCTAGTGACATACCTGATATCAGAGCCAAACTTGGTTTTAGCTACTTTATAATTAAGCACAAATTCTATATTGACTGACTTAGCGAAGCTCGTCAATTCATTGTATTTGTCGTTGATTCTTTGATTTCGTTTTCAATCCATTCAAAAAGCGGATAAGGGAATTCTTCGAGGTCATCGTATAATTCCTCAATATGTGATATACTCGTATGATACTTCGTGGAGGTTTTAAATAAAAATTGTTACAAATTTTTGAGATGCGTTTTTAACCTATGTTCATACTTTTTTCTATCACGCTAAAGTCAAGAAATCAGGTTTCTAAAAGATGAAATTTATGGAGGAAGACGTCAGGATTGCTAATTGACTTTTATAATGTGTGACAAAATTTAATGGTGTAAAAAAGCGCTACGATTTTTCAAAAACTCTACTGGCTTAACTTACTGGAGCTTTACGATGTCTACTAGATTCATCATCACCACAGGCCTTTGCGTCTATTGCAGACGATTTAAGCATTGCTGTTTAGACAACGGGTTTGGTGACTGTGGAGGCCGATGCGTGAGCGGCACGACCTCCCATATTTTTGGCAGAGAAAGCTCATGCCACCTGAGGTTCCAGTCCCGATTTGCTTTCTGCGACACCTGCTATCTAACGTATTCAACCAGGCTTGGTCGCATAGCTTTCTCCCCTCCACAACACGCTTGCACCATCCATCACAGTCTTCAGCTAAAGTTTCCCAGACATGGTGGTCGATTTTAAATGCTCTACTCTACTAGAAAGACACGAAGTTAAGCGTGCAGTAAAACGAGTATGACCCATATACGAGTCACATCGTAAGATGACATTTCCTACAGTTGATCATGTAGAAATACTACAAATTTTTATACTACGTCGGTGGCAAACAAGCGTACGGCCCACCTGATGGTAAGCAGTCTCCGTAGCCTATGTACGCCTGCAACTCGCATGCGCTTTGCCGACCCTAACCTTTCAACTGCAGTCAGGATAAACTTTTTAGAATGTTTTTTTTCTTGTTTTCCTAGTTTTACTATTATAGCGAAATTAATTATCACCGCACGTCACCGTTAAATTTATTCAAATAATTCGTATATTTTCTTAAAGGTTTTCTTTCAAACTTAACAAAAGGCATATTATAAGGCTATAATACAAGGCTAATAATAATATTATAGGCTTTACAACCAGTCTGGCCTAGGGTTGAAGCCGATGGTTCCAGGTTCAAATCCTGGTAAGGGCACGTATTTGTGTGATGAGCACAGATATTTGTTCCTGAGTCATGGGTGTTTTCTATGTATTTAAGTATTTATATATTATATATATCGTTGTCTAAGTACCCATAACACAAGCCTTCATGAGCTTACTTTGGGACTTAGTCAATTTTTGTAATAATGTCCAATAATATTTATTTATTTATTATGAGCATATTATATATTATCATTTTATATGCCATTAATATCAGAATATCCTTAATAGGTAATTAAGGTAATCTGGCTATTACTTAGTGGCTTAGCGACGCACCGACAGTTTGTGCAGCTGACGTTATTAATGATGAGAAATGAGCTCAAACAGTCAACGATTCAAAAAGAAAACCTGAGGGCCTACCGCGAACCACGTTCGACGTGTTGCCTCTCTGTCGCACTTGTAAATTCGTACGTAAGTGTGACAGGGAGGCAACCCGTCGAACGTGGTTCGCGGTAGGCCCGCTGATGAGTAAATCAATAAATAATAATAATAATAAATAAATAAATATTATATAGGACATTATTACACAAATTGACTAAGTCCAACAGTAAGCTCAATAAGGCTTGTCTTGAGGGTACTTAGACAACGATATATAATATGTAATATGTAGATATTTATAAATACTTAAATACATAGAAAACACCCATGACTCAGGAACAAATATCCATGCTCACCACACGAATAAATGCCCTTTCCAGGATTTGAACCCGGGACCATCAGCTTCGTAGGCAGGGTCACTACCCACTAGGCCAAACCGGTCGCCAAAATTGACCTGCATTACAGTAGGTACAGTCAAAAGATTTCATTTGTGACTCATTTCGGACCTTGTGACAGTGACAATTGTATGAGGTCTCTAGCGACTCTTTTTTTTTTTGTTTTTTTTTTTTTAAATTTTGTTTGTCACTGTGACAAAGTACGAAATGGGTCACAAATTATATCTTTTGACCGTATAACCTGTTTTAATAGAATTTCCCACGTAATACGCCATTTTGTACTGCAACTTGTTTCATACATTGTAATGTTTCAAAGCCAATATGCTTTATGCTTTAAGCTGCTTTTTTAACATAGTACATTTAGAATCTTAAGTGGGGTTTACTTACTTACTCCGTTGGCTCAGCGACCCAAAATGAGAATTGGCCCTTCAACACAAGACAGCGCCACTTTTATTCATTTCATATATCAGTTGGTTTTACCTATACCTTTTTATATGAAATTAATGTTAACACCTTCCCACCGCAAAAAATAAATACGCAAATAGAGTAATATTTTTGTATTAATTAATATGGATTTCCGCAAAGTAACGCCTTATTCTATTTATATTTATTTTGATGCCTACAATATTACGCCCCAAGGCACCTTACTACTATTTAATTCGATATAAGAAAAAAACGGCCAAGTGCTAGTCGGACTCGCGCACCGAGAGTTCCGTAAAAAAGTTTACGGTTTTCGCAGTTTTTCCTTTATCTGTGCTATAACTATAAGATGTTGCTTCGTACCTAATTTCAAGATTCTGAGTCTACGGGAAGTACCCTGTAGGTTTGATTCCCTTGCGAGTGTCGAAAATTTGCGGCATAAACGGCTGTATCGTTTGATTGCGATGGCTTAGAAGTTTGATTTATTCACAGCTCCAAGGGACAGTAGACCTGAGTATTTGATATAAATTCCAGCTTGATACCTCCACGCGTTCCTGAGAAAAAGGGTCTTGACAGACAGACAGACGGACGGACGGACGGACAACAAAGTGATCCTATAAGGGTTCCGTTTTTTCCTTTCGAGGTACGGAACCCTAAAAAAGTAATTAAAATCTTCATTAGTCCGATTCTACTACTAATACCTATTACACCTTTTGCAGCAAAGCTCTTAAAGCTGTACTTTAAAAGATTTTCTACTCCGGAATCCAGCCAAGCCAGTAATGTCATTGACCCAGAGTATGATTCTAATTTAATAATTTGTTGTTGTTTTGCACTGGTTTTGACATGACCCTGATGATCGACTTGGTGATTGGCGCGCATCTCACGCACGACATTCACTTTGACTTTATCAGCGTGAGCGATCTTCAAGGTCGTGTCAAAATAAGATCAAACCCATAACAAGTTCTGAAATAAGAATCGGGCTCCCGAGAATATAAAATTGTAGTCTCATTGCCGGCCCGTTGCCTGGTTACTGGGAAAATATGAAACTCGTTCAGACTTATTGGTTTTCTGAATTACAAGCTATGTTATGAAGGGAAGTAATAATTTTATTAGACATATCTTATTAAGTTCTTGTTTTTATAATATACCTATGTACTTCTGGTCTCCCGCGATACAGGCCTAGCCTAGTGCGGGGACTCCTGGAAACTCTGTTGTCAATCTAGTTATGCACCAACTCTTAAAAACAACCGCTGTATACTTTTTCTGTGTCCTTTCTTGTGCAATAAACATATTTTTTATCTTTTATCTTTATCTTTATCTTTTGTTTTTCAATGGATTCGGTGTTATTTAGTTCATATACTTTGGTTAAAGTTTAGCTATATTAAATGTTCGTAGTTAAATCAAGAACACTCTTTACTGTGGGTTCATTATGAAAATAAGCATAGTTACAGTAGTGTGCAATGTGATAGCAGTTTATTTATACTAGAGTAGATATATATAGTGTTATTAATTTCTGAAAATAGGTCAAAAGTCCGAATAATGGCCATAATTACCTATGTACACTCTATCTTCGTTTTAAAGTAAGTTTCATATTTTCTGGATGCGACGCGTGTAGACAGTGTTTGTCCACGTATAGTGGAGCCGTTAACCACGTATAATACGATGAATTTTATCAACAAATACCCCCATACCTATGTTTTTTCTCAACTAATTTAAAACTGCACCCTTTCAAAGTTTTATGGTGCCATACACTACTGCACTTGGTTAATGTACCATTATCTACCCATTTACCTGTCGCACATCTAAAAAATAATAATCATTTGATAGCTTATGAATTAGGGCATAAATTTGAAGCATAAATGTCACAAGCCCACAGACTCCGTTGGTTAGGCCACCTTGAGAGAATGGACGAAGATCGGAACGTGAAAAGAGCGTACCTGGGTCGCCTAGCAGGAAGACGTCCTATCGGACGCCCTAGGTATCGCTGGAGCGACATGGTGGAGGCGGATCTGCGCGAGCTTCGAGTCGACAATTGGCGAGAGGTCGCACAGGACCGAGAAAAGTGGCGCTGTCTTGTGTCGGAGGCCAAGTCTCATTTTGGGTCGCTGAGCCAACGGAGTAAGTAAGTATAAATGTCACAAAGAATTTTCCAAAATTCTTCAAAAATTTACTTTTTTTTACATTTTATCTTTTTTTTCGAAAACGAGGTCGTTAACCTGTGCTTTTTTATTGTCAAATGATAGAACAGGATATAAACTAAAAGTTGAAATCAAAACAATAGCCCTAGTTGAAACATTTCACAAGTTACACGAGTCCAAACAAGACCTGAGGGTGCAGTTTTAAAATGGTTGAGAAAAAACATAGGTATGGGGGGTGATTTATCGATAAAATGCATCGTACTATACGTGGTTAACGGCTCCGCTATACGATAGATAGATAAATCATTTATTTGGCAGCTGCAAAAACACACAATATAAAGTTTAAATCATCATAAAGAACACAAATTATTACAGGAACAAAATAAAAATAGCACAAAAGAAAATTGAGACAACAAAATAGGCATAATTAATAAACAATAAAATAAAATAAAAGTACCTACCTACATACTGTGTGCGTTGCAGCAGGACAAAAGACAGATACTCTTCACTCTTTCGAGTAAAGCACTGGTTTTCTGCCGGAACCCAGGTCAAAGCAGCTATACGTGCACAAACACTAACACAAAGCTTCAAGATACTAAGTTGAAATAATTGTCCACGATTCTATATTTTTGATAAGGCTTCCGAGTTTTATATGAATTTCTGCCAGGAAGTAAATAAGCAGGTTTATATAATTTTGTTTTGCCGCCGATATTGTTTAAACAAAGTTAAAATAAAACAAAGTTTAAATAATAATCAAAGTATGAATATGATTCATCTCAGCTTATGGCTTCAATGGCTGTTATTGTATGGCTCACAGCTGTTCCTGACAGGAAAGTGCAGTTTAGATCATCCATAAACGTACATGATAATGTGATCTAAAGTATGGAAGGTAGAGGCAAGGAACAGAATCTCCTTATCTCCTGATCCTGATCTAATGAAACATAGTAAAGTCACTCCTTTATTTAAATCAGGTAGCACATCCGACCCCACTAACTTTAGACCGATATCAGTGTTACCAACATTCAGCAAAATTTTTGAAAAAATAGTTTTGAGTCAGTTATTGAAACATTTTAACATTAATAATCTAATGCACAACAAACAATTTGGTTTTACACGAGGTCGCTCAACAACCGACGCTGGTGTTGAGCTAATTAAACAGATCTTCGATGCCTGGGAGGAGTCACAGGATGCTTTAGGTATCTTCTGTGACTTATCTAAGGCCTTCGATTGCGTCTGTCATGAAACATTGATCAGGAAACTGCACTATTATGGAGTAAGAGGCTCGGCACTGAATTTAATAAAGTCTTACTTACACGGTAGAATACAAAGGGTTGATGTGAGTGGACAGCGATCACCGGGGTCATTGGTCTCTATGGGTGTACCGCAGGGATCAATATTGGGGCCGTTCCTGTTCCTTATCTACATTAATGACCTGCCTTACCTTGTAAAGACCCACCATGACATAGTATTGTTTGCAGACGATACCTCACTTATTTTCAAAGTCAAACGACAGCAACAAGCTTGCAGTGATGTAAACAATGCTATTTCTAAAGTAGTAAATTGGTTTAATGTTAATAATTTATTGTTAAATGAGAAAAAGACTAAGTGCATTAAGTTTGTTACAAGTCACATAAGGAATGAGCAAACAGGTGTCATTGTCAAGGATGAGGAATTGGAACTAGTAGATAGCACAGTTTTTCTTGGTATAACTTTAGATTCTAAACTACAATGGGGTCCCCATATTGCTAATCTCTCGAATAGACTGAGTTCTGCAGCTTTTGCAGTGAGCAAGATCCGTCAGTTAACAGACGTGAAAACAGCTCGATTAGTTTACTTTAGTTACTTTCATAGCATTATGTCATATGGTATTTTACTATGGGGTAGTGCTTCAGAGATAAATACCATTTTTGTTCTGCAGAAGAGGGCTATTCGTGCAATATATAAAATGTACCATAGAGACACACTTAGAGATAAGTTTAAGGACATTAACATAATGACAGTGCACTGTCAATATATTTATGAGAATATTCTGTATGTACATAAAAACATTGCCAGTTTTAAGAAAAACTGTGAAATACATAATATTAATACTAGAAATAAGCATAAGCTCGCAGTGCCCTTCACTAGGCTCCATAAAATTAAGAAATCATTCATGGGTAATTGTGTAAGATTTTACAATAAACTTCCTAATATTATAACTGAATTGTCTGTTAGTAAATTTAAAAATTATGTAAAACGTAAGCTTATCTCTAAAGCCTATTATAGCACACAAGACTACATGAATGATGAAACACCGTGGAATTAAGTGTGATTGTAAAGAATGAATTATTTATTGTTATGTTATTAATGATGAAATTGATAATTCAATGTATATATATATATATATATATACCGTATTTTTTGACATTTAGATTTTATTCTAGAAAGGTTCTAGACTAGTATTTTTATACAATTTTGATGTTTGACGATCTTTTTGTGAAATTCTTATTATTAAGTTTACCATATCTATAATAGTTCAATGTTTTTTTTAGAACAATAATAACTGCATCAATAAATTGCTCTGATATATAGATTAAGATGATATTTGTAAAATTTGACGATTTAAAAGTGCTTGTTGCTAGGCCTATTTGAATAAAGAATATTTTGACTTTTGACTTTTTGACTTTTAGGCAGAACTGTTGCAAAAGTGTCCAGCTGTCAGCTACATATAAATAATAGTTCCAAATTTCTCCAGAGTAGCGCTAGAGTAGCTAAGAACCTAGGCGTTATTGACGGAGTGAAGTGCGCTGTCTATGATTAGATTTTTTTCTCAAGTATTCTAGGTATTGTAGCGCCACCTATTTATGGTTTTTTGTCGGGTACTTTTTTATTATTATTATTATTTAAACTTTATTGCACAAGTACAAGTATAACGTACAATAGGCGGACTTAATGCCTTGAGGCATTCTCTACCAGTCAACCACTGGGCCAAACAGAAATTTGCTAAGGTGGGTGCAGTGTGAAAAAATATTCCAAAATTAAATACTAAGTCTAATACTAATAAGCCAGTATACAAACTAATAGGTAATATATATAATACTTTTATAAACTACACAAATTATCATTATAAATACATATATAAAAATTAATTACATAATATACTATACAATATACATAAAAATACTTCTGCATGTGTGCGGGGCAGCGGGTGGGGGGTCCCACTAGACAGTATCTAGCAGGTGCTTGTAGAGAATTCGTTTGAAATTCCGCTTGTTTGGGGCTTGTCTAATCGTTAGAGGAAGCGCATTCCAAAGACGGATTGCTTGAACTTTTTGGTATATGGAGATTCTGTTCCTTGCCTCTACCTTCCATAATCTATAGGGCACCATAAGATAAGTGACAGTGACAAATGTCTTCTGTCACTTTAGTTGCCTTGCGGAGTTTGTCGCACTTAAGATAACCAACCTCAAAGGTACTTCCCGAATGCTTGTTCAAAATTAATCAGAGCCCCTAGTGTAAATTTATTCGATTTCGAAACGTGACGTACGTGTTTGCATTAAGTCTTATTTAGTATGGGATTTAGACAGCGCGCCAAGCGGGACGTTTTGGAAACTCAAAATCTCATACAAAATGAGACTTAACGCAAACGCGTTCGTCACGTTTCGCAGCCGAATAAATTTACACTAGGGGTACAGAATTCAAATTAGCTATAGTCTAACAGGATTTAGGGTACATTTTTCGTACCGGTAGTACCTAAGCTTAATAACCAACTACAAGACTGAACAAAAAGATTATTCAAGGAAATATTAGGCTTAATATCGCGTGCACTTCAACGTAACTTTCTTATATTCCCTACCTCTTCAGGATTCCGTAGTCTACCAAGAACCCTTATGGGGTGGCTAACTTGATTAGACCCAAGATCTCCTGTTAACTAAGGAAACCCTGTGCGATCTTCCAATTACATACTTCTTGAAACCTTAAATGAAATTGGTCTACGTATTTATATTTTTTGTCTTGCCACGATCGACTGGATTAACAGTCGCGATCGACCGGTCGATCGCGATCGACCTGTTGGCTACCCCTGCCTTATATAGTTTCGCCATGTCTGACTATCTGAGGTTTTGCTCGGTGGTCGTTATTTCTAGAAACCTGCTATTTGGCATGGATACATAAATGCCGTATGGCGACAGAACGGTAAATAATTGTACATTATTGCAGAGGCCGGGAAAGGGCAAGCCGTTGAGGAGTTTCGATTTTCTAAGACAAAGAAGATGAATCCACGAATTACTGTTCCTGCCAAGGCATATATAGTGCTTTTCTCCAATCATGCCAGGAAATAAGGTAAATTAATCATATTTTAAGCACCAACCAGCACTCAAATCGAACCATCACATCAAAAACGTCAAAATCAATTTCCCTCTTTAATTATAAAAAAAGTGAAATACATAACTTATTCTGCCATTCAGTACCATTCAATATTCGTTCATTCAATATAATTGTGCAATATAAGCTGTATATGTATGCAAGATCCTTAAAAAAATATAAAAGTAATGAAAGTCTGTGATTTTATTAAGCAATATTTGCACGATCTTACACGACGGTATGACACGACACGACTCTATCCTATAGCTTGAAATGGTGCTGACCGGGTCGTGTAGACGCAGCCTGTGGGTATATTAATTGGCAGTTTGCGTTTGTCTTAGTGGATACATGTTTTAAAAAGTAAAAAAACAATACAATAATAACTTCCCGTCTGCTAAAACATTATAATAATGGTTTGATTTTTTTAATTTGAGTTTGACCATAATGAAAAACTTCCCGTACTAGTTTTGCTAAAAATATTTTTTTAGGGTACGTCTCATACAAAATGTTTATTTTTTTAAGTTTTTTCGCGTTTCAATTTTTTTGATAGTAATTATTATAACGATATAACCGCCCCGAAAGAAAAAAAATACTTTAGAACAATGGGTCCAAAACATATGAAAAAAAAACCGGCCAAGAGCATGTCGGGCCACGCTCAGTGTAGGGTTCCGTAGTTACTCTTCCGTCACAATAAGCTAAACTGGAGCTTAAAATATAGTAAATTGTTAACCAAGGGATAAAACGGTACCTTTCACCCGAGTTAAACAAATAGGCAAATTTGCATAATCAGTACCTAATTAAAGTAAGTCTTTTTACTATGAAGGGAAAACTTTTTGCGATATCTCAAAAACAGCTCAACTGATCATGTCCGCTATAGTTTTCATTTAATGTCTTTCTTAAGCTCTACTTCCACGATTTTTTTCATATTTTTTGGACCTATGGTTCAAAAGTTAGAGGGGGGGGGACACATTTTTTTTTTCTTTCGGAGCGATTATCTCCGAATATATTCACTTTATCAAAAAATGTTTCTTGAAAACCCCTATTAGTTTTGAAAGACCTTTCCAACGATATCCCACACTCTAGGGTTGAAGCGAAAAAAAAAATTCACCCCCACTTTACGTGTAGGGGAGGTACCCTAAAAAAAATTAAATTTTTAGATTTTATTGTACGACTTTGTCGGCTTTATTGATTTATATATCCATGCCAAATTTCAGCTTTCTAGCACTAACGACCACGGAGCAAAGCCGCGGACAGACAGACAGACAGACAGACAGACAGACAGACAGACAGACAGACAGACAGACAGACGGACATGGCGAAACTATAAGGGTTCCGTTTTATGCCATTTGGCTACGGAACCCTAAAAACGTTGAGCTCTGCTCTAGATCTTTTTTTTTTTTTTTTTTTATTAATTTATTTATAAAAGAGAAATTACATCGGCTATGATCGCTTATCTGCCAAACTGCATAGCAGTTTGTTGGCAGAAAACTTATTCTACCCTCCAACATTGTTAAGTAAGTTATTGCTTACTTGATTTATAGCTATATTTATAGTGCGAGTGCGATTTCTTACAAACAATTGTAATAGCTTTAGACAGGCAGACTAGATAAACATTAAGCTAACATAAACATTAGTAGCAATAACAGACTATCTAACTAGGTTTGTTTACCTATTTAGTCAGTCTGTTACTGCATTGTCATGGGAACAGTAGGTATAGGTGCTCGATTTCATTTCAACCAGATACTGGAAAACAACAAACACACGGAGTGAAGCTAAACAAAGTGTGTGGGATAATGAAGCTATCAGGGTGCAGCATCCCACTGCCCCCGAGTGTATTAATATTAGCGCTATACTACCTATACATAATTATACATTTTACGGTAACACGTGCAAGGTATTAACTTCCTTTTACATAAATACATAAAGCAATCGGTTGGCCTTTTAATCATGTGACCCGTTCCAGTCCAAGCATTAATGCTTTTTTTAATCGTTTTTTATACACAACCTTTGATACGTTTTGACAGGATCTTAACTGCTCTGGTAATTTATTTAAAATCATGGGCACTAAATATTTTCGAGTACGTTTTCCATAGTAGTTACAGACTTTCGGTATAAACAACCTACGTAGGTTTATTTCCTTGGTGACGCTTCTTGTTTGTATTTTATGTTCTATCGGTTTTTTATAATCATTACGCTGATACTGTTCCAGAGCTATAAGCAAGGACCGTTTTTCATGCACTGGTAATATGTTGCAAATCGGAAAAAGTTTGTCATAGTTACTTCTATTGGCCTGTTTTGTTTTTTTATCTACTAAATATTTTAAAAACCTAATTTGTATTGCTTTTATTCGATCTAGGTATGAGGGAAAAGTGCGGCCGTAGCTACTTAGACCGTAGGATATAATCGAGTCTACGAGTGCGTGATACAACATGTATAGTGTGGCTCTGTTTACTACACTTCGTAAGTGATAAAATTTTCCGAGCACAGATTTGAGTTTATCACATACGTTATTAACATGTGCCGCCCATGACATGTCGCAGTCTACTGTTACCCCGAGGTACTTAAAGCTATTCACAAAGACGATTTCACTACATCTGCAGTCTCGCCCCCCCTTGTGCAAGCAGTCGTAGTCATGCCCAACTATACTTAAATTCGCCTGCAGGGGTTTATTATATGGTGAGCGTATATGCATACATTTTGTCTTATTGAGGTTTATGATAATGCCATTATCGTGTGCCCATTTGATTACGTTGTCCAGGTCATTTTGAACTTTTTCCATTGCAACCGCTATGTCTTTGTCTGCGTACAGCATGCACGTATCGTCTGCATACATATAAATCTTACAATCGCGTACCACATTACATAGACTATTTACGTGCATGATGTAGCCGACAGGACCATAGACCGAGCCAGTGGGCACGCCGTAGCGCACGGAGGCGCACTCGCCGGCGTGACCGCGCACCACCGTGCGCAGCGCGCGCGCCGCCAGGTAGGCGCGCAGCCACGCCAGCAGCGGGCCCCGCACGCCACACTCGTGCATGGCCTGCAAGAGCTGCGAGTGGTCGAGGGTGTCAAATGCCTTTTTGAAGTCAATGAACACCGCCACTACCTGTTTTTTCTCATTGAGGTGCTCATTAACATAATCAGTAAACTCGGCAAGTGCAGTGGCGGTGCTCCGACCCCTCCTGAAACCGTGTTGCGCGTCAGAGATAACGTTGTGTTTTTCTAAAAATTCAGTTATCTGGCGGACTATTATTTTCTCTGTTATCTTATTAATAACAGAAAGAATAGCAATCGGCCTGTAGTTGCAGAAATCAAGGTGACAGCCTTGCTTAAAGATGGGTCTAATTAGTGCAAGTTTAAGTTTATCAGGGTATACACCCTGCGATACACACATGTTAATAAAAGAAGCAATAATCGGGCTTAACTGTACCTTAAAGCGCTTGACATCCTCGACCCTTATCCCGTCCGCACCAGGTGATTTTTTGCATGATAGTCTGTCTATAACTCGTTCAACATCTGTTGCGCTAGTGTTTACATATCGAAGCGTTACCAAAGAATCTCGAACGTAACTCGCCCGCGTTAAAAACTTTTCATTACAGTTGTGTTTGATATTATGTATCTCATCTGTAAAAGTGTTAGAGAAAGAATCACATATATTTTGAATGCTATATATTTTACCTAAATATTTCATAACAACATCATCCAAGCTAACTTTATTCTTACCAATCCAACAGTTAATATTAGCCCATATTTTTCTACTATCCTGTTTACATTGCTTTAATTCACCTTGTCTATACTCATTTTTGACTCTGTTAATGTGTTTATTAAGCCTATTCCTATACCTAGTATACTGCAATCTGAAGTTCATATTTTTTGGGTTTGCTTTCCATATCCTGAATAGTTCGTCACGTCTATGAATCATTTTCTTTAAGTCTACAGAAACCCATGGTTGCGCATTTCGCTTATTATTACTACTTGTACCTGCAAACTCGGACTCTTTATATACATTAGTAAACACATTTGAGAGTGTTGAAAAAAGTAAAACTGGACATTTAATCGCCGCTATATTGTCCCACTTTACTGCTTCCAGTTTTTCGCGCACTAACCGATTATTTAGTTTTATTATCTTATTATTAGAACTCGACAAATTCGCACTGTGTTCACCGTAGGGGATTCGTAGTCCTATGAGGTAGTGATCGGAGATACTGCAGGTTAGTAGGTACGCCTCGGGCGGACGCTCGCCAGCGGTACCGGCGCGCGCGCGCAGCCACAGGTGATCGATGCACGACGTCACGAGGCGCCCCTCCACTATCTGCTCCCGGGTGTTATCTCGTATCGCGCACTCCATACCACACTCCGACAATCTTGCTGTGTAGTTAGTCACCGTGGAGCACGACTGATCTTGGAGGTTGATGTTGGTATCTCCAATGACTATTATATTGCATTTTGTAGGTATAGATTTTATCACCGCGTGTAGTTGGGCTATAAAACTTGTCTTATTGAGGCTGGGTGGTCTATAGACGGCTATTATATGTGTCTGCGTGTATGCATTTAACTTGAGCTGAGCGTGAAGTATCTCTGCGTGGTCGCTGGTTACGATGCTGGTGTCTACCATGAGGTCTTTTCGCGAGTATATCAATATTCCTCCTCCACGCCTAGTTTCCCTGGTAGTCCAGTGCATATCATAGCCGTCTATAGCATATATAGGTATTTCATCCTCTTTGATATTTATTTCACTCAGTATTATTATACCTATATTCTCCTTGCATGCGTTTATCGTAATAAGCAGTTGATTAAAGTTTAATCTAAGGGAACGAATGTTTAGATGTATAACGTGAAATGCATGCTCCTTTTTTTTGACATATTTTATCCATTCATCCGTTTCCGTGTACTTAGTGTACTCCACATCAGATATTATGTTTGTAAGGGGGTCCAGCTTGATGTACTAAGTATGTAGATATTAAAAACTGTCGTCTGTTGTGTAGGTACTTAAATGAGAAAAATTAAACGAAATGTGATGTATTGCTAATCACTCAGGCTGTACTTTTAAGTTTTCGATATCGCTATCAGAGTGAATGTTATATATTTTTTTGTCATTTTCGTCTCTTCGTGCTAGGATTCTGCCATCTACGACCCAAACGTAGGCATAGTTTGGTCTGAGCTCCGTTCTAGCACGCCACAGGAGCTGGCTGGTCTCTCTGGTGAGGTCCTCATTTATGTAGACGCGACCTGTGTTTCCATTGCCGTAGATATCTGCGTTAGTCGTCACGCGCTTGCGCTGGCGCAGCCATAGGTCGCGAGCGGCGCGGCTCGCGAGCGTCACGACCACCCGCTGCTTGTTTTTTTCACTCGCTGGGCCTACCCTCCTAGTTTCTAAGATGCTCTCCGAATCTAAATTTAGCTTTTGGGCTAGCTTCCCAATGACTGCTTTGACATCTTCCCCATCCACCTTCTCCAGACCGTTTATAACTACATTTTTTTCCTTGCTTTTCGCTTCCAAGACCGACATTCTTTGTTCTAAAGCTCGGTTGCATTTTTCTAGAAATCCATTTTTTTGCTCAATTGCTAGCAGTTTTCTTTCCGCTTTTTCCTTGAACTCTTCCAGCTCCTGGTATTTGCCGGCATACAGGTCAACTTTTGCCACTAGGTCATTGAGAGATTTTTGCATGCTATTCAACATATCTAATTTTCTGTTAATTTGTTCGAGCACTGTCTCTGCAGGAGCCGCAAACAAATTTTCTGGTGTTCTGGGCGTGCCGGGACGCACGCAATCCTCACAACAGTCGTTTTCCATTTTTACTTGACGGGCACACTTTTTGTGGTATAATCCCTCACAACCACCTTTGCACTTAATCAATGAATCGTCCTTGCCCGCTACAAACAATTTGCACTTTTCACACTGCAGCATTATTTACGCGGAATCGCACGGAATGGGACACGTCCATACGCTGAGGGCGTGCGCGCAGACTTGAATGACATCCGCTGTGGTGTGCCCACGGTGTGCCCTACCACATACAGCGTTATTTTAGCATGACGTTCACAGTGCCCATACCTCTTTTTTTGGACGTAGTTTAAGGACATACCCAGGTCCAGGTCCGGGTCGCTTATTTAATAAATAAAATATTTTATTATTGTCCTGGTTTCTGCTCTTAAATATCGTTTGTATGTCGTATAATTGACAGAAGCAGCTCGGGCAACCAATGTCACTTTGACGTTAGAAATATCGTAGATAGATATTTTTGGGATCACTGGTATCGAAATAAACGTATCTAAAGACATGTCGTATAGTAACTGATCTATTAAAGATCTTTCCAAGATCTTAAACGTGTCTTAATCATTCTTTGAATCGGGCCGTATGATTAGTTCTATTGAACTAGTTAAATATTATACGACAGTAAACACTTGATTATTCGCTCTCGATTTGCGTATCTAATGTTAGTTTAGTTATTATCTAGAATCTCTAGTTTATGCGACCAGCTGTGGATTAATTTAGTGAACCTCAACCACAGTCTTGCTTAAGCTAGGGATGGTAATAAACATTAGTTTATGGTAATTGTTATTATAGTAAATATTGAATTTATGTTTCCAATTCAAAGTTTTACCTTTTGAGCATTGTAATGCTCATTCATTATAGTCCGATTTCAGCAATTTATTTATGAAATAGTATGAATGAATTCGTTTTGTCTACATTTTTAAAATAATAAGGCGATCTACGGTTTGGCCTAATGGGTAGTGACCCTGCCTACGAAGCTGATGGTTCCGGGTTCAAATCCTGGTAAGGGCATTTATTCGTGTGATGAGCATGGATATTTGTTCCTGAGTCATGGGTGTTTTCTATGTATTTAAGTATTTATAAATATTTATATATTATATATATCGTTGTCTAAGTACCCTCAACACAAGCCTTATTGAGCTTACTGTGGGGCTTAGTCAATTTGTGTAATAATGTCCTATAATATTTATATTTAATTTGACGTGACGTATATAACGTGACGTGACGTGTCTAAACTAAAAAGTTTATAATAAAATATGTAGCTCAAAGCAGTTGACGTCCGAAAATATGTAAAAAAAATGGATAGATTACTTCGAGAATCATGTAAAAAACCTGTGTGGTGGTTTTATTGTGCGATGGCCGTTTGGAGGGCAATCTCGGTATATTTGTGTGTCATGGATTTTCTTTTAAATATAAAGTATGTAGGTAAATTATTAATAAGTAAATTGTTAGTTTCGTAATTCTTGTTCATTTATCTCCAAACATGCCACATTTATTTAAGACATTATTATGACAGTTATAATATATCGATAAACTAAATATCGGAAGGAAGTCTCTTGCGTTGCCTTGTCCGTGCTAGAAAAATCTCTAGGTATACAGATGAATCAAATATATATAATAGGTAAATTATCGCGGGTCATACTAATATTAAAATAACTTAACAATTTATTGCACCGCCAAAATATGTCGTACAATTAAGTAATGATAAGTTAGTTATCTACTCCGTAAATAATTTAAATTTGAAAAGTGAAAAAATTCTTCCTCTCTACTTAAATAAAAAAGGAAGTGTAACTTCTGTCAAAAAATATGCATACCCCATAATTTCAAATAGTCCCACTCATCTTGCCCCCATTTCCCTGTCTCACTTAAGCAACCAAATCCGAGGAAAACAAATGAACCGCGACACAAAAGAAACCGGAACACTAAAACGCAATAACTTCATTATAATCCCGAGCAATGGTCCAAGCTGAATGTAGTGTCCAAAACACACTTGGCCCTACGCCAGGACTGAAACAATGAAAACTAAACCTTATGAATGCGACATTAAGGTTGATTTTAGATGGGCTGTTAAGATAGGTGATAATTTGAAAATTTGCTGCCTTAGGATTAGTAAGGGGAGGACTATTTAGTGAATTATGGAGGTTTTTTGTTCGGCTTAGCGTTAAGTTATCAGTGTAATTGGTGTTGATGGCATACTTTACTTTATTTTGCTGGATGATAAATATCAGGGTGCGTAGCCAACGTGCCAATCGTTAACGCTCTGTGGCGAACGAAAAGCAAGTGTTACTGTCACACTAATGGGAAAGTGATAGAGAGAAATTACTACGTTACGCCACGGAGCGTTAACGATTGGAACGTTGGCTACGCAGCCAATACTTTTAAATTATTTCCCATTTAGAATTTTATTACTAGCCTATCTCCGGAAACGGAGATTCTGGGTTCGAATCCCAGTAACTATGCTAGGTATATGATACACGGTGTTTCATGAGGAACCCAAAAGATTTTAAGAGGAATTCCTAGTTGCGATTTTTCTATACAAACGGTCTCGTCTGTTTCCTCCCTGGATTTTAAACTTAGAGCAATGACTTTTTCAAATAAGACCAATATCGTCAATATCTGTGCCGCTATGTTTTGCTTTTTAGGGTTCCGTAGCCAAATGGCATAAAACGGAACCCTTATAGTTTCGCCATGTCCGTCTGTCTGTCTGTCTGTCTGTCTGTCTGTCTGTCTGTCTGTCCGAGGCTTTGCTCCGTGGGCGTTAGTGCTAGAAAGCTGAAATTTGGCATGGATATATAAATCAATAAAGCCGAGAAAGTCGTACAATAAAATCTAAAAATTTTTTTTTTTTTAGGGTACCTCCCCTACACGTAAAGTGGGGGTGAACTTTTTTTTTCGCTTCAACCCTAGAGTGTGGGGTATCGTTGGAAAGGTCTTTCAAAACTAATAGGGGTTTTCAAGAAACATTTTTTGATAAAGTGAATATATTCGGAGATAATCGCTCCGAAAGAAAAAAAAAATGTGTCCCCCCCCCTCTAACTTTTGAACCATAGGTCCAAAAAATATGAAAAAAATCGTGGAAGTAGAGCTTAAGAAAGACATTAAATGAAAACTATAGCGGACATGATCAGTTTAGCTGTTTTTGAGTTATCGCAAAAAGTTTTCCCTTCATAGTAAAAAGACTTATTTTAATTAGGTACTGATTATGCAAATTTGCCTATTTGTTTAACTCAGGTGAAAGGTACCGTTTCATCCCTTGGTTAACAATTTACTATACTTTAAGCTCCAGTTTAGCTTATTATGACGGAAGAGTAACTACGGAACCCTACACTGAGCGTGGCCCGACATGCTCTTGGCCGGTTTTATTTGGAATATATTTAATTTAAAGAAACGAACAGCGTCTCGAAAATAGAAAAAACGGCTCAATTGAATTGGCTGCAAAAAGAGGCGCAGTATACAAATATGACAACAAATATCAAAAAAATCAAAACATAGCGGCATAGATTATATTTTTTCCTCTTGCAGTTTCCAAAATGTTGTAATGATTGGTTGCGTTTTGGAGGAGGAAACAGTCGAGAGCGAAACCTCGATTTTTGAGTTTTTTGCGTGGGGACTTTAGTCTGAGCTGCAGTTGTCCTTATTGCACGCAGCGCGACAGAAACATAACTTCAAAAAATCGACATTTGAAAAGTTGCTTAGCTAAGAATTGCTCTTAATAGTGTATTTTGATCATATTTAAAGACTAATATGTCGTATAAACTTTTATGGAATTCGCCTAGTTTCAAAGTTAACACCAATTGAAAAAAAAAAATTTTTTTATCGTTGCTTAGGGTTAAATTCTTTTTTGATGGCTATGTTGCAATTATAGGACGTAATCTAAATATCCTCATTAATAGATGTAAAAAAGTGACAATTGACACTTAGCAAAAACTGATACTATAATAATAATATTAAGTACCCACAAAGGCGCTTGCATTTTTTTATTATATAGTAGGCGAACGAGCAGACAAGTCACCTGATGGTAAGAAATTATCGTGGCCCATGGATACCACCACACCAGAGGTGTTGCAAGTGCATTGCCAGCCTTTAACATTCAGCGCACGTAGCTACGCGCTTCAAGCGTAGACGATAACATGGGAAAACCTGTGTGTAGCGAAGAGCGCTTACGAATAGAGAATCCGCCTAGCGGGTCGCTGGGATTGAATGTGTTAATGTTAATGAATACGCTTTTTTTTAGTTGAAACATTTATTTACAGCTCTTCGGTCACTAATTACGTCAGCCATACGCTTCGCGATTTTTGCAAAAAACTTGTGCGCTCTGGGACTCCATGGACCTAGAGTTTCAAAGCCAAATGGAAGAAAAGGCTCTACCGAGGCTCTTATATTTATTGCGTTTCAAAATGCCTGCGCTTTCCGCCGCTGCGCCCGCTTTTAAAGCCTAACCAGTAATATATGATCACGCGCCGTATTGCGGAATTTCATGGGAATTAAAAAAAACTGAACCGTCACCCTATACATGAGACAGAACAGCGCCCTCCTGACAATGATCATATATTTCTGGTCGGGCTTTACATTATTCTGTTGGAGGTGGGTAGGTGCCAGTATCTCTACGCAGGTAGCATCCCACACTAACATCCACCCCAGGCTCAAAGGAACCAAATACACCCCATCAGTCCTCTAGTCATCATCTCTGATAATGCCAGTCGGCTCAAGAAGAGCAGGCACATTAAATTCACAGATTTCATTTGTATTTCCTATATTTTCCTACACGAAGCGATGTTAAATCAATAAAAAAACATTAGAGAGAGATCGGATCCAATAATGTCAATGTATTTAGATTTCCGTGTATAAAGAAATGTATAAAAACTCATTAAGTGGGCGTATGTCGCGTGCACGTCAATACCGATGCTTAGAAGGAAAGGTAATAAGCGAATAGGGGAGGGAAGCCTAACACGGGTAGGCGCTCTTTCATTGCGAAACTCAAAGTATGTAATAATAATATGAGCACTCCTAAGTAGTGATAATAGTTTAGTATAGTAGACCTACGTTTTAGTTTTATAGTAAGTACATTATTTTTTTGTCACGATAATGTTTTGCAATAAAGTTTTTATCTACATATCTATCCAGTAATTGTATTTTATTGTCAAAAAATAGGTCCTCCTATATATCCTTCTATATAAGGGATCTCTTCTAGGTAATCTTAGAGAAGATGAGTAAAAAATTCTAATCAGATGAACAAACTTACAGAATGTATAATGATATTTGGAAAAGTAAAGTGACTGATGCCAGACAGACAATTAAATTAGTTTGTTTGAGAGAGTATATCTGCTCGCTTGTAGTACTCACTTGTTTTAGACTGTTGGGTAGGGCAGTTTATAGAGGCCTTAGTTTTTATTTTAATAAATTATTATGTGCAATCAGCTGCAGAGAAAGGTGACCTCTCTGTAGCTGACTGACGGTCACCTATCTCTGTAGCTGACTGTACATACAAAATATCAAATTTTTTGCCTTATACAGGTCGATAACTGTTCCGTCGAATGGAATAAAATTCGTTTGGAAAATCACGTCCTTCTTTAGCTTACCCGCTTTAGGCACCCCTCCCTTACATGTTTTAGCAAATAACGAAATGATACAAAGATCAAAGCCCAAAGTAAATCGAAGTGAGTGACTGGGAATCAAGGTATTTTAATAAAAAAACCTGTATTCGTAATGTCGTGTCGCTTAAGGCATCTTTCCATCAAACACTGACAGCTTAATCGCGTGAGACCAAGAAATAAAACAGCGAACGTGTTCATTTGGTCGTAATCAAAGTAATCAAAAAGTTAATTGGGTGGCCAAATGTCGCTCCAGCTCACCGACAATGTCACGACAACACTGAATATTAAATTTTCAATTTTATTGCACAACCTAAAAATACATGTACAAAAAAACACACATACATAAAGACAGATGTAAACAACAGGTCTTATCGCTAAAGAGCGATCTCTTCCAGACAATCTACTATACCTACAGTTCTTTTTTAACTTAGCCGGCTGTTGTTGGAAATCAGACTCCCTTTGGGAGAGGTTCGTACCTTACCGACTGCGCCAGATATGTATATAGCGCGATTTAATTAAACACGTAGGTATGTCCGAGCTGCATACCCATTTTATATCTGTAACTTATTAGTTATATATGCCTACCTAAGGCGTAAAACAAACGTAATTGTTTGGATTTACACCATCACATTTGTTTGAATTTGACAGTCAGTTGCATTACTGCAGCAGTATTGCAAGAGTAAATGATATTACAGCAGACTGCATTTCTGCAGGAAGCGTCAAAAATGTAGTTTTATCGATAAATAATAATAACTATACATAATGGATACATACAGAGGTATTACTATAACTAGCTTAAATCTAAAATAGGCCCTGTATTGTACTAAGGATGCTGGCGGAATTTCCTCGTTGTATCGCAATGCTGATACGTCGTACGGGGAATTTATATTAAATTTGCATACAATCAGCTACTTTGCTGCCCGAAACGTACGTTAAAGTTTATATTGCTGATTAGTTTTTTTCCATTTGCAGCCGCAATACTGGAGCAGTAAAGTTGGTGTAGTCTGCACCCGAATGGTACCTTAATATGTAAAAGATTTGTGCTTGTAATGTGTCAAACATGCACAACATTTTTAGCTTAGCCTTCCAAACAAACAGTGTAGATATAAAAATAGATATTGTTGTTCACACTTCACACACAAATCCCTTGAAATCATTACAAATGAAACATTATCCAACCGAGACAGCACCAGCTTTAAAACTTTTATTTTACTTACCTGCTTCGTTTAACACGGAGAAATCCTTTTACGGCTGTTTTGTACCTTTTTCGGTACAAATCCAGCTTTTCTCGCCTGTCCTCGGCAAAAAGAAGGTGTTTTACGACACGGAGGTTTCCATTTGTCTTCTGGACTTGAGCGACATTCGCACTTCAAACATTTCATCGTGATAGGTAGGGGAATTTTATGTAAAGTTGTACATTATCTTAAGAACGTTGCCACCATCTATGTATATATTGTTATTGTTGTTGATGTTGTAGGACCAACATCAACAACAGTAGGCCACCCCGGAGGTGCATAGGGCCTCCACAAGATCCTTCCACGCCTTTCTATTTTGAGCAACCGTCTTGGTCTCGTTCCAGCTCAGTCCTATGGCGCGCAGCTCGTTTTCTACGCTTCGCTTTCAGGTATGTACGGGGCGTTTGAGGGCTCGCTTTCCGCGTTGAGGCCGCCACTCAAACGCGATGCTGTTCGCAGTTTCTCTTCGAAGGGTATGTTCGATCCATCTCCATTTCCGCAGCGCTACTTCTTGGGCGATCGGAGGTTGCCGGCACATACTCCACTCCACAAATCCTCATTTCTTATGGTCTGCGGCCAGAAAATGCAGAGAATCGACCGGTCTATATATATTGACTATGTGCAATTGTGCATATATGTAAGGTCAGATATACATAATTATATAATTATAAATCTAGCACTGAAATTAGCGAGCTCAGTCTCGACAATTGCTTGACATCATGGAACTGATTGCTTACAATTTCGTACTTAATATCATCCAAGACTCAACCAGCGATGCGATTTTCAAAAAGAAACTTATTGCCAATTTTATTGCCATTTTATGACTGCGCCGGTGAGTAATTGACCCAGCACCTTTTGAAAAAGAGGTTCTACCAGATACCTATAAATGTTACTTGCTTGTTACATGAATCTAATGATAACCTGTAATTCTAGAGTTTCTTCTTTAGTAACAAATTAAAATGACATAATTAAGTATTACACGTAGAAATAATATTTCAAAATAAATTGAATTTTCTAATACATTTTTATGATAGTTTATTTTTAAACATTTGATATAAAATTTACTCATCGTAATAAACATCACTTTAATATACCGTATTCTCAAGGATGTTATAAATTTTTAGAGGGCTCTTTCGGTAATAGCTCTTCTAAATAATTGTTAATTTGTTACTGAAATTCTAGTTCGAATTGTAAAATTTTCCAGTGCAGGTTAATAAGTCATGAAGTGGCATTAGAACTTTTAATATCTCATTTGGATTTGATATTGACCCGGCCGATTCCTTTTTAGGGTTCCGTAGCCAAATGACAAAAAACGGAACCCTTATAGATTCGTCATGTCCGTCTGTCTGTCCGATTCTGTCACCGCCACTTTTTAATTGACCGAGCGTCTCAGCTTGGGCAAAATGCTTTCTTATGTCCGGATGATCTCCTCTACAGTTCGCAATTTCCAACCGATTCTCGTGAAAATTTGTGAGCAGGTTCGATGAACAAATATATAGAACAAATTTATAGCTGATTCTTGTAAAGTTTTGTAAGCAGGATCGGTTGTTAGATAAACAAATGTGACTTCCGTTTTTTTAGAAAAAGTTCAAAATGGCGGAAAATGGTATAAAGAACTTAAGCGCCAGTAGGGTCTATGTCATTTCAGTACCTCTAGTGTAAATTTAATCGACATCATAACGTGACGAACGTGTTTGCGTTAAGTGTCATTTTGTATAGGATTTTGAGTTTCCAAAACGTCCCGCTTGGCGCGCTCTTTCTAAATCACATACAAAATGAGACTAAACGCAAACGCGTACGTCACGTTTCGAAATCGAATTTATTTACACTAGGGGTACTGACCACTGTGAGTTCCCTACCATTATGTCTCAGCAAAGTAAGTATTACTCACAGAACCACTAGTTTTGGTTATGTTCTTATCGTCGTCAAGTTCTTATTAAAGCAAAATCAAAACGTTAAGTTAACGTAAAAAAAGATATCGTTTATGCCGCAAAAAACGTATATTTCGACACTCTCGAGGGAATCAAAATTTATAGGGTACTTTTCGTTGACCTAGACCTATGAAATTTGGCAAGTAATACCGTTTTACACTACAAGTAAATGAAAAATTGTAAGTAGTTTTGTGTACCTAGTAAAGAGTGCTGTATTTCGCCAACAAATTGTTTGAGTGAAAGAAGGTTAACAAAGAGAGTGTATAAGGGAGAAGTAGAAGAGGGAGCTGGAAGGGGTAGACCTCGGCGGACTTTCTCTGATCAAATCGGGGAAATCCTAAAGAAAGGCCAGGTCAAGAGCACCCTAAACCGACGAGCGTGTATGAGGAATGTCATGAAAGTGAAGGAAGCGAAAGAGGTATGTCAGGATCGTAGCAAGTGGAAATCCGTGGTCTCTGCCTACCCCTTCGGGAAATAGGCGTGATTATATGTATGTATGTATGTATGTAAATTGTCAAGCAGTTTGGTGAAACCATATTATCGTAATTGTGTATTAATACTTTTGTTATTTGTACGGAACATTCTGTCTGCGAGTCCGATTAGCACTTGTCCAGTTTTTTGTATGCACAAACAAACACTCAACCAGCCTCTCTAAAAGCATACACCACCTCCGCTCCGTCGGGTAAAAAGTGCAGTAAAAACACGTAGCCGTTGAATAAAAGCCGTCACGACGCATCTGCATTTCAATGCAACGCTCAAACGCAAACGAAATGCACTCTGCACCATCCAATATTGCTGAATAAGCTCATATAGTCAAATGAAGATTTACATTTTAGTCCACAGATGTTCTTGATTTAATAATCTAACTGCGCTTTTCCAGTGTGTCTTGGCCGTCAATATGAGTGTACGTTTAATATTACTGACTGGATTCATACTACACCAGTACTGCTGCAGTAATGAAAAAATGGAAATGAAAATGAAAAATATTGAAAATATTGCTGTATGACATAAACTTCTGAATAGTTTACGTTATGCGTTGCTGCTGAAAATATCAAAAATCCGTACAATAACATGGCTTTTGATATTTGCGGACGTAACGCAATCGGCCGTCATATCGTGCGGCAATGCTGCTGCAATAATGCAGCTGCTGCGTTTCTGTATGAAATATCAAAAAGGTAATTTTATTGAGAAATTTACGTATATTTAATTGCCTTGCAATTTATAAGTGTCCGACCAAAACCAGATTTATTGCCGAAACCAAGTGAGTATAAATATTTGCCAAATCAGTTACCGAAACTTAAGCCTAAACCACCGAACTACAGTTTCTGCGCGGCTGAAAGGTTAGGCAGCCATTAAGCTGAAACCAAACCACCCGAGAAAGCTGCCAAAATTTAAACTGAAATTTAATTTGGACACTTATTAGTGATAAATGTTTATATTTTTTAATGTTTATTATATGAAGTTTGCACATTTACGGTAGTACTCGTAGATAAGACGAGAATCATTCATGTTTACTGCGGGAACATTCCCAATTCGCATAGTTCCTTGTTCCCGAAAATACCAAACAAAGATTAGAAAAAACAACAATATCTTTATTTAATATTTAACAGGTACTTACCCATCATATTATAAATATAAACATATACCTAATACAAATGCATATGAGTACGTTTGGGATTTTAAAAAAGTACCCTCATAATATTTAGATACTAACCGGCGTATTCTGGCGATTTTAGTAACAGAATATAATTTGTTTAACCAAAAACGTCACTTCTGACACTGACAGATCAGATCCAGAACCAAAGAGATTAGAAATATACGTGGATAGTCAAAAAAAATGTAGCCACAGTAAAATTACGGCCATCTTTCGACAACGTTCTTATAACTTTTAGAACGCCATTTGACTTTGATCCTTGTTCTTTCACTGATATGTGTTAAATATCAAAAAAGGCGCCTCTCTTTGCCAGATCTAATTCATATCCTGGTATTAAAATCATAATACGCCTGTTACTTACCTAAAAAGTTGTGCAATATAACGCGGGAATCTCCCAAAAACGGAGCTATTAGAAATACCCTCCATATTTGGATTTACTCGCTGTTTCTCAGTATAAAACACGCGACTTTATGTACGTGGGAGTAAAAATGTTATTGTTTGGTTGTATTGAATCGAGAAAAGTAGGACATCTGGAATGTTGGTATCGTTATTTTTATTAGTTACGAAAACTGAACATAATCGAGTATCATTCTTTAATTTGTGTGTTATCATTTTAGGACTTCATCCACATGGAATATAATATACCTATATGTAAGCGAAACCAAATGTCGTCTGTTAAAACAGCAGACATCTTGAGTGTTGTGTGTCGTCCGAGTGTCGTCTCTAATGTGCAAAACGTTCAAGTTTCAGACAAACAAGACGAAGTGCGGGTACTTCGAAAAATTCACGCAGTGAATTGTTCGAAGTACCCGCACTTCGTAAAATTGGAAAAAAAATGTTTAGGTCATGCTTTAGTTCTTTGATGGTAGCAAACAAGCGTACAGCTTGATTTGTGGGAAACGTAAACCAAGGCCAAATATTTACAGCGTTTACATTCAAGCCCATTGTAATATTAATGCGGGGACTTGGGAGTCACGATCAGCTCTTCAATTCTTCGTTTTAATATATTTAAAATAGTTGTTTTATATTGGATATACTGAAAAACAACGCAATTTTTCTAAGGTTTATTTACCGCAAAAGGATTCAAAGTTCGGTTTAAAGTTTTTAGTGGCTTCTAAATCTTCTGCCGAATTCGCGGGTGGAGGTAACTATTAAAAATATATAGTTCGTGCCATTCACGATTTGTCAAATCTAACCCTAATCTATGTCTAATATGACAATACGAGTCAAGGCACGCGTCTTCGTGAATGACACGATCGAATACGCTGTAAAAACTAGAAAAGCGTACCCTCGGCTAACAGTGCTGCAATTGCAGTTGTGAAAAGTTTTCAAAAAGTTCTGGTTTGAAAATATGAAAATTTTGATTCCATTTCAAAGATATGAGAAGATCCAATATTTTACCATGTGGGAATTTCACAATTTTTGAACATTTTCAACGGCACACCAGTAGCTAATTGTATAGCAGTAGTACTTATAGTTGTTGGAAATCAGATTCCCTTTGGGAGCGTAGGTTCTGATCCTACCGACTGCGCCATGTTAAATACGTAACTATTGTGACGGAAAAATAAGTAACACACGTAAGCTAGTTGTAAGACTGCTCTTTTTTCAACTACCCACACATATTTTTTGACGACCGGTTTGGCCTAGTGGGTAGTGACCCTGCCTACGAAGCTGATGGTCCCGGGTTCAAATCCTGGTAAGGGCATTTATTTGTGTGATGAGCATGGATATTTGTTCCTGAGTCATGGGTGTTTTCTTTGTATTTAAGTATTTATAAATATTTATATATTATATATATCGTTGCCTAAGTACCCTCAACACAAGTCTTATTGAGCTTACTGTGGGACTTAGTCAATTTGTGTAATAATGTCCTATAATATTTATTTATTTTATTTAATTATATGGATATATATGACAGAATGCCCTTCGCTTCTCTTTTCACTATGCCGGGGGCAAAATGAGACATCAATTTCTATCGGTGTCTCGTGGCTCATACATCATCTGAGAGTAGATAAAGCAAGTTATTTTCGTCGGGAGTCTAAATTTGAGCTTTTAGTTAGAGGGGATGTCAAATTTAAGTAGATTTGTTTGAGGGTATTGAATATGGAATGCATTGAAACAAAATCCATTAAGTAAGTTTTAAAACTTTTCCATTATGACCTTTTTCCATGTGAAAATAACGTAGAGCTTTTTGTATCGACTTTGACGTGATAAAGTGTAAAGTGCCATTATGAACGTCATGATTCATGGTAATTAAACGCATAGACATAAGATAATCGAAATGTGCAAAATACAAATAAAAAACGAGACCACTTCTGATCTTAATAGCGGCCGCTAGCGGCCGTTTGAAAGAAAAAGTAGGGTTAGTGGATTAGACAATGGGAAAAGCTATATTCTGTGGGTGATACTATTTTATAACAGTGTAGTTATAAAATAATTAATTTACGCAATTAAGAGTACATATTATTTCTGAATTAAATACTTCCAATGACACTAGACATCATCGCGATTTTGGTCGAACTTTTGATATTTCACGGGCAATCTTGTAAGAAAGAAGAAAAAAAGAAAGAAAGAAAATACATTTATTTAACGCCACAACACATTACATTTGGAAAAAAGAAGAACATACAGAGAAAGAAAAACATTGGACGCTAAAATAGGATCCTTACTCAGCATAATACCGCGGCAATCCGTGGCGCTGGTTTTCAGTGGGGACCTGACTCAAAACTATGACTAAAAAACTGAAAACTAAAAAACACCATCAGATATATCAAAGCGGCCAAGATGCTCACTAATATCTGAACACGCCTCTATTTTCAAGGCGTTAGAGTGCGTGCTTAGATATTTTTGAGCATCTTGGCCGCTCCGGTATCTGATGGCGACCGTACAACCTAGACTATAACTGACAGGCAAGCTTGTACAAAATGTATCTACATTGTGGATCTGTGGTATCAATGCGAATAATGCAATACCAAAATGCGACAAAATTGATCTCTTGTGACTGCCAGGCCAATTCCAACAATATAATGTGATACTGATCTAACATGGATCCGACATCATTCCAATGTCATATGATTCCAATTTCTTTTAGAGGACCGTGGAATTGCGCATTTTAACCTTCAATCAAAACATCACTTTTAATACTGACAAATCAGTATCATATCAGTATAATATTGGAATCATATCTAAAACTCGGGACTTCCGGTTCGAGCGCCATATTGATAGTCACGCCTCGTGATTAATTCCTTTGCTTTTTGCTCAATTACTTAAAGTGTGATATCGATAGCTTATTATACAGTAAACTAATGTGGTAGTGTGCAGTGAATGGATAATTAATCTTGAAACGCGTTTAACCACCATTTTGGAGTCAACGGCCGGTAGTACACGTGCTCCTTGTAAAGTCCAGCTATCGCTTTACAAGAGCTTAGTAAAATAGCTTTATAAAATCACCGTACACTGTCTTGTACTAAGCGTACAGTTTTAGTCATATTTAAAGCTCCTAAGACTTGATACTGGCGAAATAGTCCCACTAAACTGAAGCCATAATATAAAAAAAAGAAGATGAAGTAAAACTCGAATCCTGTTAAGTACACACACTCGACTTTACCTACTCTACCGTCAACGGATGAATACCGAATTAGTTTTTATAATTATTTGGTTTTTATATTTGTTTACTTGGGGGGATTTCTCTGTTACTAAGGCTAAATAAACCAGCCTATTTTGATACAGTCTGAGTTTTTTATTATACGTCCAGTAGGACCCTAATAAATACAAAAACCACTTTTGACACTAACAGATCAGTATCATATTGGAAAGAGATTTAATGATGCAACATTCAGGCACAAACTAAGATTTTTTTACTAAAGAACTCCCTCTACTCAGTTAAGGAATATCTTTCAAAACAGTTTGACTTTGACCAACTACATGTAGATTGTAATTTCTAATGTATATTGTTATTGTTATTTATTTTAAGGTTTTTGTTTTCATCATTGTTTGAATATCACATTTAACTTATTCATTGATGCCTATCTATGTAGAATGCCTACTCTATAGTATCATGGTACAATTTCAGTATTTTATTCCTATTAATTATTTTTGACATTTTGATATGGCTAATATTATAATATATGATAGATACCATTGTCTATAACTACCTCTATAATAGTACATTACGATACAAGTGCGAAAAATAGTAAATTCGAAACGAGTGGCGATAAATTAAAACACGACCGAAGGGAGTGTTTTAAATCGACACGAGTTGCGAATTACCTATTCGCACATGTATCGTACAACGTTTTACAGTACATATGGCCCTTTAAATGTTCGACACAGTAACATAATATGCTACTTCTCGCACTAGTGCTATAAAGTAGCCCCATATGTACTGTAAAATTATATTATATTGTCATAATATTAAATTTCACATTGTATCCGACGATCACTATACGATAAGTAATTGCTTATGTATCCTTTTACATTAACATTGAACATTGTATTGAGAGATAAATAAACTAAAACTAATAAGTAAAATTCGAATTGGTCTGCGCATCATTTGAGCTCCATACATACCTTTGAACCATTTTCATTAGTGCGGGAATTTCATACCGTAACAATGGCGATTTGACAAAGCAAATGCCGTTAATACAGGCATAGCTCCGATACATTTTACGCATCGTTTCCAATCAGTCCCTGTAATCTCTAAGCCTGACCAGTGTATTGAGAGCTTTAGATGTTAACGGGCTTTATTCATTCATAACAATAAAATATGAACAATTTTTACTAAATAATAATACCTTTTACAAAACAAAAACTATTAAAGTTAAACCTAGAAACAAAATAAACTACAATAAACAAAATAAATCTGCCGAGACTGAGAAACAAAGAAAATACTAAAGAACTTAAATAAGGTTCACCATCATGTATATGCACATAACTATATGTATTAGTCTATCTTTTATACATTATATAAGTAGTAGTATTTAACTATTTAAATATTTTTAATATTATTTGACTTCACGTTTAATTTTTTCCTTATTATTTGTTATTATTTTTTCCTGCACCAACATACACCTGCTCGAACGTCGGGAATACCATGTTTGCATTGCTTGTGAACGATCTGCCATTTCCCAGCACTATTGCTAAATTTATAATGTACGCGGATGACATCTGTGCAATCGTTCACGGCTGCAATCATGAGGAACTGCAGTCTAACACTAAGGACGTTATTTCTAAGCTGCTGCACTGGTTTGAGAGTAACGGGATGCAAGTGAATGTGGCCAAAACAAACCTAGTTCACTTTACACTCGGTGTAAGGGCGCAATCAAATTTAGATGTTGAAGTTGATGGCAACCAGATCGAACCTGTAAATCATGCTCGTTACGTCGGTTTTACTTTTGATAGGGGTTTGCAGTGGGGTGAGCATATTGACGCGTTATGTGCGAAACTAAACTCTGCCTACTACGCTTTGTCACGCTTAAAACGTACACTTTCGCTGCAGAACCTTATAACGGCATACTACGCTTACTTTCATACTCACTTGAGTAGTGAAATAGACCTGTGGGGCCTAGCAGCCGATAGGGACCGGCCATTCATAATTCAGAAGAAAGCTGTCCGTCTTATATGTGGTGTTCCAACGGATGAGCCAGCCAAACAGCTTTTTATTAAACTTGGCACATTGACAGTCCCTTTTCTTCTCTCTATGTTTTCGAGGTCGGCAAGTATGTGAGGAGAAACCCGCATGAGTTCCCTGTGGCAAAGGTAAATTCCGCAAGGAAAAAGCCGGCGCTGGCTGTCCCTGCACATAGGCTTATAAAAACTGGTAAGTCTCTTGGTGTAATGGGTGCTAAGATTTATAATAAAATACCCGAGCCAATCAGAACCGTTGACCCAGATTCTGCTTTTGTTTCTAAACTTAAGAATTATTGCATAATGAAGGCCTACTATTCGGTAAATGAGTTCCTGGATGAATGAATTCCGTCCAAATCCCCGTTACCATATCAAACATGTTCTTTTATAGTTTATTCTGATAAATGTTTTTATTCTAAAGTAATTGTGATTATTTATATTGTGCCTAATTGTAAATAGTTAATTTGAATTATATTTTATTATTTTCCTAATACATTAGATTTTTAAAATCGTTATCATTAATATTTACGTGAATTGGAATAATTAATTGACATTGTATTTTAATTTATAATAATTTTGAAATTAATTATCCCTAAATTGTACTTAATGTGACACTGTATGATTAATACCAAATAAAATCTATCTATCTACACAAATGTCTCTGTTTGACCCAATGGTTGACTGGTAGAGAATGCCTATTGGCATTAAGTTCGCCATTTGTACATTTTTCTTTATGTTTGCAATAAAGTTTAAATAAATAATAAAATACTCCGCTGCCTGCGAAGCGAAACATACTAGCTTCACCCGTCTCGTGACCTCTGTCGATGGTGTATTCGCACTACAGATGACCTCCTTTGTCAAACGCATGGACGAAGCCCTCGCGAACCGTTGGAATAAATCGCTGAGTACGATACTGGGTTAGAACAAAGATATGCATTGCTGTAATTCGAGCCACCAATATGTGCATACGAGGCACACGTCACAAATTCAAACCTGCAGCGAAACTGTTGGGGTTTGACGACGGAGCAGCCATTCCCAGCACCAACTTCACCTGACCATGCATTGCAGACTTGTGAATTATTATTACTGTTTTATACATTATTGTTATTATTTCTTGGTTATAATAAATTAATTAATTTACTTCAAATAAACTACAAAAATATACCTACCTACAAAAATAAAACCAATTAAACCTTCTAACAAATCGGCCTGTGGCATGGACCCCATGACACTGGCGGAGTTACCTCTCTGTATCGCAAGGGAAATACGTTGAGAGAGGTACGCGCCAGCCCTGGGGTCCTCTGTTTGATTCTAATTTTAAGTACTTATATTAAATTTATGCTAGTTTAGTTTTTATTTGGTATTCCGGTTTTGTACTATAGATTTTTCTATTTTATAAATCGTTTCAAAATGTATATTCCTTGTCACTATATGATGTTACTGTAACTTGATGGTATTTTAAACTTTAAACCACTGTTTGTTAGGTAAGTGGTAAAACAGTGGTAATACCGTTTACCAGGAAAAAGACCCTTAATGGCATGGAGCAACTGAAGCTTTATGGAAGGGTACTGGAAATGTCCGAATGGATCTAGGTATAACACTAGATAAGAACTGAACCAAGGCGCTGAGAGTGTTTGGAATGTGTAGAACGGCATATGGGAAAACATGGGGTTTAAACCCAAAGGTACTATACCATGATGGTAAGCCCTATCATTTTGTACGGATGCCTGGCATGGTGGCCAAGGACACTAAAGAGCACATGCAGGGAAGCCCTTATGAAAATACAGAGAACAGCATGCATGGCTATTACCGGAGCGTTTAGAACAACGCCAACAGCAGCGATGGAGGTACTGCTAGACCTCCCGCCGCTACATCTGGTGATACAATCTGAGGCGCGGAAATCGCTACACAGGCTGGCTCTAACAGGCCTATGGAGGGATAGCAAGCCAAAGACTAAACAGACGAACATGGAATGTGACAATTTCATGGAAAGGATAACGAATATGGACTATAAGATGCAACCCAAGTTTGTTTTCCGTAAGAATTTTGAAGTTAAAGTTCCAACAAGGGCTGAATGGACCGAAGGTCTTCAAGCACCGAACTCTGATGTAAACGGCATCATATGGTACACAGACGGGTCCAACACAGTATCTGGTACGGGAGCAGGCATTTATGCAAATGACTTTAGTAGTAGCATTAGCATGGGTAATTACGCTACTGTCTTCCAAGCCGAGACGTACGCTATAATTGCCTGTGTGCATGAGAATATAGTTAGGCAAACCCAAGGGAAGAATATCTATATACTCAGCGACAGTCAGGCTGCACTCAAAGCGCTCATGGCGCCCGGAGTGGACTCTAGACTGGTATACAATGGTGTCCAAGCTCTGAACAAGCTTGGAAAACAAAATAAAGTGCAACTGGTATGGATCCCAGGGCACGAGGGATTCATAGGCAAAAATGCAGATGAACTTTCCAGAGTAAGTGACCACATAGGTCCGGAACCATTCGTGGGGCTCTCACAGGGAACCATTATAACGGCTATCAAAGACCACTCTAAGACCAGACACCAAAAAGAATGCGACAGTCTGACGGGTCTAAAGTACTCAAAGCTCTTCATACAAGGAGTAGACTCCGGTTGGAGCAAAAAGCTATGGAAACTTAGTAGGAGACAACTCCAAATTATAACAGTGGTGTTTACGGGCCATTATGGGGTCAAAGAAGTTTTGGCCAGGATGGGACACTCCGACAACACCGATTGTCGAATTTGTGGTGCAGAGGAAGAGACAGTAACACACCTAATGTGTGAATGGCACGCCCTCGCCAAACAAAGAATGAAGGACTTTGGAGCAGGCTATCTGTAACCAAAGGAATTCAAAAGGCTACCCATAAGCTCCATCATCCGGCACATGGAAATGGTCAAAAAAGCTCTTGACTAGCTAATGGATCTTTCCTTAGGGGGCACTACACAAAAAAACTACTACTACTACTAATACTTTAAAATTGCCTATGAAAAAAAAATGAAAAAAAAAAAGATTTCTATGGGTCGAAGTGTATCCGCAAGGGCCCCCAAAAATTATAAGATAAGATAAGATAGGCAAGCAATCACTGAATAGACTATAAGAATATTAACTTGTAATACTAGTACATTGTGTGATAAAGGCAGCCAAGAATAATTTACGAATATGTGTAAATTTTAAGCCCGAAGCCGAAAGCGAGAGCTTAAGTAACGCGAATTCATAATTCTTGTACCGCCCGTGGCACTCAGAATGTTTTTCATCACACTTGTGACGAAAGAAACTAAATTTTTTGCGAAATTATTATTTAAATATGGTGACATTTTAAACATTTGTCCGCCATATTTATTATCAAGTTATGTTCTAATGTTTGAGGAAGACAAACAAATTATATCCAGCTTGAAACTAATGTAGTATGCCATCTTTGGTTATGGTGCTTTGCGCAGACGTCCCCTTCCCCCCCCCCCCCCTTGACGCAACGGATATTAAATTAAGCAAATTACCTAAATATTTATAAACATACACAACACCCGTGGGCAAAATATAGCTCATTCCATCTCAGAATGCTGGCATACTCGTATAATAGCACAGTTTACGAACAAGTGTGATGAAAAAGAGCCTTACTGAATATACTTTTGAATTTAGAGTTGTTGAATTATGAATGTTGTGCGGTAGCCACTAGTAAACGATCCTAACACACAGGTATGGAATGGCTGGTTTTGTGGGTAACCGTTGAGATAGATATACGTATTCCACCGAAACCGCAGAATAGATGATAATATTATTGACGACCGGTTTGGCCTAGTCGGTAGTGACCCTGCCTACGAAGCTGATGGTCCCGGGTTCAAATCCTGGTAAGGGCATTTATTCGTGTGATGAGCATGGATATTTGTTCCTGAGTCATGGGTGTTTTCTATGTATTTAAGTATTTATAAATATTTATATATTATATATATCGTTGTCTAAGTACCCTCAACACAAGCCTTATTGAGCTTACTGTGGGACTTAGTCAATTTGTGTAATAAATGTCCTATAATATTTATTTTTTTTATTTTTTATATGTAATACCTCGCTAAAATAGGCACGTATTGGCATTGTGTTTGAAAAGACTTGAAACTATACAGTGTGTTAAGTTACTCACCTGCAATAATTTACGGTATGAATAAATATGCGACCCGATGGCAGCTGGAGAATCCGCAAAAACGTCCAAGTCGAACAGATAGTAGCTGAGCCAAATATCATGGGTGTTTCAAAAGCGCAAAGGCTTCGGTGGATCTAGAGCAAATACGAGGTGATCGGGCGGTGAAAAGAGCGTTTGAGGGAAAACCGACAGCACCCGGCCGGTGGACCTAGGTATAGATGGGTGGATGTGGTGGACACGGATCTGCGCGAGCTCCAGGCTGAAGACTGGCGAGAAACTGAACAGGACTCGTATCCCGGGATCAGTGGCGAGCAGTCGCGTTGGAGGCCAAGACACACTTTGGGTCGGTGCGCCAGTGAAGTAAGTAATTAAGTATTAAGGACTAACCTCGAAATTGCAAAAGAAAAAAGACTCTCCTATACATTTTGGCTGGCTGATATCCACTCACATGATTCCGATTTTAACGAAAGGTGCCCTGAATTGCTCTGCCATTTCGCAGATACGACGGCACAGTGTCGTGATATCTTCAAAAATCGATAACTTTGCTTCTGCTTAAGCATTTGGAATGATTCTTTCGGTTTTATAATGGTAAAGAAACAAAGAAATTTATTTTTTTACTTTAGCTATTTGCTGTTATAATAAAAATAATTATTAAAAATTCACGAAGTTTACCCAAAGGAATAATTTCCGAGTTATAGTAGAAAACTATTTTTAATAAAAAATCTAAATCGATAACGTATCTTTTTTTTAATTCAATTTAAAGAAGGCTTAATAAGCTTTTAATTGATACTAAACACCGTGATAGCTCACCTATAAAATTGCAGAGTAAAACTGATTAAAATTCTGATAAGGAACTTTCGAATTGCTCCACCTGGCGTGTCCAACTATGTGCTATGTTCGTGATTTTTTTGTGGCTAATTTAGACACTGAAGTACAAAAATATAGTAAAAAACCGTTTAAGACACTAATTACCTTGAAATAAAATACATAATTTATGTAATTATCACAATGATAGTGGCTTTATAACTTAAAATAACAAAAGAGTATTTACATAACTACTAAACTTTGGTGTTTTTAAAACGGCCGATCACCAACAACCGAACTAACTTATAACTACACTAACACGTATAATATATGCACCATAACATACACTTCACAACAAATTAAGCACAATAAGCAAATAGTAACTAATAACACATTAAATTATACTGATTACAAACGTAAATAAACAGCGGCGGCCGGCAAACTGACCTGCGCCATGTCAAAAACAAAGATGGCTACCTATTTAGGACGGAGACACAACAGTCGCGCGGTGCGATGTTCAACAGAAATAGGAACTTTCAACACATTCACTGCCAGACGAAAAACGGCAAGCAACCCCAGGATCCGGGCAATATAGCAAAGAAATATTAGTAAATAGAAATTATAAGTAAGTAGTAACAAACACCCCAAAACGCGTATGCAACGTCTAGTGTACCACATGCCTTATGATGTACAGAAATGCTTTAAGCAACCACAGTTGCTGTATTTGTACTTACAATTTTCCGTCACGTGGTTTGTTCGCTAATCCTGGATAATACACAGTGATTTAATGCATTTTATTGTTTATTAATGTAATTTAATAATCGAACTATTTAATGACTATAGGTTGCTCAAGATATATTTGGTAATCATAGAAATCTAGGGCATTAAAATAGGAAACACGCCAAAAATCTACAAAGTTATTGGTTTGAAGTGAGATTTTATGGTCATCAATATTAAGTAGGTCTAAAATATAGTTTTAATCTAATAGACCAATAAACGCGGAGTAATTTAATATATAATACTAACAGAAATATGTAAATTTGAATACTTACGGCATTTTAAAACACGCAGCAACTTTTAACACACGCACTTTTCCGAACAACTTGCAAAGTAACATAGATAAAAAATACTGTGGTTATGTCTATGTGGTTGAAACATTTTTTAAATATTGTCACGTTGGTATTCTGTGTTTGAATAAATGTTTACACCATATCTGTGCAGCCCTTCACAGATAAGAAATAAAAAACCGCATACACTCCGTTCGCAACTCGAGTTGCGACGATCATTTTAGAGGTGCGAAATGTTGAAACCTTAGTTGCTGGAATCATGTGAGTGGATATCTTGTATTGGAGAGTAATTTTTTACAACTTAAAACCTTATTCCAGTGCAGTAAGGACTGCAATACCCTGTCGTATGAACAACAAACACGTCAAAACTGCGCCAAGTTCGTTCATAGTTTATACGCCGCCGAGAAAGGGAATGCTCCGGTAATTTCCTTACTTGACAAGTTAAACTCTTCTTAAAGTTGTAATGTATGTAAAAACTTCGTCGTCGGAAATAGAAACAGGTTGAGACGTCTAAGTTAAAGACGTACTGGAGACATTCACAGTAATTTTGTCGTGTAAGGTAAAAAAAACATTAAATTGTCACTTCAAGGTACAAAAAAGGTATACAATGAATTTATTTTTTTATATTATTCTGTGTGTGTAAATAAAAAAGTTTTAAGCTGATTTTTAAATAGGAATTCTTATTTAAAATCCATCGCTATCACAAATTTATCTTTAATAGAAAAACATTATTTATTTATTATTATGTCTATGTCTATTCATGAATTATTATTTGCATCTCCTTGGATTTCACGGGCCTATAAATCCCGGTCTTTTGATAGGCTTGCGTGGGGATATAGATCACACGTAGAGGCCCCTTGGAGAGGTTTAATCTCATGTAGAACGCCTGCTGGAACCCGTTAGGTACAACAATAGCCACCCATGAACCGGTTGCAGCAGGCATTGGGTCTATTGTAGAAAAAGTGAACAGTATAATGGTCTTTGGATTGAAGTTTGGGTGGACATTGAGAGTAGGTTATTGCAAAGACGTCCAGGCACCTGTCATAACAATGTTTTCACTAGTTATTTTTTATATACCGTCTTCGTTTCATCGAATCATACATGTAGACGCGAATACTAAAATGATATCTACAAAGCGGATAAAAACCTGAATTTAAAAATACCTGAAAAAGGAATCACGAAATTCAAACATTCCATCATCACACAATATTAATCTCATAAAAATGTTTGCCTTCAAAATCCCAATTAACGAATCCCGAAATCAAATTAAAAACACTCGCAAGTTAATTAGGAGGAATTGATAAAAGTTGGGAGGTAATAGCGGGATTTCCCGGCGATATTAGAATTATCCCGGCTCAGCGCGGGCTTAATTACGTCGGGGATGTCCGGGCTTTTTAAATTTTCGCCATTGGCACTTGTTTGGTGATTATAAGGGGAATAATTAAATAGGTATAGGCCTCAATAACTTGCACAATTAAGCGAGAAAATATATATTAATAATAGGCCTCGAAAGACAAAGGAAAATATTTTCGCAAATCTTGACTTGAATTCCATAACGTCAGATGTGAACTTCCGACCTAAATGATATTTTAATAAGTTGACTCTGGTAATTCTATCACTTTTAGTTTCCGAGATACTTACTGAAGCTACATAAATTTGAATTTGATAAAAAAAGCGACTAGAAGTTTTGTATGCAAAACTTCCAATTTCCTGGTATTTCAATTTCTAGCTACGAAAACGAATTACATGTTACTTTATGTCATATTTCATTTTATTTAAAACTTTCGGTGCTGGGCGCCCCGTTTTCAGTACAAAATGAACAAAAACACGTCTTCTTGGCAGTGAATGTGTTAATAATGTCGTTTTAAAGATGAATCACACTAGAACGGCACGGGCACGGGACGAGGCTTCCGACACTTCTTTCTCTATGACAGGTGATCGGTGATCACATGATGCTTTCTAAAGAAAACTGAAGTGTCGGACGCCCCAGCCCGGGCCCGGACTGTTGTAGTGAGTCATCCTTTAAATGCCGGCGTTAATCATAATCATAATCATAATCTTTATTGTTTGTGAGAAATGGGTTACATTGCCGGTAATTACTATTGTAACAATTTTACATGGACTCACCAAGACTCTACCTTTACAGGTGTACAAACAAACATTTCCTTAAAACAAAGCATTAATACACTAATAAATCACAATCTTACTATTAATAAAAATCATGCAATAACAAAAATGAAATAAAATAAAATTGAAGTCAAATACAATCAAATTCCATTATCTAAATCATAATTTAAAAAATCATTAATACTATAAAAACATCTCTGTACTAGCCAAGCTTTTAAAGTTCGTGTGACTCTCAATTTTTTTTATATATATAAAGATAGGCAGGCGTTTGACCACGATCTCACCTGATGGTAAGTGATGATGCGGTCTACAATGAAACACGCTTACCTATGAGATACCTATTTACTCTAGCCTTGAAGAGACCAAGATTGTACTCATGCGGAAACAGACTCGGGCAGGGCATTCCACTCCTTGGCAGTTCGCATAGGGAATGTTGAAGTAAAACGCTTCGTGCGTATTTGTGGAATACCTACCATGAAGCGATGCCGGAGTGCCGATTGTCTGGTAGTCCGATGGTGAAATGGGGACGGAGGAATAAGGTTGTGCAGTTCCTCGGCACACTCTCCGAAATGTATCCTGTAAAAGATCGTTAGGCTTGCAACTTTGCGACGATGCAAATATAACGTATCAGACCGATTCGAACTTTGAGATACATCAAATACCTATCAGGTAGATACGATATGGATCGAATATGTCAGAGTCAAAAGTGACGTCAAACAAAAACCGGTTACCTTTACTATTGTCGGGTAAAAAAAAAACAGGTTTTTCGTTTAAATACAGCAGCGAGGAACAAATTACCATCACGCCAGCGTAATTATTTAATATGTATTTATTTATTTTAAACTTTCATGCACATCAAAAAAAGCGGCCAAGTGCGAGTCGGACTCGCCCATGAAGGGTTCCGTACCATTTATGACGTATTAAAAAAAAACTGCTTACTAGATCTCGTTCAAACTAATTTTTGTTGGAAGTTTGCATGGTAATGTATATCATATATTTTTTTTAGATTTTTCATTCGGTTATTTTAGAAGTTACAGGGGACACACATTTTTTCACTTTGGAAGTGTCTCTCGCGCAAACTATTCAGTTTAGAAAAAAAAATTATATTAGGAACATAAATATCATTTTTGAAGACCTATCCATACATACCCCACACGTATGGGTTTGATGAAAAAAGATTTTTTGAGTTTCAGTTACCCCCAAAATTTATTGTTTTTTTTTTCTATTTTTGTGTAAAAATCTTAATGCGGTTCATAGAATACATCTACTTACCAAGTTTGAACAGTATAGCTCTTATAGTTTCAGAAAAAAGTGGCTGTGACATAATCGGACAGACAGACGGACATGACGAATCTATAAGGATTCCGTCTTTTGCCATTTGGCTACGGAACCCTAAAAAGGTACAAATGGCAAACTTAATGACTCATGGCATAATGACGTTAGCTCATGTGAACCGTGCTTTTAAACCAAATACGTAAATATTATTTACAGTACATATGGTGCTACTTTATCGCACTAGTGCGAAAATTAGCATATAACGATACTGTACCGAACATTTAAAGGGCCATATGTACTGTAAAACGTTGTACGATACATGTGCGAATAGGTAATTCACAACTCGTGTCGATTTAAAACACTCCCTTCGGTCGTGTTTTAATTTATCGCCACTCGTTTAGAATTTCCTATTTTTCGCACTTGTATCGTAATGTACTAAATTAGCTGGATGTTAGTTCAACCGTACTGGGTTACTGTGCAGGTAAATAAATTACATTTTAATCATGATTATTATTTTGGTAATATGTTAATTATAACGTTATTTGATTTCGCTGTTATATTTCGCACTTTTGCTGGGACAGAACATGAACATTAAAACAATTGTTTATTGTTTCAATACCTACCGCGTTTAATTACGCCGGTAGGGGCGTTAGTGTAGATGGAGGACTTTCAAAATTTACAAACTTTTTTATCACAAATTTTCACTCCATATTACGCTGGACCTGGATTTTTTTTTTTTTATGGAGGATAGGCAGGCGTTTGACCACGAATATATTTGAAATTATATCTAACTACTGAACCTGATCACAAAATTTCACGAAAATCGGTTGAGAATTGCGACCTGTAGAGGAATACGTCCAGACATACGAAAGCAGTTTGCCCGAGTCTTCGGAGAACGGAGATCTTCACCAACGCTTTGGTCAATAAAGTTTAGGTACCTATAACGAAATAGGTCTTGAATATTACATTAAACACCTTTCTCCTCAATATTTCCCAAACACAAAACAGAATAACCCTACATAACATACACCCCTCACTTTTCCGCATGGCTCGCCCCATTGTAAGGGCGCTTACACACGAATCGCGACTAATGGTCTGTAAGCCAATGTTTGGTGTAGCGGTGCCTTAGTTTTCTTTCTTGCCCTTTTATGAATTATGTATTTCGCGGAATGTTTTTATTGAATAAAAGCCATATGAATAATATGCCGTTATTTTGTTTTTGGTAAGAAAGAGGTAGGAAACTGCATTTATAATATAGATCGTGCCATTCGCGAAGCCGCGTGCCGTGTCGTAATGTCATGTAATTAAAGGTTAGATTTGACAAATTTGCGCGTCATCGTGGATGATATGAACTATAGTTTTAAATGACCTGTTTTAGATTTTTATGTGACCATCGAAAACGAGTTTTTTTTCGACAGTATTTAAGTATAATTGTGTGTGTAAATTCTTTGGTACAGTTACTTCAAATAATATGTTACTCTTCAAAGCCCACAAAAAATGTGACAAGCTCTTCGGGCTCCTCAAATAAGATCGGGTCAGATATACAGAATACCAGCGCCGTTGACCACGCGTATGGCCCGAGTCGAAGAATGAGATACGATAATGATAAGTTCTGGTTTCGATTACTTCTAATTTAGATATCGTTTGTGTCGTATAATTGACAGAAGCAGTTCGATTCGGGCAACCAATGTCACTTTGACGTTGACGTTGTTATCTTACTGGGATCACAGCGGAATCGAAATAAACGTCAATTTTGACATGTCGTTTAGTTATCGATCTTTTAAAGATCTTAAACGTGTCTTAATCATTCTTTGAATCGGGCCGTTAGTCATGCCAGCTGCATTGCTGAGTGGAGACCATTTTCGGATTCACATCCCTATTTCGAATGTTATATTTTACTTTTAATTTACTATTGTGTATTATTTGTATTGATGTGTTGTCTGAATAAATGATTTCTCATATTCTATAGATCTACGACGTACAGTCAATTTCATAAATATGTATACATTTTTTCACTTTATTGCAATGGATTAAGATGAAGAAATGTATATATATTTATGAACTCAACTGTACAAGAATGCCTGTCAAATATCCAAAGTGCGCCCAAAATTAGAATGATGCGAGTGTCATTAAAAGTATTAAATTCAAAAATAATTATGTAATTGCGTAAGTTATTTGGTTTTTATCAATGTATAATCCTGTAACGTATATATTTATACCCACCATTTATCTTTTTAATACAGCTTTTAATATTTTCCAGTCAAACATTCAAGCGGCCACTAGCGGTCGCTATGAAGCTCAAAAACGGTCATTTATAGTGCTCCCAGATTGACTGTTATAAAATATATAACTGTGATGGACAGCATGATAATATTGATAGTGCTTTATTATATTGTGTCTGTCACACGTCTGTCTGTTATAATATAATATTTTATAACAGCCAATGCTGGAGCACCAAAAGCCGTCTCATTTCAAAATCTGAAGTGCAATATTTATCGCAGAGTATTCATTACGTACATCGATAAGACAAAATTGCACAAAGGTCAAATTATCAGACAGTACTGTCACAAAGTAAATATCGGCGGCGAATGCCGGAGCAGAGACTTCACTCAGTACAAAGTGCCATTTTCGCCGCACGCACACAGACGTGACATTTACGCACACAGACGTTACATTTACAGGCGTTCTCGGACACTCTCGGGCAGAGCTTAGTCGTGGCATGAGTGAAGATGATATGTAAAGGAATTTCATACTGCCTTACACACCTAGGACTGTAAAGCAACCTTCTTTTGTTTTTTAACGTCAAATTGAGACACAACGTCTTGGTATCCAACCATCAACAAGCTTCCGTTAGTTTGGTACGGTGATTTGTTGTGCATATTCGTTGCTAAGCAACGGCGGTGGCGCATCGCGCAGGCGCGCGGACTTACGCGCGCAAGGTTGTACACCGCTGGTAGAGTGGCGAGCCGAGTAGGTCGCCACAAAAGAAATCGACTACAATTTTTTGTTTTAATTACAAGTTTGAGAAAAGCACTATACATATCTCGGCGAGAAACGGGGTTGCCGGCTGCGTATCTCTATCCGGCTTTGCTACGCTCAGCCGTATATATCTACTTGGCCTGCAAACCTACGTTTCCCGGCCTCTATAGTAATGTACTATTATTCTATTCAATATTATGGTAACAAACGGATAACAACTGTACTTATAATAGAATTGCGGCAACAGGGATGCCACTGTCCATTTCCATGATAAATTGCGTTTCTGTCGTTTCAGCTGTAGCGAGTACAAAGTTCAATTAAGGTACTAATTTTTAAACTGAAACGGGAATTAATTGCGTGCACTTATTTTTATTTGGCCTGACGTTTCGAATGTAATATGACGTTCGTGGTCACAGGCAGAGGTTTTAAAATTATGAGCGATAATCGTTTTGTTTAAATCGAAATTATATATGTATTATTATATATGTATAATCTTCATTTTAGCTTGTAATTGCCTTGTTAATTTTGAATACGTGCATGTTGTTTTTCTCAGAGCAATAATTGTGTTACCTATAAGGGGAAACTGTTCTGGCTGTTGTATTAACTTAATTTGTTAAACTGTATGTGTAATGATATGCTGTTTGTTTCCCTTTGCAATAAATAAATAAATAAATTCTTTTGTATCTTACGGAAAACCCCACAATCGCATCGAAAATATTTACTCGGCGGATACTATTAACATATGCAATGCATTCTACGTTACATCACATCATGAAATGAATTATCCGCCGAGTAAATATTTTCGATGCGATTGTGGGGTTTTTTAATACTGTCTTAGGTTACCGCGGCGCGGGCGATAGTTATCGATATCACTACACATTATAAAACAAAGTTCCTCGCCTCGCCGCATCTATCTGTATGTTTGCGATGAACTCAAAATCGAATGCACAGATTTTCATGTAGTTTTTCACCTTTCAATAGAGTGATTCACTATACGTGACAAAATCGCCGTCTTAAAAGTTTCTTTTCATATGTTATATTATAAACTAGTATTTTATATATTCGTGATATTATTATTATAATCGAGAGCTTTTCCTTCAAGTACCGTGTGCAGGCAATTAAGCTTGCCGAGTTGCCTAAGTAGGGTACGAGATTGAAAAGCTTGATTATAACACTATTGTATACAATACTTTTTCTACAAGTCATCTAAAATAATACTTTTTTACTATTAAGCCAAAATAATTAATGAAAATTCGTGAGCATCTCAGTAGACAAAAATGTAATATACATAAACGCGTGACTCCGCGCGACCCCGCGCCCCGCTCCCGTTTAGTCTTTTCTATGGGAGCGAAGCGGCACGTGATTGGTTCATTTTTTTATAGTTGACTACATCGTATCGAAATGAATCTTATAGTTGAGTTAGGAGCCCATACATGAAAAGTACGCAATAAATTATAGTTTAATATACGAAATCTTAATTCAATAATTACTTATTGGAAAGATAATATCTCTACGACTACCGTTCACGGTTATTAGCTTTCAAGCTCCACCCACGCTACGCTACGATGTGTGCAGACTATTGAACCTAGTTGGAGGACTTCCCACGCATCCCGGTAAGCTCTGCACAGTAAGCGCTGTAAGCTACGACAATGGCAGTCCAGGTGACTCAAACAGAATGCAATATCGCGGATTGCACGAATTCATTCACCCCGACATTACTGTGAAACCTTACTGCAATATATATAGTCCTCGCCGTATCCGACGACGGCGACTCCTCCAACTGTTTATAATTGGAAACATGGAACGCTCTACTGACTTGCGAAGACAAAGTTAGTTTTGGATAGAAAGTTTTTCGCAAAAAATTCATTTTTGGTACAAGCTTTTATTGCTGACTGTACTTTTCTTTCCACAGACTACTAATACTCATTGAGCAAATTCTAAAAACCCCAAACACAATTAGGTTGCGTTGTTTTATCACAGAGTTCCTACGTCCACCTCTTGTCTGGTCTCTCATCAGATCAGCTCGATGGTACCATAATATTGCATTGTCACCCGACTTACATATGTATGCAAATATTCAGCTCAAAAGTTTAATGTAGGTATCGTACGTTTAGTCTGATACGCTATTTTTAAGCTGACTGTACCTATACTTACACTTTTCCTTCTACAGACAATCAATATTTAGTAATGTAGAACAATACGAATATTTTAGCATAAAACGCCAACTGTACCAGCTACGGCGGAGTACAGTTCGATAAATACTAGCCCGACGTGAGACGTATCCCGCTAGCTGCGTTCAGAAGGCAAGATGCACTTTGCTACGGTGGTTATGGCGATGCCACACCTATTTATTATTTATTTATTAACAATATATTTACACGAAATTACAGACAAGCCAATATACCGAGAAATTAAACATTACATAAATACACATAAAGGTCTCTGTGGGGTTATACTCGTATCTGCCGATCTTGCGCAAAAAAATATGCATAAAGTGATGAAGCAGAATTCAAGAAGATTTTCTTTCAATAAAATATGCAAAATATCCCGTTTAAAAAATATAATAAGTGAGATCAAGAATTCATCAAGCGTCATATACCATTCTAGAGTCGGTCGAAGCTAACTCTGCATGCCTTTTGCAATAACAAAGTGTGACAATGTCAATATGACTTGAAAAACGTCATATTTTAATGAAAAGGTAAGGGAGTACCATTGTACTTCCTTACCTTTTTTGTTCAAGTCAGTGCAAAGTTGGCTCAGACGAAGTAAGGAGTCAAGTAATACCGCGGTTCCATATGTGTGAGCTCACCTTAACTGTATGCCTTATTCATGGGTAGCAAACACGCGTAACTCGGAGCGTTCGCCGCCATTTTGAGAAAATACAGCTAATGCTACCTGATTGCTGAACAAATAGTTGCATCTAGTTTTTGTTTGTATTGTAATTGTATTTGTTTCTGTTGAATAAAACATACTTTTGTAATATTAAGGAAAATAGTGGATTATTATATTTGTTTTATTCCATAATGACTATTTTTAGTTAGGTAGGTGTAATACACAATAGGGATACACATACACACACATGTTGAATGCTATAATTACATCTAATTAAATAGATAGGAAATGAGCAAATTTATCACAATAAATTGGAAACTTTATAAGCACGCACGCAGGCGCACGCGCAGGCGCCGGTCGCGCGCGCTCACGCACTGCTCAACTCCCTGCTCGAGGCGCAGCCACAGTGCGATTTGTTTGTGATTGCGATGGGGCGAGTGATAATGATAATGGAATGCAAGAGGATATTAGAAAGAGAGATGCCTGAGAGTACTATACCGTTATGAATTCCTGTGTCTTAGCTGCTCATGTGTTATTGCTTTATAATGTTAATGCTTTATGTTGTTAATGTGTTCCAATTTGTGCCACTTTGGCATTAGCTGTAAGGTGCAATTTGTTATTTGAAATAAATAAATAAGTAGGAAATTGCGAGCCGCGTGTAAAATTGTAACCCGAGCCGAAGGCGAGGGTGGTAAACACGCGGGATGGAATGTCTTACGTTTCCTCCCGTGGTGCGCATACTATTTTTCTGCTCGACGGAGGCGGAAAGCGGCAACTTCGTTTAGCGCAGCGGGAGCAAAGTTAACGTTTTCCGCCCGGAGGGAAAAATAATACATTTATTTAACAACACATTAAATTTGGAAAAAGAACAACATCAGTCCGTGGCGCTGGTTTTGAGTGGGAACCTGACGTTGACTAAATTTGACGTTTACGTAAGTTTGGAATTACCACTGTCGCTAGTCAAGTCATTGCAGAGTTAGATTAGATGGACTCTTTATTGATTTTATAGGGTTCCACACCCAACGCGTAAAACGGGACCCTATTACTAAGAACCTGCTGTCCGTCTCTCACCAGGCTGTATTTCATGAACCCTGATATTTGAAATTTTCACAGATGATGTATTTCTGTTGCCGCTATAACAACAAATACTAAAAAGTACGGAACCCTCGGTGGTGAGTCCGACTCGCACTTGTCCAGTTTTTATTTGTTATTGAAGTATATTGACCACAAAATGACTAAATGATGATGACGACAAAAGTTTGTTTTTCCTATATTTACATATATACCTACATTGTTATTTTGCTAATACTCATTACTCGTATTCAGGCAAATGTTTCCTTATATGCCTTTTGTGAACACATAACTGGCCACACCATCTGTTGTAGATGCTTGTTGCGGCGCTTGTGGGTTATAGTGAGGCTAGGCATCGCCGTTGGTCGCTATAAAGTCCTATAGCATCGCGACATTTCTTTCCACATCGATCGCACACAAATCGTGAGTCCGCAGGAGGTGGTAGAGCACGAAGGAATGTATTAAAATATGGTTCTTTTTCTAGCTGAAATAATTTAATTACCCTATAAGTATAATTATAATAATAAGTGTTAGTGGGATGCGAATAATTAATTTGATGAATGTGAAGTGTACTTATTTATCAGTTTTTCTTTCCTGGAGCTAAATATTTGGATATAACATGGAGGTGAGTGTTATTTTTATTTAAATTATGTTCTGTTAGACCATAGTATTTTACTGCTTCTGAAAATTCAGCCCCTAATATCTATTAGGGGATAAAAAGGGGGTTGAAAGTGTGTTTCGGGAAATAATTCCACGCGGACGAAGTCGTGGGCAACAGCGAGTGTATTATAATTGTATAAAAAACAATATATTTATTCTTTACTATTTTTTATTATTAATGACACTGTTGTTTCTTTATTTAATAAATATTTATTATGTATGTATGTCTATGTATGTTTATGGTTAGACGTATTTAAGTATGTTTATTCATATTAATGTCTTGTGTTGTTTGGTTATACTATTCTATTCGACTTTTAATTATTATTATTATTCTGTTGTTTTTCTTTGTGCCACCTACCGTATATTCTAATTTTATTGTCTCCGAGACTCAAAGGTTGTCTGGAAGAGATATATCGTTCTTAAGCAATAAGCCCGCCTGTTGTTAACTCTATCAAATTGTCTTTGTTTGTTTCTGTACATTTATTGTCAACTATGTGAGGTGTTCAATAAAGAGTATTGTATTGTATTGTATATATTTTTTTTATTTATAAATTTTGAACTTTCAGATGTCAGAACCAACGATACTAGACTATTTGAACGAAGATTGCTGGCGTGTTGTATTAGAGTATGTGCCGGTTCAAGACATTATTCGATCCGAGCGAGTCAGTCGGCGGTGGCAGAGAGCAATGCTTGAGTACTTGTCCAGTGAGGAAAAAATGAGCTTTATATTAAATAAATAAATAAATATTATAGGACATTATTACACAAATTGACTAAGTCCCACAGTAAGCTCAATAGGGCTTGTGTTGAGGGTACTTAGACAACGATATATATAATATATAAATACTTAAATACATAGAAAACACCCATGACTCGGGAACAAATATCCATGCTCATCACACGAATAAATGCCCTTACCAGGATTTGAACCCGGGACCATCGGCTTCATAGGCAGGGTCACTACCCACGAGGCCAGACCGGTCGTCAAAATCGTATTTTATTTTAAGCTGGTTCGAGTCCGTCTAAGCTAACTTTGCATCGATTTGAATAGAACAAAGTGAGGTAGTCTTTATAAACGTCATATTTTACATTGATGATGACCAGAGTTAGGTTGGTCCAACTCTAACAATAATAATAAAAAATACCATCAAGCGACTGCTTCTCGCAGTTGGTCGTTTTTTTAACCAACTTAAGTAAAGTTTGACTATTTATGTGTATTATTTAGCTATATTTTTGTGTATTTTTTTAAATATTATATTGACATTTTTACACAAATTGACTAAGTCCCACGGTACGCCAAGAAGGCTTGGGTTGTGGGTACATATACATGTATTAGAGTATGTGCCGGTTCAAGACATTATTCGATCCGAGCGAGTCAGTCGGCGGTGGCAGAGAGCAATGCTTGAGTACTTGTACAGTGAGGAAAAAATGAGTTTTATATTAAATAAATAAATAAATATTATAGGACATTATTACACAAATTGACTAAGTCCCACAGTAAGCTCAATAGGGCTTGTGTTGAGGGTACTTAGACAACGATATATATAATATATAAATACTTAAATACATAGAAAACATCCATGACTCAGGAACCAATATCTGTGCTCATCATTCGCATAAATGCCCTCACTGGGATTCGAACCTAGGACCATCGGCTTCATAGGCAGGGTCACCCACTAGGCCAGACCGGTCGTCACATTATTTAGCTTTAATTGTTTTTTTTTTCTTTATTTACCAATATACATAATATATATAGATGATTACTATATAGTTATAGTAGTAGATATAAGCTAGTGCTTATATCTAAAATAGGCATTGTGTCAAGGATGCTGGCGGCATTTCCTCGTTGTATCGCAATACTGATACGTTGTGCGAGGAAGCCGCCAGCTCTTCGGTCACCAGTTACGTCAAATTGTTAATTATGAAGGAATATTGTCTTTTCAGACATACATTTCAGTATATTCCATCCTGCTTTAGACGAAAGCAGCGACTGTTCTCGTAATGCCAAATTGCCACTCAAAGAAGACGAATGGTCGTCTTTTAAAAGATGGACAAGGAAACTGGGAGCTTCAGTGATGAACATTTATTGCGACTCTGAAGAAACATTGGAAATATTAGCGGAATCTTGCCCTAATCTGAGAGCATTAACGCTACTTATGTATATTCTTTTACTAGCATAGTGTGTCCGCCTGCTGGACAAAGGCTCTTTCCCGCCATTTGGTCCTATCCAACGCACAGATGCACAGCGCACGTTCCCATAAATTCACACATAGTTATGTGTTTTGATCTTCTTCTGCCCGATATCCAACCTGTGGGATCCAGTCTAAGGCTCGTTTGGCCCAGCGTTCCGAGTGAATTCGGTAGTAATACACTGTGTTTTTTGATTTCCGTTAATTTCAAGGGTGCATGCAGCTTAAATTAAACAATTTTCCCAAAGACACGGCATTCTAATTAGCTCACCTTACCTTATTGCTGTCACTTTTGGGCAGGAGCACCTGGATGCCAGCTTGGGCCCTTCGACTCAGCCCAAAGGCATGCTGTATGAATCGTCGACGATCCCAAACTCATTAGCGGTATTGAACTTTGAAGTTTAAGGAGAGACTTAGCCTCCTTGTGTGTGTTCTACCGCTAGTGCATTGGGCTGTACTCTGAAGAATTGTTTGACATGATGCCCACGGCTACTTTCTAACACCGCACCTCTCGCCGTCGGCAGGGTGTTCATCCTCACACCCTAAAATCTAAATGGTCGCACACTGTGCAGTTTAAAAGGAACTTCGTCCCACGGTCGCTCCGGTTGTGGAATGAGCTACCTGCCGAGGTTTTTCCGAGGGTCCACAGTATGAGGTTCTTCAAAAAAGGAATGTACAGATTTTTAAAGGGTCGGCAAGGCGCATGTAACTCCTCTGGAGTTGCAGGCGTCCATAGGCTACGGTGACTGCTTACTATCAGGCGGCCCGTTTGCTTGTTTGCGTATAAAAAAAATAGCTCCATTTCGGAGTTAATCGATAATTTTTATTAATCTGATAAGGCCCCTACGAGCGTGTACACTTGCCTTAGGGCCTGTTTACATATTGATTAGTGTTAAGTACGAGTTAATACATTTGCTACTAAGTACTATCTCGGACGATCGATGTTCGAAATGACATTGATATGTCACAGTTTTCAATTCTTTGGTTGTAGTTAAATGAATACAACGCTATATGCAACATTTAATGTTTTTTTATAAAACAAAAACCTGTTTTTCTTTTAATTAACTATGCTGTTTTCTTAAACGTACTCATACCCCGAAGCTAAAGTAATTAAAAAAAAACACGGTCTTAAGCAACCTATATTTCCTAGCGCTGAATGTCCATATGTTTCAGGGCAATATGAATAAGTCCCACTTGCACCATCCCACTAACCCGTCGTTAACCGGTTAAACCGTTAACCTAGTGTCAAATTGTACGCGTAACCATGGTAACTATAGGCTTAACCGGTTAACCCAGGGTTATTGGAATCCCCCCGAGGGTTGCCCACCTTGTCGTGGTGGAGGGGCTTAGTAGCCGTGGCTTGGTCTCCCACGGTGAAGCGAAGAGGCAACCAGGGCCGGCCTGTTTGAGGTGCTGGCTGGCCCGAGGAGGACGCTCCAAGTGGGCTTGATAAGCCCGCTTGTGACGCGTTGGAGGTGGACCGTCGAGGAAGAGGAGTGTCGGTATTGCGGTTAGCCGTTCTCCCTATCCTCGACGGCCGAGGTGGGATCGCAGGGGAAGAGGCGTGATGGTATCACGATGCGCCACTCTCCCTATCCCCTGCGACCTTGGCGGGGCCGTTCCGCTGTAGCGGCGTTGGTGGGGCTGCAGAGGAAGAGGAGTGTCGGTGTTACGGTGTGCCGTTCTCCCTGTCCTCTGCAGCCGAGTTGTGGTTTGCGGCAGAACCATGGACCTCATCTGCCGCCGGGCGCTGGGGAGTTTTCTGGCGCCCGTAGCCTCCTTGTGGCGGGCTCGGGGGGGTCCGCTACACTGCAGGACGGAGGCCGAGGAGGAAGGCGCGTCGAACCATCTGGCGCGCCTCGCGTGAAGGGCCATCGGGCATCCGCGAAGGAGCCGCTCGCGGGCGGCTGCCGCCGGTGGGGTCGCGGATGAGTACGCAAGTGTTCCCGTAACCCCACCAATAAGGCGGCGAGGTGGCATATGGGGGGTTTTTAGTGGGTATACCGTGGGCCTCATTAGCCTAGACGGGAGTCCCACATAACCACTCGGGTCACCCCCCGCACCCGAGTGGTATGCGGAATGCATTTTCCCCCCTAGGAAAAAAAAAGAAAAAAAAAAAAAAAAAAAAGGGTTATTGGAATGGTGCAAGTGGGCCTAAGAGTGTATGGTTGATTGCTTTAAGAGATTAGATTGCTTTTTGAAATAGTACATTACTATAGAGGCCGGGAAACGAAGGGTTGCAGGCCAAGTAGATATAGATACGCGGCCGGCAACCCCGTTTCTCGCCGAGATTTGTATAGTGCTTTTCTCAAACTTGCAATTAAAACAAAAAATTGTAGTCTATTTGTTTTGTGGTGAACTACTCGGCTCGCCACTCTATCAGCGGTGCCTTACGCGCGTAAGTCCGCGCGCCTGCGTGATGCGCCACCGCCGTTGCTTAGCAACGAATATGCACAACAGATCACCGTACCAAGCTAACTGAAAAATATTATTTGTTGATGGTTGAATGCCAAGACGTTGTGTCACAATTTGACGTTAAAAATCAAAAGAAGTTTGCTTTACAGTCCTAGGTGTGTAAGGCAGTATGAAATTCCTTTACATATCATCTTCACTCATCGCACCTGATATGTAGTATTTCCGGGCCTAATTTGACGTAAGTCATGTCATCATTTCATAGCAAGTTTGAGAAAAGTAATTTAATGCTTACTTTTTTTTATTTCCAGTTTTACAAATTTCAAGAACAATATGTGGAGTACGATGAACTCGTCACTTTAAGTGAGAACTTCAAGTATTTACAACGGCTCACTTTCAATATTTCTTTTGTAAGTAAACCTGTCCCGAGCGAAAACGGGCCTAATTTACCTACACAACAGTACAATAGGGTAGACCGAAGCGAATCGAAACACAGGGCGAATCGGATCAAGATGAAAAACCCGTTAATATTTGAAACCTGTTTGAAATTAAGCACAACAATCTGTAATTTTTTTTTAAATTTTCTATCAAAAATTAAGTCATTAATTTCAATGACAAAGACGATCGTCGATTTTGTACAGGCATTTGGGTCCAGAACAAACTGAAGCGTTTTGGATTAAACAAACGTGTTATTAATCGTCAGAATCTTTAGATTAGGATGATAAAAACAGAATCACCAAACACAATTAACTTGAATGTGGTGAAATCCTGCAGTGAAAAATATGAATCTGGAAGAAAAACTTTTAAACATCTATGCGTATACTATTCTGTAAAATCATCATACCACCATACGACTGTATAGATGAATTACCCAATATTTTTTTTCCCCAAATATACCATTTCGGCTTCACATCTCTGTTTCTACTGTTTTGTTTAGCTGTACCCTCTATTTGCTATTTGTGTTATTTGTATTGGTGTGTTATCTGTATAAATGATTTCTATTTTAAAATAAGTGCGGTATTTTCATAAATATTGACAAAATCTGGCGTGTAAATAAACTGAAATGATTTTTTAATGTAATATAAAGTAATGTTTTCATCTAATCTTGTTTGTAGTTCATTATTTACTAATGAAAGTGAACATATTGTCAATTGACCATTTGTAATACGTCTTTCAACAATAATGAGCTTTATTGAAGGTTGGCGTTGATTGCAAATATTTAACAGATTGAAAAATAGATGGATGCGTTTTGTTGTGTCAAAGGAATATACTTAATATCATTATTCTGGATACATTTACATCTCCAGACATTTACCCAAAATGCAAAGTAAAGTTTTATTTTTTAATCTAAATATTTTAGGTATTTTGATAGTTGTTTGTAGTAGTAGTAAAACTCTTTATTGTACAAAAATGAAAACAATACAGGAAATAAAATATTCATCATTAGTACAAAGGCGAACTTATCCCTAAACTAATAATAAACGAAAACGTAAATAGTTTAAACGAAATTATTTACGTTTAAACGATTTTTATTTGAAAATTAAACGAAAGTATAAAGGAATAGATAAAAAAGCGGCCAAGTGCGAGTCGGACTCGCCCATGAAGGGTTCCGTACCATTTATGACGTATTAAAAAAAACTACTTACTAGATCTCGTTCAAACCAATTTTTGGTGGAAGTTTGCATGGTAATATATATCATATATTTTTTTTAGATTTTTCATTCTGTTATTTTAGAAGTTACAGGGGGGGGGGACACACTTTTTACCACTTTGGAAGTGTCTCTCGCGCAAACTATTCAGCTTAAAAAATTATATTAGGGACCTAAATATCATTTTTTAAGACCTATCCATAGATACCCCACACGTATGGGTTTGTTTTTTTTTTTTTAATTTTATGACGTATTTAAAAAAACTACTTACTAGATCTCGTTCAAACCAATTTTCGGTGGAAATGGCAATGTATATCATATATTTTTTTTAGATTGTTCATTCTGCTATTTTAGAAGTTACGAGTTACGGGGGACACACACATTTTACCACTTTGGAAGTGTCTTTCGCGCAAACTATTCATTTTAGAAAAAAATGATATTAAAAATATCAATATCATTTTTAAAGTCCTATCCATAGATACCCCACACGTATAGGTTTGATGAAAAAAGATTTTTTGATTTTCAGTTCTAAGTATGGGGAACCCCCAAAATTTATTGTTTTTTTTTCTATTTTTGTATAAAAATCTTAATGCGGTTCATAGAATACATCTACTTACCAAGTTTGAACAGTATAGCTCTTATAGTTTCGGAAAAAAGTGGCTGTGACATAATCGGACAGACAGACGGCCATTTGGCTACGGAACCCTAAAAACCTCACCGTTTGTGTGAAGTTGGGCGTTATGTCAATGTTAATAAAGATGTTGACGACGGCAAAGCTTTTGTTAATACATACGAGTATATTGAAATACGGAAATTAATAATATCATGTCTTTTTATTATGTATATCTAATTCTCGTTTCATTTTCACCCAATATTGTATCTTTTCCGTAGTAAAATGCGTATATCATTATTAATTACTGTAATAGTCAGTACCATATACGTGATGGTTTTTCCTCCGAGCCCTTTTTGAGGATGGATCTTTTTCTAGTAACTACATCTATTTATATTATTTAGACATGAGGGCATTAAAATAGCAACGTACATCTCGCGATGCCAGTCATTAGCAATAATTTAAATATCTACTAATTTTTTATTCTGACCCGTTTTGCCCTGTGATCCGATTCGCCTCGGCATACCGTAAGGGTACTGTAAGTAGGGCTATATAAAAGTACCTGTAAAAAAATTATTTACACCAGAATATAATATTTTATATCATAAACTAAAATTATATAAAGAGTAATCGTAAAATAAATAAGAGTATGTTTAAGTTTTATACTTTATAGTACCTACCGACATCATTGTTACAGGTATCGGACTATTTTGTTACAAAATTCATAGCCAATAGAGCTTTAGAAGAATTACAATTTAGCGGCAATCATAAAGTGACTGGTTCCTTCTTGAACAAAATTAAATTGAGGAACTTAAAAGCCTTAAATTTCAAAAATTGCAAAAGGTTGGATTTCGATTTGAATGTCATCCCTGGGCTGAAGAAATTAGAACTCAACTATGTGCCGTGGAGTATTTGTGAGCCTATAATCCAAGTACTAAATAAGCTACAGGAATTAGAACATTTAGAACTGATTCTGAGTTTTAATACCGCGAATGATATGTTTTTTGAGTGCGTGTCTAAGCTCAGTCGGTTGAAGCATCTGAATGTGAATATTAAGGCTTCGAATGACGATCTAGTATTATTAAGTATGGGATGTATGGAGTTGCGATCATTGTTGTTGGCAAATTGTACTGGTGAGTATATTATAAATAAATAATAATAATACTGCCGTCCTATCACTAAAACCTATCAAAGCTGCATATTACCAGTTTTCGTTTGGATGAATATTCTAAGACAGAAAAAAATTCTCTATCGACTGGTCTTGGAATCATATTTTTATCATTTGTAGTTACGGAGATACAGACTCGACCTAACACGCTAACTGCATTATAATATGATACGTCTCGATACTATAAAATCGCAAACCCACATTATTCTTCTATAAGTAATATAAAAGCGCTTAGCCAGTTGTTTATTTTAATTAATCTTTTACAACATACAAAGCTAAAACACATTTACTTCGAAAAACTTTATAAATTTCCATTAAAGCTATTTAACCCTATTATTATGTTTTATCACGTACACTTTTTTATAATAAATACTATACAAAAAAACAGTTACTACGCTTAAACATGGCTAACGTTCTTTAACTGTGTGTTTAAAAGACTTTTATTGCGATCCATATTACAAATACACCACTAAAACCTATTTAGTTTTCTTAACGGGTAATTATGTTTGAGAAAAAGAATAATAATACAACAGTTAAACATGGCCAACTAACAATGCTACGCTAAAACCCCGCTAAGTATAAAACATATTCCCTTAAATTTTATTACGTAGGACAGACAGTTTTTCAATGCGGCGCGCGCGCAGTAAGTTGTCTGTTTTCGTTGGTGAGTAATGGATGCATGTTTTTGTCAAAAATGTCCGGTATGCGAATGTAAGTGTTAAATATCTCTTTATATTAAAGATTTAGGCACACTAAGATTAGATTTTAACTATCTTAGAATTTGTATTTTCCTACACATCTTTTAGACTACATAAATAAGTAATGAAATAAGGAATAATTTATAATTGTTATTTCTTTTATGCGTTATACGGTTTTCAGAATACAGGCTTAGATTTAGCAGACCTAGAGAGAAGGGAATCTAAATAGGTACAGTTAAAAACAATGGCCAGTAGAGTATTAAAATCAACCCTGGCAGAACGCTTTGATTTATGTACCTATCACTATAACTTGAATTTCAGTGGATTTACCTTGAGACCGTAACGTGTAAGTCCAAATCAAAATGCTTTCTAAATTAGTGTTCGTGTTCATGGTGCAGATAGTCTATGTTAGATGAGTAAAAGAGCCTTGACGGTATGTTTAAAGTGATAGAAGAAGAAAATATAATTTGTTAGAGTTTATATTTAGTTTAGTATAGTAGTTAGTTTAGTTATATTTAGTTTCCGGCCGCTCGGAACAGTAGGAATGCGTCACCGCCGCCGCATAACGACTTCACGACAATTAAAGTATGCCATCAAAACATAGCTGCTCTAGAAAATAAAACGTTACGACTGGAAGTGCTGCTAAAAGACGAAATTAAGTGTGATATTTTAGCGATCTCTGAGCATTGGTTGTCAATCGATAAATTAAAGTGTGTGAACCTTGACGGGTACAAATTGGCATCTAGTTACTGTAGGAATATTACTGCGCACGGTGGATCTTGCATATTTACGCGGGATAATGTTAAATGTCTGGAGAACACCGACCTAGTTCAGTTATCGACTGAAAGATATTGTGAAATATCGGCAATAGATCTACTTGACCTTGATATAACGATAGTTTGCATATATCGAACTAACTTAATTAGCAATAACGATTTTTTGATAGAATTGGAACGGTTGCTCAATAAGATAAGTGAAACCCATCTTAATTGTTTAATTTTGGGTGACTTTTAACATTAACTGTCTAGGCGAGCCAAATGCGGACATAAACAGATGGTCGGATTTACTGGCTACCCACGGCATGGTGAATAAGGTCGACTTTCCCACTCGTGTCACTGCCACTACGTCAACCTGCCTTGACCACTTATATTCGAATTTATCAATAGATTTCATTAGTGTTGAACCTGTCGTTACTAATTTGAGTGATCATCTCGCGGTTATGGGAGTACTGCGGTTACGAGAAAATCGCTCAAAAAAAGTGACCCATAAGTACTCAAGAAGTTTCACACAGTCAAATCAATTAAATTTTTCTGCCGCTATTGAGAGCGTCGATTGGGGTCTGATTTTTGCAAAAAACAGCGACGCCAGTAGCCTTGCAACGTCACTTATAAACATTATTGCAAGTAAATTCGACATCTGTTTCCCTCTAAGAAAGAATTTGTTTAGAGATGGATATTGCCCAACCTGGATTAACAATGACATTAAATTATTTAAATCTTTTTTATTTGATATGATAGAATTAGGAAAGCGACATATGAATAATGAAAATATAACTAACTTTATAACTGACATCAAATTGCAATATGAAATATTAATTAGGAATAAAAAATCGAATTACTATAGTAACATGATTAAAACCGGCAACAATAAATCTAAAATGCTTTGGAATGTCGTAAACAAGGAAAGGGGAAAAAATAACTGCCCACGACTAGATGTTACAGAGGTGATTGTGAACACTGATGGGTCGCAGTTCACAAGCAAGAAGGCCGCTGTCAATGCGCTAAACACCAGGTTCCTCAGCGCCGCGGCGGCGTGCGGCGCGCCACGCGCCGATGGCGCCCGCGCCCTACGCCAGCTGCGCGCCGCGGTGCCAGCCGCAGATCAGTCACTTAGGCTCCAACCATTCAGCGCGGATGAGGTGTATCGTTTGATAACCTCTCTCATCCCTCCTAAAGCCTCAATGGACATCTACGGGATAAATATGAAGCTACTGAGGGCCGCTCCAACCCCTTTAGCCTACGCAATGGCGGAGCTATTCAATCGCTGCATAAGGGAGGGCACCTACCCTAAATCCCTTAAAATCAGCAAAATAGCTCCAATCTTTAAAGGTAAGGGTAAGAGGGGGGATATGGATGCATACAGACCCGTAGCTATTATCCCCGCGATGGCAAAGGTCTTTGAAAACGGTCTCAGCCGCCGTTTGACGAGTTTTCTGGAGTCGACGAGCGCCTTATCCGATAGACAACATGCCTATCGTGTGGGCCGCTCTACAACCACACTGTCTCGTGATGTGGTCCAATGCGTAGTCGACGCTAGAGAGAGTAAGCAGCAGGTTGCTGTATTGTGCTGCGACCTGTCCAAGGCCTTTGACGTCGCAGACCACGCAGTCCTTGCCAGTAAGCTAAGGCACTATGGGATCGATGGTCCGACATTTTCCTTGTTCGAGAGCCTTCTGCAGCACAGATCTCAAATTGTTATCGGAGATGGTGGAAATGCTAGGTCAGACCCACTAGAAACCACCATGGGCGTAGCCCAGGGCTCGTCGGTGTCAAACATACTATTTTCCTTATTGCTGAACGATCTGCCACATGCGATACAGGCTGCAGAGATCCACATGTACGCCGATGATGTTGCTGCAATAGTCACAGCGCATTCGGTGGACAATATCGAAGGCAAACTAAACGAAACCGCGGCACAGCTTGCACAGTGGTTTGATGCCAATGGTCTAGCGTTAAATCTTAAGAAGACCCACTACCTAGTCTTCAACCTATCAGGCCGCAGCATAAGACCGCTTGCTGTTTCTGTAAATGGGACCGCTCTAGACCAATTAAGTACCACCGGATTCCTGGGGTTCGAAATAGATACCTGTTTAAAGTGGGACCATCATATTAACAAACTCAGTGGAAGAATCGGCAGTGCGTGTTTTGCTTTGGGACGGGTAACTAGGCTAGTGTCAGATGAGGTCGCGCGCTCGTGCTATTTTGCTACAGTGCACTCGCTGATCCAGTATGGTGCGGAACTATGGGGACGCTGTGCCGAGTGGGAAAGGGTCTTCCGTCTCCAAAAGCGCGCGGTTAGAATAATCGCCCGAGTACCGCACAACACTCCTGCAAGACCCTACTTTAAAAAACTGGGAATATTGACCTTACCAGCTATAGTCATCTTACAGGTGGCTGTGTATGTGCGGTCAAACCTAACAGCATACAAAACTCATAGTATGGTACATAATTATAACACGCGTAACGCCCATAAGCTCGTGGGCGTAAACCGCAAGTTGGCCAAATCGGCCAAGCTCACCCATGTCATGGGGCCTGCCGTCTATAACAAACTACCTGACACCATCACCAGCGCCCCAAACTTGGCAATTTTTAAATGTCGCCTCAAACGCTGGCTTGTTGAGCATCCGTTCTACGACTATAATGAATACTTAAATTTCCGCGAATAGGATGTTAAGTAATGCGTTTTTTTTTTTTTATATTATTAATATTAATGTTTTTGATTTTGATTTGGAATTGTATATTTTGCGACGTATGTAAATAAGCTCTATAATAATTATAACGTGTAAATTGGTTTTACTAATAAATTACTTATGACTTATGACTTATACAGTTATGAAATAAAACAGGAGACAACACGCTGCGCCGTTCTGTGCAAGAAAAATGAAGATCAAGAGGAATCCACCTTTATATGATGTTGACGCCCTACTTAATAACTATGGAACTAGATATCTATCACAGGAGATACATTAAGAGAACGCAATATGCCTAGTAAGATGTCGAAGTCACTCGTGTTGAAAGCATTACCGAAATCCAAGAACGATAACACCTGATATACCATATTTGCACGTATATATGCAGTAATTTTTACAAGAACGGTGAAGTGCTGTGCCATGTGGGGTAATCGGGTTTGGTTTATATGGATTTGTGAGCGCATGTCTATTCAAAACAGTAATCTGTTGATGTACAAAAGACACTCAAGAACTTTAGAGAGGAAAGGAAGAAATGGAAATAAATAGAGCGGTAGTCTAAGAAGAAGGAGGAATTGGACTTTTTAGCAAAGGAATAAGTAATAGCGGTATCTTATTAAAGCGACGGGAAAATATAAGAAGAAATACATATGATGATATGATCAATAAGGTCAATTAGAGTTTTGGCTCAGATTGTCGACTCCAACGGCATTAGACGAGATGAACATTACGTCCTTTCTAAGGGCACTATCAGTGAATTGATCAAGGGAGGAAGAAGGATAGTCAGAAGTTGAGGTATTTGAAAAAAAGTTAGGTTGATGCATTAGAAGGAAAGTTTAGGATATCCTACTTACAGAGAAAATTTTTCAGAAGAAAAGAAGTCCAGATTAAGGGAGTCGCGACCAAAGAAGTCATTAATTCATCTTTTTGATGGTTCCAACTCCAAGTAACTTAAGAAACTATCAAAATTTAGATGGTCCCCAAATTCAACGAAATTATGAATTTGAAGCCTTTGATCATCTCCGCATATTGTACTGCAGTGATTCCGTAATGCATGACACTTAGCTTTATATTTATGCGAAGGATGTTAAAGGCAGATGCTAAAGTAGGTAACACATTTCTGTAAATTCGTTTTTTATCTTATGTGTATCCAACTAGTAAGTCCTCACCGATTACAGAGACAACTGCTCCAAATTCGGCATAATTACTACAGATTTCGATGCCTCTAAACCTAGTAAGTAGCATGTTGAGTTACCTTTTACCATCGTAAAACTCAGGAAGTCACAAATCCCATATAAAAAACTAGTAGGAATCTGAGAACTAATAGATTTTAGTGTGGTCATTTAGCCTTACTAGGTTTTTGAACTGGTAATCAAAGCGCGGGGGGCGCATTTTCAAAAGTGGTCTTTATTAGGTACTGGGCCTTACATGGATCACCTGATACCTACCTTACAATGGTTAGTAATCTACGCCTACATCTGACAAATATTTGAGACTGACACAATTTTCGTTTTTACTCCTTCGCGTAAAATTGTACAAAGCTGAAGACTGATTTGTCAGTATTTTTTACGTTTTTAATATTATTTTTGAATGCAAATAAATACATATACGATACAGGTGTGATTTATTCATTTAACAATAAGTAACTCTATAAACTTAGTAGTATAACGCTGATCAACGTGATTTTATTTTAAAAAAATGCAAATATTTCCACGACTTAAACCTAGTGAGCATTCGTCATTTAACGGGGTTTTAGAATAGGAACGCATACAAGTTACTTCAATATGTAGGGTCATTACATAGCTAAAAAACGGTCACAATCCAATAACGTGTGTATTATAAATATTTTCTAGGTAATATTTTAACAGATACAATACTATAAAATTGTTCAGTACCTTTGCGGTTATTAAGCTATGTTTTGTTTATTACACAATACACAATTACGATACTATAAACACGTAAATTGACTTTGGCCGTTATTTAGATATTTTTTATATATTATTCAATTCTAAAGAACGGCTAAAGTATACTTAACGGTGTTTTAGGAGTAATATCGTACATATTTTAGTAATTATTTGCAATACTAAAACACAAAATTGTGATTTTCTAATTAATAAAATAATATTTGAGAAAATGGTTTTCAAAAACAGTAAGCATAAATTTAGTTTTAATTTTTGCATAAAAGAAATCCCGAATAAATGTACACATTTTCTAGAGATATTGGTTTGAACGTTTTTTGCCCATATCTCAAAACTATAATTTGTGGGTTAGATAGGTTTTAGGGATAGGACGGCAGAATAATAATAATAAAAACATTTATTTCAGACAGAGCCCATACAATCTTGTTAGTTAATCTTAAAAAACTAATTATTAATGGCTGTTCTTAACTAAAAAGTAAAATAAAATAAAATAAATAAATAAACATAATAAGCACAACATAGGGTCAGCAGTGTTTGACAACATGCATGGACGTCCACCGGGCTAACATAGGGTTGTCCCAGCGGTTAGCAAACATGCTCAAGATGTGATTGGGACTGCCGCGCAGACGGGACATGAGCGAGGCACACCTTTTCCTCATGACGGCCGCAAAGCCATCTGTCCTGGCTTCGGCAAACATGCCAGACGCGCTACAGTGTCGCGGCAGCCCCATCAGCACCCGGAACGCGTTATTGTATTGAACGCGAAGATCGCTGTACGCTCTTTGCGTATAATTGACCCACAGGCTACATGAGTAGAAAGATACACAGAAGGCTTTAAAAAGAGTAATCTTGACTTTTTCTGTGCATCGCGCAAACCTGCGGGCCAACATATTGCATCGCACGGCCAGCGACCTTCGCTCCCGTATTATAGTAAGTAAGGTAAGGTTATGATTATGATTAAAATTATGATTTTGATTATGATTATGATAGTGATTGTGATTGTAAATATGATTATGATTATGATTATGATTATGATTATGATTATGATTATGATTATGATTATGATTATGGTTATGGTTATGGTTATGGTTATGGTTATGGTTATGGTTATGGTTATGGTTATGGTTATGGTTATGGTTATGGTTATGGTTATGGTTATGGTTATGGTTATGGTTATGGTTATGGTTATGGTTATGGTTATGGTTATGGTTATGGTTATGGTTATGGTTATGGTTATGGTTATGGTTATGGTTATGGTTATGGTTATGGTTATGATTATGATTATGATTATGATTATGATTATGATTATGATTATGATTATGATTATGATTATGGTTATGGTTATGGTTATGGTTATGGTTATGGTTCTGGTTCTGGTTCTGGTTATGGTTATGGTTATGGTTATGGTTATGGTTATGGTTATGGTTATGGTTATGGTTATGGTTATGGTTATGGTTATGGTTATGGTTATGGTTATGGTTATGGTTATGGTTATGGTTATGGTTATGGTTATGGTTATGGTTATGGTTATGGTTATGGTTATGGTTATGGTTATGGTTATGGTTATGGTTATGGTTATGGTTATGGTTATGGTTATGGTTATGGTTATGGTTATGGTTATGGTTATGGTTATGGTTATGGTTATGGTTATGGTTATGGTTATGGTTATGGTTATGGTTATGGTTATGGTTATGATTATGGTTATGGTTATGGTTATGATTATGATTATGATTATGATTATGATTATGATTATGATTATGATTATGATTATGATTATGATTATGATTATGATTATGATTATGATTATGATTATGATTATGATTATGATTATGATTATGATTATGATTATGATTATGATTATGATTATGATTATGATTATGATTATGATTATGATTATGATTATGATTATGATTATGATTATGATTATGATTATGATTATGATTATGATTATGATTATGATTATGATTATGATTATGATTATGATTATGATTATGATTATTATTATTATTCCCTTTATTTATTTTTGGTCTTAGGCTAGGTCATTTATAATATGAATATAAAAGTAAAATATAAAAACACTTACAAAACAATACAAAATATATATAAACACATTATAAAAAACCTAACCTAGGGTGCCGCCAGCAGCGGGGCAGGGCCCAAGCTGCCGGTGGTCAGGGCCGCAGAGAGAGGAACCGACGGACTATCCGCGCCGTGTCCAAGATCACCGCCTTCTGCATCTGACCCTTGATCCAACCACCTAGCGAGAGTCTCTCAAGGTGTTGGTCGAGACTTTTCGCTATGAGACCGTTCGCTGAAACGACTATCGGGACAATGATCGTCGAATCAACGAATTATTATTATTATTATGATTATGATTATGATTATGATTATGATTATGATTATGATTATGATTATGATTATGATTATGATTATGATTATGATTTTGATTATGATTATGTTTATAATTATGATTAAGTAAGAACAATATCTATTACACGGAACACTGGTAGGGAATTACTTGTGGTATTAAGTCCGTTTTTTTGTAACTGTATATTTTTTTACTGTGCAATAAAGTTTAAATAACAGTTTATATTATTTACTGAAATTGACAAACGCCATAGGTATTTTCATTGTAAAACAGGCCCTAAGAGGTTGGTGTATGTACAAAATACTATTTACAATGTTCAGGCAAAGTATCGGATAGCTGATTAACAAATAAATTAACTGCCAGATAAAACTTCCTGCAAAATATAGCTCTTCTCTGAAGATTGTGAAACGTCAACGATGACTTTATTCGTCAGATAAGTGGCAAGTAACTTATTCAGGACTTTACTTGGACATTGTGAAACAGGCCATAGCGTAATACATTTTTATTTATATATTATATAATTTAACATACACAATAAATACATTTTACAACCTTGAAATTTCGCTAAATTGCAGAACACTTTACTGGTGAATAAAAACCTCGCTTAACCTTTGTGTGCGCTTACACCTAAATATATAAATAGAAATAGAAATATTTATTTGCTTAAAAATGGTAATTGCATGCAGATGTCAAAAGTAAATTAATTTAGTATCACATGTTTAGCCAAAAATATGGCATGCAAACTTAAAGCTAGAGAAAAAATAAACTCTTCATTACAATGTCAAAACTAAATAATACCAAAACATGACATGCAAGTCGCGTAGTTAAATATTACGAACATTATAAATTCATACACGAACATTACAGAAAAGAGTTTAACTATGAATTTAATGTCACTTTACTTGATTCAGAATTATATAATACATCTAGTTAACAGAATAATCCAGAAACTCGGTTAAGGAATAAAAGCATTTATCCTTTAACCATTTGTGTAATCCGGTAGTAAATAATTTGTCAGGTAATTGTCTTATCTCATATGATATACCGGGTGTTTCCTGTAACACGGGCAAATAGTTAAAAGATATATAGTACTCCTAAAACGACTTTTGTATAACAACTTTTAAAAATTATGAAATCTTTAGATTTTATCATTATCATACAATTTTTTTATTATTTTCAATGTACGCTGACATCAGTGTGTTTGACGTTGCTTGTCACGCTTTAAACGTAACAAAATTCGCTATACATTGCGTCTTAGAATTAACTTCAATGTGTAATAAAAATTAAAACAAGTTATTTTTAAAAGTTGCTGTACAAATGTTTGTAAGTTTGAGGAGTACAGCCTACAGTTTAATTTATTGTTCCTGTTACAGGAAACGTCCGGTATAATTATATATGGAAATAGAAGATGGCAAGCACTTAAGTTGCATTATTTGATCCACTAAATTGATGCGCTCTAATCTGCCGATGGTTAAACCTTCATTTTGTGTCAGATATTTCAGGGCTAGGAGTTACGGCGCTGTGTTCCAACGCAGGGGAGCGGCTCACCACGCTAGGGTTAAAGTGTAGTGACCGCTTTACTGATGACAACGTGGTGACCATCATCAAGTGCTGTCCCAATCTTACGGTAGATCTCTTTTTATGTAGTCCATTTGGTGTCTCCCTGCAAAGGGTTCCCCTTTTTCGCCAGTGCGGCTTAGTGCATGCTCCCGTCAGTCAATAAAAAATTAAGCCCAACTAATCTGCACTAACCTGCTATCTTTGTTTTGATCAGCATCTGCCCCAAACTAACCTGTGAGGCCCACTTGAACAGAAACCGATGAATTATGGTATTTATAACTTATACTTGCCATAACCAAGATTAAATATTCATAATATTATTGTACTCATATGGGACGTCAAAATTTCGTCATTGTACTCGATTCGTCTCACAAACGACGTCGTTAGAAATGGGTTTGACTACATTTTCTCGTATTTTCAGTTTCTGGACGTGAGCGACTGTTGAAGATTGACATACGCTCTGCTGAGTCGCGTTGAATCTGCGCGGATCGCGCTGCGCAGAATACAAGTATTGCGCCTGCGCGCAATGAGAAGCACAATCACTTTTGATCAAACGGTATGTTAACGTAATTTACTATAATAAAATGGGTGTCATTTAATCGATCTTCAAAATACTTATTCCTATTTTGATCAACAAAAATATATATTTGATTGGTCAGCAAATTATGGTTAGCAAGTATTTCTAAACCAGTTCGCAATTAATGTCATACTGAGCTGCTCTAAATTGATTTGGTTGGCAAATTATTTATTTGATTGGCAGAAAGCGTCCACCATCAATCAAATTTTGATAAGCAATCAGTGGGTAAGCGGATTATTTCATTTTGGACTACAATTTACCTGATCCACAAAAATTAGTTGCCTGAAAAATCAGTTGATCAGCAAATGTCTAACCAACCTAACCTACCCCCTTTGCTGATCAGCTGATTTATTAAAGAAAAAAAAACTTGGCCATCATTTGATTACTTCCCTTTCATTTTGTCCTTTAAAAAACTAACTGCACATTCACAAAAATGGACGCAACTAACTCTTTGTTGGAGAGAGAGTTTGATAGTGAGGGGTGAGAGGGCCGGGACGCAACTGCAGCGGGGTGAAGCGGTTGGATCTGGGTAGCTCCGGCGCTGCGGAAGAGCAGCCCTTCCGCCCTCGCGTGACGAAGTACGGTCACTACGCTCGGCTCCGCAGCTTCGGCTTGCTGGTCCCTCAGCCGCTCGCCTCACTCGTTCCCGCACTCCGTCATATTGGGCGAGGGCTGCCCTCCCTCCGCGCCTCCGTTTTCGCAATTGCTCTTTTAATTTTAGACAAGACCAAGTGGATAGGGGGGTGCTCTGATTTTACCTAGACATTTTGGTAACCGTAAGATTTTGGTGGTGGTGACATCTCTTGTCAGGTGGGCTGATTTCGCTCCGCCTGCAACTCTGCCGATTTTTCAAATCAAACGTTAGCCACCTTACTTATATTATATCAGATTACCATTCCTTTAGTATGAATACGTCTGAATTAAACTGCTTCGAGACATGTTTTTTCTACCAACCAATTTTTAAATCTTGCTGACCAAATAATAGTTTTGCAGCAGCAGATTGATATATATTGTTTATAATGTTGACCGTTTGTGAATTATTTGCTGAACAAGAGTTGGAGCTCGATTTTTATTGATTGCAAGCAAAATATTTGTATGCTGTCCAAATGATTTAGTGGCATTTTTTTTTTTGCAGTTTAAAAACGGCTGATCATTTAATTACTTCCCTAATAAAATTTATAAATCTAAATTAAAAATATATTCTGCAAGTAAGACATAAGAAGGTCAACTCAAATTCACATTTTGATGTCAATTTGACGTCTTTTTGCAATCATTCGCGCATGCATTTGACATGCACATGACATGAAAATGAAAGTTCGAATTGGCCTCTAGGGCTATTTCACAAGCCTATACAACATTTACAAGACACCATATTTTATGTATATAATAAATACATAGCAACAAATAGGTAACAGTAGTTTAAAAAAAGTATTTTTATTCAGGCGTTTTCTGTAAAAATATATGACGAGAAGGCTGTTGCTATGTAAAAAAATAATTTTAGAATTATATTATTTTTTTAACTATTACCATAGTTTACTCAATTTTTTAGTAATGAAGCTTATAATAAATTTTATTTTTTATTTTAAATGTTTATAGCATCGTTCGCAGACATTTCTGGTTGATACAAAATTAATTTATTAAGTAATTAATCATTATTACCTTTCGCTGCCTTAACTTGCCTTTATTTATGATTGTATAATATATAATGCATGTATGTATATATGTATTTATTTTATTAGTTTTTTTTTTAATAATTATCAATTCATTATATTCCTTTTATTAGTATGTAGTTATGTATTATATTGTTTGCGTCTTAATTTTGTTGAATTATATGTTTATCGGCACTGCCCGTTCAATGTTGTAAGTTCACAGTTTCCTGCTACCCAAAGGTTGTTTGGAAGAGATCGCTTCTTAGCGATAAGACCGCCTGTTGTTACCTAACTTTTACGTTTTTTTTTCATTTCCTGTCTATTTTTAACTGTATGGTGCACAATAAAGAATATTTACTTACTTACTTATTATTACGTATAATGTGTGTACACTTTCCAATATTTTCAGAGAAAATATGAAGAGTTATATCCAGAACTTTCACTTGAGGCACACTGCTTAGATGAAGATATTGAAGATGAATTTGAATACTGGCCATTTGAGCGGTCGGAGACACCTACGTACGTGAACATACCAAACTATTTCGCCTTAGTAGCGCAGAATAATTAACAGTATTTCACAGAAAAGTCACGTTACGCCCGGGTCCGAATGGAAATACCTAACCCCGTTGCTGCGTTTTGAACTTTTGACTGAAGATTGACAGAATCTCAGGTCGATTGGCAATGCGATGACGGAACGTTGAGGGGCATTGTGTGGATCTTGTCAACTTTAGTAAATAATTTTAGTTCGGTTCCCGTGTACGTACCTTTACCTATGAGTACATTATGAATTAAAAATAAATGAATTTTTAAAGTAGGTACGTGGTTGTTTGTGTCTAAAAATGCTACGAAGGCGAATCTGCCATAGGAGGACCTGTTGTAAATATATATATATATATATATATATATATATATATATATATATATATATACGATTAGTAAGATACCAATTAACAAACTGATTGTCTGTCCTCCTGAGGCCCACCGTCCTAGCTATAGTACCTACTTATTCAGTTCGATGAAAGTTAAATCATATTCAATTGGAAAATAAATATAAATAAATAAATATTATAAGGGACATTCTTACACAAATTGACTAAGTCCCACGGTAAGCTCAAGAAGGCTTGTGTTGTGGGTAGTCATACAGCGATGTATATAATAAACAAATACTTAAATATATAGAAAACATCCATGACTCAGGAACAAATATCTGTGCTCATCAGACAAATAAATGCCCTTGGGATTCGAACCCAGGACCACCGGCTTTATAGGCAGGGTCACTACCCACTAGGCCAGACTGGTCGTCATAATGGAAATGAAAAAGACTTGATTTTTTTTTGATTCGTTAAATTTTCAAACATAACAAAATCAACTCTATTTCCTACACTAAGGGTTCAAAGTTCAGCAGCAGATTTTGGATTTTTCATTTTTATGGCTGGGCTTTAGGAGACTAAATACTCCTCGCTAGAAGACTACAAAAAAAAATGGCTGGTATATACAAACTCAGCAGTCTCACCTTGTTGAAAATGCAGAGAGAGTATGACCGAAACACTTCGCACCCTCAAGTGAAAAGCAAACAATTTCCAGCACTTGCGCCGCCAAGCGTGCAGTGGCTGCCAAACTGGCGGTGCGCCAGACTTGCCCTCATTAGACACCCTTCATTCATGTACTGCGTTCAAACTTTACTCTTTTTTTTTTTTTTTTTTTAATTATAGGACATTATTACACAAATTGACTAAGTCCCACAGTAAGCTCAATAAGGCTTGTGTTGAGGGTACTTAGACAACGATGTATATAATATATAAATATTTATAAATACTTAAATACATAGAAAACACCCATGACTCAGGAACAAATATCCATGCTCATCACACGAATAAATGCCCTTACCAGGATTTGAACCCGGGACCATCTGCTTCGTAGGCAGGGTCCCTACCCACTAGGCCAAACCGGTCGTCATTTACTCTTAGGCTAAGCGTATGCTGAGACGCAGGTGACGCAGTTGCACACAGCGCACGGCAGAGCAGATTTTGTATAGTATGGAACGCCCATGCGCACGCTGCGGCGTGCGTAGCTAAAGGACGTTTTATACTTGTCTTTACAAAACTTGCTCTGCCCTACGCTACGTCTCCGCCACTAAGTGTAAGGCCTGAGTGGACGCTCGAGTCGGGCGTGCAGCGGGGCGGGGCGTGCGGCGTGAATGTTAAACAAATGAAACTCATACTGGTGTCCTGAGTCGACGCTGCTCAAAGCGGATGCCGAGCGGGCAAGTTTGCGGGCAATGCGGCGTCGAGCGGGGCGTCGCGGAGAGGTTCAAACCTGTTTGTGATTTGCAGCGGCGATAGGAGCGTGCAGTCATGTGGTGCAAACAAATAATTATTGAAATACAATATAAACCAGCATTTTGGCTATCATTACAAAAATAGACTGTTTAAATAAATGGAAGGTAAATTAAAGTATTTATTTTCACTTTTAATCCATTGCTTCTTAAGGTTTCGTATAAAGTGGGAAATTCTCCAAACCGTCTTCTTTGCTTCACTACGACACTAGGACCTTGCTTTGTAGAAAAACGACACATTTTGAGCCATGAAGTCTCTTCTAAAAAGAAATCAAGAATGTCGTCCGACGTCGATGCCATGATGAATGCGACCGATTCACACGAGCGGTGAGCGTGCACTGAGGCCACTCGCTGGACGCTCTATCTCACGCTCGCCCGCTCCGCTGCACGCCCCGCCGAACGCCCGCCCAAGATTTGGCGTAGGCACTAGTTTTTACGAAAGCGACTTCCATCTGACGTTCCAACCCAGAGGGTAAACCTAGGCCTTGTTGGGCCTTCACCGAAAAGCGACTGGTAAATATCAAATAATATTTGGTACATTAAGTTCCGAAAAACTTATTGGTACGAGCCGGGGTTTGAACCTGCGACCTCCGGGTTGCAAGTCGCACGCTCTTACCGCTAGGCCACCAGCGCTCCTGTCGGGATATCAGAGTCGTATTTGTCTACGTGGCAGCGTGATAATAAATGCTTATCTCTTTCAATACCTTGGTGTTAAAAAGTGAGGGGTTCACAAAGAAATGTTCTGCACGTTTTTTTAAACATATTCAATTTTTAAACGTACAATCAACCGGGTGTTCACACTGGGTGTAAAAAAACAAATAACCACAGTTGTAAATACACGCTTCATTGTACTTTTACATTGGTATGGATGGCGATACATACATATTAAAATGGCTCACTCACGTATTTTACCTAAAGGTTGTCTTGAAGAGATTGCTCTGTAGCGATAAGGCCGCCTGTTGTTTACCTCTATTTTCATGTATTATTCAAAAAATTTATTCAAAAATTCAAAATTCAAAAATTCAAAATTCAAAATTTTATTCTGCAAGTAGGCCTCAAGGGCTCTTTTACAAGTCAATATAACATTTACAGTAACATCATATAGTGACATGAAAAATACATAACAACATTTTATAAATACAACAGCCAATACCTGGGTAAACATTACATTATAATAATCTTAAAATAAATAATTACTACAATACAATAGAGATGTATAGTCTCTATGGTTAAAAACACATTAAATCTGGAGATGTAAAAGGTCCCCAATGTCAGAGTACTAATATTAATAAAATTTGGAGGTGTAAAGTCTCTCCAAGTGTCAAAATAAAATTTATACTAAATAAATAAACCGCGTCTGGACTGTTAAACTAGCAGTCTCATAAACTAATGCTACATTCTGTACATAACTAGTATGTACCAAGTCAAGTATATTATACAATATGACAGAGACGTATAGTCTCCACGGTTAATACATTAAGTTTGGAGATGTATAAGGTCCCCACGGTCTGAGAAAAATAATAATACACAATAATAAGATTTGGAGGTGTAAAGGTTCTCCAAATGTCAAAGAATAAAAAAAATAAAAAATTGTATGAAATACATATTTCACGTCAAGAGACTGTTAAGCTAACAATCTTAAAACTAGTTCTACAGAATACATAACTACTATGTATTTAATATGTCAATGTCATCATCAAAATAACTAAAACATAACAAACATTAATACATAAGGTTGAACAGCTAGAAACAACAGCGCCATATGCCTCTCCGGGACACTGCACGCAAAACTATTACAGCTTTTGAGACTGGATACTTGGCCATGATTCCGTGTCTCCCAAGTAGTCATCTATTTTATAGTATCCCTTTTTGAGAAGTGCATTTTTGACGTATTGCTTGAATGAAGTATAGGGCAGGTTCCATGCCTCTAAGGGTACTTTGTTATAAAATGTTACAGAGTTTCCCATGAACGATTTTTTAACTTTCTGTAGACGAAACTTGGAGACTACTAACTTATGTTTATTGTATGTGTTTCCATGTACATTTGTTCCGAGGTTTTGCAATAAAAAGGATTTCTATTGTATTGTATTTTAAGTCGAAAATTGCTCAACTCGTTTTACTCCATCCCGAGGATCCGTGCTCCCGATGATGCTTCTCGGTATGGAGCGAAATATGTCGAGCTATTTTCAACTTAAAATACGCGAGTGACCCATTTAAATACACTTAATACTTTCTAATAAGATGTGGGTTTAGATGTTCAACTAAATTAAATTGTTATGAATTTGGAATATCGTCTGGCAAAGGATGTGTTTTCCAGATCGTATAAGGCACTTGCTCTTCGCATTAATACGTAGATTCATAGTTCGCATTCATAACATTAGAACTTTTCATAATGGACGTTATAATAATGCGTTATTTCTTATAATAAAAGTTCTTATGATTACTCGTTCATTCTAATATGTTTTACTTTTCTGATAGTTTTTCTTTACAACGACTGATGTTTCTATATGATTTTGAGCTGTACAATATATGCTCTATTAATATTATACGTATAGAGACATTAATTAAATAAATAATCATTATCAATCATATTAAAGTTCTAACTTATTTCTGTTTCCGACACATAAGAATAAAATTGGTAACACCATTTTATTTATTTTAAGTTAGCTTAAAACTCACAAACTAACGGCCCGATTCGAAGAATGAGATACGATAACGTTAAGTTCTTGTTTAGATAAGTTCTCATTTAGATATCATTAATTTGTATGTCGTATAACTGACAGAAACAGCTCGATTCGGGCAACCAACGTCACCTGGACGTTAGAAATGTCGTAGATAAATCTTAGTGGGATCACAGCGGAATCGAAATAAACGTAAATTTTGACATGTCGTTTAGTTATCGATCTTTTAAATATCTTTCCAAGATCTTAAACGTGTCTTAATCATTCTTCGAATCGGGCAATTTTAAACGTCAAATTGTGACACAATGTCTTGGCATTCAACCATTAAATAGAAGTAGATTCGTAATTTGTTTTTAGTTCTGTAAGCCTACAAATAAAACCAATTGCCTATTGTTTAGTTTTTAATATCATATTTCGGAACGCATCCTCAAAATTGTTTCGTTCGACACATTTGTCATCCTTTTCATTCACACCATTTTTACCATATATATATCTCGTTCGGGGAAAGTTAGGGCATGCGCTTTGGAGACAAGATTTTGAAATTCGAAATAAAACGAAAAGAAGAAAATGTCGGAGAGACTTGAATTTGCCGTGGATTTGTGAACACGGAAAATTATTTGACAAGAAAGATTTTGCGGTGAATTTTATATATTAATATTTAGAAGACGGACTCAATATTGAAAGCGGAATAATTATACAGTGGAAAACAAGACAAAGACCTGCACAAGCGCCACGGGGGTGAGTGTAGGGCCTTTATTTTATCTATTTTATTTTTAGTTTCCATCTGTTTTCACCAAGAAACGGGTGTTGAATGTCCTAGGCGCCAACAAAAGTATTAGCGGCATCTGAGCCAGCGCATTGTATTTTTGAAGGTCTAAATCCTCGCGGATCGCCGGCTGGAAGGCTTTCGAACCACCTATTTTTTTTTCGTTTTTTTTTTCATTGCATGTTTGAGAAAAGCACTATTCAAATCTCGGCGAGAAACGGGGTTGCCGGTCACGTATCCCTATCCTTATCTATCTTCTTGGCCTGTAACCCTTCGTTTCCCGGCCTTTATAGTAATGTACTATTAATAAACTTCAAAACATCCATAAGATGCGATATTAATTATTTAAAGAATTGGTTTATTCTTTGCGCTGTTCTGTGCTGTTCTCGAAAGCAGGGTTCATGTAAGTAGTGGTTGGTGCTGCGTATGTCGGATTGATTCGCAAACTATCACCTTCCTGAAACAGTAATAGTTATTTATTTAGCAAGGGAGTTAAGATATTTAGATTAAATATTAAAATATATATTTTATTATAATATCTAGATTAAATATTAAAATATATATTAACTTGTGCACCTTTATGCTCAAGCAATTTAAATGGATCTAAAAAAAAAAAGAAACATGCATGTAACAAAAAAAATAAACAAAAATGTTTGTAACCACGGTAACCACGATACAGGCTTTGCCTAGTGTGGGGACCATCGTCAATCTTAGGCTTTAACATTAAGATTTTAAACCTTTACTGTAAAAGGAATATCCTGTGGCTGCAGCGTAAAATGGAAATAATTAATTTTTTAATTTTTAATTAATTTATATTGTGCTAGTATCGTGGATGAGAACGATTGTATAACTGTGGAAGTGGAATTCTAAACGTAACGAGAACTAAAAGGCATGAGAGGTGAACAACTTTGCGAGTGTTACACAGAATTTTTCATTAAAATGTAAGGAATCTAGTGGTAGATATTAGAGAAGGGTGGGGTAATAGGGTTGTTTCCAATTTTTTGAAACGCTCGTATTACGTTCTATATTAACTAAAAGTTGCCCTCAAATTCAACTTTTATACTAAAAACGGTTTTAAATATGTTAAATTAACAAAATATATTTTGACAGCTGCTTTCGCGCCCAAAACGCTCTTTGAAAATTGTGTGACGTCACAGTTTATGGTTTGACACATAACTATAGGGACCGTGCGCGTTGGAGGGTCTGCCATCTTGTGGTCTGAATCGGAACCATAAACAGGCACATTCACACGTCAAGTGTTTTCTTATGCATAGTAGGTTCTGCCATCTTGTGGGCTACATCGGAACAATAAACATCACTTTTACGCTTCGCGCCAAAAATCTGACAGCTCCTGTGCTGCCTCCTACAGTTCATACACGCTCCCTATATACGCACGTAGAAGATACGAACTGTCAACTGACATTTGTCATTTGTTGTATATCGCCTAACTGTCAACAGTGTCAATCCGAGAGTTGTGACGTCATCAGAATCTCCAATGACGTTTCGAGTTTGGTCACGTGACGTTTGCCAAAAGATATTTTAAATTCAATATTTCCAAAAATATGGTTATTACAGGTCCCCTAAAAGTAGTTTAACATGTTCTTATAATCCAAAAGAATTTATTAGGATACAATTCTGCCCTAAGATTTGTAGATGGAAACAACCCTATTGTTCTGCTCAGATCTTACCGAACAGAATATTTGGCCCAATTATTCGGTTCATCTGTATCAGTCGCATGAACTATTTGAAAACGCTTTAAATACATTAGTTACTAAAGATGAATTGCTTCCTAGGCGATTTCTTAGAAACAAACAGGCTAAAAGGCAAGGTCCTTGCAAGCAAATTTTCAACACTCTTCAAATAATTTAAAGATCCTACGGATTCAACAAAATCCTACGGATTTGGAAAATGTAACTTGATGGAAGAGAGTACTTGAAAGAGAGAGTTGTAGCAATACAAGAAAAAAAATATAGAGTAATTCGGCCGAATACGAACATTGGAAAACATGCTCAATACCGAATAGTCAACAAATATTCGGCCCATCTCTAGTAGATATCAACATTATTTTTCAATTTACAAGTTAAAATAATCTTTTAATTGTAAATTTTGCGAAATTTTCAAATAATTTCATGACACATTGCTTATTGCTTCCCATTTAAATTAATTAAGTTAAAAAATTTATCTATTCCCGATTGCGATGGTAAATCTAATACAAGTGTACATACCTGTGATGACTTAAGGAATGCTTCGTACTCTCTTCGGTCTCTGGCGTTGGTCAGCAATTTCCAAGCCAGCAACGTTGCAATGCCAATAGCCAACAAAACCACCACCGATATCACGCCAATATCTAACATACAATAAATTATAAATTTAATTTTCACAACAGTTTGCCTGGAAGTGTCCGCTTTTTGCGATAATACCTACTGACTGGTGTTTCCCTGTTTATAAATTGCATTATTATCTGTATATTTTTATTGGGGTGTGCAATAAATACAAATTTAGAAACAAAATGAAATGTAGTTCACAACTAAACCGGTAATTTATAATTGCGTAATTTACATTTCTATGTAATAGTTTTCTTAGTAATGTAGGAAACTTTAGGCCTATTTTTAGTTCATTTACTTTAGACATATTTGTAAAAGGCTGTTTGTTATCTAAATAAATAAAAATAAAAAATATTCCTCATGAGCGCACTAATAAATGTTATAATAATAAGGGTCAATATTCATTGGTGTCTATTGTTGCGCCCGTGAACGGGTTCCAGCAGGCGTTCTACATGACATTAAAGCTCTCCAAGAGGCCTCTATGTGTTGGATCTATATCCCCATGCAAGCCTATCAAAAGACCGGGATTTATAGGCCCGTGAAATCCAAAAAGAAAAAAGGGTCAATATTAATTAAGCTGGAAAACAGTAAAGTTATATTGAATGCCACATCAAATTAGTTATTAAATCAAAACAACTTACACATTTGACTCTGCGCACAACTCGTCTCCAATACCACAAGTGTCATTGTATTATTATCATTGTAAACATATTTAAAGTCAGAATAACATCCAAGATGAACTTGAATTTGAGAACAATTCTGCCACGTAGCATTTACACCATTCACATCAACGGATTTAGTGTCGTGGACAAATAATGTGTCTCCACAAACATGCTGACAAGAACCGCCTTCGTTCAAGCAATTGATGCAAGGTATGAGGTGCCTGCACTGTTGGCTACGGCAGTCGTAGCAGGGGTTCTGTTTGCAAAATTTGTTGCTGTTGTAGGTGCGAGCGTCCCATTTGGCTGGGGGGTCGCACGCGCAAATACCGCAGACGCAGTGGCCCCGGTTGTTGCATTCCTGGAAATGTATAAATCATCAAATGTAGAAAATATTCAAGTAGTATAAAAACAATACATTTTTCCTAGTTTTATTTAAACTTTTATCGGACCAGATTATAAGAGACCCTCAATTTAAGCCTCAAGTCAATTCAAGACCGTGTAGTGTAGTCCTAAAAATCTGCTTGATAAAAAAATACAAAAGATGACGTTACAGAGTGGTCATAATTTCCTACTACTTATTAAGTTATATGAAACCAAGACTTTTTTAACTTTCTTAATGGATAATTCTGAACCTACTTCGCGTAATTGGCTGAAAACTGTTTGGTTTTGATTTTGAAACTAATCTTACTACTTTCTCGTTAATGTGTGGTGTGTTTGACGTATTTAATTTGTAAGCAAGTCCGGTCGAGCCACTAATTACACGAGCATTCGCCATCAGAGCAACTCCTACGGTATTACTAAGCAGAGAGTGTAAGCATCTATCACAAATGGAAGGTATTTCCACGAAATTTATAGGCAGCCAAAATCCATACACTCGAGCAAAAGCATTTGCAGTTGAGGCTACTCCCGCGACTGAAGCAGAAAGTATATCTTACCATACGACCTAGACCCAATCTTTCCCCTGATTCAGGATCATTTGCTGGATAATTCCAGTACGTGACTCTTTTTTTAACAATTCTAATAAAATTAAGAAGCCGATATTTGGCATGATAATTTTAGGAAATTAGCTTTAAATTCAATGGTATATAATACAGATTTCTGCAGGTTTTTAAGTTACGTACATACGCGTCACGTCCTTCACAAAGAAGACCTATTCGTGGAATTCCCCTGCTGTTGAAGTAAGTGCCATCAAACAATTGGCTTGAGCAGAGAGTTTAAGGATTAAATATCTTATCATTCCATCACTAATGCAAGGTGTGTTCGAAGTTGTACAGTCAAAAGATTTAATTTGTGGCCCATTTCGTAGCTTGTCACTTTGTTACCAATATTATGAAGTTTCTAGCGACCTTCATGTTGTTTGTCACTGTGACAAGGTAAAAAAAGAATCTCAAATTAAATCATTTGACTGTACTTGTAATCGCAAGCAGGCCCAGCCCAGTCATCAATAGACGTACATTTGCCAATAAGATATACCAATTGCCATGGTCTGAGCTGAGAGTTTTGTTATTCATCTTACCATTCCATCACTAATGCATCCTGTGTTCAAAGTTGTACAACCGCAGGCAGTTCCGGTCCAGTCGCCATAGCAGGTACATTTACCATCAAGACATGTACCATGACCTGAGCAGAGTTTGCCAGCGTTGTCGCGTAGGCAGTTATTGGTCTGGTATTCACAGTATGTGCCATCGTATCTGAAATATAAACTCGTTTTTTTAATTTTTTTGTTTATTTTATTGCCAGTTGTCAGGATTCCCTAGATAACTTAAAAACTAAGTACCTTATAGTAAACATATTAGTTGCAGATAATATCGATTGAGTAATTGTAGCTTACTTCCATTCATACCTATTCATATTAATATTATTTTCATATTCATTTTATCGGTTCCATTCATATCTATTCATATTTATATTATTTTCATATTCATTTTATCGGTAGTAGTTACTCAATTACATGCCAATATCACGATAAAGTATGTTACAAATAACATTGTTAATGTTATTATGAGAGCGTCTTACAACTATGATCTAGAGAATAACTGCCTATGGTCGTACGCTTGCTAAAGAAGCCATTTTTGAGCTTTCGGCCCGATTCGAAGAATGAGATACAATAACGATAAGTTTTGGTTTAGATAAGTTTTCATTTAGATATCGTTTGTATGTCGTACAATTGACAGAAGCAGCTCGATTCGAGCAACCAATGTCGCTTTGACGTTAGAAATACCGTAGATAGATCTTATTGGGATCACAGCGGAATCGAAATAAAGTTTTGCTATCGATCTTTTAAAGATCTTTCCAAGATCTTAAACTTGTCTTAGTTATTCTTCGAATCAGGCCGTTTGTGTTAACCCTTAATTTGACGGTGTCCGGTGTGGCGGTCAACTCATTTGAAAAAATATGACAGGTTTTCGAGAAAATATTTAGTATATTTTCACATGGCAATCGATTTTTGTATTTCTGCGGATGGGTAAAAAAATATAGTTGTAAGTATCCTCAATGTCATTATATTAGTTAATCCGTAAGATGGCACCGCCTCGCACGTCAGTTGTTTTTACCAAGGTATATATGCGTTTATCTCTGTTATTTTGCAAAAAAACGAGTCAATTTGAATCAAAATAATAATCTTTGTTATATAATTGAAAGGAACTACAATTATAAAATTGCATTTTATTACTTTGTCATTCTTTAAACTGCCGCAAAATCAGTTGTCCGGCACACCGGACTTCACCATAAATGCTTTAAACGATGTTTAGTCATATTTGTCCGCAGTGGCGGACTCTGCCAATGACACCGAGTTTAACTTTACTAATATAATAAATGTAACTTCAGTATTTAGTTTTAACTAAATGTTAAAACTAAATACTGAAGTTAAAAAATAGTAAAGTTAAAAAACAGTAATGTCAGCCGGTAGGTGGTTGAGTACCTTACGACCCATGACCTTCGTAAATTTTCATTCCAGAGCGGTGTTCATGTTCTAAATTCTGTTACGGTTTTGATTTTGATAAGATATAATGGTTAAATAGTACTTATCGCAAAATTGGTGCAAGATGACGAGGTGATGATGATGAGGCGTATAAATTTAATGGGTATTAAATAAAGAAATCTTACCCCTCCACACATTTGCAAATGCCGCAAGGACTGCAAGTGCCGTGTCCGCTGCAGATGTTATCCGAACCGGGAGGGGAGCACGTCGAGGTGTTACCAGTGCAGCCACAATCTGGTCCGAAACTAACAACAGAGAACATGTGGTGATCACGAAAAGAGTGCAAACCTGAGAATATCCGGTTCGATATTCTAGCCGCACAAGGTCCTATAAAATGGTCACCCATTCCAATGTATTTCGTGAATCTTTATTTTGACAAATCTAAATTGTATTGATTAAATTGTGTAGAATCAGTGATGCTTGATTGAGTCAAACCTAGTTTCAGATTTCACTGGGTATTTAAATGCCCGTGTATTGCAGATTTAACAAATTGATGTATCATTTAAATTTTTTAGAGAAACTTAAACCAGTATTATTTTTAGTACGACTATTTATTTATTAGTTCATATTCAAAGAAAACTATGATTATCGCTAAACTAAGTATTTGGATAACTTTTTGCTTAAAATCCTAGCACATAAATTCATAATAGGATTTAGGTATATTCGTATTTTATTTTCCATTAAACCAAGTTGGATTAGTGATAGCATAAATATTTTGTATCGTATTTTTTTATATAGAAAGAAAACGACTCTTACTTGGCATCAGGGCATTCACAAACACCACAGCTCCAGTTACCAATGTTATGACATCTTGTCGAGTTTATCTCTGCATGTTTAGAACATCCGCAATCTGATAACACAGACACATTCAGAACTATTTTATCATTCAAACCAATTGGGTTGATCTTAATATACAGTTGATCTTTGTTAAAGTGTTGCTTGAGTAGAATTTTTCCAGTAAAGTTCATTTCTTGGCCTGGTGTCACTTTGCAATTGTCGTAGTCGCAGTTTGGATCGAAAGTTATTTCGAAATGGTTTTGCTCGTCATCTGACAAATTCAGTTTTAACTTTATTTGTTGGGATATTTTCTAAAAAAAACATTTAATATGAATTATCATACGCTCATAATGAAATGCATAATAGAATCAAGCACAATAAATCACGCTCATTGTTTAATGGATGATTTTTGTTTTTCTTTAAACTTCAAAATTGTTTAATCGTTTTTTACAATCAAGTATTATTTATCTCGTGGCCACAATACATAATAGAATTTGATAATTACATAAATTTCCAATTTTAGAATTGTCACTGGTTAGGTTAGGTTTAAAATTTTTTATGATGTGAACAACCGATAGAGTAAAAACCAAAGCAAAGTTTTAATTTAAAAACGGTTATTATTCTCAGGCACAGACCTCATAAGTCTCGTCCAACATACTAGTAATAGCTTTAGATTGGTAGCTCATCACCTCCGACTCCGTAATAGCCGTCGCCAATGTATTATATACCGTCTGATCCGAGAAACTTGACACAAACAATATCTTAATCTCTTCCTTCGTTACCATATAATTGATTATTCCTACTGAAGGGTAGTCCATCTCCTTTTCTTTAGTGTAATATCCATCTGCATTCAAATAACATCCTCCGTCATAAGGTCTAATAATTCCTGCTGCTTTACCATCACCTGCTGCGTGATAAGCTTGGTCTGTCATCAATACTAGGATCTTTCTAGATTGCTTTCTCCATCCTGTTATATTTTTGCATGCGACAGCCTGTGCTATTCCTTCTAGTCCACTCTCAGGGTCATCGGCGTTGGCTCCGAATTTTAAATGGACAAGTTTATCATTGAACAAATCTACGTCATTCGTTAATTTTACCTCGTGTTTGAAAGAATATGTTTGGTTGGCTGAAATTTTGCTGGAAAAAAAAAATTTATTGGACGCTACACAATGCCTACACATATGTATTAAAAGCATATATACTTAAGAAAATCCATCCCGGATGAATCCAAAGAATACGACAAGACTTACGCTGAGCGTTGGTGGCCTATGAGTAGTAGATGTAAAAAGTACAGAGAGACCAGAAGAAGCTAGCTGAGCACAAAACAATATACTATATAAACAGCATTTTCATTTAATGATTGGTAATGTGTTTAATAACGTATTAACCACATCTAGCACTGTAACATATATAAGTACTTAAAACACGTAAAGAAACAAAAATACTTACTTATTAAAAGGTATCAAATTTTTATCAATAAAGGTGCCTAGCCCCATATATACATCTTTAGTCTTATTTCTTATAGTTTCGAATATATTGTACGTCTGATTGACTAAGTCATCCTTCATTCTTTTCATAGAATTAGAAGCATCAAAGAGAAAGTAAAGGTCGACTGGAAAATTTTCAGACGCTTTGTAAGAGAAAGCGAACATCTGTTCTTGTCCTACTCTAAGCTTTAAATTGTAACTTTGAGGTTTGATTTGAATCATATGTCCGACTTTGGAGCTGAAATCTTTTGAATCGCCAACTGTTATGTTGCTCAGAGGATTTTGCACGTTTTCCGGTGAACACCAGTTTTCATCCTTATGTGTCACTGGTTTACATCTACTCGTTCCGTTGAAATTCTAGAAATATAAACAGTAAAAATGATGAAATCAGGTAATAACACGAAAATTTTATGCAGGCCACAGTTGTTTAGTGTGTTAGACTTGTCAAGAGCCATATTGTTGTGTAACCTAAAGCCTACCTAACCTAAAGTTTGTCTGGAAGAGATCGCGTTTTAGCGATAAGACCGCCTGTTGTTTACCTCTTCTTTGTGTGTTGTATTATTTGTATTGTTTCTGTATTGAGGTGTGCAATAAAGAGTATTTGTATTGTGTCGTATTGTGTCATGATTTTCCCAAGTCGCTTGTTTAATTTATTATTTCCTAGAACCTTTATACAGTATGTCCCTAGCCATTGGACAAAGCCGAAAGGTACATATGCATTAGGGTATTTAGAACCAGTGTACTAAGTATCATAACAGCCGGTGTAGCGGTTTCGAAGAAATTAACAAATTACCAATTTTTACTTTGGAGCAGCCTGTATGTGTTAGTAGCTCCTAAGGTAATATCCTCAAAGAATAGTATGGAACTTTCTTCAACCTTTTTGATTATCTTTTTTATTTATGACACTAATAAGATTCTGATTTTTGAAAAATGTCATCATTATCAAATATTTCGAACAAAATCTCAAAAACACTGCCAAAGATTAACACAGTGTGTTTCTTTTTGTTGTCGATTATTGCAAATAATAACTTTTGTTCGAATTTTTTTTTTATCTTTTGTTCTAATTAAAAAAAATATTAACGTCAGAGCATTCCTGAGAAGTATCCCTACGTGGGATTTCAGGGTTTGTCCAAAGGTTAAGGTCACCCTGTATGTACGTAAAGTCATCATCAGATACTCATCGGTACCAAAGAGAATTTGAAATAGAGGTGTGTTGTCAAAGAAAACTTTGTAGGCACATAAATTTACTGCCATCTTTCGACACATGATTAAAACTTTTAGAACGCCATTTGACTTTGATTCTTATTCTTTAAATGATAGGTGCTAAATTTGTTAAATATCAAAAAGTGGCGTCATTTTATCGGGTACTGTCACCCTTATGTTATTATAATAATAGAGTAAATGATAAGTTTTAAAAATCTTATACCTTTAAACGAGCAATTCTTGTGTATATATAAATATATATATTTCTGTGATCTCGGAAACGGCTCTAACGATTTCGCTGAAATTTGGTATATGGGGGTTTTTGGGGGTATACAATCTATCTAGATTAGTCTTATGTTTGGGAAAACGCGTGTTTTCGAGTTTTCATGCGTTTATCTTTCGACGCAGAATATTGTCGCTAATTTCGTGTTGCCGGCCACTGTCCGTCTGGTCCAGCGGGTTAAGACGCGGACTGCTAAACGAGTGTTACGGGTTCGAATCTCACCCGGTGACTAACTTTTGTTTTTTTTTTATATGTTCAAGTTTATATATAAATTTTTAATTTTTATTGTTTTAGACAAGTTTAATTTAGTAAAAAAAATGTAGTTAAGATTATCACCTATAGACCACCATATTACAATAAATTGGTTATAACCGAGCAAAGCTCGGTCGCCCAGGTACTATAGTTAATGTACATAAAATAATATTAGATTATATAGTGTCTTTCTCCATATTTGCTGCGCCCAACAGGGTACATAATGTGAGAACATAGAATTAAGATTACCACCTGTATTTAACCATTATGGCTGTCAACACCCAATGTCCTTGAAATTGATGTTACTTAAACAGTTTTATAAGAAAGACTATTTGTTTTAGTCAAGTAAGAAAAATATATGTTCATATTAATTATATTTCAAAGACCGTGGTTGTACTTGATACACGATTGAACGAAATCGGCTCAATAGAAAACAATTGCAAAGATTGGTCTTAAAATCACAATTAAACGGTTTTATGTCTTTATTGTTTTGAGTTATGGGCCTGCAATTAAAATCACAATTTCAAAACATTTATATCTAAACCGTGGTTGAGTAAAATATTACACTAATAATCCACTTTTTTTATTTAAATATTTTTCTTATTATTCCCTTGCCCAGGCTCAGTGACATGCGACAGTGCTATCTCATTTACTCCGATACAAATAGACAGTGTGCGCGCTTTAGGTATTGACAGCCTCTTAAGTTGCAAATTTTTTTAATAGCTTTAAAGCGGCTGGTAATAATTACCACAGGTGGAAATGGTCTGGCAATATTGATTATCAATTTTTAACAATATTTTCTGAAACATACATCAAAATCAGCCATGAGAATTTAAAAAAAGATAGTAATATTTTTACCAAACTTTAGCACCTTGTACCGGACAAATGGCCGTCGGGCCAATATAGCAAGTATGCGTCTGCATACTGCTATATTGAATAATATAAAAGTACATACTAACACTATATTATCCCATACATTTTAGCCATGAGAAAATAAGTAAGGTCTGGTGGCTCTGGGATCTTGCTCTAATATAACAAATTTAAATCATGCGTCATTATGATTTGCAAACCAGGTTATTCTGAAAATTTCAAAAGGTATTCATTTACCTATTTGCAAACGTGACTAACTGTTGTGCCCGCAAAATGCCCTCACTAGTGCCGTGTTTCTTTATGATGTCTGCAGCAGTGTTGGCCGAACGTTAATTAGAATTGAAAATATTGAAAAATAACCATTACAAAATGAACCGTAAACCGTAACGGACAGTTACAATTTACGGTTCAATTTGTAATGATTATTTTTCAATACTTTAAATTTTTTTTATGGTAGAGGAGGCAAACGAGCATACGGATCACCTGATGGTAAGCGATTACCGCCACCCATGGACACCTGCAACACCAGATGGGTTGCAAGTACGCTCTTTTCGTGTTTTTTTTTTTAGTTGATTCTAATAAACTTTCAGCCAACACTGGTCTACAGGAAATACTCTTAACACTAATAAAACAGTTTTTACCTCAGTAGCGCACCACATACACAAATTAGGATCCCTTATACACTCACGGCAGGTTTTCCATTCACACACACGTTGACATAAAGCTCCGTATAGGAACACTACTATCAAAAATAGACGGCCTTCCATCTTAATGCATTGAAACTAACTAATCCAAGAATAGTATTATTACGGGAAAATTACATGACTTATTCGTGAAGGGAATGCGTCATTTTAATATAGTTTATCCTGTTGGCACTTGTTTGTAATGTGTCAAAGTAAGGAAAATATTTTTTGTAAATAAATGTTATTTTTATTAAAACTATATTTCGTGTCGTCCACGATGACACGCAGATTTGTCAAATCTAAACTTTAATCCCATAACAATACGTGTAAAGGCACGCGCCATCGTCAATGACACGATCCATAACTAGTTATTTTTAAAAGTAACATTTGTTTCTATGATTGTGTATATTGAATAGTAAATGAAGCTAAGTAAAATTGCTTCAAATACTTATTATTTTTCCTAGTACTGTAATAGTACATTACGATACAAGTGCGAAAAATAGGAAATTCGAAACGAGTGGCGATAAATTAAAACACGACCGAAGGGAGTGTTTTAAATCGACACGAGTTGCGAATTACCTATTTGTACATGTATCGTACAACGTTTTACAGTACATATGGCCCTTTAAATGTTCGACACAGTAACGTAATATTATGCTAATTTTTGCACTAGTGCGGTAAAGTAGCACCATATGTACTGTAATAGTACATTACGATACAAGTGCGAAAAATAGGAAATTCAACACGAGTTGCGAATTACTTATTCGCACATGTATCGTACGTTTTACAGTACATATGGCCCTTTAAATGTTCGACACAGTAACGTAATATGCTAATTTTCGCACTAGTGCGGCAAAGTAGCAACATATGTACTGTAATAGTACATTACGATAAAAGTGCGTTAAGTAGGAAATTACCTATTCGCACGTGTATCGTACAACGGTTTACAGCACATATGGACCTTTAAATTTTCGACATAGCCACGTAAAGTGATCATTGCCGCACTAGTGCGGTAAAGTAGCACTATTATAATATGGTGCTACTTTATCGCACTTTTTATCCGACTTCAATTTTATAGAAGGAGCATGTTATGTATTCGGTTGTGGCTATTTTTTATGTAGGGTCGTTTCTCCAGCAGTGGATCACGTTTTATCAGAGATTCATAGCTCGAAAACTATAAAAGCTATTAATTTCAAATTAATTTGAAATAAAGATCAGATATTTAGCTTCATTTTATGCTTTACTTGATAGATTTCGAAATATGTTCATTTAAAAAAAAGTGGACACTGACTCATTGTGTCCTCAAGGATGTACACAATGAGTCAACCTTGCCAGCACAATGAATCAGAAGGGTATTTAAATATAAGAAAATTTATTGCAAATATTTTTATAAATTATTATGCAAACAATGTTTAAGAATACAGGTAGAACATATTAAGTTATTTATGTGAACATAATATCACAATAGATAGCCAAAAATACTAGCTAAATAATAAAATGGAAATAATTATAACAATAACCTTTCTTTTACGAAATTCTGTCCTCTTAGCTATGATATAATATGTTTAATAGTTGATTAAGTATTTGACCTATTTAATCCGTTGCCGGTGAAGTGATTGATTGCCGCGGGCCGGTCGCCGCCCGCGCGTCTCCTCCCGTGCGTATGTCCAGTACTTAATATATACCAAACGTCATCTAAAATTATGATTCCATTTTAACATACCATAAGAACACATCATAAGCATTTCATTAATAAGTTTCCTTATTGACACACTCATGTCTAGTCTTTACGTGTTTTTGTATTTATGAAACACGCTTATCAAGTCAAAGTCAAAACATTTTTCAGGTAGGCTTAGTACAAACCAGTAACAAAGACGTTTGGATCAAATTTAGAACACAATTAGATCGCCCTAAATGTTTGAGGGAATAAGATAACATTATCAGAGTATAGAACACTTTATTGAAACAAATCAATTCTAATTAAAACAGGTAGGTACAAAAGCTAGCTGGGAGAGTAAATATGGGATATACTCATAATACTAATGTTTGCAACTTTATTAAAATCACCATCTTATTTTTGTTTAAATCTCTGTATTCTTAAGCCTTCAAAGTGCTCGATTTAAAGAACCAATCCGCCTTATAATCGTACCAATCCAGCACCCTCCTGTCATACCAAATGTATGCCCCTTTCAGAGTTTCGGGGGCGTCCAGGGCCAAATACACAGGCGTCTCTGCCGCCTCATCAGTATTGTAGAATCCCACGCCAACTGTCATGTCAGTTCTAACCAATCCAGGATGCATAGAGTTGACCGATATATTTCGGTGTTCCAATTCTTTTTGCTGTAATATAGTTAATGCACTAACTCCAACTTTTGCAACTCTGTATGCCGCCACAGTTCCACTATCAGCAATGTCATCGTAGTTAAAATTACCATTATTCACGGATTCTAAAAACCAATTGACGAATTCGTTGATATCCGCAACTTTCAGATCTTTTTTCGATAGTCTGTCGATCCAGTATTTGTTTCTAATGTTAGACAAATGCCCACAATCGCTGGAGATGTTGACAATTCTTCCGTTATTCCTTATAAGCGGGAAGAGTATTTCTTGAATGGTCAGGAAGCTTTTATAATTGATGTCGATAATATATTTGCTTTCCTCGTAGTTATTATACAGTGCAACACTATTAGCAACAGCTGCGTTGTTGATTAAAACATCTATACCTCCATGATTTTTCTTGATGTAGTCTCTGAATCTTTCTATGCTTTTTCTGTCTATGACATCTAATTGGTGATAAGCTGGTTTGAGTCCAAGTTTGTTAAGTTCTGCTACCGCTGCCTTGCCTCTGCCTTCGTCCCTGGATGTCAGGTACACTGTTCCATCAAAGCGCTTGCAAAGGGCCTTGACGATGGCTAGTCCTATGCCCTTGTTGGAGCCGGTAACAACAGCTACCTTTTGCGACATGACTGCTTATTGTTGAAGTCGGCAAAACACTAAACCATCGGGGCAAAGTGTCATGTTATTAAATAGGGCGTTATCTGAATGATTAGCGTAATTGTATGTTTACAATAGAGAATATGATGCTACCGTTATGTAACATAAAGATAACGTTATTTGTGTTATCAGTAAAGTTATTATAAGTTAAGTAACGAGTGCATAGTTATTAAAATAATATAATATATAATTTACTTAAGTAAGCAGGTAGGCATACGCTAAAAATACTCTACCCTAAACCTTAGTAAAATAATTTTATAAGTGGTTTAAGTTTATTTCCCTCAATACGAGTGCACGTTGTGACGTTTTATATTAGGTATATGATATTTACAGGGCACACCCGAAGCGTACCACCAAAAGTAAAATTAGAAAATATAAGAACATACTTTTGAGATACAAGATCTACTTCCGATCTACTTAACTACTCTTATTCTTAAAATAAATGTCGTAATCTGTTGCATTTCATTATAATAATAAAAAATGTAACTATCAATAAGTTCATTATTTTATACGCACATAAATTTATAGTCTTCCATGTCGTATCCGACATCGGCGACCTTTATAATTGTCTCTAATGGGCACGTATATGGCTCGCAAAAACGAACTTAGTTTTAAATTCCCGATCGCACTGTGCACAATAAAGCTGCCTTCTTCTTATGCGTAGGAGGGCTTAGGTCGAGACTCCTGTTGAAGGTGGTTTTGATCCAGGTATTCAGGGCGACCTTTTTCCAAAATAGCTACACCTTTTATTAACTTATGGCGCCATTCTGATGTTCTAGCCGCAAACTGCTCGCAACCCTCAAATAGAATGTTGCAAGCTTATATGTAAATTTACTTCCTTAATCAAATTGTTATCCGTGGATTGGTCCTTTCTCATTAATCGCTATATGTAAATCATTATTTTCCTCTTAGATAAGAATATGCAAAATGATGTTATTTATAAACCAAGCAAGAATAGTTTTAATTTTACATATTGCTAATTACAAATTACTATGTAGTAATAAAAGTGTAGTCAACATATTATTGTTTAATACTAAACACTTGGTACATTAAATAAATGTATGCCTAGTACAGCAAAATACGCCTTAAGCTAATAAATTTCTATTCTGTTTTCTATTGAATATTACAGGAACAGTCGAGGAATATTCATTCACTCATTATTTTTAAATTAGGGCTTCAGTCCAGTGGGGCTATGTCACCAGTATCAAGGTATTGGGAGCTTTAAAGACGACTAAAATTGTACGGTTAGTACAAGACAGTGTACGGTGATTTGGTGAGTTCTTGTAAAGCGATAGCTGGACGGACAAGTAGCACGTGGACCTTATCACAGTGACATTTAATATGAAAGTTGCTAGGGACCTCATACTATTGTCAATTTGACAAGGTACCATGGTCAAAAAAGCGATAGAAAATCAAATATAAATGACCATTATCAGTCAACGACCTCAAACGAGCTACATACCAACATAACCCTCCCATTTCCGGATCCAGACAAAAACACATCACTACAAAAACCGCGGAAAAGGTAAACAAAAGTTAAGTGAAAATACGTTCAAAGCTGCCAAATTGCAAGGTCCCAACTTCTCTTATACATTACTGTCATCAATAAACTGTTCCCGCTGTTTGAAACGTCGTAAGCACCAGAGCACTCACACTCACATTTCAAAGGAAAAGCGACTTTAGAGTCTTTAGACAGAGATCGTTGAATTTCGATTGAAGCGTCACTGTAAGCTCCAAAACTTATGTTCCTTTTGCCTTTTTAGAAGTGAATTTTCTGGGTACAGTTAATGTTCCATATCTGAGTTTGACGTATATTCCCAATTTAGTACTAAACTACGTAACGTACGAAAATTGCCGCTTATCAATTGTTTCTACCAGAAGAATTGCAAGTGCCTCATGCTTTAAGGTTCATATTTCTCAAAAACAATTCGTTAAATTAGGCTGTTTTGCCCGAGTATGTCAGAAGGGCGCATATATTTCAATTTTTATTCCATGTATTTCCGCACCAAATAATCTGTTTGTCATTGAATCGCGCGACAAATAGCGTCGTTTGTCACGCTGACACGATCGATTTGTTTGTCATGATGGGATCTTTAATCGCGTGTGTCTTTATCGGCGATGTGTGGAGGAAGACGGTTGACAAAAATAAATAAAATATCAAGATCTCCCTGGCCTAGTCGGTAATAACCCTGCCTACGAAACAGGAGGTTCCAGGTTCGGATCCTTGTAAGGGCATTTAT